>NC_134405.1:189963042-190568042 GCF_038048845.1 Mixophyes fleayi
TCTGGTAGTTAAACTTGGACTTAAGTTTTCTAAAATAAATCTGAAGCTACTTGAATTTTTCTTACTACCTCTGAAATATAAAAATAACTTTTAGATTTTCCAGTGCAGTGAGGGGCAGTTGCTGGGGGCAAATTTCCCCATCTTGTTGTTTCTTGTTATCATGATCATCATCATCATCATCACCATTTATTTATTTAGCGCCACTGATTCCGCAGCGCTGTACAGAGAACTCATTCACATCAGTCCCTGCCCCATTGGAGCTTACAGTCTAAATTCCCTAACACACACAGACACACGGACAGACACAGACTAGGGTTAATTTTGATAGCAGCCAATTAACCTACCAGTATGTTTTTGGAGTTATCATATTCTAGCACTATAATATGGATGCTAATCACAATTTTGTCAGCTGGCAAAATATTATTATTGTACTGTTAAAACTTAAAGATATGCATATATATATATATATATATATATATATATATATATATATATATTACACTTAATAATATTTTATAGGATGGGAGTTTCATATAGAGATAGCAAAATAGAGGAACAGTTTTTTAGATAAATTGTGTGTGTGTGTGTTTAGATGAGCAAGTGTCCAGTGTAGTAAATTAAATTATATGGGAAGTGATGTAGGAAAGGATGGGTCCTGGGGTGAGATGAAACACAAATTGACTATAAGCTTGTAACGCAAGAATGTGTAGTTTAGAGGAGAAAAGACAGGCAAGATGTATAAAATAAATGTTAAATACATTAATAGTCAGGAGGATATACAGGGGACATATGCTAGAAGTTATGTACTAAAGGAAAGGGACAGATTCCAATAATGTGTGAGTCTAGATTTCAGATACAGTAATCACATTTATGATAAATGCATATCAATAAAATAATGCTAAAATAGAGATTAATCACATAATAAATGTAAGAATAACACACAGCATTACATATTGCCCAAACATGACATTTTCTTTCTATAAAACAGACTAAAACCTAAAATGATAGTACTCATATCTAATGAAAATATTGATACACACATGTTTCAACTGGCTATTAATTCAGCCATCCAATTTCACCAGTAGTGTGTCAGCCATTTGTGTGTCCAATTGCAGCCACCATCTCCATCAGGAGGAGCCCTTGTGTACTTATGTGCCCCCATCTTGAACACAATGGGCCTGATTCATTAAGGAGAATAAAGCATAAAAAATGAGTAACTTTGCACCTGGGCAAAAATATGAGGGGGAGGTCAATTTAAAATGTAGGGACAGATTTATAGTTGGGATAGGTCATGTACTAGATTAACTTTAAATTTCAGTGTAAAAATAAAGGGATCAAGTATTTGTGTGCTACATGAAAAAGCAGCCAATATTTAAGTTATATGCAAACTAATAAACTAATTTGCACCCCTTGGTTTGTGACATGGTTTGTCCCGGAGAACATTTATTCCTTTTTTTTGCCTTAAGCTGGGTACACACTACAGAAATTTCAACCAACTTTTTATGCCGAGCAATTTTACATGCGATCGATGGTTTGTTCGCTCGGTCCATGGACTGCATACACACTAGCCTTGTTTAGGACGATAAAGGGAAGAGCGGACAACCCTTTAGCGACTTTTTACAGCCATGTTGTCGTGAACAATGATTTAAATTTTGTACACACTGCAGCGACATTTGTGGGAAATGTAATGAGATACCAAAGACATTACCATAAAGGGGCAGAGCTTTCACGATAGTTAACTCCCAAAACAGCATAAAATCAGAAGGCTACACTGTCTCTTCATTCATTCCTATTTGTAAAGAAATGAAAGGAAATATTGCCAACATAAAGAAAAAAATCAAAAACCTTAATAATACTTTTGATGACATGTATATGCTGTTTGCAACTGTTGTGCCACAAACCAGTAGCACCCTTTAAGTGTAATACTATTTTTTTTTTCACGTTTCGTATTGTACTATACATATTTTATATTGTTATTTTTTTTATCTGCAATAAAACTGTTGCATTAACACTGTGTGGTTTATTAAGAGTATTTTATAATTATTATTTAGCAAAGGTTAATATGACTTTATAACTTTCATAGTTTGTTAATTTTATAAAGGTTAAATGTGAAATGATTGCCAACATACATGCAAAGGGTAATAACCCACGTGCTTTATACACGTGTAACGGTCTGCAGCCAGACAGGTGCAATACACATCTATACACAACACAAGTCTGTGATGTGCGGATACCGCACCACGTGGGATTAGGATTGACATAAATAATTAACATACACACGCCCCCCAGGTCGAGGAAGTATCGGAGGATTGTCGTGGATCGGTCGGAAGTTTATACACACTACACAGCGGAAACGAGATTGGAACGAAAATATTAAACGGTACAACCAACCAAATGAGGCGATAATCGTCCATTTGGGCAGACTTTCGACCATCGTGTCACTGCACACACTGACCTGACTTTTGAACGAGCGGTCGTATGTCGGCTGTTTGAGCCGATTATTGGACGAAAACAGTGTAGTGTGTACCCAGCTTTACTTTCCTTAATTACTCAGGCCTAATACTTACACTTATACTAAAAACAATGCTATTACAGTCTGGATTTGAAAGAGGTGTATAGAGCTCCAATACAGACAGTGTGGTTGAGCTCTCCTCCAAATTTTTTCCATTGAGATCACCCATCATTCTATCAACGATCAGTGATTTCTCACCTTTCATCATTCAACCAAGCTTAACTTAGCTAGTAAATATGCTTGTTTCATTGACTGGGTCTGTTGATTAACAAGTATCTAGGTATCCAATAATTACCCTCACCCCCCACACGTGTGTTATATATTTGACTGCATATCACTCAATAAAATAAGTTTGCTGTTTCTAAATGAAAATGTAGCAAATACAATATGAACATAAATATGGGTTATAAAGCCATTTTGAGTGGATCTGTATTATGCTATTGTTGGGTTATTATTGAGTGCTTTTTTGATCTCTATTGTATTCTTCCAATTCTACTCAAATAAAATTTATATCATGTTTAATTAATATTGTTTTGTGCCAAGTGTCTTATTAGTTATACTTTTTAACTATTATATATGTAATTTGTAGACATGGTTCAGTAATTTAAACAAATGTAATAAGGTTTTGCATATACTGATATATATTAATATTATAGCTAATCAGTTGCCGTATTTAAAGTTATGTAAATATTATTGTATAAAAAACTAGGGATGTGCACTGGCGACTTTTGGTGTCTCGTGTTTTGTGTTTTGGATTCGGATTTTCGTGATGTTTTGGGTTCGGATTTGTTTCGCAAAACACCTGCCGAAAGGTTTTGGTTCGGATTTAAGGTTTTGGATTCTGATTTTTTTTTGAAAAAAGCATAAAAACTTCAAAAATCAAGTTTTTGGGCTTATTTTCACTCCTACACTATTATTAACCTCAATAACATTCAATAACAAGCATTTCCACTAATTTACAGTGTATTCTGAACACCTCACAATATAGTTATTAGTCCAAAACGTTGCAACGAGGTATATTTCTGAACTGCGTAGTGGAGTGGTCCCCACAATATAATAAGAAAACCATCAACTGGTCTTAATCGCACCAAAAAATGTACCTGGACTGCGTAGAGGAGTGGGTCACCACAATATAATTTAAAAACCCTGAACTTGTATGATTCGCACCAATAAATGTATCTGGACTGCGTAGAGGAGTGGTCACCACAATATATATAATGAGAAAACCATCAACTGGTATGAATCGCACCAAAAAATGTACCTGGACTGCGTAGAGGAGTGGTCACCACAATATAATTTAAAAACCCTGAACTTGTATGATTCGCACCAATAAATGTATCTGGACTGCGTAGAGGAGTGGTCACCACAATATATATAATAAGAAAACCATCAACTGGTATGAATCGCACCAAAAAATGTACCTGGACTGCGTAGACGAGTGATCACCACAATATAATTTAAAAACCCTGAACTTGTATGATTCGCACCAATAAATGTATCTGGACTGCGTAGAGGAGTGGTCACCACAATATAATTAATAAAAAACCCTCCACGGGTCTGAATTGCCCCAAAAAAAATTCTGGACTGCGTAGTGGGGTGGCCCCGGTACCCAATTTGATATCGGGGCCACAATATAATTAATACACCCTCAACTGGTCAGAATTCCACCAAACAAGTATCTGGACAGCGTAGTGGGGTGGCCCCGGTACCCAATTTGATACCGGGGTCACAATATAATAAATACACCCTCAACTGGTCAGAATTCCAGGGAACAGATGGCGGACACCAGATGGACGCCTAAAACAACATAGCAGTTAAGGGCGCAGTTCCTCTTTTTTGTGACTGCACAAACAATTAACGTAGTAATAGAAATGTCAGTTTTTGTTTTTGTTTTAAATAGAGAAAGAAAGAAGGTAGTACTAGAAATGGCAGTTTTTTGTTTTTTTTTAAATATAGAAAGAAAGAATGTAGTACTATAAATGTCAGTTATTTTTTTTTTTAAAAAAATATAGAAAAAAAGAAGGTAGCAATAGAAATGGCAGTTCCTCTTTTTTGGAACTGCACAAACAGTGATGAAAATGAAGGTGGAGCTGGTGGCATGTCACGGTCCTCTTCAGAGGACAATCTCCTGACCAGCAGGTCTTTGCACCGCTGTAGACTTGTGTCCACCGGAAACAGAGACACAACATACGCTTTAAACCGAGGATCGAGAACGGTGGGCAGAATGTATTCCTCTGACTTTAAAAGACTGACCACCCTCGGATCCTGGCAAAACGTACGAAGGGCTTCATCCACAAGAGCTACATGCTTGGTGGAATCGCAATGGTTTACCAGCTCCTCCCTCACTTTTTCCAGCTGCTTCTGCAAAAGCCTGATCAGGGGAATCACCTGACTCAAGCTGGCAGTGTCGGAACTGAACTTCTCGTGTGGCAAGTTCAAATGGCTGCAGAACCTTGCACAACACGGAAATCATTCTCCAGTGCGCTTAACTCAGGCGCATCCCCACTCCTTTTCCTATGTCGTAGGTGGCTGTGTAGGCTTGAATGGCCTTTTGATGCTCCTCCATCCTCTGCAGCATATAGAGGGTGGAGTTCTAGCACGTCACTACCTCTAATTAATTTAGATTGCAAGACTTGTAAATACTTTGAAGATAAAAAAAAAGCAGGCTGCACAGACTGTGGAGCTAGAAAGTGAAATTAAATGGACCACATTACTTTGGTGGCTATCTATGCCCCCCCCCCCCCCCCCCCGCCCTACACTTGTAGTTGAATATAAAAAAAGCAGCCTGCATAGACTGTAGAACTAGAAATTCAAATATACAAAGAAATGGACATAGGCTGTTTGGTATCTGTCTGCATCAGATCCCCTCTCCACTGGGAGTAAAATAGAAAACTATTCAGCCATTATATAATCTAGAATATAAATAGAAATTGAGAAAGGCAATTTGGTATCTGTCTGCATCATAATCATCAACATCCTCCTCAGCGCCAGCTACATCAATTTCCTCCTCCCGGTGTACAACATTCACACCTTCATTAGCCAAATCTGTAACTGGACTGTGGGTGATCCTTCCAGCATATGCAGAGGGCATGCTGCAAATGCTGGATGGAGTCACCTCTTCCCGTACAGTGATGGGAAGGTCAGGCTTCACAACCACCAACACCATTGGACTTGCCTTGGGGATTTGTGATGTCATCTGTTTAGAAGGCAGAGTTCTTTGCTGTTTTGTTGTTGTTGCTGACAGCATAACTCTCTTAAATTTTTTGTAGGGGGGGAGGAGGAGGGCTTAGATCCTTGGGTGAAGCTGGACCATTAGTCATGAACACGGGCCAGGGCCTAAGCCATTCCTTGTCACTACGTGTCGTAAATGGCATATTGCCAACTTTACGTTTCTCCTCAGATGATTTTAAGTTTCTCTTTTTGCTATTTTTTGAGAACTTGGGCTTTTTGGATTTTATATGCACTGTACTAGGAGATTGGGCATCGGGCTTGCCAGAACGACGTTGATGGCATTTCATCGTCTATGTCATGACTAGTGGCAGCAGCTTCAGCATTAGGAGGAAGTGGGTCTTGATCTTTCCCTACTTTATTCTCCAAATTTTGGTTTTCCATTATATGTAGCACAAGAGAGCGTACCCCTAAGCCACACACACTCGGCAAAGCCTTTAAAAATTATATGCGGCACAGGAGAGTACCACTGGACTTATACTGCTGAATCAGTGAACTTTGTAATAGCAGTACCACTGGACTTATACTGCTGAATCAGTGAACTTTGTAATAGCAGTACCACTGGACTTATACTGCTGAATCAGTGAACTTTGTAATATATCAGTACCACTGGACTTATACTGCTGAATCAGTGAACTTTGTAATAGCAGTACCACTGGACTTATACTGCTGAATCAGTGAACTTTGTAATAGCAGTACCACTGGACTTATACTGCTGAATCAGTGAACTTTGTAATATATCAGTACCACTGGACTTATACTGCTGAATCAGTGAACTTTGTAATAGCAGTACCACTGGACTTATACTGCTGAATCAGTAAACTTTGTAATAGCAGTACCACTGGACTTATACTGCTGAATCAGTGAACTTTGTAATATATCAGTACCACTGGACTTATACTGCTGAATCAGTGAACTTTGTAATAGCAGTACCACTGGACTTATACTGCTGAATCAGTGAACTTTGTAATAGCAGTACCACTGGACTTATACTGCTGAATCAGTGAACTTTGTAATATATCAGTACCACTGGACTTATACTGCTGAATCAGTGAACTTTGTAATAGCAGTACCACTGGACTTATACTGCTGAATCAGTGAACTTTGTAATAGCAGTACCACTGGACTTATACTGCTGAATCAGTGAACTTTGTAATATATCAGTACCACTGGACTTATACTGCTGAATCAGTGAACTTTGTAATAGCAGTACCACTGGACTTATACTGCTGAATCAGTAAACTTTGTAATAGCAGTACCACTGGACTTATACTGCTGAATCAGTGAACTTTGTAATATATCAGTACCACTGGACTTATACTGCTGAATCAGTGAACTTTGTAATATATCAGTACCACTGGACTTATACTGCTGAATCAGTGAACTTTGTAATAGCAGTACCACTGGACTTATACTGCTGAATCAGTGAACTTTGTAATATATCAGTACCACTGGACTTATACTGCTGAATCAGTGAACTTTGTAATAGCAGTACCACTGGACTTATACTGCTGAATCAGTGAACTTTGTAATATATCAGTACCACTGGACTTATACTGCTGAATCAGTGAACTTTGTAATAGCAGTACCACTGGACTTATACTGCTGAATCAGTGAACTTTGTAATAGCAGTACCACTGGACTTATACTGCTGAATCAGTAAACTTTGTAATAGCAGTACCACTGGACTTATACTGCTGAATCAGTGAACTTTGTAATATATCAGTACCACTGGACTTATACTGCTGAATCAGTGAACTTTGTAATAGCAGTACCACTGGACTTATACTGCTGAATCAGGGAACTTTGTAATATATCAGTACCACTGAACTTATACTGCTGAATCAGTGAACTTTGTAATATATCAGTACCACTTGACTTATACTGCTGAATCAGTGAACTTTGTAATAGCAGTACCACTGGACTTATACTGCTGAATCAGTGAACTTTGTAATATATCAGTACCACTGGACTTATACTGCTGAATCAGTGAACTTTATAATAGCAGTACCACTGGACTTATACTGCTGAATCAGTGAACTTTGTAATAGCAGTACCACTGGACTTATACTGCTGAATCAGTGAACTTTGTAATATATCAGTACCACTGGACTTATACTGCTGAATCAGTGAACTTTGTAATATATCAGTACCACTGGACTTATACTGCTGAATCAGTGAACTTTGTAATAGCAGTACCACTGGACTTATACTGCTGAATCAGTGAACTTTGTAATATATCAGTACCACTGGACTTATACTGCTGAATCAGTGAACTTTGTAATAGCAGTACCACTGGACTTATACTGCTGAATCAGTGAACTTTGTAATATATCAGTACCACTGGACTTATACTGCTGAATCAGTGAACTTTGTAATAGCAGTACCACTGGACTTATACTGCTGAATCAGTGAACTTTGTAATAGCAGTACCACTGGACTTATACTGCTGAATCAGTAAACTTTGTAATAGCAGTACCACTGGACTTATACTGCTGAATCAGTGAACTTTGTAATATATCAGTACCACTGGACTTATACTGCTGAATCAGTGAACTTTGTAATAGCAGTACCACTGGACTTATACTGCTGAATCAGGGAACTTTGTAATATATCAGTACCACTGAACTTATACTGCTGAATCAGTGAACTTTGTAATATATCAGTACCACTTGACTTATACTGCTGAATCAGTGAACTTTGTAATAGCAGTACCACTGGACTTATACTGCTGAATCAGTGAACTTTGTAATATATCAGTACCACTGGACTTATACTGCTGAATCAGTGAACTTTATAATAGCAGTACCACTGGACTTATACTGCTGAATCAGTGAACTTTGTAATAGCAGTACCACTGGACTTATACTGCTGAATCAGTGAACTTTGTAATAGCAGTACCACTGGACTTATACTGCTGAATCAGTGAACTTTGTAATATATCAGTACCACTGGACTTATACTGCTGAATCAGTGAACTTTGTAATATATCAGTACCACTGGACTTATACTGCTGAATCAGTGAACTTTGTAATAGCAGTACCACTGGACTTATACTGCTGAATCAGTGAACTTGGTAATATTGCAGTACCATTGGGCTTATACTGCAGGATTGGTTTTGCAAATTTTGTTGTAATTAATTTTTTTTCAAATTATTTTTTTTATAACTTTTTTTTTATTTTTTAAACACTTGGGAATAATGGGGAAATAACTATGCCCTTAGAAGCACAGAGCACAGGACACAGCACCACTGGACTGAACAGGACACAGCACAGGACCCAGCAGCACCACTGAACTCAAAATTGACAGAGCACAGCACACAACACCACTGGACTGATACTGCTGAATGTGTGAACTTTGTAATATTGCAGTACCACTCGACTTTTACTGCTGAATGTGTGAACTTGGTAATATTGCAGTACCAATGGGCTTATACTGCAGGATTGGTTTTGCAAATTTTGTTGTAATTAAAAAAAAATGTAATTAGTTTTTGGTATTTTTTTTTAGAACTTTTCTTTAATTTTTTATACACTTGGGAATATTGGGGAAATAAGAACTATGCCCTTAGAAGCACAGAGCACAGGACACAGGACCACTGGACTGAACAGGACACAGCACAGGACCCAGCTGCACCACTGAACTCAAAATTGACAGAGCACAGCACACAGCACCACTGGACTGATACTGCAGAACACAGCACAGCACAGAACTAAACAGCACAGCACGAGATCTACCAGGACAGAGGACCACCTAACACACCCTCCCTCTATCCTGATCAATGCCTGAGTGAAGATGGCGGCGACTAGCGCGGAATTTATAGGTTCCGAGTATCGCGAGATCCGATAGCGGGATTATGACTCCGAGCCTCGGTTTCAAGTTTTCATTTGGCGCCAATACCCGGATCTGTCTCGGATCCGACTCGGATCGGCAACGTTCTGGTGGTCTCGGATTCAGGAAATCCGAGTGCGCTCATCTCTATATAAAACTTCACATTATAACATTTTAGTGACATTCTTTTGATCTTTTCTATCTATGACTGATATGTCTGCCCCTTAAATAAAGCTTTTTATATTTGTTTTACTATATTTTTGAACAGTGAAGGTTTTCTTTTCCATTTGTCCTCCAAATATTATTTTCATTGGATCTTTACAGAAGAGGCAGATAATGATCTTAATAAATACCTTTCCTGTCAGCAGATGGAGATTCATTTTGTGTTCTTTACATGTTCTTTATATGTATCTACAGCATTACATTCACATTGGATTCTATATAAAAATATAGGTGGAATGTGGTACAGTCCCAGCCAGTAGAAATCAATTTAGTAGCAGAAGACAAAGACAAAAGCTGTATATAAATACCTTTGATATTCAGTCATTTTAAAGATATATTTTATATAAAATGTTTGCTGTCTACAACAGTGATTCTTATGATACACATGATCTGTAAGACATTTTGTGCTATAAGGATTTTAGGAGATTTAAATCTCAGCGATATATATTGGATCAAATTACAGTGATTGCTATAATGAAATGACAACATATACAAAGAAACCTTTATTAGTTTGCATTTGAAATATATATTTGTATGCATATTTTAAATTTAAATATGTTTCAGGAAACATCTAACAATGTTTTTAAACAATTTAATATTTGATTCTATAATTTCATTAATATAGAAGATTAAAAGTGATATAATGATATAATGCCCTCTGAGAAGTGTATCTTCAATTTGTGTCAAGCATTGAATGTTTTCCAAATTGCTAGTCAATATTTGAGGACCGATGAAGTGAAAATGAGTCCTGATCATGTGATTCTGGTTTTAGGATTAACTAAAGAATTAATTGGCTCATACTTATTTGATTTTTAGTTACTCAATGATGTATATATTGGGGAATAAAGAACTTTATGAAACAGATATCTGAAAGATGTATTTTTAATCTACATTGGCCCTTGTTATACCACTCCGAGTGCTGTTTACTATTAGATATAAACATAAAATGCTAAATGTATATTTTAGTATATGTTTTATATATCCACCAAAGTATATAATAATTTGTCTAAATTTTTATTTAAATACCTATGTTTGGGTTATCAATAAGTGAGACAGACTTAAGTCCAAATCACATGATTTTACTACCTTATTATCAAATAAATAATTGAATTTGCATAATAGAAGTTAGATATTATAATCATGTTGCTATATTGGTTATATTAATATTAAGATAAATCTCTAATAATAATTATAAACAACAAGGAGAATGTTCTAAACATATCTCATATCTCTTATTCGCTAATTATTGTTCTTTGTGCTTTTTATTTGTTTCCTTCCAAAAATATTATTCAAAAATAGTAATAAACGATTCAAGCCCACCAAAAATCCGAATGTGAACTATTATTTAAATATAGTTCTTTTTATATAAAAATGATCTGAAACATTTTAAATAAGGATGTAATAGTAAACAAATAAGTATAAAGATGACCTTTTGCCATAAATTTTAAAAAAACAAAAGGTATTAGAAGTATACTTTTTAGTGAATTTGGTTGGTTACATATTAAGAGATGAATAATTAATGGTTGACTAGGATTGGATAAGTGTACTTTAAATACCAGTAAACCAATTTATATGTATATGGTTCTGAAGAAGTTACTGGATTGTATGAACTGCATTATGCTCTGCTAATTGTAATATTGTATGTGTACAGGGTCACCATCAGGGGGTGTAAATGGGGGTACTGTTGTATCGGCAGCACAGACTTACTAGGGGCCCGCAGTCCTCCAGACCCCAGGGTCCCCGTTGCTGCCGTCAGCCTGGCTGTCACTGTGGCAGCCAGGCAACTGAATGTAATTACAGGGGAATGATTGCTCCACCCCTGCGATCATGTGATCCTCTCCCTGTCAGGTGACGGACTTCACACTGATGTTCCCGCTGCTAGAAGAAGAAGCAGAGAGGCTGCAGCAACCAACATTTGGTAAGTTATTTTATTTAGCTGCCTAATATCAAGTACTTTTATCATTTCCATATGCCAGCACCAGGATCACTCTCTCCATATTTTGTCCTCTAATAAAGCAACCAACGCTGTCTGAACCAACCCAGGGACTTGGTACTATGATTGGAAGAGAGCATCAAGCTACAGGTCTCTCCAAAATAAGGCTGGCTAATTCAAAGACTGATTATTAAAATGAAAATTGAGTCATGCTACCTGTTTTCCATGGTTAAAAAAGTAATAATTGATAACTAAAATAAAGAGGGAACTAAGAATTGCTGGATTGAGGTTGAGGTGGTAGGTCTAGTCATCTACCTGTTCGAGTGGTTGGTTGGGGGACAAGGTCATGATGCCCCATAGATGTTTAGTTATGAGTGTCAATATATATACTTACTATATTAAAGTGGACCTTTCAAGCGGTGAGAAAAACCTTACATTAACAGCAAAGTTAAAGGCTAATTACCATATACAGTTATTAACACACGTACCATTATTGGGAAAAATGAACTATAAAAACGTTCCCCGTACACAGGGGCTGGTTACGCTGTGAAGCAAGGGGACATCTGTCCGCCCGCCCCGGTCCCATTGTGGACTACCTTGGGCTGGGTCACTGGGCCACCTGCATATTTTTTCCTTTAAAATAGTCGGGGAGGGGTGGACCCTACCAGTTTAATTTGTACTGGGCCCCACAATTTCTGACGGCAGCCCTGTATGTGTGTTTGATCTAACTAGTACCAAACCACAGGAGCTAACAACCAAAAGAAGCATGACAAGAGCATTACTGCAGCTAGGCTATTGCACTTATAGGTACAGGTTTACCAATCACAACATTTATACCATGGTGGTTGAATAAACTGAAGGGATTATTGGAACTATTTAAGATTCTTAAAGATATGTAAAAGAATAGATATATTGATTTATTTAGACATACTACTTATAGCTGATTAGTATTGTTCTCCTCCATGTACTGTATATTAATCGGTAGATATTAATAAGGTTGCACACGTTTCATTTTGATGTGTATCAATAAGATCAATCAAGCCCATAAAGTGTTTTTTTACAAGAATTGTATTATTTAATAAAGAGTGTAACATTTTATCAACAAGTCAAATTCCTATTTTTATATCATCTTTATATATTTTTTATTTATTTTTTATGCAAATTTATATTTGTGGTAATAATCAAATTCCTCTTATTATAATATATAAGTGGAATAATAATGAGTGAAATTTACTATTCTGTTTTTTTAGATTTTCCAATTAAGGACATATTTAAGAGGTTGGGAGGAAATTATAGAATGAGATTAAGGAGGGGTAGTAGGAGGGGTGGTGGAGTAGATTTTCAAGAGTATAATGACGGTAACAGGTAGGAGACCCAGGTTCCAACAAATAGTAAGGAGATGCAATATTAAAGTGCTGAGTGTAAATGAATATATATGAGGATTGTACAAATATATTTTACGTGAATAGTCTAAATTCTAAATTTTTATGTGCACACTTATATTTGAATATGTAAAATTTTTTTATAATCAAATTTTAACTGGAGTTAAGTAAATAGATGTATAGTTGAATATGCCTTCCTGCCCTGTTTATAATTTATATAGCCACTTGTGGAGATTGACATTGGTTGGTCAGCAGGTAAACAAATACCAATTATTTCCATCCACCACAACCATCACTTATCCCATTGTACACCCCCCACCCCACCCCCCCTCCAAAAAAAAAATCTCTTGGTATAAAGTTATCCCTTTGTTTCTCTTTGTTTCTCTTACTTGTCTAGATACTATTTTTGCGCTTTAATATTGTCTTGTTGATAACCTCTATACCACAACGTATATTGAATATTGTTGTTGTTTTTCACCTTTGTACCCTGTTTAAAACCACTAAAAAGTTTATGTAAAAAACAAACAAAAAGAAGCCATCAAACACTGTAGATGGAGACCGCAGATCACTTAATGCCTCTGAAGAAATCACCTAAGAGTGAAGAAACATGTGGGCTGTCATGGTCCTTTGCATTTCAATACCAGAGCTTTCAGAGATGATAGGCTCCACCTGTTTGGCTGCCCGTCTATTAAGTAGGCTATCTTATTGTAAGTTGTATTGTGACGGGAGCTCCTCAGAAACATTGTGCTTCATCTATGTGGTGGTGGGGGGTTCTCCCTATGGCTTACATTAAGAAAAAAGGAAAATAGGTAATAATGATCCCACTGCACTACAGAAAAATATAAGTTGGCCATTAATCTACAAAATAAACATAATGTGGACCAAAAGCATATCTTTTTAAATAGAAGGGGGCACAATTACATTTAATAACACATAATGGGGCACAATTACTTATTCTTATATAGAAGAGGGCACAAATAATTATTAGTAAAGAGAAGATTCCTTGCTAGGAGTACCAGGAGGGACAGAATGCTTCTTAGCTTTGGGCCGGTCATCTGTAGGTGAGAGGGCCAAAAGATGCATAGGAAGCAGTATGGCCTGTTACAGACAATGAGGTTTTGTTTTCCCTTTCTTTCTTCATTTTTTTTTTTTTTAATATTGAGCGGCAAGATAGTTCAAACTGCATGTGGTTTGAGCTATCTCGCCTCTCACCTCTCACAACCACCTCTGTTTTTGGCATGGTTATTTTGCCTTTTTTCTGCCCATTTGGCAATCCATTCAATGAAAAATGTAGCACTTTGTATTTTTTCATTGAAAAAATCAGGATGACAATTTTGAATGTGGCACTTAGTAAAATTGATCTTTTCCAGTGGTTTTGCGGTGGTTTTTGCTATAATAAAACACCAAACAAACACTGAAAAAGGGTTGTGTTTTACAAACCGCACTTTAGTAAATTGCCCCCATATTTTTAATGTGAGACAGTAGATGTCATTTCAACATACAGTCTTCATTGTTGATTTCTCCTATGTTTATGACTTTCACTGATAACATCGATGATATTAGCCATCAAAGTGTTGAGATCAGCCAAAATATATAGAGTTTCTGGACTTCATCAAGCAAGAAATATTGAACCTATGTTTGGTCATTCTAGCTGACTTTTTTATATAAGTAACTTCTCTGCGACTTAATGTTAGTTCCTTATATAGAGGCTAGTACTGTGGGTTCTTAAGCACCCCTAATTTTTGTACTACCATTAACCATGTCTATACATGGTACTGTTCAGAAATATGAGGGGGAGGCAGGTAATGAGAGCACCTCCAATCATTTTTAAAAGTTGGTTCCTATGGTTCCTTATATATCTATTCATTGCTTTATGTGCTTTAAATCTGCCATGAAAGCTTTTGTATATGATGCGTATGTGATTTATGTTTTTTATTATTTGTTTTTTAATAAATTAAGTTTATGTAGTGAGTGCATGTAAATTTGTTTAAAATCCTGACTTTTTTATTTTATTCAATTTTGGATTATTTATACTAGATTTGCTACTGACATAGTGGTAATTTAGTATTTTTAGGATTTTATTCCTACCACCTGATAATTTTGCTTCTCTATAGCCTAAAAGTACATGGCAAAATGTGTGCAAGTTAATTTAAAATATACTGGGTTATGTATAGTATAGGCTTCGAGCAAGTGGTTTTAATAGGGCACTTGTGGCAGGTTGTTGTTTCACGTAAATATACAGGGTGCCCACACATTCTCAAAAGTTGTTAAAACAGACGCAGGATGCAAGATAAGTTTATGAGCCGACCAGTTGCAAGCCTGTCTATCTACTATTTTTGCCATTTTGCATTGCAGGCATGTGCTTGAGGCAGGTATTACTGAGAGGTAGCCTATCCCTCTTTCCTGCCACCATATATTTTCATATCTTAAAATGATTTATGCTGCTGTGGTAGCCCACTCACAATCATTTTTGTTAATTTGCTATTCTCTATTTGTTAAAGTGTTTCACTATTCATTCACGCTTCAGCTTGTGTATTCCAGCAAATGGTATTGAAAAAAACAGCAAGTGACATTGATAATCTGATGACGCAGCCGCATCGCGTGTCATGTGATGCGGCCGCCTGTAAACCCCACGGGCTGAAACCTCCCAGCCCGCGCCTGTCTGCCAGAACATTTGGAGTGATTCAAAAGATTATGCAATAGACCAGCACCAATATACAAATAGCAGGAATGCAGCTCGAGAAATTCATCCCCCTCCTAACTAATAACAGCTCATCAGCGTATGAAGTTTACAACCAGGAAAAGTGGTTATGCCTATGTATATAAATGCACTTATTAATTACCTTTATGTACATATGCATGTTTCAACTTTTTTCCTGATTGTGAGCTTCATAATGAGGTACCTAAGCATGGTGCAGTGCTGTCACATCTGACTATAGCCACTATCAGGGTTACAAGGATGCACAGGGCACATGTGGTACACATGGCATATGGGTAATAATATGTGTAATAGTATACTGCAGCTGAAATGGCAGAATTTACAAAGATGTTTTCAAAGTGCCAGTCCTTTCCAATTAGTTCACAAAAAACACACACATTAACCTCCTAGGCGCTAATACACACAAATAATACATTTAAATGGTGTGAAGTATAAGAGTCGCACCTCAATAGAGGGAATTTTCCATTTCCCCTGTGTGAATGCAAATGGAAAAAACAATACTTGGGGGCGCTTACAAATGAACATCTAAAAACGTAATTATTGAGTAAAAATCTTTTTAGACTTCTATATGTGACATGGCAGTTAGACAAACTGAACTCCTGAATAACATACAAATGATTCATTTATTTGTTAGAATTACCAAAAAACATAAATATAATCAATACAATATTAAAATATTACAAAATTAAAAATTCTTGCTGTAGACAGACTAAACATACATATAAGAAAAGCACTATATTGCTCATGAGAAGTATTGCTGAATTTATCAAAATGCAAAAAAACACCAATGCAATGTTAACTTTAGATAGGATACATATGAATGGCCAGTTCACTTGAATTCCCTAAATGGAGTAAAATGTGGAGTTTTAAACTTCCTTCTGGTAAAATCATTGATGCATTTTCCCAATAATATCCGTGTGTATGAAGGGATTTTTCCTTTTATTATTAACTTCACTCCCTTTTCATTTAATATGGATTATATTCCAATATAGTCTCTATAATGTAATAATAGAAATAGACGCTGTCAATCAGTAGATGGCACACACAACCTTTTAATTGTCTTTCAAGTGAGATCGTAATCAATATCGGTGTGAGTGGCTGTTTTAGGTAAAATAGTATCCCCTCCTCTGTATTTACACAGCCCCATGGATCTCACAAATCACTTAGGATGTTTTACTCATGAAAGTCTGACTGAAGGAAAGAACCTGACAGGAGCTGTAGATCGTGTAGATCACCAGAGTCTTACTGGAAGAAAGAGCCTGACTGGAGCTGTAGATCCTGTAGATCATCAGATTCTGACTGGAGGAAAGAACTTGACAGGAGCTATAGATTGTGGCAGCTGAAGAGAGTGTTCTCTGTCTTAGCAGCATAACAAGTAAATAGGGAGAATTGTATAGCAGTGTTTTCAATGCAATGCTTCTACTTCAATAGATCTTAGTGGTCTGATCAATATCCCAATAAACTAACGCGGTTCGTCACTATCACGTCACTTTATCAGAAAATTTCCAATGAATTCCCCTCCCAATTAAAAACTAAACGTGAAGGAAAATGAGCCAACAAACTGAAGCCTATATAGTAATTTCTCTGCTACATAAGGCTGACTTCATCTCACAGTTCCCATAGTGCTATGACAGTTGTGTGAGAATTAAAATGGACCTAAATTATTGGAGTCTGTTCAGGTAAAGTTTTGTCCATAACAGTTCCAAATCATAGACACACTGTTGTGAGACTTTCTCTTCTCCACTGAACAATTCTTTTTCACTTGATTTAGGTAATGTTAAAATGCATTGGTATCCAGTATTTGTAAAGTGACAACAATTTTCATAGCACTGAGCTACACATATGTTATATAGTAAAACCAACTTATACAAAAGGATGAATCCCTGCTAATGAGATTGAAAGACAAAAGGGAACAAGTGAGATTCAAGTTGTGGGCATGCAAATTGAAAGTTTTCTGAAAGGAAGTGGGGACTAAAAGGAGACAATGTAAGTATCTGCATAATGAAAAGATGAGATTTTAGTGACCAATAAAAGGTAATTAAAGTTGAAAACAGTCTATTGGAGTAAAGGAAAGTATTTCAGAAAAGCCAAGCTGAAAAAATTCTAGAGACTTGAGTGTGAGGAAGTAATAGGATGGGTCAAAAGTGTGAATTGCTTTATAGGCTAAGGATAATACTTTACATTTTATCCTTACAGGTATAGAGATGGAGTGCAAGTACTGGAAAGAGGGACAGCTATGGTTGAGCAGTTGGGGAAATGAATAACCCTGCACAGTCTGGGGAGGGGAAAGCAAGTTATAGTAGACAAGCTATATGAGTGCATGAACTAGCATTAATTAAACGTAAACTTTTTGTTTTAGTATTTTTTTATTTTTTGGACGATGATGTAACTCATACGTTTCTTCCTCTAAAGTCTTCCATTGCCTGGCTGAAATGATAACTTTCTTTATTTCAAGAATAGTGCATTTTTATCAGGCTTCTGTTCAGGTAACGCTGGGTACAGACTACAGAATTTTCCGACCAATGTGTTATCTACAACGATTTTACTAACGACTGGAAAAAAAAAGTCCTGATCAGCATGCCAATTCATGCGTACATGATATACATGTTTAAAAAAAATTAGGGGTATATTTACTAAACTGCAGGTTTGAAAAAGTGGAGATGTTGCCTATAGCAACCAATCAGATTCTAGTTATCATTTCTTTAGTATATTCTACAAAATGACAGCTTACAATGCAAGGTGTACATATTGGTTTATTATTTTACACATAAGTTAAATACTAGCTATTTTTTTCATGTAGCACACAAATACTTGGTAGCTTTATGTTTACACAGAAATTTAAAGTTAATCTTGGACATGCACTACTCCAACTATAAATCTGTCCCCACATTTTAAATTTACCTCTCCCTCCAATACAACATGGTTTTGCCAAGGTGCAAAGTTACAAATTTTTTTTTGGTTTACTTTCCTTAAAGAATTAGGCCTGTAGTGTGTACCCCGCCTAACACCATCTGAGGATATTGTTACCAGATCAGGAAGCACCACCACAATGCTTGAAAAACAGATGCGGTAACCGCATTAATATACAGAGCATATCAAATACAAACCTTTTCACTAGAAAAAATATCCATTTTCTCCAGCAAAAGAGTTTTACACTCTTTGATAAATAAATCTGGGTTCTATACTTTAAACCAGCTTTGTGCCACTGGTACTGGGTAAGCCCAGTACTTTGTGCTTACCCCCATACAAATTTTGCTAGCCAGCCCCTGTTAATACATACACCATTCTTGAGAGAAGTAGCTAAAAGGTATCCTTTTTCTCTGTCTGCAATTCCTGACTTATTTTAATTATCTGTTGTAGATGACTGTCCTGTGGGCTTAATATCCAGTAACATAAAGATAATGTGATCATTACAGCTAATGTGCTGTAACTTGGCAAATTAAATAATCTGGGAATGTTTACCCTTTATAAGTAATGTGTATATGTGTAATATTACAGTGCGTATCATTTGTAGATACACATGCTTATGCACATATGAAAAGGATCTCAGTTAATACAAAACAGTTTGAACTGCCATTATGAATATAACACATTGTGGGTTGTATGGTTGTCACAATCATTTACATGTTTGAGTCTTTTCTGCTATAACACAATTGGAATTCATCAAGCTTGGAGTTATTCAGTAAGGGCATGTTGACACCAGTAACATATTGCAGGCAGTTGTCATTGTTGCCAGGTGAAAATGTTGGACATTTCTGGAATTGCCTATATGATAGGTACTCCTAAATTAATATGCTATCTACATGGGAAACGTTTCTGAAATTTTATGATTTTAACCAATTTCTATTTCCATGAATACAAAAAAAATCAGAAAAAATAGGATTATATTTTTCTTGAAGTAACCAATTAGAAAAGATGGAAAACATCAAATGTTTGCAGATTTCAATAGGCTCTCCTTTAACCCAATGCCAGAGCTGGGATGATAGTGGTACAAGTGAGTCCTTTACCTTGGGTGCAGACCTGTACGCCCTGTTTATTAAATATTATTTTCGGTGTATAATGATTGCGGCATTGGGGGCAGTGGTGGGTGGTCTGTGGGAACGCAGCAATAGGAAACTGGTTGTTGTCTTTGAATGGATCAGCGGACTAGTCAGGAAAAGTGTGACTATATATATATATATATATATATATATATATATACATACATTCACAAAGTGTTGGAAGTGGAAATTTAGTGTGGTGGTATGGAAATTGTAAGTGAAAGGAAATTGACAGTTTGTCAATGAGGGCAGTAGGAGAAGTATATATACTTCGACCACTATATATATATATATATATATATATATACTTGCCTTTTCCACCTCAACCATTCTTCTTTCTTGCACAGAGTGTGCTGTGTGCAAAGAGTCCTGTATCCAGGAATTGGAGTATGAAAGGCGTGTGGTTGTGAGACACAGATCTTGTGCAGAGCAGGGAACAGATGGGGTATTTTTGGAGATATTTTGAAACAGTGAAGAGATGTATGTTGGTGCAGTTTTGATTATGTCCTTGTATGTTGATAGATATTTTTTTAGATTGGATTTGATAAAATGCCAGCAACCAATGTAGGGACTGACTGAGGGAAGCAGCAGTAAGAAGTTACGTTTACGTTATGTTTTACTAGGGAAATCAGTTTTGCTGCATTCAAAATATATTGTTGGGGTGAAAGTCTGGTTAAAGGAAGACCAGTAAGGAGGGAATTGCAATAGTCAATGTAGTGGATAATGAGTGAATGAATTAAAGTTTTTGTAGGATTTAGATACAAATTGAATGTGGGGAACAAAGGACAGTTCAGAGTCAAGGATGACATCTAGGCAGCGAGCTTTAGAGGTATGGTTTATTAACGTATTGTCAACAGAAATAGAGATGTCAATAAAGCAGCTTATGTCGGCTAGTGGGAATATTATTAGCTCTGCTTTTGAAACTTTGAGAGTGAGGTGACGAGGCGACATCCAAGATGACACGGAGTAACGGGGGCCCACATAGATGGTGAGAGAGCCAGAGAGGATATATACATTTGGGTATAATAGGCATAGATATAATATGAAGACCTAGGGAATATAGCGTTTGTATGAGTGAGTAAGTGGCCAGCAGTATCAAATGCAGCAGAGAGGTCCAGAAGATTTAGACATTAGTAATGACTATTAAATTCAGTAGGGGTCAAATCATTGACCAACTTAGTCAGGTTCTATAAATTGATAGTTGCGAAAGCCTGACTGAAGGGAGTCCAATAAGTTGTGTGAGAAAAGAAAGTGTGTGAGGCTAGTGCAGGGAAGCCCCTCAAAATGCATAGAGGGGCATGGGAGTTGAGAAATGAGATGGAAATCTAAGAGAGCGTTTGCTCAGAATTATTTTTTTTAGAATAGTTGATTGATAGAATAGTTGATAATAGAAAGATACCAGTGGAGAGAGAGAGAGGTTCCTTTTTTTTTCGGTAGGGCTAGGATGAGCACAGGAGACAGGGTATTTATTTAATTATGAGGGTGTAGTGTCAAGTGGTCAAACAGCACAGTAGGAAGAGAAAAGAGAGTAAATATTTCAACTTCATTTGTGTGATCAAATTAAGAGAAGGTACCAGAGGGTGCACAGGTGGAATTTTGCTAGTTGTTGGTTGGGGAAGAAGATAGAGGATACCATTTTGTGTCAGATCTTTACAATCTTTTCATTGTAGCAGGAAGCAAGATGTTGGGCACTGATAGAAGTCAGAGAAGTTGGTTTGAGAGAATTAAGAAAATATTTAAATATATTAAAAAGGTATTTGGCCTGAGCAGAGATTAAAAATTTAAATAATTTGTGTTTGGCAGTGTCCAGAGCAGTTCAATAGGAGTAGTAAATAGCCTTATATATTTGAGAAAGTCATTAGAAATACAAGACTTTCGCCACTGTTGTTCTACTTTGTGAGACGGTTTTTGAAGGCATTCTGTTTCTTTTGTGTGCCGAGGCTAACAATGTAGATGACGCATAGTGTAAAAAGTAGCTGGAGACACTTGATCAATGGTTGTTGCTAGCGATGGTAAAGATGATGTACTGTAGAGGAGTCAGTCTACTGGGAGAGGCCAAGAGAAGAAGTTAGATTAGTTTGGAAGTTAGAGTAGTTTGGAGGCACAAGGATAATGTGAATAATCAATGGGAACATTGAAATAATCCAAAATCATCGTGGGAAGGTCAGAAGATTAAAAAAAATGAGGAAGTCAGGCAGAGAAATGTTCAATAAATTGTTGGGGTGGTTCAGGGTTACTATAGATCACAGTAAAATGTACAGAGCTTGGGTTGAAAATCAGTACATCATGTACATCAAATCATGGGAACATGCGTGAATGGACATTTCGTAAAATTGTGAATGTGCAACATGGGGAAAGGAGCAGTCTAACCACAAGTCCTTATCTACTTCCACACCTGGAGGTGTGATTGAAGTGGTGTCTGATTGTGTGAGCTATGTTTATGTTACTACCAGACGTTGGGGATGTTTGAGAGGAAGAGGCCATGGATGGAGGTTAGTTTGTTACAAACAGAGTGTGCACTCAATAGAGCATTTAAAGGATTTAGAAATTGATGACAGGTGATGTGTTTGAGGTTTCCTGAATTTCTTTAGTGTTCTGAATCAGAATGACATGTATGGGAGATGTGGGGGTTACCTGGATTTGGTGATATATCACTAACTAATAGAAACAGGAGGAGAGAGTGATAAACAAATGATTGTTAGATAGATGAGCTTCTATTTTCTGGTGACAGGTTGAAAATATTTAAGGATAAAAAGAAAAAAGTGTATGTTTGTTTTTATTTACTAACTGAATTCAGACATTTTATTGATCACGTTGTCATGAATATTTATTCTAACAAAATAATTTCTAAATACAGATAAATTTATATCCTAAGATAGTATTCTGACGAAATGTAGTTTATCTAATGACTGATTGTTATTTTCTGTTGAATTGCATAACACTGTGAATATTTTATGTAACCTTTCAAAGTGTATTTTGTTAACTGACCTGAGTCTGACCTAGGCAAGTGTCAATGGTCTTTTGAAAGTAGCCAGGCCCAGAGACAGATAAGATCTGTAAGTAGTTTGTGTATGCAGAGGAGTTAGACTTAGCCAGGCCAAACGAGCAGAGATGAGAACTCAGGTCTTGTGAAATGCCAGGTCTCAGGACATCCATAATTTACTTAGAAATCCCTGTGTAATTTTGGGCATCCATCTAACTTAGGTGAAAATAAAATTCCTAAGGTGGTTGGTGAAGAGCCAACAAGAAATGGTTTAAAAAACCCTTGTATCAATAGTACAGTGTTCATTTCATTGAGGGAGTCTATCAAGACTGAAATGTCTCATCCTTCTCAACTATCTTCCCTCAATCATCAGGGGGTAAATGTATTAAGCTGAGAGTTTTCCAGCAGGTTTGAAAAGTGGAGATGTTGCCTATAGCAACCAATCAGATTCAAGTAAATGACAGCTAGAATCTGATTGGTTTTTCAAACCCACCGGAAAACTCTCAGCTTGATACATTTACCCCCAGGTCTTAACTAGTAAGTAGAAACTTTGATTTAATTTGCTATTTTATTTTTTGAAACTCATTTGTGCAACACTTTGTATGTCTTGTTATTAATTTTTGTAAATAAGCCTTTTCTCCATGATTCTTTGTGAACTTACGAAGCCCAGGGAAGCTCATGCTACATGTGTATGTTATTTAAGTGTGACACATTAATAAGTGGTTCTAATAAATCCTTCCTGGTGGCAGAAAAGGTGTATTCATTGTTAAGTAACTAAGATAACACCAGTCATGGCCAGCTGTTCAGATTGCTGTATCTGGGACAGGCAGGGCATCCGTGACAAGTATACTCTAATTTCTTTAAACATTTTCAAAATAGTGTATGCTTACACAATAGTTTCCCCAGTTTTTTAATGAAGCCACCAGAAACCAAATCAAAGCATCACATGTTTGCTATGTGGTTTTTAATGTTCATGTAATACAGTTACTTGGTAAGGATTAATCTTTTAATGATAAATAAAAAATGTCATTGTATCGTGATGCATGCACCCCATTAAATTATTTTAGTACAAGATTACTATGCTGGCCATATATTTGCATATTATGGACAATGGAACTGGATATGGCAGGCAAGGACTGTATCTATTCGATGTTCTGTACATTACGTATATGGGGCTATGTAATATTCTTGACAGTTGAGTACTGTTCACTCCCAGTATTAAATTCTTTAGCATATTAAGTGACAGGGATTCACTACTTGAGTTTTACTTCTGGATGTGTCTGATAAATGAGACTTAAGCTCAGACAGCTGGTTTTGAACTTAGCAGAGACGCAACTAGAATGAATGGATGAGTCAATATATGCTCAGCCTTTCACAGCAGCTTGCATGGGAAACTGCTCTGATCACTTATTGACCCTGCTGTTCCACTAAGTTCATTCACTCTTGTTTGTGTTCCACTAAGAGTCCAGTGCACATTTCTTTCGCTGCTTCACGGTGCTACCGGGTCCTCTATATACTGCGTTGGTATGCCATGTTAGACGTACACATGCTTCCACGTGTGCATGCCATTCTCTTAAAGGCTCAGTCATATGACTGCTCAGACCTACTGCCCGTCTTCTGCATATACTGGGATCTATTTAAACCTGCTTTGTGCACCTCTAGGGTGCCAGACCATTTATTTATATGTGTGTATCAACAGTTATTCCTGTCTTGCATATCCAGATGATATACTATATATACTACTCAGCATCTGCATTCTGATTAGACAGTCTTCTGCACTCTTCACTGTCTAATACCATTCCATGCTGTTTCCCATACTGACCATGCCCCGCATACGAACTATGCTCAAGATCCACCCTTAGTGCTGCAAACTGCGCAGTCAACACAGCCAAGTCCATACCTCCTTGCTGGGGTGGAAATTCATCGTGTGCCCTCCAGCATTGCTTGCATTAAATTGAAGAATGAGAAATGTTTCAAATTAGATAACACCCTTACAAATAGTAATCTTGGGGCATGGCTTGGCAGCCAAGATGGCTGGACGGGGCTTCTGAAGACTCTGCATGCTGTTGGTAGAGATTTTATTTCATCCTGCCCTAATCTGCTTTTCCTGGCTGCTAACCAGCATCAACAGATTGTTTGGGCTTTCATTTGATACCAATCTTTCAATTGATGGTGGAGAATGAGTTATGCGGTCTTGATGGATCAGATAGTCCCCCCGATCATAAAGGCAGATTGGATGAAACAACCAGAGACCTGAACTCCAGATCCGAATGGAAACCTAACGGAGTGGTGCACTGATCACCATTCCGCTCCATCGGTATCTCAATTAGTACCACCTGTACACTCTGTGCAGACCAGCTTGGAGCAGCTGACATGTGGCTTCTCCCTGTGTCGGGAATCGGACTCTCCCTTGGGTATTAGGGCTCCCACAAAGATACATCCTGGTGAAAGTCGCTGTCTAACTTCGTGTTTCACCCCGGAAACTTGCCTACCGCACTATTAAATATGAAGCCCTTAAGCTGAATGCAAATAAACGGAGCTGCTTGTCACGAGGCAGACATGGACATTACAGGGTTAATGTTTTGGGAAGTTGCTGCTCCCGGATGTAAGGGGGAGGAGTGAAAGGAGGTTTTTATATATATCACTGGTCAGGCAGTTCAACTTCCTCTTGTCATCAGGATTTGCTGCTGATCGGATCACTGTCAGGCTGAGTGGAAAATTATTTGTTATCTGAAGTTACTAGCTTAATTTCGATAGTTCTATTCTTTCATTTCTCTGTACTATTACTGTTACCTTTCAGATAGATATTTTGCTTTATTTACTGCTTAAATTGTGGAGTGTGCTTTTGGTGGTTTCATTCACCTCCGTTTGTGTAGTTCCCCTGCAACCTTAGTGCTAAAATGTCTCGCCCCAGGCACAGCGCAAGTCCCCCTGCTCATTTCAGCGACCTTGCTGAACTCCCCACTGAGAGTGATAGCTCACTGAGTCCCTGAGTAATGGCGGCAGCCAACCCAGCTGAGGGGACGGAAGGACAGATGCCCGCTGACGAGCGCGATGTCGCGCGGGAGGGGCAGAAAGGGCAGTGAGGCAGGGACGTCGGAGGCAGTGGTGGGGTCATCTCTCCTGGCCGCCGGTGCTGTGCGCATGCACAGTCTGGCGCCCAGCAGAGCTCAGAGGCAGAAGCATTTTAGCAAAGGCACCAAAGGTAAAGCCAGAACCGCACGGCACAAGAGAGAGACTTCTTTCCCCACAATGTTGCGGACCCCACCTGGGAGTGATAATTCAGCAAGATTTAGGTCTGGGTCTCCCGCGGTAACGGGGCAGGCAGCAGAAGCAAGTCAGGGGGGAAGAGTGGGGGAGGGGGGTCAGCATGGGTCCTTCAGCATGGGAGCATGCAGCCTACAGACAGGTCACACGGGTCACAGGAGGTGGGGATCCACATTACCCTCCCAGCCCACGGGCGAGGACTTATGAGTATCAGGAGGATAGAAGGCAGCAGTATTACACTGATGCTGGTCATTATTCAGAAAGTCCGGACAGTGATTATCAGGCAGGTGAAGAGCGCCATCTGGTAGACGGTAGTCAACAGTTCTGTGATTTCTTGAACATGCAAGCTTTTCATGGACAAAACAGGGACAGGTTCTATAGATATGAGGGGAGCGATGTAAATGCACCAGGCACAACAGCGGCTTATCAGCAGAGTTACCCTCCACCGTTATTAGGGCATGGACGTAGTAGCGGATGGCCTGCGTTTCATCCTCAAGTAGGGCATGGATCATATGTGGATGCGCATTTTCTTTGTCCTCCGGAGGCTTTCGGAGGACAGCACAAGGAAAGGGGTGCATGAAAGAGGAGCCACCAGCAGAGTAGGTTTGGGGGGCAAGGTGGCATGTTGCCTTCATGAGGGTTCAGGTTATCCCCCACAAGACATGGGGGTGTCCCTTTATCAGGATAGGCCCTCAGGTGAGTCAGAACCGCAGCATATGTATTCCCATCTGAGGCGCTTAACTTATCAGCAAGGGCGCTCACCAGGGAGAGATTATGGGCGAGGGGACAACATGAGGTGGACGGCTAAGTCTGGTGCACTTGAGCAGGCGCAGTCTGCGATGAGGTCAAGAGAGGCACATACTAACTTTCTTTGTCTCCCAGAAAAACAGAGTACCAGAAGAGTGGAGGTTGGTGCTTTAGCTAGAGTTCCGACGGAATCAAGAGGACGCTGGCTATCAGGCACGCAGAGTGCAGCATCGGTGCAAGGGGCGTCTGGCATGGAGGGAGCGGCAAGTGCAGGAAGCACATCTCAAGGTGAGTGTCGTTAAGTCTTGTCTTATGCATGTTCAAATAGTACACTTACTTCATCTGCAAGCAGTGGTTCCTCATCAGACCGCGAAAGCGGTTCTCTTAAATTATTGAGGAAACTGAATGAACATTTTAGCGGGGCTAAGAGCCAGAAGAAGATAGCGCGCGCAGCTGACAGTGATAGCGCAGGCAGGGGTCCAGTTGTGCATTGTTCGTATACAGCCCTAACAGCGGGAATTAGAAAGAGTTTGAGAGAAAGGATTAGGAAGGGCTCGTATGTGGATATATTCAGCATTACAAAAGTGGGAAAGAAGGAGTTGGCAAAGGCGAAGGAGAAAGGGGGTATAGGCGAGGAGGCCTATAAGTCATTCCCCAATTCGGTGACAGCGTTTAGTGTCTTTGCCTCGGTGTACCTGGAAACTAGGCTGGAGGCGTCGGTGGACGTATGGCGATACCTGCATCTAATTACGGGGATTTATAAGAAGGATGGGGGCACTATTTGGCACAGGTATGATGAAAGTTTCCGAAAGAAAGTCAAAGCAAAACACATCATTCCATTTGACTGTAAGGATGTTGAAACTTGGATGGAAATGATGCGTCCAAAAGAAAGTGAGGGTCAAGAGTTCAGGGTGCAGAGGTTTCGCTTGCAGGGGAGACGTAGTTCTTCCCCAGCGCAGAATAGAAACAGGTGCTTTGCCTTTAACAGTGGCACATGCACGCGTGGGAATTCATGTAGGTACGGGCATGTCTGTGCCAAATGCAGGGGACCGCACCCAGCCCGAGATTGCCCAAGAGCCGTGCCGGGTTCAGGTTGAGGCGGGGGGAGCCATTGCCAACTCAGTAAGGCAAGTTCACCGGTCCAGACGCAGCAGCTGGACAGGTGGCTGCGCTTGTTTCCAGATAGGAAACAAGCAGAGTTTTTGAGTGCAGGTTTTAATTACGGTTTTCCCCTCCCCATAGTTGGTATGGTCAAGGCTAGTGCAAAGAAGAATTTGCGGTCGGCCAATGTTTTCCCAGAGATCCTAGCGGAGAAAGTAAGGAAGGAGGTGGATTTGGGTCGCATGGCAGCCCCCTTTCTATCCCCTCCAATACCAGAGTTGGTTATCTCCCCAATGGGAGTTGTACCTAAGAAAGCAGTGGGGAAATTTAGGCTTATACAGCACCTTTCACATCCCCATGGGCAATCGGTTAATGATGCCATAGCCATGGAGGACAGTTCTGTGAGTTACCAGTCATTTGAGGAAGCCCTAGATCTAGTCAGATCTTTTGGGTCAGGGGCCTTGTTGGTAAAGCTAGATATTGAATCTGCTTTTCGCTTGCTTCCCCTGCATCCAGAGTCTTTTAGGTTCATGGGTTTCTGTCTGCCAGACGGGTACTATGTAGACAAATGTTTGCCGATGGGTTGTGCAGTGTCCTGTGCATATTTTGAAGCGTTCAGCTCCTTCCTGCACTGGTGCATACAGGCAGGAATGGGTCATGTGGGAATAGCTCACTATTTGGACAATTTCTTAATCATAGGAACGGCAGATTCATCACAGTGTGCAGATATACTGTTTTCGGCTAAGGCTTTATTTTCGGTTTTGGGAGTCCCAGTGGCACATGACAAGATGGAGTGTCCCTTACCTTGTCTGTCATTCTTGGGAATCGAGATTGACACATTGCAAGGGTGTTGTAGATTTCCCCAGGAGAAGGTGAAGAAGTTAATAAGATCAATCAAACTTACGTTGGCCTCAAGGTCTATTTCTCTGCGTCAGGCCCAATCATTGTTAGGCTCCTTTAATTTTTCATGCAGAATTATTCCTATGGGAAAAGTGTTCTGTAGGAAGATGCAGTTGGCTATAGCGGGAATGTCGCAACCACACGTGCGGATTACCCTGACTAAGGAGGTTAAAGGAGATTTGCGAATGTGGTTGGGGTTCTTAGAGAACTTTAATGGCATTCGCATTTGGCCGGCTCCGCCAGTCTCTAGTAGGCAGCTTGAGTTAGTAACAGACGCTTCGGGGTCTGTGGGTTTTGGAGCCTACTTTAAGGGTATGTGGTGCGCGGATTGATGGCCAGAATCATGGCGTGCTAGAGGGTTGCTAGGCAACCTGCTGGTGCTGGAATTGGTCCCCATAGTTGTGGCGGTGAAGCTCTGGGCGTCGCTGTTAAAAAGGCAGCAGGTGATTTTCTGGTGTGACAACCTGGGTGTAGTAAAGTGTATTAACAAACAGAGTGCATCCTCTATGCCAGCTATAGAGTTGTTGAGACATCTAGTGTTACGCTGTTTGGAATATGATATTACATTCAGGGCGAGACATGTCCCTGGTGCAGAGAACGAGGTGGCTGACGCTTTGTCTCGAGGGCAGTGGGGACGTTTTAGGAAATTGTCTCCGCAGGCTGACATTACGGGTACGCCATGTCCCCCTTTTGTTTGGCAGGTAGTCGAACAGGTATTGTAAGACTGGCAGAAACATCGCTGGCTCCTTCCACCAGAAGAGCATATCGGTCTGCTTGGCCGCAATGGCGACAATACTTACAGTCGCGCGGTCGGTGCGATTCAGGTCAGATCGCTGACATGCTGGATTTTATTTGGGAAAAATATCAAGAGGGAATTTCTAAAATTTTAATGGCGGCCATGCTGGTGGGCATTTCATTTATGGCCAAACTTCATGGGTGGACTGATTTTACGAAAGGGTTTTTAATATCTAAAGCCCTAAAGGGTTGGTCATGAATTCAACCAGGAAAGGAGGATGTGAGAAGGACTGTTGATAAGAGCATTCTAAGAAAACTGATTTCTGCGCTGGCGTATATCACTGATAATGCTTACGAGGTGCTGCTTTTCTGCTCAGCTTTTTCACTGGCTTTCTTTGGCACATTCAGGGTGAGTGAGTTAGTGGCGCAATCTAAGCATGATTTGGGGAACGCTTTGTCGGCTAGGCACATGTTTTTGGATGTTTACATGCTTTCTTGTCAAATCCTTAGATCCAAAACAGATCAATCGGCTCGTGGTCATTGGTTTTCCATTTCTGCGCAAGAGGATAGTGAGATCTGTCCTGTGGCATTGTGCAATGAGTTTCAGAGAGTTAGACCACGTGATGCTGAGCCCTGGTTGATTCATGCTGACAGGTCCCCGCTGTCGAAATTTCAGTTCACAGCCATATTTAAACGTGCATTAGTGCACAAGGGTTTGGACCCGTCACTCTTTGGTACATACTCCTTCAGGATTGGTGTGGCTACTACTGCTGCTAAAGGTGGCTCTTCCGTTAGCGCCATTAAAGCTTTAGGCCGTTGGAAATCAGATGCATACAAGACGTATATCAGACCAAACAGATAGTTGGTACGCAATAGGTTATTCCCCTCCCGTGTTAACCTTGGGCTCCTTCGCTCGCCGTTGTTTTATACGGGGCATGAAGGGATTTTCTCCATTTTTTCCTCCGATAAAGGCCTAATTAGTGGTGTGCCTCCAGGGTTATGGTTTTTACCTTCATTTGGGTTAACACTTCCCCCTTCCTTAAAATCCTGTAAAAGTCACTTAAAAGTCACATAATCTTCCCAGGCTACAAAGAGTTGTGTTATAAATATCAATTGATGGTGTCGAGTTTATTGGTTTACGGTGGATGAGATCAACCTGGTGGTGACAGATCCTATTATCTGTGTTACAGGTTGCTCAACTCAGAGGATAAGCATATGGATTGTTGGGCATTCTTTTGTGTTCTGGTGGCTAGATATAATTTTGACAACAATAGAGATGCCTTTGCAAGGCCAGTGGATATTCGGCGGATCGGTAAAAGAGGTCTGAGATGGCAAGGTTTGATGCCACTTCTGTCTGCTGAAATTGCTAAAGCAGGCCCACCAGATGTGTTGGTGATACATTTGAGGGGTAATGATGTGGGCATAGGTAAGTCATTGGACTTAATTATTGCTATCAGAGAGGACTAGAGAAGTATTAAGAGGCTATGGTCTTCAGTAATGATTTGCTGGTCCAATATTATCCCACAAATTAACTGGCGAGCAGAGATAGCTTTCCGCAAAATAAAGACCATGGTGGCTGAGTTGAATAGAGCAACAAAGAAAATAATTTTACAACTAGGAGGGATAGTGGTAGATCACCCCTTAATAAGATCAGAATTAAGAAACCGGTATAGAGATGATGGTGTTCACCTGTCGGTAGAAGGTAATTGGATTTTTGTAGAGCAACTTTTTTGGAGGATAGGTAGGTTAGTGAGGTTTATGGGTGGCAGGCTGGGCGTCCGTTAAAGGACTCCAATGTGGCAGGAGAGCTTTTTCAATCAGCGACTAATTCATACGGTGCTACCGCTGCTTGGCCGCACATCACTGCTCCTTTCGAAGCACCCTGGCTCTTGGTACCTCTGTGCGAGGACCCCTTGATCTGCACTGTGTGCGTACGTCTTGGGGAGCCCAGAGGGGAGTGGTCACGATGATGCCAGATTTAGCACCAGCCGATCGTAAAGGACTGTGGTCCTGGGACCAGTGGTTAGTGTCTGTGGGCCATACACTGTTCGGTTTCGCTATTAGTTGTTAGCTGATTGGATCACTCTCACCGCCACCCTTTATAGGTAGTAAATAAATTAAAATAAATAAATAAATAAAAAGTTTACTTTATTTGCCACTACAAAGTTGTCAGTGTCTTTATTTGTAGTTAAGTTTTTAGAGTGTTAAGATTAACTTTATTAATGTATGGTGTAAAGCTGAGGGGATCAGCAGTCTGCAGTTTATGGGGAGCACAGGATAGACTTTTAACCAACCCCTCTGAAGGACACTTCAGTCCGTATCTAGTCTCCGCGAACAGCTGCGCTACTGTGGATAGTGGCCCACCACTTCTCCAACTTCATTAGGTAAAATAAACTATTATTTGACCTTTATCCTTAGAAACTGACTTTTCGTTTACTGTGGTGAAAGTGGCACCTTGCAATACATGTGCTCCCATAAGCTTCCACTGACATTCTATACTGGCCTCTCACTTACCCATCTTTAGCCTGAATTGGCTTTCTATATCAATAATAATCCTATGTAAAATATTATCCCATTGGATGGTGCTGCCTGCAGCAAGTTATTTTGATTTGACTGTACACAGTCCCTAAGGGATCTTACTTGGTACATTTAAGTGAGCTTTTATTGTGGGTCCTGTCTGCTCTTTACTGTATTCTGCCATTATTCTCTACAATCAATTGCTGGAAGATATAATCTGGTGAACTTTCTATGGATACCTAATGGCTATAGTTAAGTTTGCAGTCTAGAGTATACTAAACTGCTCATGGAACGATTTATCTTCCTCGCAACGGTAATCAAAATGTATCGGCAACCACTCTACGGTGCTCCCGTCTTGTGCTGTATGGCTACTTAAGATTTACATTGGGGTAATATGACCAGTGACAACCCACACTTTTGCAACCACTTTCCAGTAACTTAGTGATAGACCTTACTCATCTCCAATTTAGAAGTTTACATCCATCCCAGTGCCTCTTCTCCTATCCTGGTTCTGTTTTGTTTGCCATCCATCACAGAGGGTAAGGAAAATAAAGGCACCTCAAAAAAGAGACCACGGAGGACAATTCATAAAGATCTCTACTATTTCCCATATGAATTTTGACACTCCAACCTCTTCACCTTCACATATGTCCGCTTCCAGCTCATCACCCCAGGGGGAATTCAAGCCTTTAATCCCATTACTCCAGAAACTCAAGACATTGACGCGGTCTTGCAGCTTCTAAATCTCTTCCTACCAAACAGGAATTGTCAAACAAACATTAATTTTAAATGCTAGAAGTTAAGTTGAATGAGACCGTAAACAAAGAATTTGTCCTCCTCCAAGCCGACTTCGTCAATCTGACCACCAGACTGGCGTTCCTGGAAGAGAACAAGGAGGCCTGTGAAGAACTTCAACTGCTACATAACTCTCTGATACACCAAGCATAAAAGTTGAAGCTGCTGCGAAACAGAGTTGATTACTTAGACAATAGAGGTCGCAGCAACAACTCACGCATCAGCGTTATACCAGAGAGCATCTCAATACAAGGCCTGATTGATTTTCTTACTAAAATCTTTAACAAGATTATTGAACAAGACACCAACAGACACATAACATTTCACAGAGTCCATAGAGCTCTGAGACCTCGTGGAGCTCCAACAGACCGACCGAGAGATGTGATAAAAAATAATGAGACATCTAGATAGAATTGATATGATGGTCAAAGAATCCAAATATTCCAGGACCTCTCGTGGCACACCCTGTAATTACGTAGCATTCTCAAACCATTAACTTTGGAAAAAAACAAGTATAGAAGGGAATACCCATTTCAGCTTCAGGTCATTCACAATGGAAAAACAGTCACAACTGCAGGATACATCAAAACTGAACTCCTTCTGCTCTACCCTTAACATACAGAGTGTAAACCTACCGTATTGGCAGGACCACGCCCTTGATCTACCTCCTCAGGAGGACGGAGACTGGCAAATCATTGGAAACTCCTAAAAGTCAATGAAGAGGCCTCAGAATTTTCCAAGAAATCAGGACACTTGAATACTCTGGGGTGAAAGTCCCCTATCCTGACTTTGTCTTTCTGATTAATGACAGTAGAGTTTCAAGTTGAGGTTTTATGTGTTTTCTTTCTTCCATGCTCTTCTCAATTTCCAGTCCAGTAATTTCTTTATTGTATTTTGTGGTCATGAGTAATGATACTCTGATATTTCTTTTACATGGCTTTTCACTACCTATGTTTAGCCTTCTCACTTAGAGGTGATTGTGTTTGGATCAAATTTGTATTTGACCTGCAGTACCTCTATGCTACCAGAGGTACTGCTGTTTTGCCAGTGGACATTTCCACCTCGCCTGCAGGAGTTAAATTACTGCTCTGATCATCACCTACACCTGTTTCAGAGCCTTATACTCGCACCAAACATTGCTCCTTGCAGTTCATCAATTGTTTGCTGCTTCTGGTGGCTGTCAGTACTGCTGTGTTATTGTGCCTGTTGTTCTCCTGATTATCTGACTTCTGCTGTTCCATCATTTTGCACCTTTGTCTGTGACCCAAGACCCTTTGTTTCGTTTTGACCTTGCTCTTGCTTACTCCCTGGTATCACCTGACCCTCCTTTGCCTGATTTTCCTGTGGATTATCTGGTGCCTCCTGTCACCTGGTTAATCCTTGTAACCTGCATCTGCACTTCTTCATTTTTGACTAACATCCAGTGCCTCGTGCCGCCTAACTAACCTGGTATTCAGTCTCCTTGCACCTATATCTCAACTGTATACCTGGACACCAGTCTCTATTAAATCTGGTAACCTGCATCTGCACTTCACCATTTGTGCCTGATATCTAGCATCTCCTTGTGCCTGCACTCCATCTACTATAGCTAGTCACCAATATCTCCTGCTCCAGTGCTTAAACCAAGTATTCCAGTCTCATTGTACCTGCACACCCTCTGTTATACCTGAATACCAGCATTACCAACTCTTTCATTTTTGTTTGATCCAGTGTGCCTTTGTACCGTGACCTGATTCTACTAAATACATTCTGGTTGCTCACTAGCTGCTACCATGAGCTGCCCTCTCCATCAGACTAGTGCCAGACTGTTCTGCATAAACCCCTGCCTTTCTGACTGTGAGATCTGCAATACATCTCCCCAGCATTACCTGTTGCACCTATGGGATTGTGCTACCTTATATTAACATTAACTGCATTTTGATAGTACCCGAGTGACCTGTGTTCAAAATGAAGACACTAGTAACTATAAAATAAATATTTTTTTATGTTTAATTTTACTTATTTGCTTGTCACTGTCACCGATCTCTGGTGGACCCCCGCCTCAAAAGTTTTATCCTGAAAATGTAACCCTCACAGTTCTCAGGAGTGGTTTTCACATTGCTTTCCTGTTGATACATTGTTTTTTTGAATGTTTTGCTGTTCTCCACCCTTTCCCTTCTTCCCACTTGCCTTTTCCCACCTTCCCCCTCTTCTTCCCTTATTCTCACTATTACCTTAAGGCCCGGGTCTCACTTACTGATACATGATGCTCCACATATTGTTGTCACTCACCGGACCGTGAGTGCCTCTGCTCTTGTGCGTGGTTCTCTCTCCTTCCTGACGGCGCCTGTCCTGAGCCGCGGCCGTCCGCCATCTTGATAGGACTGCGCATGTGCAGGATCCCTGAACTCTTATGACCTTGCTTTTAACTTAATTGGTGGATCAATCACCTCTCCCTATTTAAGGAACCTGTGGCCTTTGTATCGTTGCCTGATCTTGATTCTAACTCCCTGTGAGTCTCTGAAGGTGTTCCCTGTGTCCTGCTCGTGTCTTCAGTTTCCTGCTGGACTACCTGCTCTGCTCATCGGCTACCATACCCGCTACTGACTCCTAGCTTTCCTGCTCATGTCTTCTGTTAAAGTAATTCTATCGTTTTAAAATAAGCATTGCCCAATCAATTGAATGTGTGTCCAAAGCACAAAGTGATTTATTTTTAACAGATGTAAATAGTCAACAATTCAATACATTATTATATCATGATAAAGTACAGTACAGCACAGCCAATACCAAAAGATAATACATACATACCGCTGCAATCGCTTGCGCACGCTGCGCAACCACGGGACCCGATGGACAATATTCTGTATAGAATATTGTGTCAGAATTGACTGAGGCCCCAGTGAGATGCAGCTAATATATATATACAGTCAGTGTTTCATTGTGAACAATAGAGATGACGTAGATTGTTTCTATAGGTCCAGACGTTGGGTGGGTCCAGGCCAGACAGGTAATAGGTTGATTCAATCTAAGGAATCCAAAGGTGGGGGTCTTCTCTCCAGGAGGTCTGCTCCTTTTCATAGCTAGTATCATACAAAGGTTTTACTCTCTAATATCAATAACTAAAGTATGCATAGTATGCATAGTGTGATCTCTTCGCCGACTGCACCGGACAGCTGCTGATGATTAGGGCTTCAATATGATATCAGGCATGACACCTTTCCTATTATCTAAACCTTTAATAACACTACAATGTACATATAATCAACATATATATATATATATATATATATATATATATATATATATCTATAGACTAATAATAAACCGAATACTATCTGCTCCTGAATTACAGTGTAACAGAACCAATATGAAATTATATAAATAACTAACTGTTGTAATGCGAGTGTGTGCGTGCGTATTTTACCGTGCGAACGCACCACATCACGTAACACGTGGCGTACGCTTCGCAATACGCACGGCAAACCAATATTAAACCAATATACTTTCGTTCATCCAATTATACGACTTCGACAGTCCACCCTTTGATAGTACAATAAACTATCACCTTAAAGATGTTATAAGCAGGATCTCAGTACCACGTTTCATTGTTATGTAATACAAATCCCCCTTGGTGTATGTCCACGCTGTTCGTAGATCTAAACAAGTTATCATAAGAGAAAGTCTTAATCTTCTAAACGACTTCTTCTTTTACTATAAACCGTACACTTCTGGAGCTTGGAGATAACCTTGTGTATGCCCTTCAAGGGTGCAATAAAACACTTAATATATTATTTGGAAAGGTACAAGGTACAGTAGAACGTGTATCAGCTATACAGAATTCTCTACTACAGTTCTTCAAGTTTAACAGGTTCTTCTGTCCAACGCATGTCTTTAAGCTCAGAATACATTTAAACATTTCATGTTCATCAATAGCATCATCCAATGTCTATCAATAATGTCATATGCAATCTCCTTCAGCTTGCGTTAATATACACACATCTAATAATGTCACCAGTTCTTTTCATCAACACTTGTGGGCGGGCTATTGTCTGTTCGTTCTTCCCAGTCTCTCAATACTCAGATTTAACAGTGATCGGCTTGCAAAGCATTGGGAGACTTCAGACTAAGGGACCTAGGTGTCCTACTTTTTCCCTTAGTGACCTCCCGCCTATAGTTCGGGTACCTCAAGAATATTTAGTGGAAAGAGAACTAATCCTACTTGATATAATCACTGAGGCACGTGTGAGCACGCCCAGCACTTTGTTTGGTCTAAAACCTTACCCTCCCAAGAATGATAATCATTCTCAAGGATGCCTGCTCGAGTCCGGATATTACTGGACTGGCATCGCTGGGTGTATCTCTTTTTTAACTATGGGGTCGCCGTACTTACGGACGTAATGCTACTCAGACAATAGCCCCTCGCACTTTCTCCAAGCTCCAAGGTTTCTAAATTTTCCTTTACCCCTGAATTGAATAGAGTAATTGGCCGGACTGATTATGCTACTAACTTCTTCCTCCCCAACACCTCCTTATCACTACCTGAACCAGTCTCTGTCACCTGCTACTAATCGAAAGAATTAACCGCCCTGAGAAGAAAATGAAATGAGAGAACACAAAACAGGAAAAACTACAACTTCATGCTGGACAACAGTCTTAGCCTTTGGCTCAGGTGCTACTAACTGTATTCGAGGCCTTCCAGTACAGACTCATGAGTGCCCTTGGACCCTTCTCTGAGTGTTGGCCCCTCTGCAGTGGGTGGTATGGGCACCAGTGTGTCTCTGCTACCCTTAAAGCCGTGAGGCTGGTAGCCTACACCTGCTACCTGTCTGGCAAATAACCTAAGCTTAAGAGATTTCTGCTCCACAACTTACTCTCCCGATCCAACATCCTGACAGTTAGTGTGACCTTTCAGGAAACAGTGTTTTGGACGTTCTTGGTTACTGTCTCACTATTTACCTTCTCTCAAGGTCTAACCTAGCCTCCCAGTTACAATCTCATCTCACGAGGGGTCAAGAACGTTTCAAAAACTGACAGGTTAGAAGTCTGCCCAGGGGTGATCTCTTGGTAGCGGGAAAGGACTAGTGGCACTTCAATCAAGTTCCAACTCTTATTCTATTCAATTCATTCTACCGAGTACCACTACTTTATGTTCACACTGGTTTATGGCTAATTGAAAGTATGTGATTTGTTACCACTACTCATACATTATACATCTATTATCAATAACATGAATACCCCTATCATCTATTATAACTCTAGGACTATCACATTGAATAACAAAAGCTTTGAGTATGATACAGTAATACATTAGACACATTTCAATACACCTCTACCCAGACATTTTTCATTGGTACACCTGTGTTTACTTGAGGATCCTGCATGGTGGTAATTGGATGACGTGCATTTGTTTTACCTGGAGGAAAACCCATCAGCAGGAGGGATATGGGATGGCTCTATTAGTCTACCTTGTCCATCTCTCCAGAGTCCACCAGACTCCTCACCACATCTCTTCACCTTCCAGACAGTTTATCCCTCAGGTAACACAAATCTTCCTATATTAACCAATATGTGTATGCGTGCATGTGTGTGTGTGTGTTCACCTTTTTAAAACTAAAACAATACAACGAAAAACAAAACAAAACATAGATTTGTTAGCTGTCACATAAAACCCTGCTGTCTATTTGACAGCTATGTTCTCCCTGGTGTGACAGCCATGTATGGTCGTGTGTGTAAGTGTGGACTTTACTAGCAGCTACTTCAGTTGGTAACTGTGTCACTGTATGAAGTCCTCTATGTAGTGTCCTAATCATGTGCTGGTATTGCTATAAAACGATTTCTCAGTCACCTCAACATCGCCCTCTAGACTAGAAAAAATGCTAAAGACCAATGTATATCAATCGATTTTCCCTCTGCCAACTCACATGTCATTCTCAGTACCTCATATTCAGCTACTTGACTAGGTGGGAAAGGCAAAGGGGTCTCTTTCTATAACACTTTCTTCAAATATAACAGTATCCAGTACATGTCTGTCTAACAGTGAAAAAAATATAAAACATGAAAATTCTACATTTTCTAGGGTTTCACATTATGTCGTATCTTGTGGTAAAAATCCTACTCCAATGTTCTATACAGAGATGCATATCTGTATGCCTCACCTCTAGCATTCTTCTGTCCTCCTGTCCTGCCCACCCTTTGTGCATCCATATAAAGGCACATTTTTGTACAGGAGGCACGAGCCAAAACAAAAAAACAAAACAGATATGCAATCTATAACACATGAATCGTATTTCCACAACAGAACCTTTCTGCTTAAAATCAGCAGTTTCTATACACATGAAAACAAAACCCCTGACTGTTTCTGTAACTCATGTCAATCTAGTGTGTGTATCTCTGAATTTGTCTTATGTAAAAACATAAAATATGTTTAAGCCCCATTGTTGAGACTGTGTCTGATTTTATCTCTACCAGAGCAGAGAGAAAGAGAGAGAGAGAGGGAGGGAGAGAGATAGAGAGAGAGAGAGAGAGAGAGGGAGAGAGAGAGAGGGAGGGAGAGAGAGATAGAGAGAGAGAGAGAGAGAGAGGGGTAGAGAGGGGTAGAGAGAGAGAGGGGTAGAGAGAGGTAGAGAGAGAGAGGGGGCGGGAGAGAGAGAGAGAGACTAGCGTTTGTGTAAAGAATGAGAAATAGGAAAGCAATGAATGATGGGAATACAAAGGTTTGAATAGAAACATACATGTAGAAAGGGAGATTTTTACAACAAAATGACAGCTGGATTGGACTCTGACTCTATGGGGAAATGGCTGTATTCATTCCACTGTTCCCCTTAGTTATTTGCTAACTATGACCCCTCCCCATACTTGACTAGGGGTTCTTAACAGTGCAATCCAGTGTCGTCCATCATTTGTTCATTAAGAACTCGGTATCTCATTGACTACATACCTTTTCAACGGACTTTTCTAACTTATAATAGAGAAATGTAAAAATGTACTCTTAGTGACTCATATTTTCTCTGAAATACATAAAACGATATTTTGGAGCAAAGTATGTACATACTTCATTGTTGGATAATGATTCTCAGCCAAACAAATTATCACGAGTCACTGCAGCCTAAAACAAAAGAGTGTTCCAATTGTCTATTGTTAATTAGTCTTTCAAGAGTAATTCTTCTATTTCTCTATCTCACCCCTTTTAAACACTTGTCTATACTTCTTTTGTGTCCCCTTTATCTGTGAAAAGAAAAACAAGATAGTTATCTTAAAACAGCAAACAAAACAAACATTTCTATTCTTTTGCCGTCGGCTAGTGATTTAGGAAAACAAACATGTGACAACATAAAACGAACAAACAAAATCAACAAAGATTACTTTTAAAAAAATAAGTTTCTTTCTACATTTTGCACCTTAATGCTCACCACAGATTAACTCTAGAGTCGGCTCTGTGGGTGTCTATGTGATTCCCCCTTAGATGGGCCAAGTCTCTTTGCTTCCGCTCTTGTCATTGTACAGTCCTTTGCTTGGTGTCCCATTTTAGTGCATCTAAAACACTTTCTCAACTCATGTTGTTTCTCTTCTTTTTACAATCTCTTGCGAAATGGCCTTCTTCGTGACACTTAAAACACCTGATTTTTCTATGTTTCTTATTATGTGGGTTGTATGCTGGTGGTCGTGTGTGCAGTCCCTCTAATGCTGGGATACTTACTATCATTACCCTATCACTTAGTGTCTCTTTCTGTTTATTCATACTTCTATCATGTTCTATAGCTGACTCCCTGAGAACACTTACAGTACTTCCTCTCCAGTATGGTAATGAAGTTTGCACCCTTTTTTTCAAGTTTTCCCTGAGTCCATCCATTAGAACGTGAACAGCAACCTCTCTGTAATCTTCATTATCTTTTATGTCTGGTACCTCAGTATATTTGACCATCTCCATCAGAGCCCTGCAAAAGTAGTCTGTTGCATTTTCACTATCTTTTTGCTGGATACTAAAAATTTTACTCCAGTCCACTATCACTGGGAAATATATGGCCAACTGTGTGATTATATTTCTAATATTGTCCTGATTATCATCCTCGGTTAAGGATTCATCCTCCTCCAACATACAATCATTAATGAACTTTTGTATATCAGTATTGAGAGGAAGACAGGCCTTCAATAATACTCGCCAATCTTTATTAGTTGGCTCATACACATTACCATAATATCTAATAAACTGCTGACATTTGGTCAAATCTTTCCTAGGATCAGGGAAATCAGACAAAATTGAAAATGTTTCAGACCTAGTGCATGGATCATGCTTTGCTACATGTTTTAAGGGAACATCACTATTCCTGTCTGCTTTCCCATTGGGAACTGCTGCTGTGCAGACAGGATGTAAGTCTACCAAATCACTAAAACTAGTTGCTGAAATTGCTGCTGCAGTACAATGGATGTCTCCCCCTGTGTTAACCTTTTCATTGTTCTCACCACTTTCAGCAGCTGCCCCTATTGGTGGGACCGTTCCTCTTCTTTTTCCTGAAACATTACCTTTAACGTTACTTAAAACAACATACAACTTACTAGTTACAGTTTTTACATTTTTGGTATTGGCTGTACTTCCCGCCCCGACCGAATTTATCGGGGGCGTGTTTGCGCTCAGTTCGCCACGCTTTGCAACGCACACTTCCGGAATGCTTGTTTCCGGTACGCTTACTTCCGCTGAACACGTGTTTTTCCTTACACTCACTTCCGCTGTGCGTTCGCTGCTCTGCCACGTGTTACCTTCCATTTGCCACGATTTTAAACAATGATTATGTGCATTTCTCACTTTCGTTGACTTAATCAACCGTACTTTATCTTTTACGATATTTAGCTCCTCTGCATTAAAACTCCCTGTTGTTGGGAAAGGCCTATCACAATCTTTGGTCATTTCGACCCACGTGTCACAATACACAGTTGCGTATGCACCATTTTTTGCACACATGAGAAATCTCGCTGACTCAATAAGACCTTCCTTAGGCAGTAAATTGGCAATCTCTAGCGTATGCCTAGCACCCATGTTGCACAATATACTTTCTACCCGGAACACAGACACACCGCAATGCTCTGTTCCTTCCGGCCAAATGTGAAATACAGACACACCGCAATGCTCTGTTCTTTCCACTAAATAATTTCAACTCTGTTGCTATACTCACCGCTAGAGATCTATAATGCTCGGTGAACGTATTTCCTTTAGCCGCGTTCACTCGCTTTTCTCGCCCCTGGCGAGGATCCCTAATACAGAAATATCACTGTGGGCCCCAAGGGCTATCAGCTCCTCGATACCCTGGCTCAACCACAAAAATCTGCTGAGTTTATTATCGCTGGGAGCGCAAGTTAATACAATCAACCTGCCTTTCCAGTATAATTCCTCCTAGCTGCTTCACCAATTCGCACTAACGGTGCGATTGGATCGCACTGCCTACCAATACTAATTATTAGCAAACCTTGCGATCTATTGGTAGCGCTTTGCGAAAACCCGGTTTTCGCATTCGGTATACCTGCCCTGTATACCGTCCTTCAGTTGGGCAATCCGCCTCGTCAGACAGCAACTGAGCACCTCAACAATAAACAGTGTATCTACGTTACAAAATCGCACACTATACACCTTTTCTGCGCAGAAAATTGAAAGTTCCCAACAACCGTAATAATGTCTCAGAGGCTTTCACAAGTAATTATACTATGCATATAATAACTATCAAAACAATTGTTCAACCACGTGGCAAATCTACCGGAAGTTTGCGTACGCACAGCAGGAAGTACACATACGCACAGCAATGCAATACACTTTAAACCATTAAAACGACAATAAAAAGAAACATTTTTTCTTTCTTGTCCCTAGATTCTAATTAGCGTTCCTTCAGTCTATGCAACAACGGACATTCGGTTTCGCAACACACAGTGAACCACAGGTATTAGGCGCATTACGTTCTTTCCTGCTTTATGCGACGCGTCCGTCAATCCACCCTTTGTTGAGGAACCGAATATCGTAAGCGTTGCATACCTGCCGGTAACGTAACTCCTAACTCACGAGCCCCCAAATTGTTAAAGTAATTCTATCGTTTTAAAATAAGCATTGCCCAATCAATTGAATGTGTGTCCAAAGCCCAAAGTGATTTATTTTTAACAGATGTAAATAGTCAACAATTCAATACATTATTATATCATGATAAAGTACAGTACAGCACAGCCAATACCAAAAGATAATACATACATACCGCTGCAATCGCTTGCGCACGCTGCACAACCACAGGACCCGATGGACAATATTCTGTATAGAATATTGTGTCAGAGTTGACTGAGGCCCCAGTGAGATGCAGCTAATATATATATACAGTCAGTGTTTCATTGTGAACAATAGAGATGACGTAGATTGTTTCTATAGGTCCAGACGTTGGGTGGGTCCAGGCCAGACAGGTAATAGGTTGATTCAATCTAAGGAATCCAAAGGTGGGGGTCTTCTCTCCAGGAGGTCTGCTCCTTTTCATAGCCAGTATCATACAAAGGTTTTACTCTCTAATATCAATAACTAAAGTATGCATAGTGCGATCTCTTCGCCGACTGCACCGGACAGCTGCTGATGATTAGGGCTTAATATGATATCAGGCATGACACCTTTCCTATTACCTAAACCTTTAATAACACTACAATGTACATATAATCAACATATATATATATATATATATATATATCTATAGACTAATAATAAACCGAATACTATCTGCTCCTGAATTACAGTGTAACAGAACCAATATGAAATTATATAAATAACTAACTGTTGTAATGCGAGTGTGTGCGTGCGTATTTTACCGTGCGAACGCACCACATCACGTAACACGTGGCGTACGCTTCGCAATACGCACGGCAAACCAATATTAAACCAATATACTTTTGTTCATCCAATTATACGACTTCGACACTTCTGTTTCCTGCTGGATTACCTGCTCTGCTCATCGGCGGTTCCCATACCCGCTACAGCCTCCCAGCTCTCCTGCTGTGTGCACCAGGACAAGCCTCTCTACTCAGCGGCGGTATGCACACTTGTTATTGACTATTAACTGTTATCCTGCATATCTGCCTTGGACAAGTTTCTCTACTCAGCAGCGGTATACATACCCGCTATAGACTATTAGCTGTTACCCTGCATATTTGTTTGGACAAGCTTCTTTGCTCTCCAGCTGTATACATACAGCCATAGACTATTACTATTACTCTACTTATCCGCACCTGGACAAGTCCTCACCTCCTCACAGTGGTACAACTTGCTATCCGCAGACCACTGACTTCCCCGCTACCTACCTGCACCTGGACAAGTCTTCCCATCACAGCAGTGGTACAACTTGCTATCCGCAGACCACTGACTCCTCCGCTACCTACCTGCACCTGGACAAGTCTTCCCATCACAGCAGTGGTACAACTTGCTATCCGCAGACCACTGACTCTCCCGCTACCTACCTGCACCTGGACAAGTCTTCTCATCACAGCAGTGGTACAACTTGCTATCCGCAGACCACTGACTCTCCAGTTACCTTCCTTCACCTATTCACGTCCGCCCGGCTCTTCTTGGTTGATACTTGCCTCTGCACTATAGTTGCAATTCGTTGACTTTCCTACCATTATAGCTGCGAGTCGCTGACTCCTATCTACTCCATTGACATTCTCTCTCCACCTGCTGTTGTATAACGTTCCTACTATTCACCCTACTGCCCAGAGGATCGCTGTGTAAACCCTGCCCCTCTGGTAAGCATTATCATCTGGTGAATCCTGGGTAGAACTCCTAGTGCCCGTGACAATTGTTCATTTGTTAACCACACTTCAGACACTTTATGGCCACAAAATTTTAAATTATCTCAATTACTGAAAAGGCACTCAATATCCCAGAACAAAGATCTAGAGCCCTATGTGAGTTTCATATTCGGTGGCATGTATCTCCCCATCTTGAGGATGACTGATAATAGTCTCTACCCCAGACTCCTTACACTATCTCCCTTGGTTGACTCCGAGAGACTCTGGACCCTAAGTCACCACACACCAATCCCTCTTATTCCCATCTTTCTCTTCAGCCTCTTTCTCCTCCCTCCCTGTTTGTTATCTTATGTTTGCTCCCCTCTGCCATCTTTCTTTGTCATTATGACTCCTTATGCCCCACTTTATTGTGTAACCGGTATATGGAGCATTATCAAACCATTCATTGGCTTTGGCTTGCACTTATCCATTTACCTATACTGTCCTATGTTGTTATTGTATATGTACGGTATTGGTTTACCTTGTTTCAATAAAAAGACATTATAGATAAAACAATAGTAATGTTTATAAGTAGTAGTCCATTAAAATAAAACATATATAATGGGTATAGTTATCAATATTTTAATTTAGCATAGACTAATGGATATCTTGCTCTGTACACTGTATACAAACTGAGATCCAGTTTTTATGGTGTATGGGTTCTTTATTGAGAGTGTAAATTTAAATTGCAAAGAAAAGTGTTATTTGAAATTGCATTCACATGTTATCAACTGTGGGTTAGTAAAATCCATAATAAAACACATACATCTATTTAAAGGTTTAATTAAAGCCCTTTAAATGTTCAACCCTTGATTATAGCACACAGTATATTTGCATGTATAGTAACATTAAGTAAGCTTTTAAGAGTAATACACACTCTTTCACATCAACACACAACATTTTCATGTTATATTCGCTTAATAGGGATGTATAATGGGAAACTACAATCAAAATAACCCAAAAATGAAAATTCATTATCCCAACTCCTTAATCTGTCAAACACAAGCTTTGTTTCAAATTCATGTAATTTAGATCAATTTTGGTCAATTTAAGAAAATAATTGACGTACTATGGTTGTTTAAAAGATGCTGCAGCTTTTTTCATTCATTTCAGTAGGGTTTTCCAGTGTGTGCACTACATGTAAATACTGTATTGAAATAAATTGGTCCATTAAAAAGGATGGGAAAATATGTTGTTACTTCAATAGAGATTCAGAAGCCTTTAATTAATCCTTTGTATGTGAAATCACAGTGGAGAGTTCCTGACACTCCACCTCACTTCCAGCCAATCACTGCTTGTAACTGGGTGATGGTGAAAGAGAGTCAGAGGGATGCTTAATATCAGATACTAGCTACAGAAGAGAAAGGCACCTGCATATACTGACTCCACCATTCTCAACTGAATTTTCCCCATATCTAAAGGAATTATATTTTTATTATATTTAATAATACAAGGGGAAAGTATGCTGTTATTATAAATTACATTAAATTAAACGCTTGTAAACAGCAAAATAATGTAATACAGAGCTAAATCCCTTTATATATATTTATTAATAATTAATTCATAAATTTAGTTTACTATTACTTATTTCCATTTCATTAGTAAAGGTGTGCATATTATGGTAATACAAAAAGAAATCCCAAAATCTGTTTATTTTGAACATATATAGGGAAGAAAACAAAAGAGGGGGGCAAACGGGTATATTTCTCATATCCATCAAGTGCAGGAAACATTAACATCAAAAAGATCAAGCATAAAGTTTATGAAGTACAGTAATTATAATAAACAGTATTCTGAAAAAAGCATAGGGACATTAGCTTATTGTACATATAATATTCCTTGTGGGGATAGAGGAAGTTTGGGGATGAGGTACAGAAAACAAAGGGGATGGGATGGTAAGGATAGAATTAACTTACCAGTGGCTTCTGCCAGCATGGCTCCCAGAAGCCTTTTAAATAATCCAACAATTCCAATGTCTCTATAAATTGATAGGTTGGTCATCTTATAAGATTCTAGTTTCATACCATTGTGTATCTATATAAGGTGGTACAATAACTATTTTTACACAATCCCATTTCTTGGTTTTGTCGAAGTCAGCAAATTGGATAAAGTCATTTCAATTAAAGTCTAGCAAACCTGGTTGTCTTTGTCTGAAAAGATGCGTACGGTACACTATGACGTACAAGGGCACGCTACGGCGTGAAAGGGCGTACGCATCCACTGCACATGGCAGCAACAGTAATTGGTCTTTTACCATACATTCGCACAAACACGCATACTTATAAAATAGTACACATTAATGGTAGTTGCAACACATAGTCAGTTATGTCGAAATATAGTAGTATTTATATGTTATATCAGAGTTACATGCATATTAGTGAAATACACGGAACGGGTTAAAGGAATAACCTCATGAGTGGTATCATAATGAACCTTGTTACATATCCTACTGTTTGGTTCACTCTGCGAGGGAATCGCAGAGTGCATACGCAAGTTATGAATGATATGGAATTATGAACTACTTAAGACTAAGGAATCCTGGCGGGAAGAGCAGAGCATACCCCCTGCAGAGATGACCCCCTCCTTTGGATTCCTTAGGATGAACCAGCCAATGATTGACGACCCCTTGGACATTCCTGAGACTTGGACCAATAGATGCAAGCTATACCATCTTCATTGTATTACTGTATTTGATTGTGTATATAAGCAGCAGCTTGTGATCCAGAGTGCAGACATCTTGTCCCCAGACTTCAGGATTGAATGACTGCACTGGATCCAGAGCGCCTGCGATAAGTAACGGCTGTATTTACTATTACTTCGCTTGAGCATATTATTCCACTTATTGCGAATAAATCTTTGTGCTTTGGAAACACAAATCGAGGTTCGACAATCGTTATTGGTTAGCGACAATACGCACATGTGACAAAACGAGTGTGATATGTGAATTATAGCAAATACTTTTTATAGCCTTCTTTTGTTTCCCCAGCTCACCAGACTATAACTGCATTGTCCAATAACATGTGGCTAAGGGGACATTGTAGTTCAGTGTACATATGTATATTGTTTATTGTATATTGATAACTTGAAGTAAGGTTGCTATTCATTGTATTTAAAGTAAAGCCAGGGGGATTATGGGTAGGGATCAGGTTGCCATGTGCCTGAGTAGGAAAACTAATTAGTGTCCATTGTTCTCACCAGGCTAGTCAAGACAGGCCATCTAACAGGGGAGGTTCTCTGAAAGGACAGCTCATCTTCACTCCCCTGTCCAAACCCCCCCCCTTTAGTCCAGCACTGACCAATGGTTAAGTAGAATAGACGCAGGGGTTTGCCCAGGGAGGGGAAAGACTGTGGAAATTAGACCTGTGATATATAAGGAACAACTCCAGGGGGGAGGGGTGCTCATGCTTGGATTTCATTCAGGAAGGTGCAAGATGGAGTTTTGAATTGTCGTTTTCTAACTCAAGTCTATATATGCAGCTGAGAGGGATCCATGGGTCATGAAGTCTGGACAGCAGGTGACTATATCTCCTTAAGTTATTGGGGTAAGGGACAGATGATGTGGTAAATCTGACTGGCATTTATTTACTGTGTGTATATAATATTCTAGTGTTGTTTGTATAACAATAAATATACTGTTGTATTTTTATAACTGCATTTTGCCTGAGTGACCATACGAATCCTAGAAGGTACTGGGTAGCACTGGGCCAGATAAACCTGGTATCTTCACATTTTTGGTGGCAAGCAGTGGGGTCACTCAGTCCCAGGTCTTCTCTGGGTAGAGCTGCAGGGGAACTGTATCGTGATACATTCCAGGGCTCTGCAAAGCAGTTAGCACTAGAAACCAGTTACCACATTATCCTGAACTTACTCCTAAAGGCTTTAAGGTAGAAAGTGTCACGAAAAGCGCTGTGGGCTTTAGGCGAGGGAAGATGCCGCCTAAGTGCCGATTTGATAAGGGGAAGCGCACCCCGCCAGAGGAGAGCGGAAGATGGAACCGTGTCTCAAAGAGAGGAAATCACAGTGAGGTGATCCCTGGAAGTAAAATGGGTGTGAGCTCTAGGAACAAGAGAGCAGATCACAGCCCAGTGTTGAAAAAGTTCCCAAAGGAAGGGATGAAGCAGTCCAGTACAACCAGGAGAAAGGTGTACTGGGATGAAGGACTGTGGGAGTGTCTGCAGGATGGGGATATGGATGTGTTGCACCACCCCACCACAATGCAGCACATTTTGGATTATTGGGATGAGGAGTGCCCAAAGATTATTATGTGGGAAGGAGCCAGTCTACAGGAGAAATTGGAGAACCTGTTGGATGTGTTCCTAATGTTGAAAGAGGAGGCAAGTGCCTGTAATTTTCAGGATGAACCAGCATGGGATGATTTTACACATGAAGTTATTTGTACTATGCAGAATCTGGCCAAGGGAGAATCCAGATACAACAATAATCAGCAGTACAAACAAGACGTAAATGGACTATTACAGCACAGGGACATGCCTGATGAATCCCCTGCAAATGTATTAATAGAATCTGTCCCATTAGCAGATTCTACAGATCCACTAGAGACAATGAGTATGGAGGAGCTGATAGTGGAATGCCAGATCCGGGGTGTACCTTACCTGTACAGCACACACATGGATATCCTGAAACGTTTGTTAAAAGATCAGGAGAATCCCATCAATGCCTTTAGTGTTTATAGAAAATGGATGCTCACTTTAGGTCCCCACATACCTCTCTGGGAACAAATGCAATGTCTGCAACAGAGTTTTGAAGAAGCAGAGGATGAGGTATGGCGGCAAGGATTTACGGACACTGAAATGTGGCAGGATCAGTGTTATCGAGTGAATACTGAAAAATGCCAATTGGAATATCTTTTATCACACTCTAAAAAGATGGCTGCTCAGTCTGTTAATCAGGGGGAGGTCCATCCCAGTGGATTAAATACAGTTGCCCAAGCTACTATCTTGGGGGAGACTGGAGAAGAACTGCTTGGTGAGGATGTTGTACCTCTGACTACTCAGAAAGGATTAGGAGAAATTCTCCCATTTGGTGACTTGGATGGAAAAGAGCTACCAAGTAAGTACCATGTAGTAGCATCTTCTGATAATTTGCCAGTGTTATTGGAACCTGAGACTGTGTCTGAGTTAGAACAGAATTACAGAAAAGACCAGTTATCCATCCCTGTTGTGCCTGAAAAGAATTTGTTTAATGAAGTAACGCAGGATACCGCATGTGTGCTCTCCGGGGCAAGTGATGTACAGCTTTACCCAATTGTGACAGAAGAGAATCATAAACTTGCGCAACATATGATCTCAGCAGAAATCATGTTTACAGACTGTAGGACAGAATTAATGGGAGAGGATAAAGGAATTGTCATGTCAGAGGCCACTACCATGGGGCCCTGGGAAAATTACACTTATGCCTTCCCCTATGCAGAATTGGCAGATGAGGAGATGTTGACTGAGTGGGTGTCTGAGAGGGCACCAGTACAGCAAGATTCACCAGCCCCACCAGCTTTGATGCATCGCACTCCAGCTCCAAATCTGGGAATCCAGGACCCAATACCAGAGGCCTGCACTGGACCATCCACTTTGCTTTGCTGCCAGGAGGACAAGTCTGTGTCCAATGAGGATTCACACTACCCCGATGCGCCAGAGGCGAGGGAAGTAGTGCAACAGTTGGATGTGGTAGCAGGGGAGGGGAGATGCACACAAACATACTTACAGGGGCACCCACATGTGGTTTGGGAGGGGGACAGAGGATTCCCCATAAGCAAAGAATTAATGGAGCCCCCACGCTTGCCTGCCACTGGGCAGTTGTCCATTGAGTGTTTGGGGGAGGGGGGATTGGATCTTTGCCAGAAACAAACGGACAAGGAGCCAGAAAGTTTGCCTGCCACTTGGCAGTTTTCCCTCGGATATGTGGGGGAGGGGAGCATGGCCTCCAGAAACAAAGGACAGGCCAAGGGACTATTTGCAGTTGGGCAATTAAGGGTGGACAAGGCACCCAAGGGATGTTGGACTACAACTCTCCTACCATGGATGTGTGCACCGGAGTGGCCCAGTTTTATTGTTGACTCATCTTATGACACAGGGCAGCATAAACCCCCACTCCAGCTGGGTGGGAAGATATGCCTGCAGCCATGGGACCCTGGTGGGAGAAAGAGGAACTGTGTACTGCTGTCTACCTTACCATCAGACCCAGGAGAAACCACAGCAGGCCAGAATATTTGGACTTGTAAGAAATGATTACTTGGGGCTAGGGAGCCACTGGGAAACAAGGGCTAAAAAAAGTAGGGGAGGAATGTGACAAAACGAGTGTGATATGTGAATTATAGCAAATACTTTTTATAGCCTTCTTTTGTTTCCCCAGCTCACCAGACTATAACTGCATTGTCCAATAACATGTGGCTAAGGGGACATTGTAGTTCAGTGTACATATGTATATTGTTTATTGTATATTGATAACTTGAAGTAAGGTTGCTATTCATTGTATTTAAAGTAAAGCCAGGGGGATTATGGGTAGGGATCAGGTTGCCATGTGCCTGAGTAGGAAAACTAATTAGTGTCCATTGTTCTCACCAGGCTAGTCAAGACAGGCCATCTAACAGGGGAGGTTCTCTGAAAGGACAGCTCATCTTCACTCCCCTGTCCAAACCCCCCCCCTTTAGTCCAGCACTGACCAATGGTTAAGTAGAATAGACGCAGGGGTTTGCCCAGGGAGGGGAAAGACTGTGGAAATTAGACCTGTGATATATAAGGAACAACTCCAGGGGGGGGGGGTGCTCATGCTTGGATTTCATTCAGGAAGGTGCAAGATGGAGTTTTGAATTGTCGTTTTCTAACTCAAGTCTATATATGCAGCTGAGAGGGATCCATGGGTCATGAAGTCTGGACAGCAGGTGACTATATCTCCTTAAGTTATTGGGGTAAGGGACAGATGATGTGGTAAATCTGACTGGCATTTATTTACTGTGTGTATATAATATTCTAGTGTTGTTTGTATAACAATAAATATACTGTTGTATTTTTATAACTGCATTTTGCCTGAGTGACCATACGAATCCTAGAAGGTACTGGGTAGCACTGGGCCAGATAAACCCGGTATCTTCACAGCACATAACAGTTTCTATGTTATCCAACTGTTTAGGTACCAGATGAGATATTGTATTTTCATAAGACGCAATGAGTGTTAATTTTAACATACATTTAATTATCATTTCCTGCTTTGTTCTTTTACATTTATATTTTCAGGTTCCGTTCATGCTCGCCTGACCCTTCTCAGTTCTGAGTTGAGCCCGATAAGTAAAAATATAGTAAAAATTATACTTGTTTATGTACATGTAGCTATTATTATTCTATCTAATTTATATAGCATTAGCATATTACACAGCACTGTATAGTCAGAGATTATTCAACTCTGCCCCTGTGGAGCTTGCAATGTAATTTACCAACATACTCGCATATATACACTAGGACAATTTAGTTAATTAACCTAACAGTATGTCTCTGGACTTTTGGGACAAACTGAAGCACATGCAGAAGACCACGTGAAATTATGGAGGACATACCATCTTCACTGAGATAGTACCCTGGTCAGAATATAACCAGAATAAGATATCTGTATAATGTTGTTAGCATATGGTACAATTGTCAGCCTATTTATTCGTTGTAAAAAATCGGTTTGCCTGAAAAAGAAGATCACACTGTTTATGGGCATCAGTTTATGGAAATTCACTTAACTAATTACAGAATCTAACATGTGTGACCATTGCCCGTTTGCATTAAATGTGAAATCATATGATTGAGTCATTCAGTGCATCCTCCAAAAAACTGGATTAGCACAGTTAATCAGGATACACATGTAACCATAGTTCTGGTCCTTAAGCTTCTGGGTAGAATAACCATATCAGCCTATGTGTAGCCAACATAACAGGCTGTCACTGAATTTGAAACTCAGTTAACTTACACTCTGCAGTGTTTAATCAAACACTGTACTTTCACCGCACAGTTCATCACACAGTAAATGTGAAGTACAACATATTGCATAAACATTGCTGCTCACCTCATTCTTTGTGTCAAATACAATTACTGGTAATGCTTGATGCTACGATTTGGTTTGCAGTAAAAAATAATGAAAATGTTCTTTTGCTGCAATCTCTTGATGTCTACTGCCTATCTTCAAAGTATTTTTAAATGTAACATAACAGAATAACTAAATTATAGTTCTAGCAAACAATCACATTTCATAAATCCTTTGGCCTGCAGGCTGTCATCAGATAAGGCTCAGTCCACCCAATTATTATTATTTTTCTCATTTGTATAAAATGAGGCCGTTAGCTCAGTATACATAAAAACATAAGATGTTCCACAAAGAGAGGTTATTTCATGTCAAACTTTTCTGCATACTGTATTAAATCTAAAAAGCAACATGTTAACCTACTAAATACCAAGTAATGAGGATTCATATTAATACCTTAGACATCACTGGCATGAAAGACGTTTAATAGACCTAGTAGTTGGAAACATTTTATAATCTTGATATCAGCAGCACAAGCAATAAAAAGAAGCTGTGTTATCATTACATATCTGGTTGTATAATTTTGAATATAATCATATTCAATGTTGGTAGCAAACCTTCTTCCAAACACTGTAGCTGCCTGTGTACCAGGGGCGGATCCAGACTATTGCTATACCCCGGGCGATTTTAGGCCCCGCACCCTTTCTAATTTCTAAGGCTGCCGGCGGCTGCACAGTATGTGCAGGTCCGCTCGGCAGTGACAGTGTGCTGCCCCGCTGCTCTGATTGTGTTTAAATCACAATCAGAGCAGCCGGGCAGCACAGTGTCACTGCTGAACGGACCTGCACAGTGTGCAGCCGCCGGCAGCAAACCCCTGCTAGGGGGGGGGGGCGATCCCTGGATCCGCCACTGCTGTGTACTGTATGTAACAGCAATGTTTGTTGTACAACAGTAGCATAAACACAAGTATGATAATGCCCTTTATTATTAGGTGTGAATAAAATGTTCTTGTTTAAAGTATAATATAGTAATTAGACTATTATCTCTACTACGTAAACCTACAGGTAGCTATCCACTGGCATTGACTATCATTAAACAGCCAGCAAACCCTAGAATTTAATAGAGATGTTCACTGACCCCCGTGTTCTGGCTTTTGTTTTGGTTTTGGATCTGGATTAACTGCGTGTTTTGGTTTTGGCAAAACCGCCCTTGCGTGTTTTGATGTTGGTTTTGGATCCCTATTTTTTTTCTAAAATCCCAATTTTTTTTGCTAAAATCACATAATTTTGCTTTTTTCCCCCTACATTATTATTATTAACCTTAATAACACTATTTTCAAATCATTTGCAGTCAATTTTGCCCACCTCACAGGTCACAATATTATTTTCATACACTTTCAAACAAAGACTGCAGCAGTTCTTTCCAGTGATAAGAAGAAGACCATTGTCATGCCTGGGATAAGACCAAAAAATCCACCTCTTATGTGTGGAATTATTTTTAAATCTAGGAACCTCATCCATGCTACGCCATTTGAGACAAGTTCATGGAAAGCTTTTGTGAAAATCAAAACCTTATGCTAAAAAATAACAACAAGCAAGTCCAGCATCAGCTACCTCCCTTCTCTCAGCTAGATCCAAGCACCTGCAATCTATCCCCCAATACCTTCCTCATCAATATCCTCACAAGTGATCAGAGTTAGTCCTGCATCCAAGTTTCTAAGGCGAGATGACTCCTCTGCTATCCAGGGCTCCTCAGAAGAATCCCTGAGCATTAAGCCCACTGCTGCTGCTCCTGCTGCTGGAAGTGGATCTTCAACCCAGAAGTAGACCAAGAAGAAGACTGCTAGTAGTTTACAACAATTGACTGTTAAATAATCCTTTGCAAGAGGAAGCAAGTATGAAAGCTGTTTCCCAGTCGCAAAGCGGATCACAGACGCCATGGCAACTATGCTAGTGTTAGATCTGCGTCCAATATTTACTATTTATGCAGCTGGTTTTAGACAGTTACTTGAGGTCTTCTGTCCCCGTTACCAAATTCCATCACAACACCATTTTACTAGAAAAGCTATTCCTCACCTCTACCAGAAGGTTCGTAAAAATGTAATTATTGGGCTACAAAATGCCATTCTACCCACTGTACACTTAACCACAGATATGTGGACAAGAGGAACTGGAGAAACTAAAGATTATATGATTGTGACAGACCACTGGGTTGGTAATTCGCCTTCTCCAGCAGGGACAACAGCAGCATGTACCCAAGAACGTCATATTTTTCAGAGGCAGGATACTCTGTGTATCATCTGCTTCACTAACAGGCATTTTATTAATATTATCGTAGATTTGTAAGGCGCCACAGTGCTCCACAGCGCCGTACAGTAGGGAAGACAAGGACATACATAAAACAAGACATACTTAAAACAAGAACAGAAAAGGCAGACAAAATTAATGGAGACATGAAAACAAAGGGTATGGAGGACCCTGCTCATTAGAGAGCTTACATTCTAAAGGGAAGAGGACACAGCTGAAACAAGAGGAGCGAGTGTGGCTCAGAGTGGAGATTGGGATAGTTGTGAGGGAGCATTAGTGTAGAATAGAGTTATCGAGAATAAGGTCACCTCTAAAAAGAGATGGGTTTTCAAAGAGCATCTAAAGATTTGAAGGCTGTGGGAAAGTCTGATTTTAGATTAAGTACTTCTTTCGCTTCACCAGGATCCAAGAGTTATCAACATCTTGAAATTGGATCATTACATTTTGGCAACTGTGCTTGATCCTAGGTTTAAGAGTTATGTGTTCTCTTTCTTTCCAACTGACCCAAATCTCAAGCGATGCAATGAGCTCCTGGTCAGCAAGCTGACAGCTCAAGTGGTACTTGACACAATGACGTCTCCTCCTTCAGCTTCTCTGGAAATTGCTGCTAGGAAAAAACTTAGCTTTCCCAAGACACCCAGTGGTGATGCAGATTAGTCTGTACAACATTTTGACATTTGGTCTGGTCTAAAAGAATTGCCCAAAAATCGTGACAGCTCTTCCGTAAAATGAACTACAAATTCCATGAGGAAAGCCATTACCAGCAATTACATCGAAGTACACAGACTTCTGTGATGGTGGATTCCAGCAGGGATGAATTAGTATTGTTTGAGGATGATGTACACACTGATGAGGGTGAATATGATAACAGTGTAGATTGCAGGTGCTGAGATCTAGCTGATAGAAGGGAGCTAGTAGATGCTGGTATGCTTGGTAATATTTTGGGTAGAATGGCATGTTGGCAATTTTATGTTTTTCTACAGTAAACTTTCACCTTTATTAGAGAGGTGTTTTTTTCTTTAAAAAGGTATAAGCTGTTATTTACATTTTTGTTTCCCTGACTTAAAACCACTATGCACTTGAACATAGGCCTTAGCACATGAGGTAGAAGGATTAGTATCATCATGACTGAGACTGGAGTGACAAGATCAATGCCGCCTCCCCTGTTTCTGTATGAGCTATGACACAGTAGAATGTCACTGGAGACTTTTAAGAACACTGACAGCCCTATTATTACAATTTCTGTTTCAGCACTGATCCCTGCCACCTCTCCTGTTTCTGAGTGAGCTATGGTACAGTAAAATGTAACTGCAGATTTAGACCAAGCCTCCCAGCCCTATTATTTCTATTTCCGCAATGACAATTAGTAACGGAGCAATTGAGCTCTCCTCTTTGTGTGTTACCTATATAACTCAGTCTAATGTGACTGCAGATTTAGAAGACCAAGCCTACCAGCCCTATTATTTCTATTTCAGTAATGACAATAAATTAGCAATGGAGCAATGGAGCTCTCCTCTTTGTGTGTTACCTATATAAAACAGTACAATGTGACTGCAGATTTAGAAGACCAAGCCTGCAAGCCCCCTTATTTCTATTTTAGCAATGACAATTAGCAATGGACCAATGGAGCTTTCCTGAATGTCACTGGAAACTTTGAAGAACACTGCTACCCCTCCTCTTTCTTTTCTACCTATGATGCTGCCCAACTGAAATAGAGACTACCAAGAACTGTGCTACCCCTTCTGTGTCCCTATGTGAAATGGCGCTGGATCGCCGTGGAGGGCGGTACTTATAGAATCCAAAATTTGCAAGACACGACGACGTAACAATTACGTTTTGCCTCGCTTTCAATTCCGAGTGCGCGCGAAAGTACCGAGCCGTGCCGGCTCGGACCTGCTAAGTTCGGTTGTGTTCGGTTCTCTGGGAACCGAGCCTGAGCATCTCTAGTTTCTATGGGATTTATGCAATCCAATTTATTGGTTTCTATGTTATACAGCTGTTCAGATATCAGGTGAGATACCAGGCACAGCCATCAGGTCAGGTATTGCACTGATATAGGATACAATAAGTATTAATTTTAACATGGATTACTGAAGAAAAGGTAGCTCTTTGTCCATCCGTTACCTAGTAGTTCACAAGTTTGTCTAGTGCAGACCTTAAAACACCTTCATCAAAAGTGCAAAGTTCATAGTCCCCAGAAAATAAGAATAGGTAGTAGGAATTGAACTTGAGGCAATAAAGTGGGAATTTTATTGATCAGTTGATCGATATTAAATGACACAGACATTTCCAGAGAGAAGCCACTAAAATATACCTTGAAATTAAGGGCGGTTGGCAACTATGATGTGTATATAATGCCATAAAGCCAATCTTTCATAACATTGTTCTTTGTATCTTAATCAGCCCCATACTATAACACCATAGACTTTTAAAGCATTCTAACACAAGGAACTAAAAATAACTTTTTTTTTAAGTAAGAGGGGGTTAACCTGAATCTTGAACCCTTGACATTTGGACAATTCATGTCTCCAAATAGGCAGGGATCCCTCTTGTAAATGGTGTAGGCCTCTGCTGAGCCCCCTTCCTTAGGCAATAGGAAGAGCAGGGAGAGCTCAAGTCATGCGTAGTGAAAAAGCTGAAGGTGAGGACAACACCCTGCGGTTTGAGTGGAGAAGCTGAGGAGGCAGGGTTTGTGCGAGATGCTAGCAGGGGAAAGAAGAAAAAAGTGAAATAAAAAGAGTTAATAATAGAGAAACAGAAGCTGTAAGAATGGAGAATTGGAGGATACAGAAAGATAAGCTGGGGTATAAGAAACAGGATGAGAGTGAAACCGAAAGTGATGGGAGTCGGTCGAAGGTGGTAGAATTGAATTTGGCAAGTGGCAAGAAAGAGACAACCAGTGACACAGCTTCATGCATTAACAATATACTGATACTGGTGATTTAACAGATAGATATACTAAGGTCAGGGCCGTCTTTCCCATTGGGCACAATGGGCAGGTGCCCGGGGGGGGGGGGGGGAACCTGAAAAAAAAGAAGAAAATACTTACCTTGCGGTCAGCTGGCGATCCGGCTCCCTCTATGGTCTCCTCCTCTGTTGCACTCGCAGTGCCCCCCCTGGGCTGCAGGGCCCATATATATTATTATTATTATTTTTTTTTGTATATATAGGGGCCCCAGTGCACTGCTGTGCCCGGGGGCCCAAGATGTTCTTAAGAGGGCCCTGACTAAGGTCTCCCTCTGACTTATGTGCATACTATTTTGAGACTTGTATTTTTATTGTTTGTTTTCTTTAGAGCATACTATTTTATATAGATCTTTATGAAAGTTTATGAAAAATTGTTTAAGAAATGATGTAGATTTTAGACTGATTCACCTGTTATATGAATGAACTTTAATCATCCTTGATCTATATGGTTGTGAATCAACAGCACTGATCATTTTGAGTAGCCTCATAGCTAGTGCCTGCATTAAATAAACCATAACACATTGGGGCACATGTATAGTTTGACGTATGTATTTTTGTTTATAACACGCATTTCCATACTGTGCATGTACACAAAAACACTTGCTTCTGTATGCAGACTTGGCTGCATCTTACTCTTATGATTCCTTAAACTTAAGGCAGAACAGTGGGGTAAGGAGCGGGTAAGTGTATGGCAAGTACAGTAAGGTTGTGATTACTTAATTGAGGCACAATTAGAGGTCTAAGCAGCCCCTGGAGGCATATCTGTTGAGAATTCTCAACCCCTGGGGCAAGATCCATGCTGATGATAGTCATCAGCACAGACCTTTGCATTTTTGAAATAAATAAAAAGCACCAGTGCGCATAGCCTGGGCTGGTTGCAGCAATTGCAAGGGGAAAAACAGTATGGGGTGCTCCCACAAAACCCACAACCAGCACCAGGCTATGACAAGCTGGGTTGGTCTCATTAAGATGAGGAGGAGGAGGCCAAATGTCTCTACCGCATTATGATATAGATTATATAGTATGCAGAGTCACATAATTGCGTAATTCTTTCTGATGCATTTTATGTTTGCATTTTGGATGAATCAATTTTATTATTATTATTAATTTTTATTTATAGGGCGCTACTAAGTGTCCGTAGCGCCGTACAGGGACAAACGAAGTTACAATACGAGGAGAGACAGCACAGTACAGTAAACAATAAGCACAATAACTCTAAGAGCTCAAAGCACACCTAGGGGTGGGGGAGGGGAGGGGGGAAGGTCCGCATACGACGGAGCCCAAGAAGGAAGGCACGGATGACAGGGAGACCCCCAGGGGGGAGAGGAGGAAGTGAGAGGGCACGGGGGGGGGGGAGGAGAGTCCAAGAGGAGGAGGGAAAGGTAGCTGGAGAGCAGAGTTAAAAGTGGTGAAGACAGGAGGAGAGGGTGATCCTGCTCAAAGGAGCGTACAATCTAAGGGGTGGGGTAGGCAGACAAAGAGACACAGGGGAGAGAAGGAGGAACGGAGAATAAGGATAAGGGAAGGGGAATGAAGGGGAAGAGGCATAAGAAAGGTAGGTAATTAAGTGGGAGACTGGAAGGCTTTAAGAAAAAGGTGGGTTTTTAAAGCCCGTTTGAAACTCAACAGATTAGGGGAAGTTCTGATGGAGGGAGGGAGCTTGTTCCAGTGGAGGGGGGCAGCACGGGCGAAGTCTTGGATACGCGCATGGGAGGAGGTGATCAGGGGGGAAGAAATCAGGAAAGGCGACGGTCATTAGCAGATTGGAGATGGCGGGATGGAGCATGAATAGAGAGGAGGGTGGAGATGTAGGGTGCAGTGGAGTTGGCGAGGGCCTTGTATGTAAGAGTGAGAAGCTTGAAGAGGATTCTGTAGGGGAAGGAGAGCCAGTGAAGGGATTGGTAGAGGGGCGAGACAGACGAGGAGCGGCGAGAAAGGAAGATAAGCCTAGCAGCTGCGTTAAGAACAGATCGAAGGGGAGCAAGACGAGATTGGGGGAGGCCAGTGAGGAGGAGGTTACAGTAGTCCAAACGGGAGATGATCAGAGAGTGAATAAGACATTTGGTGGCATCTTGGGAGAGGAAGGGCCGGATGCGAGCGATGTCACGCAGCTGGAAGTGACAGGATTTAGCGAGAGAGAGAATGTGGGGGGCCAAAGGAGAGAGAGGAGTCGAGGATGACACCGAGGCAGCGAATTTGGGGGACAGGGGAGATAGAGGTGTTGTCGACAGTGATAGAGAGGTCAGAAGGGGGCAAGGTGTGAAAGGGAGGAAAGACTATGAGTTCAGTTTTGGCGAGGTTGAGTTTGAGGAATCGGGAGGACATCCAGGAGGAGACGGCAGAGAGGCAGGCGGACACCCTAGAGAGGAGGGAGGGAGAGAGATCAGGAGAGGAGAGGTACAGCTGGGTGTTGTCGGCGTAGAGGTGGTAGTTGAGGCCGTAGGAGCTGATAAGTTCACCCAGGGAAGACGTGTATAACGAGAAGAGTAAGGGTCCCAGAACAGAGCCCTGAAGGATCCCGACTGGAAGGGTGGACGGGGGGGGAGAGAGACCCAGAGGTAGTGACGGAGAAGGAACGGCCAGCAAGGTAAGAGGTGAACCAGGACAAGACTGAGCCGGAGAGGCCAAAGGATTGGAGGGTGTGGAGGAGGAGGGGGTGGTCGACTGTGTCGAAGGCAGCAGAGAGATCAAGGAGGATGAGAAGGGAAAAGTTACCCCTGGCTTTATACATGAAGGCTCTTGTCTGCATTCTAATACTTATTTTAGTGGGAATCTTCCAATGCTTTAATGAAGTTTAGCTTCAATAATATGCAGCTGTTATTGTTCTAACTTATTTTTTATCTTTAGTGTACTGTTCTTTATTATATTTTTGCAGAAAGTAAGTTACCTGTGCACTTCTGGAGGTTCTTGACTGCTAAGAGTGATATGAAGCAGTGGGTGAGTAACTGTAATTTTTTTATTTTAATTGGATGTGAGAGGAGATTAGTATTAACTTTGTAGAGTTGTGTTAATTTAAAAAGTATATATTCATATGTTGAGATGACCAAGATGTAAAGGAGGTTTATGTAAACAAGGTTAATGTTAATGTACTTGTTTTACATTAATGTACAGCTTACTTTATGACTCATTCTTTTTTTTGCTTTAACATATGTTCTTACATCATTGTACTTTTCTAATTCTATTTTTATTGCAGTGAGTGTGTTTTGTGCAATGTTTGGAAAATCAAGCATTTGGAACTCTCTCTCTAGAAATCCTGCACTTGCTGCTGCAGTATTGCTTGTAATACGGAATATAACTATAGGGGATATTCAATTCAGCTCTATGTGATCCAGAACAATCCGCAAAGACACATTGACAAGATGTTCAGACTGAAATCTCTGATAATTTTTCCACACTTCTCACAGTAGTGAGCATAAAAACAAGCAGAGATTCATTACTGCAATAGCCAGCTATGTGCACAGCCGTACAGCGTGGTCACGGCTGCCAAGAGGAATTTGGGGCCTCGGTACAGCAACTTTTTGCCCCCTTCCCTCCACAGGTGATAAGGAAGCTGTATGCCGCTGTGCCAAAGGGGCGTACAGTGGAGTGGTCACGTGTTGGGGGTGTGGTCAACACAGGGTGTAGTTGCACTTCTTTAGGCATGACATATTGAGGATGATTCAAATGCCAGCGATGCGACATGGTTAACCTGAAACAAGTAATATGAGGTGTGGTACTGGGAAGACCAATAGATGTCAATCTGACACCTTGACCCAGAGCTGGATTGAGGGTCTGGGGGCCTGGGGCACTTTGGACAGGGGGCCCCAATGATGTAACATGGTTATCATTTTAGACAAATTTTATACAATACACAGGCAATACTGTGTGCACTATTGTTAGGTACACACAGTTCTGCCTTTACGAACAGTATACAGTGAAGCCGGACATACCTCCCAACTGTCCTTGTAGTCAGACCAAATCCTGACTAAGCGAGACAGTCACCCAAATTTCGGAACTGTAACACCAGATTTAGGTTGGTAGATTGTCCTGTTCTCTCCTGCCTGTTCTGTCACTTTCACCACTTGTGTCTGCTGGTGTCTTTAGCTCAGTTGCTGCTTGTCTGGATCCTGGAATGTTGGATGCCCTATTTGGAAAAAATGGGTACATGAGATTTAGAAAACTCCAACCAGCCCTGGTGATAAATCAGTAGTACCCACGTTTTATAGTTGTGCCTCCCTTCATCCCCAACATTAAAATAATAATATTCACATTTGCTAAATAGATCTATTACTCCCCAACCAACCCTGACATTAAAATAATAGCAAACACATTTAATAAATAGACTTGTTTCCCTACAACCAGCCCCAACATTAATTTAATATTATTCCCCTTTAATATATAAACCTATTTATCTCTCTTCAAACAGCCCCAGCAATAGATTAAATAGTATTTACCTTCAACAAATATAAACATTTCCCAAAAGCATCCCCGGCATTAAATAATTCATATTTAAATGTAATAAATAGCCCTCCTCCCCAAAATTAGCACCCTTATTCAATTAATAGCCCGAAACCACCCCAGCATCAAATTAAAGGTCCCGTCACCTCACCGTAAATTTCTAGGCCCCACTATTAAAGTAAATAACCCCACCGGTAAATTAAATTGCCCCATCATCACCCCACAAATAAAATAGGACCCATTAAATAATTAGCCCTCGCCTGCACTCCACCATTAAATAGCCTACCTTCCACACTATATCAAGACCCACCCTTCCCTCACATATTATATTAACATACTGCTCCCCCTCAGACAGACTATATTAACATAACACACATAGGGGGGAATTCAATTTGGCCACGCTCAAGGCGGCGTTAATTCTATTACCGTTATTACGGTAATTTTAACAATGATTTCTGCTCGTGGCCCCCTGAGCTGCGAGCCAAAAACAATGTTAAAGATTACCGTATTAACGGTAATAGTGTGCACTATTACCATAATATAGGTAATAGTGTGCAGGTCACCTTACTTTTGGCAGTAACGCGGCCAATTGAATTCCCCTCATACACTACATTAACATGCTGCCCCCACACACTATATTACCATAACACACACTATATTAACTTGCTGCACACACACTATATTAACATAACACACACTATATTAACATACTGCCGACACACACACACACACACACACACACACACTATATTAACATAACACACACTATATTAACATACTACACACACACACTATATTAACATAATACACACACTCTTTATTAACACCCCCTCCCCCTTCCCTTACCTTGTTCAATCCTCAGCAATTCACACATGGGACAGCACCTGTCACGTGGTGTACGCCCCATGTGACCCTGGGGCTCTCACTGACAGGGCACACATAGGGTAGGGGGGGACGATTATACGATTATTATTAGGAGATTATGGAAGGTAGCTGGTCTCCCCCCTCATTCGCGAGTAGGCACGCCCGCGGCCAAAAAATAAATTTTAACTATGGAGCTCCAGAGGTCCCCAGGGAGGCACGGCCCAGGTAAATTGTAACAGCCCCCCCCCCCCCTCCCTCTCGGCACAACTGATCGTGGTGAATTGAATCTTCCTTTATATGTGTCCAAAAGTTTAGGTTTCCCAATATCTTGCTTCACCCAATAAATATAACCCATAGTTCAACGTCCCGTTTCTTTGGTTCCTAGCTTAGAGGCTTGACTCTCGAGTCAGGGTTGGCCACACTCTCTAGCTGAAGGTAAGAACCTAGCAGTCACCAGTCACCTTGTTGCCATCAGAGCAACCCCAACATATGCCACTTAAGCACCACTGCACTGCCATCACATCCTACAAAAACAGGATTCTCCTCCCCAGAACTTTCACTCCTGCACTTTTCGTATAATCATTACTGGAGGAGGAGGGTTGGTAGTGTGAGTAGGGGTGGTAAGGGGAGGGAAGGCACTTGGGTCCCCAAGCAATGACATTCTGTACGCCATCAAATGGGGACGCCAACCCGATGATGCGACAGCGCCTGCCCCTCTTATAAAAGGAGATCTGTTTTACAATAGTCATGGATTGTTACATATATCTTATGTTCCTTTTTACAATGGTCATAAAGATAATTTACACCCCAGTGTAGAGTAATATTGGGAATGAGGCACTGTAACACCCTCTTCTTATAGGTGTAATAACCTTAGTATTGTGTTTTGTCCTTCTCAATATAAACTGTTTATGTATTGGCTAAAAAGATTAGTTATAGGTATATTGATTTAGGTATGCATCCATATTCATCATTAACATCATCAACATTTATTTGTATAGCACCAGCAAATTCTGGAGCACTTTACAATTGGGAACAAATATTAATAAAACAAGACTGGGTAATACATACAGACAGAGAGGTAAGAGGGCCCAGCTCGCAAGCTTACAATCTATGGGACAATGGGAGTTTGATACACAAGGCCACATGCTACATCATATTGCACATTGCTCCAGCTAGAATGCAAAGGTAAAAAGTATTGAGTGGGTCAGTCACACAGCAATTTTAGTCAGAGGGTTGTTGTCTTCTGTTAGCTGTGTAGAGGGTGGTAATAGGGTAACCTAGATTAAGATGGTGGTTGAGGAATATTATAAGCTTGTCTGAAGAGGTGGGTTTTCAGAGAACGCTTGAAGGTTTGAAGACTATAGGAAAGTCTTATTGTGTGAAGGATGGAATTCCACATGGTGCAGCCTGAAAAAAGTCCTGTAACCGGGAATGGGAGGATGTGATGAGAGTGAAAGAGATTTGCAGATCTTGTGCAGAACAGAGGTGTTGAGTTGGGAGATATTTTAAAACAAGTGAGGAGATGTATGTCGGTGCAATTTTGTTGATGGTCTTGTATGTTAGTAGATGAATTTTATATTGAATTAGTTGAAAAACAGGCAACCAATGTAGAGACTGACAGAGTGGCTCAGCAGAGGAAGAATGGTTTGCAAGGAAAATCAATTTGGCCGCTGCATGCAAAATAGATTGTAGGGGTTCGAGTCTGATTATGGGAAGACCAGTAAGGAGGGATTTGCAATAGTCGATGCGGGAGATGATGAGTGCATGAATTAAGGTTTTTTGAGTGAGATATGAGTCTATTCTGGAAATGTTTTTTAGATGTATGTAACATGATTTAGATAAAGAGTCAATGTGGAACACAAAGGATAGTTGTGAGTTAAGGATTACACCTTAGCAGCGAACTTGCAGGGTGGGATTTATGGTCATGTTATCAACAGAAATAGACATGTCAGGCAGGAAGATTCTGTTTTTGGGTGGGAATATTATTAATTGTGAAATATTTTGAAAGACTGAGTTTCAGTTGGTGAGAAAAAAATCAAAGATGAAATAGCAGAGAGACAGTCATAATGCAAGAGAACACTGATGGTGAGAGATTAGGAGAGGCTAGATAGATTTCTGTATCATCAGCATAGAGATGTTCCTGAAATCCAAAGGAGCTTATTATTTTTCCAAAAAAGGTGTTAGAAAACAGAAGAGGGCCTAGCACTGAGCTTTGTGATACTCTAAATGATAATGTAAGTTTAGCAGAGGTGGATCCCGAGAAATTAACACTGAAGGAGCGGTATAATGAGAACCAGGATAGGACAGTGCCTTCAAGACCTAGGGATTGTAGCGTTTGTATGAGGAGAGAGTGGTCAACAGTGTCAAATGCAGCAGAGATCCAGGAGATTTAGAAGAGAGTAAAGGCTTTTAGTTTTAGCTGTGATTATATCATTGACAACCTTGGTCAGCGCAGTCTCTGTGGACTGTTGAGAGCAAAAGCCTTACTGAAGAGAATCCAGTTGATTGTTTGCTGTAAGAAAGTGTGTGAGGCGAGTGTAGGCAATTCTCTCGAGAAGCTTGGAGAGGCATGGGAGCTAAGTTTGTTACAAACAAAGCGTGCATTCCAAAGGGCACATTAAAAAGACTTTAGAAAAGAGGGGAGACAGATGATGCGTTTGAGGTCTGACAGATTTTGGTAGCATTCAAATATATGTGTGTGGGAGAAGTGAGGGGGACCTGGATTAGGTAATATATCACCAGCTAATAGAAGCAGGGAGGAAGAAAGATAAGAAAGATGATTGTAAGATGTGGGTCCTTTCAGTTTCTGGCGACAGGGTGAGGCTGTTAAAATTATGGAATTCAAATAAGAAAAGAGTAAATGAGTATTCACTAGAGGTGAGTGAAATAATGAAGGGGCAATGTGGGCAGAGGTGTGTGTTGCAGGACAGGTGAAAGATGATATAGTCCTAAAGATAATGCCATGAATGGAAAGTAAGAACAATTATTTGACAAACATTTGTATTTATGAGTAAAAAGCAAAAATTGAGGAATTAAAAGAATTACCTAGTTGCAATGTCCTGTGCAAACAGAGAAGAATTGCAGTGTGAGGTTGCAGTAGATATAGTTTATTCCCGGATGTCTGGATAGTATGCAGTAATGATGTGGGGAGCCATGTGGAGGAGTCGGCAGACGTGTTGAATGGAGAGTGATAAGGCACAGGTAATGTAGTAGCTCAGTTCTTGCAGAGTCATGAGATAGGAGAGTGGTTCAAATTCAGTTTAATTTCTTGTGATGGCAGACAAAGACTTGAGTAGAACTGAAAGTAAAATGATGAGATAAAGGATCGACACAGCTGTAGCATGGGTAGGGAGTGGCTAAACAAGTAGTACAGCAGGCAGGTTAAACAGAAGGGATTTGCTGGGAAAATAAACTGACAGATAAAACAAAGTTTCATAAACTGAGACGAAAATAAGATCAGAGTCCAAAACAGTTTTCTTTTGGTGTGACGCTTGTAGCCAGGGAGAGATGGAAACATCAGGGGGTAAATGTATCAAGGTCCGATTGTTTCAGCATTTTAAAATAATCATATTCAATGTTGGTAGCAAACCTTCTTCCAAACACTGTAGCTGCCTGTGTACCAGGGGCGGATCCAGACTATTGCTATACCCCGGGCGATTTTAGGCCCCGCACCCTTTCTAATTTCTAAGGCTGCCGGCGGCTGCACAGTATGTGCAGGTCCGCTCGGCAGTGACAGTGTGCTGCCCCGCTGCTCTGATTGTGTTTAAAACACAATCAGAGCAGCCGGGCAGCACAATGTCACTGCTGAACGGACCTGCACAGTGTGCAGCCGCCGGCAGCAAACCCCTGCTAGGGGGGGCGATCCCTGGATCCGCCACTGCTGTGTACTGTATGTAACAGCAATGTTTTCTGTACAACAGTAGCATAAACACAAGTATGATAATGCCCTTTATTATTAGGTGTGAATAAAATGTTCTTGTTTAAAGTATAATATAGTAATTAGACTATTATCTCTACTACGTAAACCTACAGGTAGCTATCCACTGGCATTGACTATCATTAAACAGCCAGCAAACCCTAGAATTTAATAGAGATGTTCACTGACCCCCGTGTTCTGGCTTTTGTTTTGGTTTTGGATCTGGATTAACTGAGTGTTTTGGTTTTGGCAAAACCACCCTTGCGTGTTTTGATGTTGGTTTTGGATCCCTATTTAACATTTTCTTTTGTGGGACTACAGGTCCCAGCCAGCCGTGTCCCTAGACGGGGGCCCGCTCATTTATTTTGGCAGACCCCAGTCCCTAGGGAATCCAAACCAGCGCTGAACAGCCTGGGGTTGGTTTGTCAATATAGCAGGGGGACCACTGCCGCGTGTTACCCTGATATAGTGCCACCAACCCTGGCTGGTTTGCCTAGTGCTGGTTATGTGACAATCGGGTGGACCCCACGCAAATTTTTTCCCCGATTGTCACATAACCGCCAGCCCCCTTTCTGTGTTCTAAGGCTGCCGGCGGCTGCACAGTATGTGCAGGTCCGTTCAGCAGTGAAAGTGTGCTGTCCCGCTGCTCTGATTGTGTTTAAAACACAATCAGAGCAGCCGGGCAGCATACTGTCACTGCTGAACGGACCTGCACAGTGTGCAGCTGTCGGCAGCAATCCCCTGGTAGGGGGGGCGATCGCCCCGATCGCCCCCCCCCCCCCCCCCCTTGATCCGCCACTGGTTCAGATATCCAAAAACATACTGATAGGTTAATTGACTGCTATTAAATTGCCCTTAGTCGCTCTCTGTCTGTGTGTGTGTGTGTGTGTGTGTGTGTGTGTATGTTAGTGGATTTAGATTGTAAGCTCCAATGGGGCAGGGACTAATGTGAGTTCTCTGTACAGAGCTGCAGAATTAGTGGCACTATATAAATAAATAGATGATGATGATGATGTATTACGTGTGCCACACCACTCATTTGAAGACTGTACAGTGCGCAATACAGAGCATAGCTGCTAATTTTGAAACACAGGGTCAAGCTATAATCCCTATACATAACTGAATCCAATAGAATAACAATTATTGAAATTTGCCTCCAACATAAAAAAACAAGTGTCATGGTAGTATGCACACTTAAAAAACAGATATACTATCAGGTGTAAAATATGAAAATAAGCAACTCCTACTTAGAGGAACAGCAGAGGAGTTTGTGGTGGTTGGAGTGGAAAACAAAAGGGCCTAGAGGGGCAAAACCTGTGAAGCCGACGATGGTACTCTCATTATTGACACTTGGCAACAAGGTATCTGTATGAAAGGACAATGCTTTAAACATGCCCACACACACAAACAATACTTACGGTGACGGTGAGGGAACATTGAGCCTGATTTATTATGGAAAGTTAAGTAAAAAATTGAGTAAGTAGTCTTTTGGACAAAACCATGTTACAATGCAAGGTGTGCAAATTAGATTTCTATTTTGCACATAAGTTAAATGGGTGGGGTACGGTATTCCGATGCTTGGGATACCGACACCCGCTATTCCTACAAAAAAAACCGAATATTAAAATGAAGGGATGATAAAAAATATACACTTATCTTCACAGTGACGGAGTTGATTTCCGAAGAGTCTGTTATGCAACGGCTGGTAATGCCGAAAATGCTGCATGCTGGCGCCAGGTAAGTTACGGACGTTTGGCGCAACCTATCCCTATGATTAACATACCTCTTTTAATGTCTTCCTTGACGCTACAAATTAGCCCCAGCATGCAGCATCTTCGGAATTACCAGACATCGCATAACAGAATCTTCGGAAATAAATGCTGTCACCGTGAAGGTAAGTGTATATTTTCATTATCTCATCATTTTACTATTCAGGTTTTATTTGTAGGAATAGTGGATGTCGGGATACCGATTACCATCGAAGTTACATACTGTCTATTTTTTCATGCAGCACAAATACTTGATAGCTTATTTGTACACTGAAATTTAAAGTTGATATTTGTGTGCTACATGAAAAAACAGACAGTATTTAACTTATGTGCAAAATAGAAAACTAATTTGCACCCCTTGTATTGTAACATGGTTTTGTCCAGGAGACTACTTACTCAATTTTTTACTAAACTTTCTATAATAAATCAGGCCCAAATTCCTCTCACCCTCATGATTAATGTAACCATCATGAGACTACTGCGCAGTATTTTTACGGAGAAGCAGAAGTTTATTTTAATGAAAAGGGTGATAGTAAAGTAGAAGGTGCTTGTGTTTTGATGTTTACACTTTTGCACACTGTACCTCTTTGGACTTTTTTGCTTTTTGGCACACCTAGTCATACCTCTAAATTGTAGAGCATAGGGAACCTTGCAGTGCAGATAGTCAGTATCCTACACCTTTTTATTTGTACGATTTTTAATGAAAATATTTATCAAACTTTATAATTATAAGAATAAACTTATTTTTTGTTTTAAAAAAACAACTAGATGCAAGTCATATATTTACTCTTAAATTCAGAACTTAGCCTTTGGTCATTTGAACTAATGTGTTTCACAGATCATCAGAGAGCTAAACTTGTCAGACATCCAACTGCTATGTCTGGGCAGAGCAGCCTTGCTCTGAACACAAACACATTAATTTGTATTATGTCCAAAACAAAGGAGGATATCACAGAGCTTCGCAAGAATTAATGCAGTAGCAGATTGTGTGTAATTCAGTTCTACTGTTATCACGACTCTCCAAACACACGAAGTCTAATGGCATAACCTCCTGCTAATTGGTCACTGCAATGCCAGAATTTCCAGACACTGAAGGACCTAGAATATTTGGTTTGCTTACAAAAAACGCCATGCTAATAAATCAGCCTCACAACTTGCATCAGACCAGTTAAAACCAAGTAACAGGTGTTACTGTAGCTTCTGGGCACAATATAATGACTCACTCTACAGTGCAAAACAATTGCTGTCATGCACACGACCTTCTGAAGACTCTGCGAGGTTATAACATAGGAATAACTTCTGAGCTGTGTAAACATAAAGCATCATGGGATTTGTAGTAAAAAGCACTTCCTTTGGCTCTCTTCCTGAATGTGTGTCTGCCTAAAGAAAGCCGCTCGTAGAGTATTGCATTTTATTTGCTTTGCTAAATAAGTTTCAATTGGCAGATTTTATGACCAAATTCTGGTGCTTTTTGCAGTGTACTCAGGTAAATCTAAAGTGCTTTGTTGGAAAGATACGTCCATGTGTTTGTAAAAACATCCTCATGGTTATTTTAACAAATCTACTTTTCTCAATCATTACAGTTGGTAGTTTCATGTAAGCAGTAGAAGTGTGCTGCTGATTTGATACACTTCACCAAAGACAGGTAGGTGCTCCGAGTTGTGTTTTGTTCTTTTATAGTCATTGCACTATTAAGGCATCTGAATATGTTTGAGAATTTAGCTGCTGCACACCTAAAATGCACAGTTTTCTTATGATGCAAGCTGTTTTAAAAGGTTGTATGAAACAGAATTCTATAAAGTTTGATATAATAATAGTCTCCTTTACATGTTCATCAGTAAACCCAGATATAAGAGTTATGACTTTGTCCTCAGTAATGGAATTATGGTTGCTGTTAATGTCTGGAAACAATAATTGTTGTCTCCAATAGAATACGAACACTGACACCCACACACACACACCTATATAACAAAGCTGAAAGGCACACAAGCGTGTGTGTGGGCAACTGATATTTTGTAGTTTGATGACAATTTTGTCTGCTTCAATAATTGGAAAGCTTACTCTTCTTACAGCCATCTAGCTTTAGTGAGATGGTGATACTGGTAGCTCTAGCCAACTGCTTTTCACTCTGTTGTAACTATCATCCTTATCGTCCAGAGTGTCACTCCCAGCGTATGTGCCACTAGGGTGTCTGTTCCAGTGTATGAGTGACCAATGTGTGTACCTGTAGTTTATGAAAAATTGCTTAGAGCCTCAGTGCTTACAGTGTTCTCCCCAAAAAATGTTGCCAGCTGGGTGGCATTTAGAAATAGCCAGGAGGTGATAGTGTGTAAGATGTTGCAACAGTATTGAAAAATGTTGGAGGTTATTGCCCACACCTGGTCAGGCTTGTGGTCAGTGGTACTGCTGGCTGTAGTGCTCACATAGTGCCTCATAGCAGAAACAATGGCTTATTTTATTATAATAGGACTCTGTTGTGCTCCAAGGGCCGGATGAAACGTTAAAAACAGCCAGCTGGAGAATCCAGGAAATGGGTATTGAGGAGAACATTGGCTTAGGAAGTTGGTCCAGCCACGGAGTGTGAGCGGGAGGGGCCGTGAAAGTAAATTAATAGTACTTATTTCCTTCTTTGGGGAGCATTGCAGGTAGCATACTGTGCCCCCTCTCAAGTGCACAACTGAGTTTACTGCAATGAATTTCAGCTTAATTTTCTAATTGGTGAAAATCTTTTGTAATATTTATAAAAGAACCATTTTATCGAAATTACATTGTCTCTCTTATTCAGTTGTTCAATATGTGTAAAATTTAGTGGTCTATAGATACATATATTTGACATTTTATTTTTTGGAAACTACAGAAAACAAACTTTTTTTTTTTTTTTTTTTTTCTGCACAGAAACAAATATCTTCATTCAGGACTACATGGCTTTTTCTGGAGGAATCTACAATCTTCTCTCAGTGTTTATATCACTGGTGTTTTTGCTTCCAGGAGTGGACGCAATGGATGGAGGGGACGCAATAGCAATTCTACTTGGAGTGGTTTTCACGGGCATTGGTTTCTGTGCATGTTTGGGTTACTATGCCAGAAAAAGAGATGGGCAGTTCTAGCAATTTATGCATTGTATTTTGTGTTTGTACCAGTTATTGCTTTTGGGGATCTATTCTTTTATAATCTAAATGAAAAGCCACTGCAAATTAAAAAAGCTTATTAACTCTTCAAACTATGAATATCATCTGCACTGGAAAATAGCCCATTTCTTAGTATATGATTCTGTTTTTGACCCTTAGTAAATTACAGTACAATTAGCAACTCCAGTCAAAACAGGGCCCCTGTGTAACTGCATAGATTAACTACAATTAATCATACAAAACAACTCTTCCTGAATGTCCGGACGACTCCCGAGTTCCGGGTAGGTCTCCCAGAATCCCAAGAGATTAAGCCATCCTCACACATCTTAGAGTCGGCATGACGCGATTCTCAGGGAATCGCTTGCGTTTGTCATTTTGCCCCCCCCCCCCCCCCCCCCCTGCAAAACAAAACCTTAACATGTATTATATCACTGGGGCTGGGGTCAAATGACATAAATGGCAAAGCTCCGCCCATACACCCCTCTTGCCCTCCCAGACGTGACCAACATAAAGTTGGCGAGTATGCAATTACTCACATTTGTATATAGTAGGATAGTGAGTGCATCACTAATCCTAAAATTTAACTTTTATTAAACCCTGTTAGAAGACCATAAATTGTGCAAAATGTGTAACTAAATACACATAGGTTATCTGATAGAACATTTCAAAATAGCAATAAATTGCTGCTAGTTTCTCTGGTTAAAAGTAACAGGTTGTTCCAGGAGACAGATATCCAGGGTGTAAATTACTAGGTCTGTATTAATAGTAAATAACATGGTTACAGTTAATAAAAATAGGGATCGTCATGAGAATAGGTTTGCAAGAGCTAGTTCACATACATACCACTTTCACTCCCTGGATTTCAAAGGTCCTACTATACAACTTATTGCAGCATACTCTCTAACTGCCTACTGTATGTTTCACTAGTATGCTTTGGATTCACCCTGTTTCAATTATTGTTGTGTCTGCAGAACCCGGACTGGTTTCTTGTCATTTGTGTTCTGAATTTGCATAATGTAATTAACTTTTGTATTTTGTTTCAAATTATCACACAACATTAAGTGCTATCTTTGTATAAAACAGAGGATTAAATTAAAGGAATAAATGTTTGTTGAAAGCTTAAATACAAGGTTACTTTTGCATAATTTGAAATATTTAGACTAGTGCACTTTTAAAACACAATCCATAATGGTCCCTATCATGTATACGTATTTCTTTATATTTTGTAACTATATATGATCGTGTTATTTGTTACACCTCTCCTGCATAAGTAAATTCCCAGAGTCTGCAGTTACAGGCTGCAGACAGCGTTAAATTCTCACTCAGTCTTGCACACAGACACACAGGTGCATCACATGGGTGTAATTAGTTTAATTTCTTTACTAGTTAGTAGTGCTTGGGAGGAGAATAAAAGGCTATTTTTTTTTGTTCTGGGCGGCACGACTTATGCCAGATAGTTGGCCAGTGACTAGGCAGGAGGACTGTCTAGCACCAGAGTTAGTCGACTGGTGTCATACTGACAAAAGAATACTGTGTTATTTGTGATATGAATAATAAAAACACAGTTATCCAAATAAGATGTGGTTGTGTCTGTCATCTGCCAGGAGTCAGCATGTTTATATTGTTACAGAAGCACTGTGAAAGTGGCAGATGGCAGGTATATGTGTCACAGGCTGTCTGTGTTATGTGCTCTAAAGCCCCAGGGAGATTATTTGCATTTGGAAAGGAGCTTCCCAATGTTGTCCAGCTAGAAGAAAAGCTGGTAATGGTCCCTGGGTTATGTATGGAGAGAGAAGGGTGGGCTCCATACATAAGGTGCATTTACGGGTCTTCTAAATTACATGTGTCAGTGCTGGCTAATCAGAAGTTGCACTTGCATGTTGCTGGTAAATGGCTGCAAAGCAGCTCATTCAGTCTCTCAGACTTGGGGAGGAGGACAGATGACAGAGAGACACTGCAAATGGTGAGCTGTAAGCTGTATACTTCATTTTCTATGTGGGTAGGACATAGTGCCATGAACAGGATAGAGGGTGTTCCTGTGTGTTTAGTTCGTGCCAGACAGCTAAGGTCTTCTATTTATGTTTTGTTTGTTTTGAATATGGAGAGTAAAGCTTGCTGCGGCTAGTCAAACAAAAACAGTTGATTGGTGCGATATCCTTGGCTGATCTTCTGAAGCGCAGCCATCTACCCCAGTCCGATCTTTATACCATATATATATATTAGTGTTTATAATGTCTGGCGCGACTTGAGTTGAGAGATGGTAATTTGTATGGAGTGGTAGTTTGTAAAGTAACAGTGCTCTCAGAGAGGTGTGACTTTTGATAAAGGAGCTGCTAATGAGATAGTAAAGTTGCATATTGATCATGTTTATGTAGGGAACTCGACAACATTGATGTAATACGAGCTGTGGAATATGATATTGTACATAGGTTCTTTTACAGAAATACTGTGGTATTTTTCTTCCATTTGGCTATCCGTGCTGAATTAATATGTGTTTTATTAAACATTACTTGATTAATTCAGATCTGATAACTGTAATTGTGCTCTTGTTGAAAGGCCTGAGTCAATGAGTTTGAAAATGCACGCAAGGCATGCCTGTAATATATGATTTTACTTTCATAGCTCAATAACTTTGCCCTTTGCCGTAACTTATCACCCAAAAAAACCCTTTTCATGAGCCAGAATAATGTTTTATCATGATCAGGGTTATTCATTTTTTATTCCAAATAATTCCCTTATGTCTTTTTAATAATAAAAAAAAAATGTTTTAACTTGGATCTCCATCATGCTCCTCTTCCTTACATTATGATATTGACCAGTGTGGGAAACAGCTGGCAGTCTAAATTATACATTTGTCTAGAAATGTTAGATTTGGGTTGCCGAAGTTATGTTTCACACTGCCAGTAGAAAGGATACACAGCACCCCAGAAAATGTATAAGGTCATTAGGGCAGAACATATCATTAGGCCAGGACATATATAGGCACATTAGCCCCTCAACCCTACTACTTTATGAAGTTGTGCCCCCTGGCCTATGCTAACATGCTCTGAATTGCAGAGGCACATATCTCTGTTCATAACCAAACGTCATCCGGTGAAAATCATGGGCCGCCCATGTGCCAAAACAGGACTCCTAGGAAACATTATTCTTTTACCAAAAAGTACTATAGTTTTCCCTTAGATTTGTTTAGTTTTTTCTTTGCAAATTCATCATGTCTGTCTTTTAGGTATACAGCTTTCTAATCCTACAGCAATTCTAAAGTCACTTCATTATTCCTAATAACAATAGCATACTAAAAATACTTGATCCATTTTTTTTGGGCAAATTAGTTCTAGCAAATCCCATAGTACAAGAATCTAAATAAAGGTTATTATTTTTAATGTTGAACTTTTTTCTTTTTGCTTGCTGACCCAATTACCTTACAATTTAAAATGATGAAATCTGTTAAAAATTCTGCTACAAAACCATTTTATTAGTCTGCCACATACAGGCTGTCAGAAAGAGAGCTTGTACAGCATTTGGGGACGCACAATTTTGACAGGGAGAGGTATAAACTGATATTTATTTTAAAAAGTAAAAAGAAAACCTGAAAGACAAATGTAGTAATGTTTTAATCTTGACATATTCCCATGGTGAAGGCTGAAGCCAATGGGTCATGCTTAGACGGGCACTTTTAAAAAGCCAAGTAGAGCTGAGTTTCGAAAACAAGGGTACATAAACATTTGTGGGGGAAGGGGGAGGCGAAAGAAGCCAAATTTTAAATTAAGGACGGGTTTGTTTTTACATATGGCCTATTAGACTGGTATGGAAGACCACAGGGCACTCTGAGCATATTAGCCTAGGGGATCCTGAACCCTTATTCATTCACTGATTATAAAGATTTTAGCTCAGAAAGAGGTTTGAAATGTAAAAGCTGCGGGTTTGAAAAACTGTAGATGTTGCCTATAGCAACCAATCAGATTCTAGTTATCATTTAGTACATTCTACAAAATGACAGCTAGAATCTGATTGGTTGCTATAGGCAACATGTCCATTTTTACAAACCCGCAGTTTAGTAAATATACCCCCTAAGTGTCAAAATCTTGGTGAGATGTCTCCAACAGTATAAATATTCTTCTGGTTTTCATTAATGAACAAAAAGTAATGCCCAAAAGGCATGTTGGGCGTGACGTCATCACGCCCGCCATTTGCAGTGCGGAGTGCACAGAGGAGCCATGAGAAGAAAAGAAAGAAGTCAATAGAAAGGTAAGTGAAGGAGAGAAAAAGCAGCATGGAGGGAACAGTGTCAACATTAAACTTTATTTTGTTTTTTTCTTAATAATAAACCTTACAAAATTGCATATGACAGTTTTTCTTTTTGTTGTAGCCCACACAATCTTAGACTTTGGCCCAATTGTGGTTTTGAGTTTTACATGCCTGCTCTGCATGGTTCTTTCTATTTGATTTATTGTATGGGAGACACCCCAGAAGATTGGATATGGCAAAAGGGAGGTGGGAAGGGTAAAAGTATTATTGAATACGTGTCTCAAATGCAGAACAGAATTGCTGCCGTGGTGGCCATTGTCAAGGAACACATGGAACATACCTAACAATGGTTACTTTGAATGCCTGTGTACGTATATTTGCCTCTGGAGACCAAGTACTGATTTTGGTGCCCATGATAGAAAGTAAGTTTTTGTCTAAATGATAGGGTCTGTTTCGATCAGAAAAAAAGAGCGAGATTAACAATAAAGTGTATCAGCCGGGGAAGAGAAAGCCAGAGCAAATTTACCATATTAAGCTAATAGCCCATTTAGCCGAACCTGGCCCACCAATATCCCAACTTCCATTAGTTCTAGAAGTCAAGGTGTCAGAGACACTGTTAGTGGTCCAAAAGAACAAGGCTAATGAGTACATAATAAAAAAAACTCAGTGTGCAGGTTTGATGCCTACCCCATACCCCATGTAGATGACCTGATAGAAAGCTAGGAACATCCAGATATCTCACCACACTTTATCTGACAAAAGGTTTTTGGAAAGTACTACTGACTAATAGAGCAAAAGAAACAAAAGTCTTCTCTGTTCCAGAAAGGATCAGTATAAGGTGATGCCGTTTGGCTTATATGGGGCACCAGCAACCTACCAACGTGCAATGGATAAGATATTGAAGCCCCATAGGCAACATGCAGCTGCCTTTCTGGATGATGTGATTCACAGCCCAGATTTGGATTCTTATCTAGGTAGGATTCAAGCAGTGCTGGACTCAATCAAAAAGGCAGGGCTAACGGCCAACCCAAAACAAAGGTTGCTTATCGATGGAAGAGGTGAAGTACCTGAGATTTACCATAGATAGAGGTTTGGTTATGCCCCAGTTGAATAAATTGAGGCTATGGAAAACTGGCATTGTTCTGTGAATAAAAAAAAGGTGAGGGCTTTTTTTGGGGATCATTACCAGTGATTCATTCCTAATTTTACCACCAAAATGGTTCCATTATTAGACCTAACCTGGTCTAAGACAGTAAAATGGAATCCTGAGGCAGAAAAAAACCTTCCTGGCATTAAAAGTTGGTGTTATGTACGCAGCCTGTATTAATAACAAAAGCCTATATTCAAAAGCGTTTTTTTCATACAGACAGATGCCTCAGATGTAGGGGTAGGTGCCGTATTGTCCGTATTTTAAAGACAGATGGCGAGGAGCACCTATAAATTATTTGAGTAGAAAACTCAATGAGCATGAAAAAAGGTATGACATTGTAAGAAAGGAAGGGTTGGCTATTAAGTGGGCAGTCCTCAAATCACTGAATAAGGCTCATGAAACTCCTAAACACATTAAGATATTGAGAGATATTTATTATTCTCCATTATTATTTACTGGCTATGGCATTTTCCATTGTCCCTGTAGCGTTTATTATTCGTCATATTCTACAATTGGATATAAAGGACCTCCAGTTTAGGTTAATAAGTGATGAGATGTCTTGTGTAATCACTACCTATAACTTTTTGTAAAGTCTACAACATGGCTCTAATTGCCATCTCGCCAACAAACTGTCCTGTGACATCAGCCATTCTAGAAGTGAAACGTGTTGGGGTGGACACTTATTGTTTTTTTTAAAAACATTGACTGACAGTGATTACTATTTTAGTAGTGATATCTAGCACATGTATCTACAGAACTCCATGCAACTAGGCTCTGCTTACACCCATAGTCAACAAGGAAGGGATCTCAATATACGTTCTTTGTTGAATACAGGTGTATTTTGTATTTTGACACGCCTCTCTGCTCTACTACACAGGACGCTGCAAGAAACGTAGACCTCAATACAGTGTAAAAAGAAATCATATTAACCCCCTTTGTGCTGCCAGTCTAGTGCTGGTAGGAGAAAAATAAACCACACTCCTCGTTCATACCACTCATTTTATTAAAAATACACAAACTCAGTAATACTTACCAACATCTGTGTTCTTCATCTGTAAGGGATCCAATCTTGTAAGCTTTAAATCCAATAGGCTTGTGTCCATAATAAAACCCACTATATTCCAGGTCCTGCAGCTGTCCAAACCAAATCTACTCCAAGGCCCTCAAGTTGTCCATAAAAAACAACCCCCTTAAAAAATCCACAGGTGATTGAAAATAAATTTTTAAATTAAGGACGGGTTTCTTGAAGCTTGAAAGAGCCCAAATAATCCACAGGAACTGGCTTGGCAAAAAAATAAACTATCACAGACGATGAAAACAACCGCTGCATAATTAAATATGAAAGACGCGAGGTATATTAATAACCTAGGGGCTTTCCCACACTGTTAGTGAGAAAATCAGGAGGACGCCATGCTTTTTTCCACCAAATTTGCTCCTGCCAGCACTAGGCTGGCAACACAATAGTTAATATCGTTGGTAGGGGTCAACCCCATGCATTTTTTTTTTTATCTATTTTTTACAACTGTCTGGTGCTGCTGTAATGCCGCCAGACCTAACGCAAGCACTTGGACTAGACCCCTTGCTGGTGCATGGGTGAAATCAGCACACCTTTCAGTGCGCTGAAAGCTGACTTGGACAGTCCCTGGGAATTCACTTACTGTACATTGATCCACCCGTTTCCCACTCTGTTCTCTTCCATAAAACATAGACTGTAGTAAACCTTTTTTTAACCAAAAAAACAGCTAGTTTTGCACATGTGCATAATGATTTTGCAGAGGATACGCTCAAAACAGCCAGATATGTGCCTTGATGAATCAGGCTCATTGTGTCCAGTTGTATTAATATTGTATGTAGATTTTTGTACAACATTTTAATAATAAATAAAAGTTAAGTCTTATCAGCTTTTGAGCCCTGATACAGCGACTTCTTGGGGCCCCTTTCATAGCCGCCGAAGTGGGCATGCATGGTCACGCCAGATTGGTGGCTCCTCCACTAAACAGGCAGGCACGGGCTCCGGTACTTTCTACCTGCTTCCCCCCTCTCGGCGCCCCTTGGTTATTGGTAAGTGGCCTCTGCACATGTAGATGTTTAAATGCTTCCAAATTTCATTTTATCACCTAGATAAAGCTGCTTTTATATCTGCACATCAGGACCTCCTTGGGAGAGGATCAATGCATTTTTAAAAGGCGTCTCCTAAAGTGGAATGGTCAACATTAGATTAATCCCCCACTTTAACTGTAAAAAGACTAGAAAACCAGGGACATAAACCATCAAAATTTTTATTTTTTGATATTGTCACGAGCCGCGGCGGTACTCACAGCCGCCGCAGCTCACTTCGGGCTCTCTCTGGCGTCTCGGCCGTCACCTTGACGACCGGGACATCATCTCCGGGCTCCCTCTGGCGTCCCGGCCGACGTCATCTCCGCTTCCTGCCAGGCCGTTGCCAAGGCAACGGCCGAGCGCGTCTTCTATAGCGCTGCTTCCCGGCAGTGCTGGGAGCCGGGCGCATGCGCGCAATAGGCAGCGGTGGGCTGATTAAGGATCCCCAAACACATTTCATTGTTCTCTATTTAAGCTATACCTGAATCAATCCCAGCCTTCAGGTTTTTCTGTGAGAAATAGGAACAAACCACAAAAATTTGTTGTCCAGAAGATTCTCGACTCTAAAAGAGTGCAGGGTCAGGTGCACTTCCTAGTACAGTGGAAGAATCGTGGGCTAGAGGAGCGATCCTGGGTCCTGCGAAGACGACTGTATGCTCCAAGACATTTGAAGGAATTTTTCCAAAAAATTCCTAAGAAACCCGGGTGTCGGGGATCCTTAACCCCTCCTCAAGGGGGGGTACTGTCACGAGCCGCGGAGGTACTCACAGCCGCCGCGGCTCACTTCGGGCTCCCTCTGGCGTCCCGGCCAACGTCATTTCCGCTTCCTGCCCGGCCGTTGCCAAGGCAACGGCTGAGCGCGTCTTCTATAGCGCTGCGTCCCGGCAGTGCTTGGAGCCGGGCGCATGCGCGCAATAGACAGCGGTGGGCTGATTAAGGAGGGGGGCTTGGCCAGTGATGATTACCCCCTGTGGGCTTGCTTCAGAACTGGGCCCTGATTGGTGGACATCAGTATTTAAGGCAGTTAGGTCTGCAGCCTCACTGCCGGTTATAGTTCCTGCTTGCCAGTGTGCTGACCTGCTTCCTGCCTTGTTCTGTCCTTTGGATATCGTGTTGGATTGCACGTGTATGACCCCTTGCCTGGATTTGGACCTTGCTCGTGTTTCTGGTGACCCTGACCTTCTTGCCTGTAACTGGACCAAGCTACCGTGCCTGTGACCCTTGACCCCGGCTTGTGTATTGGATTCCCTGTCTGCTGCCGGCCCTCGACCCCTGCCTGGACTCTACTCCACTTTCCTGGGTTCTCCCTAGTCGGTACGCACTTCACGACCCTCTGCTAGTCTGCGGCCAAGTCTGTCCTCACCACTAGGGGCTCCAGTGAACACCTGACTGGCAGAGCAGACTCCGGGTTGTGCTGTAGAGGCTAGAGGGGTTCTTATTAGTATAAGCGGCCTTAAAAAATAAACACGTACCGGAAACGAGGTTGAAATGGATGAAAGCGGAACCACATCGTCTGCAGCGCAAGCCCTAGCGGGTCATGTCGAGACCCTATACCAAATGGTCCAGGGTTTGTCTGAGTGTTTGTCTGTTCAGGAAGAGGCTGCAAGGCCTTCACAATCCACTCCAGATTCCACCTGTGAACCTAAAATGAATCTGCCAGACCGGTTCTCCGGAGATAGATCCCTGTCCCGGAATTTCAGGGAGAGCTGCAAGCTCTGTTTTCGGTTGAGACCCCGCTCTTCTGGTTCGGAACAACAGAAAGTTGGGATTATCATCTCCCTCCTGCAGGGTGATCCCCAGTCCTGGGCTTTCTTCTTGCCGCAGACCACTCCTGCCATGCAGTCAGTAGACGCCTTCTTCGAGGCATTAGGTCTGTTATATGATGACCCGGATCGAGTGGCCTCCGCTGAGGCTCATCTACGGGCTTTGAAACAAGGCCGACGATCAGCAGAAGAGTACTGCGCTGAGTTCCGTAGATGGTCACCCGACAGTGGATGGAATGACCCTGCCTTGCGCAGTCAGTTTCGCCTGGGTCTGTCGGAACAGATTAAAGATTCCTTGGTGCAATACCCGTCTCCCGCCTCATTGGAGAGTCTTATGCAACTTGCCATTAAGATCGACAGGAGATTTAGGGAAAGGAGGTCAGAGAAGTAGGTGTCTTCCTTTCCTTCTGCTTTGATCCCTGTTACTACAGATGGTGAGGAGCCTATGCAGTTAGGTGCCTATTGCCTCTCTCCCGAGGAAAAAAATAGAAGACGGTCACAAGGCCTTTGCCTCTATTGTGGTACTAAGGGCCACTTTTCCCGCTCCTGTCCTAACAAACCGGGAAAAGAGCATGCCTAGGGAATGAGGTGAAGGTTCACCTAGGTCTGCAAATTGTTTCCTCAAAAAATGCTGTACTAATTCCTGCTCAAGTCACTTTCGGTACCGGATCCGTGACCCTGTCGGCCTTCATTGACAGCGGAGCTGCAGGCAACTTCCTTGATATTGGGTTCGCTCGCTCTGCTGGGATTCCCTCTGTTAAGCTCAAGTCCGCTATTATAGTTTCTGGCCTAGATGGGAATCCTTTGCCTGGGGGCAAAATTGAATGGGAGACTCCGCCATTACACCTGAATGTTGGAGCGCTTCATTCAGAATCCATAACATTCCTCCTTATTAACTGTTCATCGGTTCCATTGGTTCTGGGCCATACCTGGCTTTCCCGTCACAATCCTGCAGTGGATTGGAAGAAAGGGGAGATTGTTCAGTGGGGCTCATGCTGTTCACAGTCTTGCTTGTCTCTGCCTCTGCAAATGATCCAGCCTATTCCGGAACAACTTCCCTCACAATACCACTAGTTCTGGGATGTGTTCTCCAAGAGAGCTGCTGATGCTTTACCACCTCACCGGGATTTCGACTGTGCCATCGAACTTATACCTGATGCCAAGTTACCCAAGGGACGCTTGTATTCTCTCTCCGGCCCTGAGATGCAGGATTATATTGAAGAGAATTTGAAAAAGGGTATCATCAGGCCCTCCAAATCTCCAGTAGGAGCTGGATGTTTTTTTGTGTCCAAAAAAGACGGAGGACTGAGACCCTGTATTGACTACAGAGCATTAAACCTCATCACAATCAAAAACACCTACCCCCTTCCTTTCATCTCCGTACTATTTGATCAATTAAGAGGTGCAACAATCTTCACCATAATCGATCTTAGTGGTGCATATAACCTCATACGTATTAGAGAAGGTGATGAGTGGAAGACGGCATTCAATACGCTTTCTGGCCACTACGAGTGTCTGGTCATGCCGTTTGGTCTTAGTAACGCGCCTGCAGTGTTCCAGGATTTGATTAATGAGGTGCTACGTGAGTTCCTTGGACAGTTCGTTGTCATCTACTTGGACGACATCTTCATATATTCTGAGCCATTACCAGTACATCGGGATCATGTCAGACAAGTTCTACAAAAATTGCGAGAACACCATCTCTATGCTAAATTTGAAAAATGTGAATTTGAGGTGCAGAAGGTGTCCTTTCTAGGTTATATAATCTCCTCTGAAGGATTCTCCATGGACCCAACCAAGGTCCAAGCTATCCTGGACTGGGTACAACTGAATAATTTCAAGGCGATCCAGAGATTCCTGGGATTCGCCAACTATTATAGAAGATTTATTTGCGGCTTTGCTGATATTGTGGCTCCTATTGTCACCTTGACTCGCAAAGGAAGCGATCCAGCTAACTGGTCACCCCAGGCAATAACTGCATTTGAGACCCTGAAGAAAGTCTTTGTGTCTGCTCAGGTCCTTAGACATCCGGATCCTAAAGTACCGTTTATTCTTGAAGTTGATGCCTCCGACGTCGTTGCTGGTGCCATCCTGTCTCAGAAAGTTTCCCAAACTCACCGCTTACACCCATGTGCCTACTTTTCCCGTCAGTTCTCCAGCAGAGACCAACTATGATGTGGGTAACCGAGAGCTATTGGCCATCAAATGGGCCTTTGAGGAATGGCGACATTGGCTAGAAGGCGCTGCACACCAGATCTCTGTTATAATGGATCATAAGAATCTGCAATATATACAGTCGGCCAAACGCCTGAACCCCATGCAGGCTCGTTGGTCGCTGTTCTTCACCCGTTTTAACTTTATGATCACCTACCATCCAGGTTCTAAAAATGTCCGGGCAGACGCCCTGTCCAGAAGCTTCCTGGCACACCATGCTCCAGTTACTAGTCCGGAGCCTATTGTTCCCTCGTCCATGATCCATGCTGGGTTAACCCAAGACCTGAGTTGCGCCCTGCAAATGTTTCAAAGATCAGCTCTTGATAATACTCCGGTAGGATGCCTATTTGTCCCAGTTCATTTAAGGAAAGCGGTCCTTGCTGAAGCACACGATAATCAGACTGCTGGACATCCTGGAGTTTTCAAAACATTGGAAATTCTTTCCCGCACTGTATGGTGGCCATCATTGTCTGCTGACGTCAAAAGTCATGTAATCTCTTGTGAGGTTTGTGCCAGGAATAAAATTCCCAGAACTCGTCTGGTAGGCCAATTGGTCCCATTGGCCATTCCTGCAAAACCTTGGACACATTTGTCCATGGACTTTATTGTTGATTTGTCACCCTCTGCGGGACACAATACCATTTGGGTTCGTGGTAGACCGCTTCAGCAAAATGGCACACTTCATACCGCTAACCAGGCTTCCTACCGCCCGAGATCTGGCTATTCTCTTCATTCAACATATTTTCCGTCTCGTGGTTCACAATTCATAGCACAATTCTGGAAATCCTTCTGTACTCTTCTCGGAATCAAGATCAGTCTGTCATCTGCATACCACCCTCAGTCTAATGGGCAAACTGAAAGGGTTAACCCTAGAACAGTTCTTACGATGTTATACCTCAGAATTTCATGACAACTGGTCCTCTTTGTTGCCCTGGGCGGAGTTTGCCTACAATAACTCATCTCATTCATCTACTCAAACTTCCCCGTTCTACTGTAATTTTGGTTTTCATCCCAGGTCCAATGCTTTATATTCTCTCAAATCTGCTGGTATCCCGGAGATTCGTTCCACAGCCGCTGATCTCAAGGTAATCTGGAAGAAAGTTCAGTCCTCCTTAAAAAGGTCCTTATTGTCTGCTAAAAATAATTTGGATCGCCACCGTGCCACCTGCTCATTCAAAGTGGGCCAGAAAGTTTGGCTTTCAACACGGAATATTAGGCTCAGACAACCTTGTAAGAAACTGGGGCCTAAATTTATTGGTCCGTTCATGATTACCAAGCAGATCAATCCGGTAGCCTTCAGATTGAAGATTCCTGACTCACTAAGGATCCCCAACACATTTCATTGTTCTCTATTTAAGCTATACCTGAATCAATCCCAGCCTTCAGGTTTTTCTGTGAGAAATAGGAACAAACCACAAAAATTTGTTGTCCAGAAGATTCTCGACTCTAAAAGAGTGCAGGGTCAGGTGCACTTCCTAGTACAGTGGAAGAATCGTGGGCTAGAGGAGCGATCCTGGGTCCCGCGAAGACGACTGTACGCTCCAAGACATTTGAAGGAATTTTTCCAAAAGATTCCTAAGAAACCCGGGTGTCGGGGATCCTTAACCCCTCCTCAAGGGGGGTACTGTCACGAGCCGCGGCGGTACTCACAGCCACCGCGGCTCACTTCGGGCTCCCTCTGGCGTCCCGGCCAACGTCATCTCCGCTTCCTGCCCGGCCGTTGCCAAGGCAGTGCTGGGAGCCGGGTGCATGCGCGCAATTGACAGCGGTGGACTGATTAAGGAGGGGGGCTTGGCCAGTGATGATTACTCCCTGTGGGCTTGCTTCAGAACTGGGCCCTGATTGGTGGCCATCAGTATTTAAGGCAGTGAGGTCTGTAGCCTCACTGCCGGTTATAGTTCCTGCTTGCCAGTGTGCTGACATGCTTCCTGCCTTGTTCTGTCCTTTGGATATCATGTTGGATTGCTCGTGTATGGCCCCTTGCCTGGATTTGGACCTTGCTCGTGTTTCTCGTGACCCTGACCTTCTTGCCTGTAACTGGACCAAGCTACCGTGCTTGTGACCCTTGACCCCGGCTTGTGTATTGGATTTCCTGTCTGCTGCCGGCCCTCGACCCCTGCCTGGACTCTACTCCGCTTTCCTGGGTTCTCCCTAGTCGGTACGCACTTCACGACCCACCACTAGGGGATCCAGTGAACACCTAACAGATATACTATGAAAGTAAAATACATTGTTCAATGTTATTCTGACATTCTACTGCATCTTCATTAAAATTTAAAATATTATGTTGCTAATCAAAATACAGTTGCAACACCACTCACACTATTAAGACGATGTGTTGATTGGTTCTGGTACAGGTCAAAGACCTGAGATTGAGTTGTTGTGACATCATTTGTTCTGCCTGTGAATGAATTAATCTATCCACACCGTAATCCTGTAAAGCAAGTCTGTCTAGTGTCAGTCACTGTCTGCTGTTTAACCAGGGAATCATCTGCCTGGGCAGCCTGATGCTGAGGAGTGAAGGAGATTATGGTGGACATATTTAGTTATGTCATACTTGCCTACTATTCCAGAATGTCCAGTAGACTCACACATTTTGAGAGCAGGCCTCCTTCTCGGAGTGCACCCACTTCACTTTTAAGGCAGGGCTTGTTGACACAACGGTGGGGAGGTGTTAAATGTCGACAAGTATAAGTAATGTATAGACACTCTGGTAGTTTTATATATATAAATCAAATCAATAATACATGTTATTTGAAATAAATTATTATCAAATAGTGCCTTTTTACTTTCCCTTTAAGTCTAGGGTGATTGTAAGACCAATGTTTTATACATGTTGTATATAGGTTTTGTGTATGTTTATATATTCGCTTACTCAGTGTTTCTTATATACGTATTTTAATCATTGGTCCTAAAATCTAATTCATATTATTTAGTAAGCATGGTATACCTAATGTCACACGCCGGACCCGTGGACGGGCACCGGCATTGTTACCTCTCTCCTATAAGCGGTGATCACAGTATCCTGATCACATCCCTGGATCAACAGCCACTATCTGATCTCTTGTTCTGCGCATGTGTTACCTACCACCCTCTCTTATGACCTTCCCATTGGTCCTGGAACTTTGGAGCGCTATTTAAACCTGACTCACCTGCTGTTGCTCTGCATTACCATCCTTGGATCAGCTGAAACTTCTATCGTTGTCTCTATTAGGACTACCGCTGCACCTGTATTCCCCGGCCGTTTCCTGTGTTTCCATCTTTGGTTCAGCTAAGTTCTACTGCGCTACTACATTAATTAGAACTGTCGCTTTACCAGGAACTCACCGCTGCTGTTCGGATTACCACTACTGGATCAGCCCAGTTCTATTCTATTCCGCTACTACCTCTATTTGAACTGCCGCTGTACCAGTAATACCGCTTTCATACTGCCGCCCCGGCAATATCCCGAGTTTTTCAAGCCGGGTTTTTGCCGGGGCTCGGAGCGTCCCAGCTCAGAAACACAATTCATACTGCACCTCGGACCCGGGAATTTCCCGGGTTGACCCCATTCATACTGCACAAGTCTGCCCTGGCAATTTGTGGGAGTCATCACCAGATCACCAGAGCAGTTTTCATTGGCTGAAAAATGGTGATGTCATTGAAAGGTAGACAATTGGATTAATAGAATAGACAATAGAATTGGCAGACAGCCAATCAGCTTATTTTCTGTGCAACCTGGGTTGAAAAACCCGGGTTGCACCATTCATAGTGCAGGCAACCCGGGTCTGACCCGGGAATCACCCCTCGATAAATCCCGGGTTGAAGACCCGGGTTTTTAGACCCGGGATTTTTGACTTGTACCATTCATACTGCACCAAGACCCGGGTTGTTTGAGCTCGCCCCGGCAAAAACCCGGGATTTTGGTGCAGTATGAATGGGGTATAATTCACCTGCTGTTGCTCTAAGTTACCATCTACGGATCAGCTAACTTCTACTCCGCTACTGCCTCTATAGGAACTGACGCTGTATAATTAATTCACCTGCTGTTGCTCTGAGTTACCATCTACGGATCAGCTAACTTCTACTCCGCTACTGCCTCTATAGGAACTGACGCTGTACCATTAATTCACCTGCTGTTGCTCTGAGTTACCGTCTACGGATCAGCTAAGCTCTACTCCGATACTGCCTCTATTTGAACTGCTGCTGTACCAGTAATTCATACCCTCTTGCGGGGGTCACTGGTGAACACCACCTACCGTTAGACTCCGTGTTCCTGAATGAGCCTTACTAGTTGGCAGCTACAAGGGATCCACTAAATATTTATCAGTTTCCGTGACACCTAAATTAATAGTATGAAAGTTTAGCCTATAAACGCAAAAATCACAAATATAATTGAAAAGCTCTAATTGTAAAAGTAGTAAAGTAGGTGACACAGGACATCAGTGAAACGGACTGAGTGATCCCGAGAGCTTACAATAAGCCTTAGATGAGATGTGCCTCAAAACTAGAGATGGTCACTGACCCCCGTGTTTTGGTTTTGGATTCGGTTTTGGATCTGGATTACCGTCGTGTTTTGGTTTTGGTTTTGGTTTTGCAAAACCGCCATTGCGTGTTTTGGTTTTGGTTTTGGTTTTGTTTGGTTTTGTTTTGCTATTTTTTGGGAAAATCCATGTTTTTGGGCCTAAATTAACCCAATTTAGTGCTCCAACTGTTTTAGAGACAAGTAATCTAATTGTTGAGGTAATAAATCATCCAAAAAAACAGTTTAATTCTTCGTTGGTAGGCCTATTCTACACACAAAACAGATTGTCTTCCTCTCCATCTATGCATATTGGCAATGCAGCCATCGTCTTTGAATGTATATTACACCCTACACTTATAGTTAAATATGTAAAGAAATGGAAAAAGCCAGTTTGCTTTCTGTCTCTCAAGGCCCCCCTCCACTTGTATAAAATAGCAAAAAATTCAGCCATTATAGACTGTACAATATTAATTGACATGGAGAAAGCCAGTTTGGTTTCTGTCTCTCTAGGCCCCCCTCCACTTGTATAAAATACTAAAAAATTCAGCCATTATAGACTGTACAATATTAATTGACATGGAGAAAGACAGTTTGGGGTCACTCTGTCTCTCTAGGCCCCCCTCCACTTGTATAAAATACCAAAAAATTCAGCCATTATAGACTGTACAATATTAATTGACATGGAGAAAGCCAGTTTGGTTTCTGTCTCTCTAGCCCCCCCTCCACTTGTATAAAATACTAAAAAATTCAGCCATTATAGACTGTACAATATTAATTGACATGGAGAAAGACAGTTTGGGGTCACTCTGTCTCTCTAGGCCCCCCTCCACTTGTATAAAATACCAAAAAATTCAGCCATTATAGACTGTACAATATTAATTGACATGGAGAAAGCCAGTTTGGTTTCTGTCTCTCTAGGCCCCCCTCCACTTGTATAAAATACTAAAAAATTCAGCCATTATAGACTGTACAATATTATGAAAAATGGACAAAGCCAGTTTAGGGTCACTCTGTCTATGACACCCTACCCTTAAGGATAAATTGCCCTAACAGCAGCCTTTCAAGATGGTATGTGATATGGAAATGCCACAAGTCCCTTTCCTCTTTGGGGGTAGATTGCACCCTACACTTACATAGAAAGTTTTAAAAAGATGTTATCGGCATCATCTTCAGCTTCATCCTCACCCTCATCAGTGTGTACGTCATCATCACAGACTATCAATTCATCGCCGCTTGAATCCGCCATTAGAGAACAGTCAGTGCTTGGATGTCTTGGATGGTGAAGGCCTTCCTCGTGGAAGATGTAGTTCATTTTTATAAACATCATTTTCTCCACATTTTTGGGAAGTAACCTTCTACGGCGATCACTGACTAAGTTCCCTGCTGTGCTGAACACTCGTTCAGAGTACACACTGGAGGGTGGGCAGCTTAGGTATTGCAAAGCAAGTTTGTACATGGGTTTCCAAATGGCTTGCTTTTCTTCCCAGTAAGGAAAGGGACTGTCTGACATTTCCATATCAACTACCTCTTGAAAGTAATCCTCCACCATCCTTTGCATGTTTATACTCATATTGGATGGACTTATGGGCAAAGTGACACTTTTTTTTGAAAAATCCTTCAAACCAGCCCAGATGTTAAATTGTTCTCGTCTGCCCCCTGTGTCTTCCCTGCTTCTTTTTTGGAAATTTAATTTTTTACGAGCAACAGCTTGAGAAAGTGAAGGAGGACACGTCGTCAAGCCGAGGCCCAGTTCAGCGGCCAACTTGCTGAGCAATAGCTCCTTGCAAAAGTTCACATCTCGCTCATTTACAAGTAAAGACTCAATGTAGGTTTTAAACCTTGGATCAAGCACAGTGGCCAAAACGTACTGATCCGAGTTCAAGATCTTAATAACTCGAGGATCATTGTGAAGCGAATTAAGTACTTGATCGACAAGGCCAACATACTTTGCTGAATTGCTTGCTTTCAGCTCCTCCTTCATTTTCTCAAGCTGCTTTTCCAATAGTCTAATTAAAGGAATGACTTGGCTCAAACTAGCAGAGTCTGCACTGACCTCACATGTCACAACTTCAAATGGTTTCAGCACCTTGCACAGCACTGAAAGGATTCCCCACTGTGCAAGAGTGAAATACATCCCCCCTCCTTTCCCAATGTCATGACCTGTGCAATATGCTTGGATGGCTTTGCGCTGTTCCTCCATCCTCTGAAGCATGTACAGGGTGGAATTCCACCGAGTTACCACCTCTTGCTTAAGTTGGTGGCAGGGCAAGTTAAACTGCTCTTGGAGCTGCTGTAATCTCCTACATGCTGTGGCTGAATGCCTGAAATGGCCTGAAATTTTACGGGCCACCGAAAGCATCTCCTGCACCTCACGGTTATTTCGTAGGAAGCTCTGCACCACCAAGTTGATGGTGTGAGCAAAACAGGGAATATGTTGGAAATCACCCAGCTGTAATGCTCGCACTATATTGTTGGCGTTATCTGAAATGACATACCCTGGGGAGAGTCCGAGTGGTATAAGCCATGCATCAATCACATCTCTCAGTTTGCGTAACAAATTGTCAGCCGTATGCCTGTTAGTGAAGCCGGTGATACAAAGAGTGGCCTGCCTGTGACAAATGTTACGTAGTGGTGTACATGCTGCTGCTGTTCCTGCTGGTGAAGGTGAATGACCAACCCAGTGGGCTGTCACAGTCATATAGTCTTTGGTTTGGCCACTTCCACTTGTCCACATATCTGTGGTTAAGTGAACAGTGGGCAGAATGGCATTTTTCAGCGCAATCTCTACATTTTTACACACTTTTTGGTATAGTTGTGGAATAGCTTTACGGGAGAAATGGTGTCGCGATGGAATTCTGTAACGCGGACACAAAACCTCAATTAACTGTGAAAAACCAGCTGCGTTTATTGTGGAGATTGGACGCAGATCTAACACTAACATTGCAGCCATGGCGTCTGTGATTCGCTTGGCGACTGGGTGACTGCTGTCATATTTGCTTCCCCTCGCAAATGATTGTTTCACAGTTAATTGCTGAAATGTAGGACTGCTCATTTTATTCACCTGCCTCTGGGATGACGATTCACCCCCAGCAGCAGCAACAGCAGCAGCAGGACTAACGCTTTCTTCAGAGGAATCAATAATAGTGCCGGAGTCATCCAGCCTTAAGTGGGATGCCGGGCTAACTCCGAGCGCTACTGAGGATATTGATGAGGATGGTGTGGTGGGTGTATTTTGTAGCCGTCGGTATGTCGGTGAGCGGAGGGTCTTAGCTGATGAGGGAGTGCTTGTATTCTTTTGGGAAGAACTTTCAGCTTTTCCCAACACTTTGCCATGAACTCTCGTTAAATGGCGTAACATAGACGAGGTTCCAAGATGGTTAAGGTCCCTCCCTCGACTGACTGTGGCTTCACATACACTACAAATGGCTATACAATTGTTGTCTGGATTTGGGTAGAAATAATTCCACACATAAGAAGTGGATTTTTTTGTTTTATGCCCAGGCATGACAATGGCCTTTTTCTTGTCACGTGCCAGAACTGCTGCCACTGGTGCAGGACTTACACAAACAACCTCATCCTCATCAACATCCTCATTAGCGCCCTCGTCGCCTACACAAATCTCCCCCTCATCCTCTTCTAATTCCAAAGTGGCATCCTCAATTTGGGTATCACCGGCTACACTCGGGCTATTAAGGCACACATCAGCAGAATGCTCACGATTAGACATCCCACTGTTGGATGGACTCTCCACAGGGATTGTTGTCATTTGTGAATCAGAGCAAATATTCTCCTGTAATGCCTCACTGGTATCTTGCAGCTCAGCTTTGACGCGTAACAGTAGTTGTGCACCAATTGTAGCCTGGGTAACTTTTTGGGATCTGCCACTAATAGCCAAAGGTGAAGGCCTCATTCTCTCTTTGCCACTGCGTGTGTAGAATGGCATGCTTGCAATTTTTTTTTTATCGTCACTTAACTTTTGCTCAGTTACACTTCTTTTTCGCTTCAATACAGTAAATTTTTTTTTGGTTTTTGTTTTTTGCACTAATTTGAAAACACTCTGTTGTTTGACATCGCCTTGGCCAGATGACGTACTGGGAACACTAACATCAGGACTGGTGACAGAACCTGGTTGCTCATTTAGATCATATGTGGACTGCTTTGAATCCATTCTGAGCGCAAACCACTGAGGAGTGCTAAAAATTATTGAGTAGATACTGCTGACAGATATGACTTTTGACAGCCAGAAATATTAATGCACAATTAGGGAGGACACCCCAAAAACACTGAGGAGTGCTACAAATTATTGAGTAGATACTGCTGACAGATATGACTTTTGACAGCCAGAAATATTAATGCACAATTAGGGAGGACACCCCAAAAACACTGAGGAGTGCTAAAAATTATTGAGTAGATACTGCTGACAGATATGACTTTTGACAGCCAGAAATATTAATGCACAATTAGGGAGGACACCCCAAAAACACTGAGGAGTGCTACAAATTATTGAGTAGATACTGCTGACAGATATGACTTTTGACAGCCAGAAATATTAATGCACAATTAGGGAGGACACCCCAAAAACACTGAGGAGTGCTAAAAATTATTGAGTAGATACTGCTGACAGATATGACTTTTGACAGCCAGAAATATTAATGCACAATTAGGGAGGACACCCCAAAAACACTGAGGAGTGCTACAAATTATTGAGTAGATACTGCTGACAGATATGACTTTTGACAGCCAGAAATATTAATGCACAATTAGGGAGGACACCCCAAAAACACTGAGGAGTGCTACAAATTATTGAGTAGATACTGCTGACAGATATGACTTTTGACAGCCAGAAATATTAATGCACAATTAGGGAGGACACCCCAAAAACACTGAGGAGTGCTACAAATTATTGAGTAGATACTGCTGACAGATATGACTTTTGACAGCCAGAAATATTAATGCACAATTAGGGAGGACACCCCAAAAACACTGAGGAGTGCTAAAAATTATTGAGTAGATACTGCTGACAGATATGACTTTTGACAGCCAGAAATATTAATGCACAATTAGGGAGGACACCCCAAAAACACTGAGGTGTGCTACAAATTATTTAGTAGATAATGCTGACAGATATGACTTTTGACAGCCAGAAATATTAATGCACAATTATGGGGGACACCCCAAAAGCGCTGGGGAGTGCCAAATATGAAGAAAAAATAATAAACCTCTATCCTCCTCTCTGCACTAGCGATTTTGGTTAGAGCAATTGCAAGAACAATATGGTATTCTCTGTCCCTGCTCTAATTAGCCTATGACTACACCCTGCTCTCTCCCTCTGTCAAATGGCGATGGATTGCTGTGGAGGCGTGTATTTATAAAGTTGAAGTATCGCGAGAACCGAGTCCCGAGATCCGACGACGTCACAATGACGTTCGGCCTCGATTTGGATTCGGAATGGGCGGGAGAGTACCGAGCTGCTCAGCTCGGTACTCGGATACCCAAAGTTCGGGTGGGTTCGGTTCTCGGAGAACCGGACCCGCCCATCTCTACTCAAAACCTCGATCTTCCAGATCTTAACCTTTTACATACATCATAATATGTTATATAGTTTACATTTTTCTCAGAATATGTATCTATTTTTGTAAATATTTAAAAAATGTCCAAGTTATATACTGATTATTCTGATTACATGGTCATTGCACCTTTTCTTGATAGTTGCATGCAATGGCAACTGCAATCAGGTGGAACACATTATTAGTCAGAGTTGTGTTGCCAGGCAACATGCACAGAAAATAACAAATTGTGCAGTTTATAATGTGGAAACAAGAAAACCTCTGGAAGAGCATTTGAAATGTAATTAGAGACTGAAAGATGATAAATGATGTGAGTGATTGTAGTTTAAAAAAAAAACCTGACAGTTTTTTTATTTTTAACACATGTATAAAAAAGCCAATGAAATGACAGCTTTAACCTTGACATAAAGTGGTATGCAATAGATAAAACATACAAAACATAGCACATTTTCTCCAACATATGTGACCACCAATATTAGATTAGAATGCACAGAATGCTTGTTTGTGAGGGTGCTGTTTTCATACATCATTTTGGATCTTCAGTTATGAATGCTTTTATTAACAGGAATCATTTGACAATAATTACTTCCACCCAGCTATGCCAATAGACCTAGTTTTACACAGTGTACAGCTGTCTACACCAAGGCCAATTCTACTACTTGGCCACATAGATATCTAAATTGGATGAGACCCAGTATTCAGTATTCTGGCCCAGTGGCCAGGTCATTTATGAGCTAAATAGGGGCATGTTGGTGCAGTCAGAAGATGAGCATACACACAGGCTGATAGCGGTCATCTTCCAACTACCACATTTACCAACATGCCCGATAATGATCAGATTGGTTTGATTGAATTAGTATCAAGCATTGTGCTAGTTTTGGGGCCGCACATACAGTGATATAAGGCATTTTGACAGTATTGCCAGTGATATTACTAGTGTCCTCTATCAAGCCTTTGACGCTTCACAGCACCTATCAGTCCCCTCCCTATATATTTAGAGCTATCTGGTGCCCTCACACTTCACCAGTGCAGCCTTCTTCATGTGCAGTCTTACTACAAATACTTCATCATTTAAATTACTGGTTTTCTTGATTTTTTTTTTTTTTGTTTCCAAAGTAGACACTATTTCAACTCTGAATATATATAGTTTCCCTTTTCTAAAGTAAATGGGTAGTAAAAATTAGCTGAAGGAAAAAGGCAACATAGTAGGGTCATGTCATCAAGGTCGTCAACACTACACATTATTTTCTTTTATTATAGATTACCATACTATGACATGCAGCATTGCAAATGCCAATCAAGGTACATATTTTCATGTTCAAGTTGGTGAAGGATGCTGTCAGGCACCGTTCCCGCATCGCATTCATAAAACGGGGGTCACTTCCGGCTGGGGAAGGCCTGTTGCTAGGCAACAAGAACGCTGCATCCGTCTAAGTACTCCCTGTAGCATGCTGAGTATTGTATCCCATTGCTAGTTCTGGACCCCTGTTGGTGGTCAGTGATGTCACTGACCACCAGCCTATCACATGTTTGGCACCACTACTTGAACCTGAATTTGACTCCATTAGGGTGCCAGAGTATCAGGTCTTTTCCTGCTTCCAGCGTCCCATGTGTTACCTGTATTTGACCTTCCGTTTGACCCGGCTTGCACTTTTACTATTCTCCTGCATCCTGATTTGGTTTGTTTGCTCTTCTGGTTTGACCTCAGCTATTCTGACATTCCTTGTGGATCACCCACAGTACAGCATTGTCTGATTGGCTTGACCCGAATTTTCCTGATCACTCTCACCACTACTACACTGGTAACTGTCCTGGAGAACTGCGACCTGCGCACCCTTTCAGCAAAGACAAGCCTCCTTGCGGAAGTTCCTTGTGAATACTGGGGGTGCATTAGACACTGTACCTCCTTGTTCAGTAGCACCAATACCAGTTAGTAGCTCCATACAATTCGTATACTCTGGCCCCATGGATGGACAGGGTGGACCTTCAGTACGAGTTTTACTCCATTTAACTCAGCGAGTGGCGCAACAGGAGTCCAATCAGTCACAACTGCTTCAATGTATCCAGGAAGTGGTTTCCCACCTGGATTCTCTGTAGGGAACCCCAACCACTCAACCCTCTGTTCCACCTATCACAGCATCCTCTTTCCACCTTTACCACCACTGTTAATACCACTGCTTCCAGGGGGTTGCGTATCCCTATCCCAGAGAAATAAAGGTTGCAGAGGCTTCCTCAACCAATGTTCCATTCAAAATAAATTTTCTCCAATTTTTCTTCTGAGAGATCAAAGGATTGCCTATCATTTCCCTCTTTACTGGCCAAGCTCTTTAATCTAATCTTGACCTATTGCCTGGGCACCAAGAACTTCAGAGCGGATGCCTTTTTCAGATAGTTCTGATAACCTTTCTTAGCCTTCTTGCAAACCCATTATAAGTCCAATTTGTGGCCTTGACAGGCTCATCGGTAAAGACTCCTCCTATTGCGCGCTCTTTTGTAAGTCCTCACCTCCGTCCCAAAATCTTGAAATCGGCTCATGACACCCAATTTGCCAGGCATGCTGGCACCTAGAAGACCACTGCCCTTCTCTCAAGACATTATGGGAGGCCCTCTCTTGGCTCTGACATCCGCAAGTATGTACAAGCTTGCCATACCTGTGCCCAACATAAGGTTCCTAGACAACCACCCTCTGGTCTTCTGCAACCCCTCCCTATTCCGAATTCCCCATGTTCCAGCATCACCATGGACTTCATAACAGAATTACCTCGGAATCATGGTTACAATAACATTTGGTGGTGGACTGATTTTGTAAACTAGCCCTTTTTGTTCCCATGTAAAGGACTTCCTTCCTCCCCTGAGCTTGCTCATTTATTTATAAACAGCATCTTGCGTCTCCACGGTTGCCCTCGTGATATTATCTCAGACCATAGGGTACAGTTTGTTTCAGGAATCTGGAGGTATTTTTGCAAGACCCTCAGGATTAACCTTAAATTTTCATCTGGCTATCATCCCCAGACGAATGGACAAACTAAATGTGTCAACCAGGATTTATAGGCCTTTTTACGATATTATTCTTCAGAACATCAATTCTCCTGGCGTGATCTCCTCTGCTGGGCCGAGCTCATTCATAACAATCATGTACATACCTCTACTGGATTCTCCCCTTTCTTCACAATATTTTGCAGGCATCCTGTTCTACCTAGTCTGGCCGAGGTTCCAGTCTCTACAGTTCCAGCTGTAGATGACTTGGTTCACAACTTTTCCCAGATCTGGAGTCTGACTCAAACAAAACTATCAGAGACAATACAAATGGCCAGTTGATCATCACTGCAAGAACCTGCCGGCATTTCAAGTGAGGGATCGGGTATGGTTTTCCACCCGTAACCTCAAATTTCGTGTCCCCTCAATGAAGTTGGCACCTCAATTCATTGGGACTGTTTTTCCATCTCCCAAGTCAGTAATCCATTCTCTTATAAACTGCACTTATCCCCTTCTCTTAAGATCCACAACTCTTTTCATATTTCTTTACTTGAACCTTTGGTCATCAATGAATTAATTAAGGAACATTCTTCTCCTCCTCCCGTCAAGCCTTTGATTGATGACAAATATGAGGTGAAACGTGTCCTGGATTCCCGCCTCCTCAGAAATTAAGACCCAGTTCCTGGTCCATTGGAAGGGCTATGGGCCAGAGTAGAGCTCATGGGTTGATAAAGATGATTTACATGCTCCTCGCCTCTTAGACAAATTTCTGAAGAGATCTGGTTCCAGCCCATCTTGGAGTAAAAGAAGGGGGAGGAGTACTGTCAAGCACCATCCCCACATCGCGTCCTTAGAAGGCTGCCTGTCACTGGCGGCTGTCTAAGCACTCCCTGGAGCATGTGCAGTAGCGCATCCCATTGCTAGGCCACAGGACGCTAGAGACTCACCAGCAGGAGATGCCTTGACATTGGCAGGTGAGCTTATCCTAATATAGCTATGTTTTGCACAAAATTCTCCTATTTATGCACATGTATTGCTTGCTTCAGAACGCCACACTATATTTTCTTTTGTTTTCACATACACAGTGGTCTTAATTGTCCATGCTGCACTTTTTCAAATGATTTTATTCTCATGTACACATTTAATTAATTTAACCTTTTCACTATTCTCCACTACCTGTCAATCACTTGCCCAGCTTTAAATCCTAATACATTAACCTGGCCACAAAAAATAAAATTGTGTTGTCCTTCTCCAACTAAATTGGCAATACACTTCTCCAAGTGTACCCAAAACAATCAGCAATCACAACTGAAATCTAATTAGGATCGAACAGGGTTTGATCAGGTGTTCTGGAAAATAAATTTGACTGTGATCTAGTTATATGGGCCTTCATCAACCAGCTATTTGTTTGACATGAGCATTGATAGGCTGCATCTGTCCAAACTGGCTATGCACATGTGTGGTACTCTCTGTATGTAAGCAGCATTACAAGATAAAACTGAGGTTAATGATTAATTGCTGTGTTATGTATTGGCGCTATATAAAAAAAAAAGGTTCATAATAATCAGTCGGGATGATTGATTAATATGAAAATGTGGAATTCATTGTGGCTATGATCTTCGCTGTATGAAGCCAAGGATGCTTTAGGGTCCTAGCACCTGTAACATTAGATGAGCAAATTGCTGTGCATGGCAAAGAAAGGTAGAAAGAGACACAGGGAGTCCTGTGATACTCATAAGCTGCTGTTTTCACAGCAGGAGGAAAAGGATTATATTACAGAACTAGCTTGTAACTTACACAAATTAGATACATGTTTGGCATACTGACATAAACTGCAGGGGTAATAATACAACTGTGAAGTGCAACTAACAGACAGTAAGGGATGACTCTCTCTATAAGTATAGTTAAGTATACATTATTATGTAAGTACTTCCAAACATCACAAAGAAAGAGGTACAAAATAATTAATCTTCTTAGTCTTTTGTTTTGGTTTGCTTTTTTTTTTTAAGCTTTGTTAAGTAGAGATCCAAATGAGGAACTGCTCAGTTACATGACATGAACTGATAACTTCATATCAGGGCTGGTTGTAGGCAAATTGAAACCAGCTATAGTAAAGCAGACCCCATTGTGCAGACAACATATTGCAGCTATTGTTAAAAATTATTATTTTTAACTTACCTAATATGGTGGCTAGTCTAAGGCTGGGTACATACTACAGAAAATTTCTCCCGATATCGTTAACAATTTTACCAATGACTCAAAGTCCCGATCAGCATGCCGATTCATGTGTACACACTATGCACATTTAACAAGATTTATCTTCAGATCTGTGCTCTGCATCTGTCATAACCATTGGCTAAAAGATTTTGACTCTGTAAACTCTAAGAACATCTGCCTACACTGCTGGCTGTGAGTTCATAATACACTTCAGAATTTGCCTGACATTGCTCCATCGTTTATAGAGACTTTTATTCCGTTTATAAAATCAAATCAAGCAATATGAGCGTGGGTCATGTGATATCGGTCCTAATGGTCGTTTATTGTGTGATTGGCACGATAATCAACTGAAAAACATGTAGTGTGTATCCAGCCTTACATATCTTGCAATCCTTCATATAAAAATATGGAGATAGTGAAGAAATACAGGCAATTTAGCAAGCCAACAAATAAGTGACTCCCGCTTCAGTCCTGCAGTGTGAACAGCTCAGTACAGTCACCAGGTAACTGCAGCCCTAGTTCTCCACTAAACCTACTCTCCCTCCCCTTCCCTTCTGAGGGCAGAGCAGGGATGAGGCAGTGAGACTTATCAGGGAGCAATGGTGAGTCTCCCCTGTAAGTAAGTTTTGCACCTTTGACCCTTTTGCTTGATAACCTAAGAAATACATACATCTGCATGTGTGGTTAAAAATGTAAATGTTCCAAATTTTTGCATAAGCATGAATATCATAATTACCAAACTTTATTGCAATTAAAATAACCTATATATCTGCATAAGGATGCATTTACACAACCGTGTTTAGCTAAAGAGTGCCTAAACATTGTTAATAAAGTTTGGTACACTATTGCACAAACATTCAGGGCCTGATTCATTAAAGCATGCAAAACGAATGTACTGTGCGATTTTTTTTAAAAAATGCACATACATCGGGCATGCGCGCGTCCATATGCTTCTAGGAGCAGATCTGAAGATACATCTGTTGTTGAATATGGGTCTAAGTGCACTTTGCTCTAACAGACAATAGACTGCAGGATACCTCCTATACATATACCTCCTATACATATACAGTCCCAAATGAATGCATAGAAGAAAGAAAAAATACTAATGTCACCTGTTAATAATATAGGCCTGATTCATTAAGGAAAGTTAGGCAAAAAATGAGTAAGTTGTCTTACTTAAGTTTTCTGGACCAAACCATGTTAAAATGCAAGGGGTGCAAATTAGTTTTTTTGTTTTGCACATAAGGAAAATATTGCCTGTTTTTTCATGTAGCACACTAATACTTGTTAGCTTTTTTGTACACTGAAATATAAAGTTGATCTAGGAAAAAAAAAGGCAGTATTTTCCTTATGTGAATAATAATAAACTAATATGCACCCCTTGTATTGTAACATGGTTTTGTCCAGGAGATAATTTAAGTAAAAAAGTACTTTCTTACTGAATCAGGCCCATAGTCATTAAGGACATAACATTAAAAAAAATATACATGTTTTTTTAAAGTTTTTATTACCCCATTAAAATACATTTATTAGGATGTTATTAATGTCTAATATACATACAATACATTTTTACAGTTGCTCCGGATTGCAAACACATGTTCTAGTCTGCATATATGACCATCATCACTAGTAATCAGCACTTACGTCCGACCTGTAGCTGGTGCAAGTGATATGACAAAAAAACACATACCTTTGAGATTCCCAATGCTTGAATTGGAGGCTGCTGCGTGCTATACATAAACTATGTGCTTCCCGACAATTCCCCTTCCCGCTCCATAATCATAGGCTGTAGTAAGGGTACTTTGCGCTCAAAGATTAATTGGATTAACTTGCGTTCTCTGGCATACAGTTAGTTCCTGGGTATGCACACAGCAATTTAACACAAATTACGGCACTTATTAGCATTTTCTTTCTTTGATGAATTTGACCATCAATCTATAAGAAACAAGGTTGTAATTCATACTTAATACTCTATATTATACACAGATCAGTCACAATATTAAAACCACTGACAAGTGAAGTGAATACCATTGATTATCTCAGCCATGGGTGCCCAAGGCTCATTGATGCACTTGGAAAGTGTATGCTAGTTGGTCTGGTCCAATCCCACAGAAGAGCTACTGTAACACTTTGACTAAATGAGTTTGATAATATCTTAAACACCCTGTCCCGTGTTTCTCACAAAATATGGAGTGCAACAACATGCATTTTTTATAGCCTTGTTTATGTTTCCCAGCTCACCAGAGTAGAAATGCAGTGTCTAATTACATGTGGATAAGGGGACTTGCTTTTTAGCTCATTGTAAATATGTATATTGTTTATAGTATATCGTTGATATTGCAGTGAAGCTATTATTCACTGTTCTTAAAATAAAACCAGGTTGGTTATGAGTAAGGATCAGGTGGTGTCCAGAATACAGGTGAGGGGGCTGTAGCTACATTCATTTTCCCCCTACTTTCTCTACAGGAAGCCCTGAACAGCTAGGTCAGGCTGAAAAAGCTTGTAAGGGTTTATTTCAGGAGGGGCTGACTGCAATCCTATATCGGGAAGTGGGGAAGGACAATTATTATCCATTGTCCTCCGCAGGACTAGTCCAGACATTCTGTCTAGAACCCAGCAGGGGAGCCACTGTGGAAGGACAGCTCATCTTCATTTCCCCTCCAACACCCTGATCCAGCACCCACCCTGGATATAAGTAGCCACTCCGGGGGGCTTGGTGCGATGTTTAGTCTGAGGATTAATTCCTGGAAGGTGCAAGGTTGCTGGTGTTGAGTTGCCATTCTCTACCAGTGGACTACATATGCAACTGAGAGAGATCCAAGGGTTTTAGATTCTGCAAGTCAGGACATCCAGGTGCATGTAACTCCTTAAGCTAGTGGGGTATGGGACAGATAATATGGTAAACCTGCCTGGCATTTATTTACTGTTTGTTTTTATTACAACAAATGTATTGTTGTACTTTCTAACTGCATTTACTTCAGTGACTATGAGAACTCTAGAAGGTACTGCGTAGGCTTCCCTGCATAGTAAGGCACCACTTGGTGGCCAGCCAGTGTGAAGTGGGTAGAACTGGGCCACATAAACCTGGTATCACAAGAACATAGTGCTAAAAAAAAAAAAATGCTGACTATGACAGAAAGGTATCTGAGCACACAGTGCATCACAACTTTGCTGCATATCAAGACTGGTCAGAGTGCCCATGCTGACCTCTGTCCCCTGCGAAAGTGCCTAAAATGGGCACATAAGCGCCACAACTATGGAGCAATGGATGAAGGTGGCTTGGTCTGAAGAATCACATTTTCTTTTACATCATGTGGACAGCCGAGGGTGTGCGTCGTTTACCTGGGGAAGAGATGGCACCGGGATGCTCTATGGGAAGAAGGCAAGCTGGCAGAGGCAGTGTGATGCTCTGGCAATGTTCTGCTGGGTCCTGGCTTACATGTGGGTGTTACACTGACACATACCAGCTACCTGAACATTGTGACAGACCAAGTACACCCCTTCATGGCAACGGTATTCCCTGATGGCAGTGGCCTCTTTCAGCAGGATAATGCGCCCTGCCACACTGCTAAAATTGTTCAGGAATGGTTTGAGAAATATGACAAAGAGTTCAAGGTGTTGACTTGGCCTCCAAATTCCCCAGATCTCAATCCAATCGACCATATGTGGGATGCACTGTAAAACAAGTCCAACCCATCGAGGCCTCATCTCACAACTTACAAGATATGCTGCTAACTTCTTGGTGCCACAGGGCACCTTCAGAGGTCTTGTGGAGTCTATGCCTCGATGGGTCAGAGCTGTTTTTGTGTCATAAGGAGGATCTATATAATATTTAGCAGGTGGTTTTAATTTTGTGTCTAATCAGTGTATAAGAAAACATTTGTGCATCATATGTGAACAAATTGGAGTATTATTATTTTTGTTGATTTGTAAGGCGAAACAGTGGGGAAAACATGACATACATATAACAGGGGCATACAAGATAGACAAAATAAATGCAGACATGAAAACAGGATAATGAAGGTCCTGCTCATGACAGAGCTTACAATGTAATTGGAAGGGGTCACAGCTAAAACAAGAGGAACAAGTGTAGGCTGGAGTGAAAAGTGGTTACCAGAGGCAAGGCGAGGCTCACATCAGTGGTAGATCTAAGAGGAAGAGTATTTTGAGATGATATTTGAGATGTTTGTAGTTGTTGATGGCTTTGTATGTAAGAGTGGGTAATTAGAATTTTTGATTTTGGAGGGAACAGGAATCCTGGGTTGCAAAGTGGTGCAACAGAGAAAAGAAGATAAGTCTTGCTGCAATGTTTACGGTGGATTGAAACAGGTAGTAGAAAAGAACTTTGGTAGCATCTTGGGTAAATTAGTGGTGTATTCTGGCAATATTTCTAAGGTGGAGGTTACAGGACTGAGAGAGAGACTGGATGCGAGGAAGATATTAGAGGGCAAAATCAAATGTGACACCAAGGCAGCGGGCTTTGGAGACTGAGCAAATTGGTAGAGGTGGCAACTGTGGTAGGTACTCTGGGAGGAGGGAAAATTATAATTTTGTTTTTGACCTATTGAGCTTTAGGTAGAGGTAGATCATCTATATGAAGATAGCAGAGAGACAGTTGGTTACATTAAATAGTACAGAAGGGGAGAGGTCAGGGGAAGAGATATAGATTTGAATGTCATCATTGTAGATGTGGTACTGGAGGCTACATCTGCGTATTAGTTCCCCAAGAGGTGTGCAGTGAGAAAGGCAGAGAGCCAAGAACAGAGCCTTGATGGAACCCAACAAATAGAGATGAGCGGTGGATATGCCAGAGATAGGAGAGGTTCATTTGACAGGAGGAAAACCAGGAAAGTATTGTGTCATGCAGGCCAAAGGAGTAAAATGTGTAATTAACAGTGTTGGAAGCAGCCTGAAGGTCCAGGAGGATGAGTATGATGAAGTGACAATTAGACATTGCCTTAAGTAGATCATTGATCAGCTTTGTGAGTGCAGTCTCAGTCAAATGTTAAAGGCAGATGCCCAATTTCATAGAGTCGAGAATGGAGAGAGAGGATAGAAAGTTAGAGAGGCAAGTTTCTCAAGTAGTTTGGAGACAAATAAAAGATGAGAAATAGGGCAGTATAGGCAACATGTAGTGGAGGAGAGTAGTGTAGAAGAATAGGATTTAGGAGGCAAGTTGAAGGATAATATGAGTGTAGTGACTTAGGAAAAAGAATTCCTCCAGTGGCTCTCAGCGGTGCAGGAGCACTTTTCCAGGTAGCAGGTCTATTTTGTGGGTCATGGTTGAGGCTTGGGTCATCTGAGACTAAATGTGTTAGCTGAAGCTGCATTGTCTAGGGCGCAAGATGGTGAGAGTTTTTTGATGGAAAAAGTGGCAGTTTGACCAGGGCAGGACAGGGTAGTCACAGGAGACCAACTGTTTAATTGAAAATGAGAAGTGGTTGAGGTCAAGAATATTTAGGTGTTGTTGTGTGTGTGTGGCTTTAGGTGCATGAGGTGAGCAAGAGGTAAGGTGAGGCTGAAGGAAAGGTGGGTGTAGTCATAGAGTAGGAAGGCCAAGTTAGAGATGGAGCAGTAGAGAGAGAAGGCAAAGTCAAGGAAGTGTATTTCACAGTGGGTGGGAGATGAAGTTCACTGGGAGAGACCAAAGGTGGCAATAATGGGTTGTCAATAACAATGTTAAAATCATCTAGTATGAGAGAAGGCATGACAAAAGATAAGAAGTAAGAGAGCCAGAGGTTGTATGGTGCCCAGGTTTGGTTGAAATGTCGCCAACCATGAGAAGGAGCAAGGGAAGAAAGAGGACATGTGTGTGTGAGCCTTGTTTCTGTTTATGCTAGCTGTTGAGTGTGATGGGTGCAGGAAACAAAACAGTTTGTGTGTGCGGACTAGCAAATTAGAGTTTGTAGAAAAGGGTGGTGAAAGTTATTAGGCGAAAGAGAAGGTAAATTGTGTAGGTGCATGGTGGAGGGATGTGAGAGATGTGGATGAATGTGGAAGACCTAGGGTAAGTAATGAGAGAGTGAAAAGTAAGAATTGATCCAATGTGTGCAGAGGAATGGAGGAGGTGGAGGTTACTTTGCAACCCCCTGGCTGGGGTTAATACAGTATGCAGTCTCTGAACCATTGACATGTGGTCCAGGATGCTGACAGGCTCAGTGGGTTCAGCGGCCAAACAGAGATGGCAACAGCAATCACAGTTGAGCTCAGTGGGCATCTAAACACATATAAAGCCATGACAGTTAGGCTGAGTGGGACAAGCACCCAAGTGTAGATAATATCAGCAATGCTAGTTGAAGTCAGACTGACCAGCTGCCAAACAGAAATGACAACAGCAATGGCAGTTGAGCTCAGTAGGTCCAGCAGAAAAATATATACAGTTGCCCAGCAGATCCTAAAAAATCCTCAGAGCTACTGTGTTGTTTGCCAACAGTATCCACATATATTTATTGCTTTATATTTGTAAGATTAAGATAAATTGTAAGGTATGTCATAGAGCTGAGCTAATTGGCAGCTAACTAACTGCCGTCTGCAAGCCACCTTAAGATACATTTTTCAGTCCATTAGATGTACAGTAAGTATATACTGGACCATTAATTGTGAGTCTATTTCTTCTAAAGTCTAAGCTACAAGAGCTAAAGTGCAAAGCGATCATATCAGATGCACCTATGTGGGACAAAAGTTCCCTATGGGACCTATTGTGTCTAACTGTTGCCTATATATCAGACTCTCATGTAGCAGTTCCCATAGAGAAGCTTAGCTGTTGACTATTAGCAGAGTTCTGATGTAACAGAATTGTACACTAGTATCCAACATGATTGCATAGCACTATCATTTGCATAGCTCTAGGCAAAGTTGTTATTGTACTCACAATATTTCCAGCATTTAATAATATCTCTAGGTGCACCATAACATGGCTCTTGCATTGATATGTGTATTATGTACATACATATGATTTTTCACAATAAAGTTTTGTAAGTTGGTTTACATCCATATGCAATTGAGAACCCTAATTCACTCTGCCTTTTTGAGCATACCACTCAATACTTCATCTCCAAACTTTTGGTTTGTTCATGATTGTTTTCCTGTATTTTAGGGTTCATTCACATCTACGCATTTGAAAGCCATAAGTCAACAAAATAAAAATACATTAAAAAGAGTATGCAGTTTTATGTGTTTTTCAGCCACTGAGGACTCCATTCAACCATATTGTTAAGGCAGATATAGCCATGGAACCCTCTTCTATTTTGATACCACCTTTTAATTTCCCACTGCCCACACAAATGTCTGTGGGAAGATGATTATGTCAAAGGTAGGCCATAGAGCTGAACTAAAGTGCAGCCATCGCTAACTGCAGTCCGCATGCCACCAATACATATTAACCCCTTGATGTCTGGTGATATTTTGTATCATTCTATATCTCTATGACCAGTCAAATACTCACATTTATCTGATATGTCATTTTAGCTAGGGACTGTTACGAGCCGCGGCGGTACGCCGCATCCTGGCGTGAGGTAGCAGCCGAGCACGTGCATTAGTTTCAATGCACTGTTATATTTGTAGAGGTTGTAGGGACATCCTCCAACTCCAGGGGGAGCTCTCGCATGATTCTATTTGTCATTCATATATGTTCCTGGTTGTAATATGACCTATGCTAGTTCCCAGCTAGTAATTAATCAGCAGCCTCCTGAGGCTGATTATCAGCCCTGTCCTCCTCCTTTCTGATTTGCCCATCATAGTATTTAAGGCAGTGAGGACTGGGCCTCACTGACGGTTATAGTTCCTGCTTGCTGCATACTAGCCTGCTGTGTCCCTTGCACTCTGCTATTTGGATTCTGATTTTTGTTGCCGACCCTTGCCTGAATATCTGACTACAATTGATTGTCTGTGCCCCTTGATCTTTTGTCTGGACTCTAACGCTGCTGTTCTGCCTGTGACCTCTGACCTCGGCTTGTTTATTGAATTCTCTGTTGGCTGCCTGCCCTCGACCCTTGCCTGGACTTCACTCTACCTTCCTGGGTTCCCCCCAGCCGGTACGCATTTCATGACCGTCTGTTAGTCTGCAGCCAAGTCTGTCCCCACCACTAGGGGCAACAGTGCATACCAGACTCTCAGAGCAGACTCCGGGTTTTGCTGTACTGGTTTGAGGGGTTCCTAACATTATAACCGGCCTAAAAAAAAGAAATACTGGTGGAACCTAGGATGGAGCCTAGTTCAGCCCAAGTCCTTGCAGGGCAGATCCAGACTATTTCGCAGGTAGTGCAGGACCTCTCAATCAGATTGGCTGCCCAAGAGGAAGCCGCCAAGGCCTCTCAAGCAACCCTGTCACCTGCCATAGAACCTGAACTGAATCTTCCAGATCGGTTCTCCGGGGACAGAATCCAATTCCGGAACTTTAAAGAAAGCTGTAAGCTTTATTTCCGCCTCAGACCCCGCTCCTCAGGTTCGGAGCAGCAGAGGGTGGGCATAATAATTTCCCTGCTCCAGGGTGATCCGCAGTCCTGGGCCTTTAGCCTGGCCCCAGTCAGCCCTGCACTGCAGTCCGTGGATGCCTTTTTCAAAGCCCTTGGTCTCCTCTATGATGACCCAGGCCAAGTGGCTTCAGCAGAGTCACATCTAAGGGCACTTAGACAAGGGCGGCGTACCGCCGAAGAATACTGTGCCGAATTTAGGCGCTGGTCCATTGATAGTCAGTGGAACGACCCTGCGCTGAAAAGTCAATTTCGCCTGGGCCTCTCGGAGCAGATAAAGGACTCCTTAGTCCAGTACCCCTCATCTCCAACCTTGGAGACACTTATGCAACTTGCTATCAAAATTGACCGCAAAATAAAGGAAAGGAAAGCGGAGAAGAACACGCCTGTACCATCATGCCCTCCTCCGGTCTTTTTCCCTGTTTCTCAAGACCCATCTGAACCCATGCAGCTAGGAGCCTATCGCCTTTCTCCAGAAGAAAGATCTAGGCGGCGTTCCTTGGGGCTCTGCCTGTATTGTGGAAACAAGGGTCATTTTCTGCGCACCTGCCCTAACAAGAAAGGAAAAGATCTGGCCTAGGTGTATGTGAAGAGGTGCGCCTAGGCCTCCAAATGGTCTCTTCTAAGAATTCGGTCCTGATTCCTGCCCGGGTTGCCTTTGAGAATAATTCCGTTTCAGTGTCTGCCTTTCTGGATAGCGGTGCTGCAGGTAATTTCCTTGACGTGGAATTTGCCAAGTCCCTCGGCATTCCTGCAGTGAAACTGGAATCTAGCATCACCGTCTGTGGATTAGACGGTAGACCATTGATCAGAGGCAGGATCCACTCCAGAACCCCACCGTTGCAACTCTGTGTGAGAGCCCTTCACTCCGAAGTTCTTTCATTTTTTCTTATTCCTTGTTCCTCCGTGCCTTTGATCCTAGGGCATCCCTAGCTCCAACATCACCTCCCTCATATTGATTGGAGTAAGGGGGAGATCTTACGTTGGGGTACAACCTGCTCTTCAACCTGCCTGACTCTTCCTCTCCGGGCTGTTCAGCCGTGTTCCGAAAAGCTTTCTTCAGCCTATAGGGAGTTCCAGGATGTGTTCTCCAAAAAGGAAGCAGACTCTCTTCCCCCTCATCGGGACTATGATTGCTCTATTAAACTTTTATCTGGTTCTAAGTTCCCCAAGGGGAGATTGTATGCCTTATCCATTCCTGAGACCAAAGCTATGGAGGAATACATAGAAGAAAACCTTCGGAGGGGATTCATCAGGCCTTCTAAATCACCGGTGGGAGATGTGTTTTTTTTTGTATCTAAAAAGGACGGAAGTCTTAGGCCATGCATAGATTACCGTGGCCTAAATCAAATAACGGAAAAAACACTTACCCTTTACCACTCATCTCTGTTCTTTTTGATCAGCTTAAACAAGCTGCTGTTTACTCCAAAATTGATCTGCGAGGAGCATATAACCTGGTTCGGATCAAACAGGGGGACAAGTGGAAGACGGCCTTCAACACCCATTCAGGTCATTACGAGTATCTGGTCATGCCCTTCGGCCTATGTAATGCCCCTGCCGTGTTACAAGATTTTATTAATGATGTGCTGCAAGATTTTCTGGGCAAGTTCCTTGTGGTCTACCTCGATGACATTCTAATCTACTCCAATTCTCTGGAACTTCACCGATTACACGTCAGGGAGGTACTTCTCAAATTACGTCAGCACCATCTCTTCACTAAATTGGAGAAATGTGAGTTCGAGGTTACCCAAGTCACATTCCTGGGATATGTCATCTCTCCTGAGGGCTTTTCGATGGACCCCAGTAAGGTCCAAGCAATCCTTGACTGGGTACAGCCTACCAATCTGAAGGCCATTTGGAGATTCTTGGGGTTCGCCGACTACTACAGGCGATTCATTCGTTCCTTCTCGGTGTTGGTGGCTCTCATTACAGCCCTTACTCGCAAAGGGGCCGACGCCACTAAGTGGTCTCCCTCAGCATTGGATTCCTTCAGGACACTCAAGAATGCATTAGTTTCTGCACCGGTCCTTCGACATCCAAATCCAGAACTGCCATTCATAGTTGAAGTTGACGCCTCCGATGTTGGATCTGGCACTATCCTTTCGCAAAAGGATCCCTACGACCATAAATTGCACCCCTGTGTATTCCTCTCTCGAAAATTTTCTTCCGCCGAAACCCACTATGATGTCAGTAATCAGGAATTATTGGCAGTAAAGTGGGCATTTGAAGAATGGCGCCACTGGTTTGAGGGAGCAGCTCATGTGATTACGGTGTATACTGACCACAAGAATCTTCAGTTCATTCGATCCGCTAAGGTCATAAATTCCAGACAAGCCCGGTGGGTCCTGTTTTTCTTTTGTTTCAAATTCTTCATCACATTCCGACCAGGATCCAAAAACACCAAGGCTGATGCCTTGTCTCGCAGCTTTATCTCCACACATCTTCCTCTCGCTGAACCATCTTCTATCATCCCTGCCTCTGACATTGTTCTAGGTCTGACCCAGGATTTAGGCACGATCCTTCAGGACTTCCAGCATTTGGCACCACCAGCAATTCCCAGAGGTAGATTATTTGTACCGGACCACCTGAGGAAGACTGTCCTCACCGAATGTCATGACAATAAGACCTCGGGTCATCCTGGAGTATCTAAGACCATTAAACAGCTATCCTGTTCGGTGTGGTGGCCTTCTTTATCCGCTGATACCAGAGAATTTGTGCTTTCCTGTGAAAGTTGTGCTAGGAATAAGTCCTCTCGCAGTCTTCCTACTGGTCCTCTCATGCCGCTATCTGTTCCAGCTAAACCATGGACACATATATCTATGGACTTTATTGTGGAATTACCTAGCTCATCTGGCTTTAACACCATATGGGTAGTCGTTGACCGATTTAGTAAGATGGCTCACTTCATTCCACTTACAGGGTTGCCATGTGCCAGAACTCTGGCGTCCTTGTTTATCCAACACATCTTCTGACTCCATGGACTCCCTGTCAATATTGTCTTGGACCGTGGCTCTCAATTTATCGCCACCTTTTGGAAAGCCTTTTGTACCCGGCTGGGAATTAAACTCTGTTTTTCTTCAGGATATCACCCAAAGTCCAACGGACAAACCGAGAGGGTCAACCAATCCCTTGAGCAATTTCTTCGTTTGTATGTATCCAAATGCCATAACGACTGGTCCTCTCTGCTTCCATGGGCGGAGTTCGCTTACAACAACACATGCCACTCTTCTACACAGGTGTCTCCATTCTTCTGGGATTCCATCCGCGGTCAAACTCCTTGTCCATCCTGGCATCCTCCAATATCCCAGATTCTCATCGCTCTGCTGGCCGTCTCTCACGGATATGGAAAAAAGTCCATATAGCCCTCAAACAAGCCTCTTTTAAGTCCAAACTTTATGCAGACCTGCATCGCAGACCATGTTCTTTCAAAGTTTGTGATAAGGTCTGGCTGTCTACACGCAACCTCAGACTCAAGCAGCCCTGCACAAAGTTAGCTCCCAGATTCAATGGACCCTTTGTTATTACTAAGCAGATTAATCCAGTGGCTTTTAGACTGAATCTTCCTTCTTCTCTCAGGATTCCCAGGACATTTCATTGTTCGTTACTCAAACCCGTTACTTGGTCCCAAAAATTTAGGCCGCATCAAGCCCGCAAGCCTCATTCTGTTACAGTCAAGGGACACCAGGAATTCATAATCGAAAAAATGATTGACTCCAAAAAGGTCCAAGGACAAATTCACTTTCTGGTCCATTGGAAAGCTATGGCCCAGAGGAACGTTCTTGGGTGCCACAAAGACATCTACATGCTGACAAATTGCTCAAGAATTTTTTCAAACGGTTCCCTGGGAAACCAGGTTGTCGGGGTTCCTTGAACCCTCCTCAAGGGGGGGTACTGTTACGAGCCGTGGCGGCACGCCGTATCCTGGCGTGAGGTAGCAGCCGAGCACGTGCATTGGTTTCAATGCACTGTTATATTTGTAGAGGTTGTAGGGACATCCTCCAACTCCAGGGGGAGCTCTCGCATGATTCTGTTTGTCATTCATATATGTTCCTGGTTGTAATATGACCTATGCTAGTTCCCAGCTAGTAATTAATCAGCAGTCTCCTGAGGCTGATTATCAGCCCTGTCCTCCTCCTTTCTGATTTGCCCATCATAGTATTTAAGGCAGTGAGGACTGTGCCTCACTGCCGGTTATAGTTCCTGCTTGCTGCATACTAGTACTACTCTTCCCAGAGGGTCCCTTAGATTGTACGCTCCTCTGAGCAGGGCCATCTCTCCTCCTGTTTCCACCACTTCTAACTCTGCTCTCCAGCTACTTAGCCCTCCTCCTCAAAGGTCCTCCACCCCACGTCCACTTTCGCTCCCTCCTCCCCCCTGGGGGTCTCCCTGTCTTCCGCGCCCCCCTTCTTGGGCCCCGTCGTTTTCGGATCCTCCCTCCCCTTTCCCCGCCCTCTCTAGCTGTGCATTGAGCGTACTGAGTTGCTGTGTTTACTGTACTGTGCTGTCTCCCATTGTATTGTGATTTTGTTTGTCTCTGTACGGCGCTGCGGATGCCTTGTAGCGCCTTATAAATAAATATTAATAATAATAATAATAATAATACTAGCCTGCTGTGTCCCTTGCTCTCTGTGCTATTTGGATTCTGATTATTGTTGCCGACCCTTGCCTGAATATCTGACTACGATTTATTGCCTGTGCCCCTTGATCTTTTGCCTGGACTCTTACGCTGCTGTTCTGCCTGTGACCTCTGACCTCGGCTTGTTTATTGAATTCTCTGTTTGCTGCCTGCCCTCGACCCTTGCCTGGACTTCACTCTGTCTTCCTGGGTTCCCCCCAGCCGGTATGCATCTCACGACCCTCTGTTAGTCTGCAGCCAAGTCTGTCCCCACCACTAGGGGCAACAGTGAATACCAGACTCTCAGAGCAGACTCCGGGTTTTGCTGTACTGGTTTGAGGGGTTCCTAACAGGGACACGTTGTTACCTATTACCGTACTGCTTTGATTCTAAGACCTTTTTTCCATTATAAACATCTCTAAAACTGGGGTACGTCTTAAAATCACTTCACCCCTCCATCTGAATACAGTGGCGCTCTTTGCAAGTGTGGAGCTACTGATATTTCATTATAGTGGAGCTGTATTTCATTCATTTTGATCCCTTACTGCAATCAAAATGTTGTCAAAAAGATTGCACTACAAAGCCACATTGAAACAAAAAGTTATTGTGTATGCAGAAGAACATGGAAATAGAGCTGCAAGTTGACATTTTGACATTAGTGAGAAATGATCGAAATTCCATATAATCAAAGCTTTTTTTATGTTGGTGGTACCGAAATAAGTGTGCGCCTTATAATCAATGGCATCTTAGAATCGATGAAATACGGTAGTTTACCCACATTTTCTTTTTTTCTAAGGATAGGTCTTCCTGTTGGTAGCCTATTGGTATTAAACTTAAAATTATGTTTTCTAAAGCATCGTTCTTTGGAGATATTTCTAAAAAACATGCAATTAATATATGTTGAAAATAGCTATCTGGTAGCTGATATTGTAATAACAAATAAATATATACAATACTATATTATATTTGGATGTATTATTATTATTATCAACATGTATTTATATAGTGCCAGCATACTCCACAGCACTTTACAGTTGAATGTATACAAATAAATTTATGAGTTGTAATAAGTTTTGAATAAAGCACCTCCTGGAAATATAAGGATCTAAGGGACATATTTATTAACTAGCGTATTTTTGACGCATTCATTTTCATTCCTTATCGCAATGAGGGTTTATTAAAATTGTTCTGCCGGAACAGCATTCACAATAAACTGCTGTCCTGGCAAACACCAATCTCCTCTATGGTCACTATCGCAAAGTGGCCACCGTTTGCGATACTAACCAGAGAGGAGAGCCTAAGAACACAGCCATGACTACAGAATGGTACCAAAAGATCCTCCAAGAGCAACTTCTCCCAACCATCCAAGAACAGTTTGGTGACGAACAATGCCTTTTCCAGCATGATGGAGCACATTGCCATAAGGCAAAAGTGATAACTAAGGGGCCCGGGGATCAAAACATCGAAATTTTGGGTCCATGGCTAGGAAACTCCCCAGACTTTAATCCCATTTAGAACTTGTGGTCAATCCTCAAGAGGCGGGTGGACAAACAAAAACCCACAAATTCTGACAAACTCCAAGCATTGATGAGGCAAGAATGGGCAACCATCAGTCATTTTGTGGCCCAGAAGTTGATTGACAGCATGCTAGGGCGAATTGCAGAGGTCTTCAAAAAGAATGGTCAACACTGCAAATATTGACTCTTTGCATAAACTTAATGTAATTCTCAATAAAGCCTTTGACACTTGTGAAATGCTTGTAATTTTACTTCAGTATACAACAGCAACATCTGACAAAACGATCTAAAAACACTGAAGCAGAAAACTGTGAAAACCAATACTTGTGTCATTCTCAAAACTTTTGGCCATGACTGCAGTTATAAATCAATAGGACACTTAAAAATGCGGTGAACTGTAGTTTTCGGGGGATTTTAAGTAAAAATGAGCATAATAAATAAATCCTTAAGTGTTAGGCTAGAAGAAAAACTCTTGTGTATTTAACATCAAAGTGGTATTTTTCACTGCCTGTGTAAAACAATATCAGTGTCAGGTAAAGCACAGCTGTGCAGTGCATGGATACATTGGGTATCCATGTCTCCATCATTTTTCAGCCAAAAATGTATATTTCTGGAACTTGGCAATGATTACTACATTTGTGAGTACAGAAAGTAAAAATGATAAAATACTATGTACCCATATGCTGCATATTCAAAGTAGCAACCTCTACTGGTAAAACAGCTAAACAGACTCCAGGTTACTGTTTCTAAAATGAGAAAAGGGAAATAAAATGTATTACTAGCACAAAATAAAGGTTAGTTTAATCACAATTGTGATTAGAAAACAAGAAGGGACATGTTTGCCTCAATAAATGGCATGTCAATCATTTTGTATTGCTTTAACTTATCCCACCCTAGCTGAGGTGATGCATGCAAATGCTTCCATGTTCTTCCCAGTAACAATGTGCTCATCATTCTCCTCCCACTCAACTCTACATAAAAAAAAAAACAATGCATCACTCTGGGTGTTTCCACTCTTGATTTTTTTTATGTAACAAAATCGATAATGTGACATTTAAGAAACATGGTTGTCCCCCTTTTTTTTTTTTTTTTTTATAGCAAAATGTATTTCGTAAAAGCAGCAAGGAATACGCACTGCAATCTGCAATCATTGGTGCACAGCTAGACTTCATATTGCTCTTACATCCTGATTCAGGGAGGAAGCAGGCGCACGTTATGCACACTCCACGTCTTGGAGGTTTAATTGTCCGACTTGGGATGGGCAAGGTGTTTATGAGATGACTCTGGGAGCTGCAGCAGGTAGGCAAGAAGCTGCCTGACGTGCCCTCATTGAGACAGCGGTAGGCTGCTTCTGCTGTTGTTGCTGGGAGAGACTGTGCTGTTGCGACAGGGGAGGATGAAGCTAGCAGCTCAAGGAGCCTCACAGCGCATGCGTCGCCCAAGCCACTGACTATATTCTCAGGCAAGGTACCTAAGGAGAAAAAAAATCATCATTTTATATAAAGAAGAAGCTCCACCGGAAAAAAAATACTCTTGTCAGGATATTTAGCACCAACAGGTAGGACCATTCGCTCTCACTTTTCTTGCCTTATGCCTTTATCGATAAAAATGCATGTGTATAATTCTGTGCAACCAAATGTCCATTAGGTGATCGGTATTTAACATAACTATACCCAGTGTTTTTGCTAATAAACTGCATAATAAGAGCACACAGGCAAGACATCTACATCACACTCTGAATATTACACGTCTGAGCCTGGAGTGTTGCAAGCAGACTCAGGGGAAGAGAGCTGCATTCCTCTGATAATGAAAAAGCCCTAACAAAGGGACGTTTTCTATGGCCATACAGAACGTTCAACCATGAACAAGCCACAGATAAAGCAATGTACGCACAGTATGCATATAACATACATGCTGAAAATACATATACATACATAATGTATATATGTATGTGTGTATACATATATAGTGTGTGTGTGTGTGTGTGTGTTTGTGTTTGTGAAATGAACCATTACATGTTTATCCTGCTGTGTTATAAAAAAAAAGACAGGATAATAGACAAAAGAAAGCTTTCCATGCAGAATAAAAAACAGGTTTTCCTTATCCTTTGAGATCAGAGAGTAGCATAGTAACAGTTGCAATGATTCGTATTAATAATGGAGCCTTATCTCTTATACCGTTAGCTTTGCAAGAGCTCTTCAGCTCAGATGTACTATTGTCTATTCTTCCATGGAAATATTGGAATTGCAACAACAGCATGATATAATGGGAGCAAGAGAGGGTTTAATCCCCGATAATATGTTCACATATATCCAGGATATAGGGGAATCCTACAGTTTCAGGAGCTATAAATTATAGGGTGTATATTCTTAAGCAGTACAATACAATTAAATAGTGGATTGCTGGGATTTTACACAGTCTGTGTTTATCTGAATGAAGCTGGAAGAATACAGAATTGTCTGTTTAATGCCCATGTATGCAATGATGTGGTTGAAAAGACTATATGCAGTCTGTGTGATTTATATGGGTGGGATCTTTATATCTTGCACAATGGTAGCTCTAAGGATTTATCAGTGTCACCTAACTACAATATATAATGTCACTATCTATCTATCTATCTATCTATCTATCTATCTATCTATCATACATTATTGTGAACACAAATTTATGTATATATTAATGTTAAATAAGAAATATAGCACTGTTCCTCGTAGTATAAGCTGTATTAATACGAAGTTTAAAAACAAATTGTAGTACTAGAATGTGACTCCTTCTCTGTGCTCCATAAATTAACATTCTTATGTTAGCACTTTCATCATTACTTGCTAGCTTGAAAACTGATAGCTTTTTTTTTCAGATCTCTTGACAGCATGACACATCAGAAGGAAGAGAGAGCAGAATGTGTGCCTAGACGCAAGTTCAGTTGTTTTTGTGGATTACATTTGCAGTAAAATGTATGGATCTATCTTGTGCTTGCCCTTGTATATAGACCATGAGACTTGACTGAAGCAATAATATATATCCTCCATCTATGGCGAACGATAGCCATGCAGCTGACAACATTCTGCAAAATGTGTCTCCTTTAACAGCATTTTTAAAGCTGACATCATTGGGCTTTATTATAGGAGTCAGTGTGGTGGGTAACCTTCTTATCTCAATCTTGCTTGTCAAAGATAAGACCTTACACAGAGCTCCTTACTACTTCCTGTTGGATCTGTGCTGCTCAGATATCCTGAGATCTGCTATTTGTTTTCCATTTGTATTCACCTCAGTGAAGAATGGCTCTACTTGGACTTATGGGGCTCTTACATGCAAAGTGATTGCCTTTCTTGGGGTGTTGTCCTGTTTCCACACTGCGTTTATGTTATTCTGTATAAGTGTTACCAGATACTTAGCTATAGCCCACCATCGGTTTTATACAAAAAGATTGACATTTTGGACTTGCTTGGCAGTAATTTGCATGGTATGGACCTTATCTGTAGCTATGGCCTTTCCGCCAGTTTTAGATGTTGGCACCTACACATTTATTAGAGAAGAAGACCAATGCACATTTCAGCATCGTTCCTTCAGGGCCAACGATTCCTTGGGATTTATGTTACTTCTTGCTCTCATTCTTCTAGCTACACAGCTTGTCTACCTCAAGCTGATATTTTTTGTTCATGATCGAAGGAAAATGAAGCCAGTCCAGTTTGTAGCAGCAGTAAGCCAGAATTGGACTTTTCATGGTCCTGGAGCCAGTGGTCAAGCAGCAGCTAACTGGCTTGCGGGCTTTGGAAGGGGTCCCACACCACCCACCTTACTTGGAATAAGGCAAAATGCAAACACCACAGGCAGGAGAAGGCTACTGGTTTTAGATGAATTCAAAATGGAAAAAAGAATCAGTAGAATGTTCTATATTATGACATTCCTTTTCCTGACCTTGTGGGGGCCCTACTTGGTTGCTTGTTACTGGAGAGTTTTTGCAAGAGGTCCTGTGGTACCAGGAGGATTTCTAACAGCAGCTGTCTGGATGAGTTTCGCCCAAGCTGGAATCAATCCTTTTGTCTGCATTTTCTCAAACAGGGAGCTGAGGCGCTGTTTCAGCACAACCCTTCTTTACTGCAGAAAATCCAGGTTACCAAGGGAACCTTACTGTGTTATATGAGGGAGCATCTGCAAAATCTTTAGCCTTGTGAAACACTACCCTTCTCTGCTAAGCAATTGTGGCCTGTAGCCATGTCTTGAGAAGAAGATCAAGAATGGAGCGTTAGCAGCATTGTGCACACTTTGCAGAGCGCACCTGTAATCCTATTTTAACCTAAAGTGTTCCTGCTGGCCACCAGGGAAGGTTTGTAATTGGAAATAAAGGACTGAACCGCAGATTTTATTGTATTTCTGTGGTTGAAAGTTAGATCATGGAAATGACAGGTGCTAGGAACCACTGCTGAATGCTGTGTATATCACCACATATAAACAAGAACATCCAGAAAGGTTAGCATTGGACATCTTAATAAATTGAATTGAGGTAAATGTGTTAATAAACATGCTTTTAAGAGTTTAAAGACTCTTTGAATATTTAATACAGTTTGGGGTTTCTTTTGCAAAGATTGAGAAATGGGGATTAAAAGTACTGTAACTGATAAAGGATGTGCCATGCATTACTGGATTATCTTACTGAAAGTTTTCGTTACCTTGTAGTCAGTCTTGGGGAGCATTCCAAAGCAGTATTTTTGGTTAAAATTATATTCTACTTTTACAAATATTCTTTCTATAAAAAAAGGAGGTTTTCTTTAACAGTGAAACATGCATTTCAATGTATTTTGTGTTTTTTTTTCTTCTTTTCATTTGGCAACTATTGATTTAAGTCTTGTTTAATAGAAAACATAGATATCAATCTGTTTGGCAACGTAATATTCAATTTGCGGTATTAAAAGATCTACATATGGAACACTCATAATAATACAGAATAAATACATGTTGCCTTAAAGGGTTATCTAGTATCTTCCATTTTGTTTAACCTTGAATTAAACCAATTCAATCAGTAACTGGGCAGTCATTTGGGAGTGCATGAAAGAATGCTTCAATCACCTCTTTCTTTGAACTCCTATTGTTCCTAAAATCAGTATGCACATCACCTGGGTGAGATCAGCTTCCCAGATGTGCTGCATATTATGATCCACCCTAAGAAACACAGGCAGTGGAGTATGTTTATATTTTAAGTAAGCTGTCTTGGAGAGACTAAAGCCTTAGTATTATATATTGCACAATTTGTGAAGCATTTATTCTACTGAAGGCACTGTCTTGTTTATACTTTCTGCACATTTTGGTGTATTGGTTGTTTCAATTATTTTATTTTCCTTCTTGTACAAAACATATACTTTTTAGTATTTTAGAATAACATTATAGTCTGTGAGTCTTTCATTCTTTAAGATACAGATGTGTGTGAAATTTAAATATAAAGTTGCATTTGCCAAACTTTTCCTGTGTAGCTTGTTAATTTTTTCTGGAATAAAATTTTACATTTTTCCAGTTCGGCAACTACCCTTATTTTTTTCCTGTTTTGTTTAGTGGTCTCCAGTGAACTATTGAGAGTGTGAATATGGATTTTTCTTTTTAGTAATTATTGCGATCATAAACTATAAATGCATGATTGATGGACACTGCATACAGTTGTTATATTTACAATATAGAATCGCTTTGACCAATATATCCTTCTGGGCTGATGGTGATTAAGTATGTCATGCAAGTTGTGTTTTTCCTGTTTTGATTTTAATAGCAGGAAGTGGATTTAAAAATACCATATGGTAAAGACAATCATAACGTATTGCATTCATTTTTTAAAAGGTCAATAGTGGGACCTACTGCCTTTAATATGTCTTTATTGTAATGATATAATTATCGCTAGTGGTAGAAGTGGGGATGTACCTAGTGGTATGTCATACCACCACTTCTAATACTGCCTTCATTGTAAAACTAATAAATTCCATTCACTTACATTACCATTACATTTTTCATACCGCCACTTCTAAATTTCCACTTTGACCACTGATTTGTGCAGTACAATTGTGGTGATATACTGGTTCATTCTCAATTACTATTTTATCTCTCTCTCTCACTCCAGTCTCTCTCTCCCCTTATGTCTCTCTCTCTCTCTCTCTCTCTCTCTTTCTCTCTCCCCGTCTCTCTCTCCGTGTCTCTCTCTCTCCCCAATCTCTCTCTTTCTCCCTCTGTCTCTCTTTCTCTCCCCTCGTGTCTCTCTCCCTCGTCCCTCTCTCTCTCTCCCTCCAGTCTCTCTCTCTCTCTCTCCGCTTGTCTCTCTCTCTCTCCTCTCATGTCTCTCTCTCCCTCCTCTCTCTCTCCCCCCAGTCTATCTCTCTCCCCCAGTCTCTCTCTCTTTCTCCCCTTGTCTCTCTCTCTCTCCCCTCATGTCTCTCTCTCCCTCCTCTCTCTCTCTCTCCCCCCCCAGTCTATCTCTCTCTCCCCATCTCTCTCTTTCTCCCTCTGTCTCTCTTTCTCTCCCCTCGTGTCTCTCTCCCTCGTCCCTCTCTCTCTCTCCCTCCAGTCTCTCTCTCTCTCTCTCCGCTTGTCTCTCTCTCTCTCCTCTCATGTCTCTCTCTCCCTCCTCTCTCTCTCCCCCCAGTCTATCTCTCTCCCCCAGTCTCTCTCTCTTTCTCCCCTTGTCTCTCTCTCTCTCCCCTCATGTCTCTCTCTCCCTCCTCTCTCTCTCTCTCCCCCCCCAGTCTATCTCTCTCTCTCCATCTCTCTCTCTCTGTGATATTTTGTGTGTATTCACCATTGATTCTGTAATGCTGTCAGTTTGACCTAATCTTATTCTCAAATGCAATTAATCTTAAGTATTTCTGTCATGCTTTGACATACTGGAAAGAATGGCTACGCCAGGCTGATATATATTATATACATTGTTTCTTTTCTTACATCTTTTTTTTTTATTTTTTTTATTTTACATATAAATATATACACAATAATTTCACTATTGCTTTAAAGCTGTTGTTATGTGACGTCCTGATGGGTGAATGGAAGTTGTAGGTAAAAGCACATAATCATAATCTGCCCCAAAGAGTATTGTCAATGTGATAAATATTCTCAAAGACAAATCTCTTGCCAAATATCGAATGCAGTACCCATAACATGCTGCAACTTTCCCACAGGAAGCAATTGTGTTAGCAGTTCTGCTGCCATTTCTATGTGCCAGTTCTAGCAGCAAAGATCCAATGGAAATGTGCTTTTCAAACAAGTACAGGAATTGTGTCACCTGCAAATACTATAGTTGCTTATGCCACACATCACATGCATTATTTCTGGTGACCAATCATCATCATCATTAATTTATATAGCACCACTGATTCTGCAGCGCTGTACAGAGAACTCATTCACATCAGGCCTTATCCCCTGGAGCTTACAGTCTAAATTCCTTAACATACACAGACAGAGAGAGAGAGACTAGGGTCAATTTTGATAGCAGCCAATTAACCCACTAGAGTGTTTTTGGAGTGTGAGAGGAAACCGGAGCACCCGGAAAAAACCCACACAAAAACGGGAAGAACATAGAAACTCCACACAGATAAGGCCATGGTCGGGAATCAAACTCATGACCCCAGTTAACCACTTAGCCACCGTGGTCCCTAAAAGGCACATGGATTAAATAAAATGTTACAGCAGTTAACAACATCACGTAGGTTTCCAAGTGAAGGTGCCCTTGTCTATATAAACATAAAGAATCAGGACCAAGAGAGAATCTTTCAACTGGTAGATAATCATCAGCATGGAAAAATACATTAGTCTGGAAAACTATTTCAAACCCAGTCAATTAATGAGAAGTACATTAGTCTGGTAAACTACTTCTGAAACTGCCAATTAAAAGAAATCACCTACTGGAGAATATGCCTTATTTGCCATAAATAGGTGTAGCAGGTGGCAGTGAAAAAAAATTACACCATTATCATGTGCAAGCACCAGCTCTTACCATGCATACAAAGGCTACTACAACAAATAATGCTTGATAATGACTATATTACATGAGTGTTTTTAACTGCGGCAATTATTTTTCCAGCAGCTGGGATGTGAACATATAAGGAACTTATCTTTCCCAAGTAATTTCTACGCAGTGAGTGTAGCATTTGCCTGGAATTATCTGCATCACTTTGGCAACATCAATTTGTCCTTCCTGAAAAATAATACACAGGAGGCTGTTAACTAAAGTCAGTTTATTTAACAGAAACAACATTCTGAAAAATATAGGATATTGGGTTATATAAATCACCATTTACCAGAGATGATGGCTAAAAGCAGCTTATTTATTATTACATGAACTAAATAATGGGACTATAAAATGGTTGGTGGAATTATGGATTGAGCTAGTACCTACATGATAGGAACATTCAAAGAATATAGTGGTGTTAATGTAGGCCATTATGTGTTATTATTGTGCTTTTATTTACAAATCCACAACATATTCTCAAGTCCCATAAAAATAGTGAGATTGAGTACACTGCTTATTCACCCACACAATGAATAAATACATGCGGTTCACACTGTGAATGTAATGATGGACAAAAACAGCAAAGATCACTTTGGGTATGTCTCCAGGCCATCAACTATGATTACTTGGGAGAGGGGAAATTCCTTAGGGAGTAAATTCAGTTTTCATTGGAGTTCTTCTCTAACTTATCCACACATTACATGCATACATTATTATGTCTTTTATTTTCCATGTTTTGCATAATGAATGGTTTTGTGCAGAGTATAGTGGATAAAATAAATGCCAATAACGTGATCAATCCATATATTGTTCATCTCTCAGGATTCCCCTATGCTTTATAAAGTCACCTTAATCAAAATCACTCATAGTTCCATTTATGCTAGCATGTTGGGTTTCTTTTTTCTATTTTTTACCTACTGGTTACAGAAGCATATTTTAAGTTTCTTATATAAAGCATATCATACAATAAAATAACCAATATTATACTGTGCAGAAACAAAGTTTTTATTATAACTATTATTTTTCAATTCAATCCTCCTGCAGAGCTCCGTCATCCACAGGCCTACTGAAACAGAGGTATGTCAGTGGTTCTCTGTCAGGTCTTGCAAACCGATAATGCAGGTTTTGTATTTCTACTCACAGAAAGACAGGTGGATGTATCAAATTGACAGGATCAGTCATGAATCCGCCTGTGCACTTTTGAGAAAATCAAATAAATTATCCAGCGGGGGAGGAGAAGGGGGGAATCATTTGTAATATTTCTCATATGTACTGTGCTTGAACTGGCAGATGGATGACACTGCAGGTTTTTGGTAGGCTGTAAATGTTTCCATTAATTTAAAATACCTGCAGCATCATTTATTTATTTTTTATAGAATACCATAGAGTTTTGTTTTACTAGTGTTTCACACGAATTGCACAGTGCCACATATCTTTTTATATATATATATATATATATATATATATATATATATATATATATATATATATATTTATATTAACTGGGTGTAATTCTCTATATATGTATGTAAAAGGTTTTGTATACAAACTTTTTTAAAAATTAACTCTGTACTGATATGGGCAGTACATACTAAAATACTAGTACTCATCCCAGACTGACCCACTATCCATTCAAACACCGGTGCCTGTCTGCAGGACTATTGTCTATATTGCGCCTGTAACTTGCTGGGTGGCAGCAGACAAGCCACCGAAAGTCGTGCTGATGGGACATAGTAGATTTAAAAAATTTTGTTGAAAAACCCTTTAATATTTATTGAAGGGGAGCATTTAAAATACATTACACTCTTATGATCTTGCCCATTACTTTGATGCATTAGAGCAAAGTTGTTTTTTATGCTATTACATTTTTAAACATACTGTACTCTTGATATACATAAGTTTATCATAATGTAATTGTTCTTTTGTGTTAACAAGTATAGTCTTATGGTTAGTGCCATCATTGCCGTTTTTGCTGTCCTAGATGGAGTACATGCTTACTAAATTAATAGTAAATATGCACTCGATATATTAACGGTGCCCCAACAGAGTTGCAACTAGAAATTACGGGGCATCACAGTAGTATTTTGAATGGGCCCTCGCCTTTCCAAGCAACTCCCTAGCTTCACTGCATAAGATACAACCGTTCCCAGAAATCTACGTAGCACCAAAACAATATCCGGCACTGCACACTAATTTAATCTCTATCACTGTGACACAGTTGGTTGACCTACATACAGTATGCATTCCTGTTATGCTATGTGCCATATATGATTGGTGCCTTAGTAAATATTATGTTGTCTGACTAATTGGGACCAAAACATGCCTAACAAATTCCAAAAATGAGTCTCATTGGAAATAGATTAAACTAGTGTACCATGCATATACCACTATCGTCATCATCATTTATTTATGAGGCACAGCAAAACTCTGCATCGCTGGACAGTTGGACATACAAATCATACAAAAACAAATCATACCTAGAAACAACAATAAAATTAATGTACTCAACCTGCAAGCATTTTTACATTTAAAAAACGAGCACCGAACTTGACCATAATTACGACCGTATTTAAATCCAAGCGGATATTCAATTTGAATTTGTGTGTAAGTATACTATACCTAAACATTATTTGCCATATGTTAAGAGACAGAACACAATGCAGGATACACACATGCATACATATGTGCAATATACAGTTCCATCAGTACGTCTGCAAAAAAATAAATTATATAAATTAAATTAGCTCATAATACTATAATCATTAATAAAAATGTGTTTTAAAAATAGTTTTTTACATTAAATAATTCAGTATGTTTTTAATGCGTACAGTACAAAGAATTTTTATATACTCTCTTACTTTTGTACAAATTGCTTTCTTGCAATCGAGTAGCATGTGTACATGTAGTTTTTAATACAAATACAATGCTATGACAGTCATCATTATCAGTCATCACTTACAACTGCCCTGTAGCTGGTGCAAATGATACGGCTGAAATCAAGCGCACTTTAGAGGACCCAGGACATGAATTGGCCGTATATCCATTGGAACGCCCTAGGCACTTCCCTACTATACATTGCGTAGGTTTGTCCACCCCTTCCCACTTCAGTTCTGTCGCAAGCGCAATTGCGTTCATTAGCGGAAGTTCCTTTTCTGAGCATGCGCAGAGCTATTTTTGGCAAAATATGACAAACGGCGTGACTTATGTCTGAACATGAATCAGGCCCAACATGTTCAGGACTTTCGTAGCAAAAACAAATTTCAGCATCCTAACTATGTGCTGATTAAAATAAGTATATCTAGGTAGATTTTGTATGTTTTCTTGTGAAAGTCCAGTGATTGGAGCTTTTGGACAGCATCTTTAAATATATATATTTTAACTTAATTTGGATTGTATAGGTAAATTTGTAAACATGATAAATAAAAACACATCACACTATACATTATACATTCCAACATAGTAGGAACCTTGATAGCATGTTTCCATATCATTTATATAGTTACACTCAGAAGTGAGTAGCTGCCATATAGAGCAGAGGTTTTTACACTCAGAAAGCCTGTCCATGGCTAATGTATATGTATATGTATGAACTGCGGTTTGGAAGGCGATTAATTAAATTTCTCCTACCCTTTTATTATTAAACACACCAAAACAATGTAAAAATATAAAACACTTCAAATTCATATACATTTTTACATGCATGGTATCTTCCATTTTCTGTACATCTGGACAAAGGCTGCCCAAAAACAGCCTATGATATACGTGGGGAGAAGATCCAGAACCACAGAATTTGACCTGAAATCCATGAATACTCCACAGGACATTTGGAAGTTATGCCACAAAAACACATCTACCTCCAAGACATTGGAAATAATAAAATAAGTATACATGTCTTTCCTGCCTTCTAAGTATTGCTGGCCTGTATACACTGATCAGCCACAACATTAGAACCACCTGCATAATATTGTGTGAAAAACAGCTCTGACCCATTGAAGCATGTACTCCACAAGACCTCTGAAGGTGTCCTGTGGTATCTGGCACCAAGATGTTAGCAGCAGATCCGCTAAGTTCTGTAGGTTGCAAGGTGGGGCCTCCATCTCTCGGACTTATTTTTTCAGAACCTCCCACAGAAGCTCGATCAGATTGAGATCTGGAGATTTTGGAGGTCAAGTCAACACCTTGAACTCTCAAACCATTCCTGAACAATTTTTGCAGTGTGGCAGGGCGCATTATCCTGCTGGAAAAGGCCAATGCCATCAAGGAATACTGTTGCCATTAAAGAGTATACTTGGTCTGCAACAATGTTTAGGTAGGTGGTACGTGTCAAAGTAACATCCACATGAATGCCAGTACCCAAAGTTTCCTGGCAGAACATTGCCCAGAGCATCACACTGCCTTTGCCGACTTGCCTTCTTCCTGTAGAGCAACCTGGAGACATCTCTTCCCCAGCTAAATGAAGCACACACACCCGACCGTCCACATGATGTAAAAGAAAGCGCGGTTAATCAGACCACGCCACCTTCTTCCATTGCTCCGTGGTTCAGTTCTGACTTTTACATGCCCATTGTAGGTGCTTTCAGCGGTGAACAGGGGTCAGCATGGGCACTCTGACCGGTCTGCATCTATGCAAGCTGCGATGCACTGTGAGTTCTGACACCTTTCTATCACAGCCTGCATTACATTTTTCAGCAATTGTGCTACAGTAGCTCTTCTATGGAAGTGGACCAGACCTGCTAGCCTTCGCTCCCCACGTTCATCAAAGAGTCTTGAGCGCCCATGACCCTGCTTAGCCTGGGGAAGCCTATATAACAAGGACAGCAGCAGTACAAGTACCGCCATTGTCCTTGGAAATAGCAAGGGCGAATATTTAACAAAATTTTTTTTTAAATAAATGCAGCCTTTCTTTACATCAGAAAGCTTTGATTCAATTCATTTTTTTTTCAAATATTGTTTAAACATTCTATTCTTATATCTTTATTGCACAAATGGGGAACTGGAAGCCCATGTCTACACTTTTAGTGTATATGCAGGAGCCAGCAATCTGTGTCATGTATGTGCTAATGCATTCAAAGTGGTAAGGCTCCTCCTGCCACTGCCAGCCAGTATCTCTGGGGAGCTGAGTTTCACTCCGCTGCCTGGTGACAATTTACTGCTAAATTACAGTAATAGGAAGTTTTCTATCGCTGTGATAAGCGTGTTGAACACCTCAATCGCCTTGTCCGGGAGCAGATCCACTAGTGGTATTCTCCCCTCTCTTTGGTGCCACTGTTTGCAACAGTATTTCCAGCACATAAGCAGACTTACTTGAAGTTAAGTAAACTCTGATAGGTGAAAATATCTCCTAATCTTCAGATTTCAGAACAAAACACCAAGAGAAAGTGTTCAGTAATCTTGAGAAGGGGAGCAGGAGGGTCAAATCCTGGTGTTCACAGGAGATGTCCGCGCAGAACTGCAGATAATGACACCCATAGCAACCAATCAAATCTCCTACTTTGAGCAGTGTAATGCAGTTTAGATGAATAGCAAAACAATTGCATCTGTTGCTATGGATTTAATTTGCTTAAATAAACCTTGATCTGCTAGTCCACCTTTTTCTCCAGTTTTCCAACGCCAATTACGATAAATCTACTGAAGAACAGATTATTTGAATAATAGATAAGGTGGATGTGACTGCATGTTAGACAAGTTAGTGTGTGATATTTTAGATGCCATGCTGTTCTCTGTGGTCAGAAGGTCACATGTGCGTAATACTAATGAATATTTACCTTCTGCTTTAATGCATAGAGATTTTGAAAATTCAATTATATGTCCATAGTAATGTAAAAGCTATTTTCCACTAGAGAGGTTGAGTGGGCAGCTTTACAAATATATGAATGTATAATGTAACAAATATGTTCTACATGCTATAAAGGTTTTTATAAATATATTCTTTTAAAAATGATCAGTGTCCGCAGAGTCACAAACTAACATACCAATGTACCATATATATTGAAAATAATATTTACAGCCATATTTACAAACAGTGTTAATTACATAATGGGTGAAATCGTAAATTAAATTAGCTTAAAAAATTCTTCTTAAAATAATATTTATTCAGCATTAATTGTCTTGAGGCATAGCAAAATATACACACCCGACTTTGGGCCTCATTTAGAGCTGGGCTTTCACCAACTGTTTGGCATAGTATACACTTGAGCATGTGCACTAATATATGTCGTATTTAGATGTCTCAGTGCGTAAATTCTAAATGAGGTCCTTGTTATAAAGTTATTACTAATTCATGCCAAAAAGCATTAATTTTTATGTTAAGTTGGACACAGAGGGCTCTGTTCCATTTTGAGTCTATGGTGAAAATGTTATTTTACCTACTCAAGGTGAACAGTAGGGTAGGTTTGACTCAAAGGTGTTTCCCACTTTTAATCTTGTATTGTGAAAAGCCCTTTGTTTCATCTGTTATTCCAGCCTTTTGTGAGGGCAGTAAGTGCTGCAAGGTCCTGGTATTTACTAATAATGGAGACCTCTACTGGTCACTTCTTTAATAATCTATAAGCATTGGAGGAGATTGGGTTCCGAGGCCTGACTGGAAATTACAGGGACTAATTCGATCAGTGCAGCAGACATCTAATCAGGAGCATGCTATCATTTCTTGCCATGTATCATATCCTGTGATACTCATAGGTGACTTCAGAAAGTGACCAGCAAAAGACTTCACTAACAATAAGAAAAATAAAAAGAGAGATTAAACCTTTATATAAATTCCCATGCACTAGACAGCCACTTGTCTGTCTTCTTGCATACCATCACCCTGGAGGGCATACTTCCTGTCAACTCTGCCATCAATCACTGCACTAGATCCAGCCCAATAAAGGTATTCACAGCAGGGCCTGAACCTATTCTTGGCACATCCACATGATGTGCACACTAGAGGTTTTGCAGCCACACAGTACCATGAGAATCTCTCAGAGTCATGTCCAATACAAAGACGTTCTCCTTTTGCTGTATGTATCTGGGACTTTCAGATAGTTTGTTAGACACATGAGGTGCCAGGAGGAAGTTGAGACAACACTGTAGGAATCTACATTGCCTTAATTGTCCATGGCCAGATGAGTGGATGGGTATATATCGTATTTCCCCATGTATAGGACGCTCCCCTGTATAAGACGCACCTATATAAATCATGTGAAAAAATTGAGGATAAACATCCTTAATTTTTTCACAGAGTAATTGTGCAGCTTATACAGAGGAGAGACAACGCTATAGTGAATTCTGACTTACCCTGTCAGATGATTCCTCTGTCTGGTAAAGTCTTCTGTCTTCTCTCTGTCTGATCCTGATGCTGGAAACCCGATTAAGGTCCTCTCTGCGATGTCTGGATGTCCTTTCAGGACCTTGACAATCCTTTCAGGACCTTAAGGTCCAGGACCTTGTCAAGGTCCTGAAAGGACATCCGGACATCGCAGAGAGGACCTTAATCGGGTTTTCAGGATCAGACAGAGAGAAGACTTTACCGGACAGAGGAGTCATCTGACAGGGTAAGTGCTACTACCCCTGTATAAGACGCACCCGGTTATCAGACCCAAAATTTTGGGGAAAGGTGCGTCTTATACATGAGGAAATACGGGTAGTTAGAGGGCCTGATTCATTAAGGGAAGTAAGGCAAGAAAAAGGAATATGGTTTCTCCTGGACAAACCATGTTTAGTTTATTATTTTACACATAAGATAAATACTGGCTGTTTTTTCATGTAGCACACAAATAATTCATAGCTTTATTTTTACACTGAAATTTAACGTTGAACTAGGACATGCCCTTTACCAACTATAAATCTGTCATCACATTTTTAAATTTACACCCCTGTCCAATGCAACATGGTTTTGCCAAGCGGTCAAATTACTCTTTTTTTGTTTGTTTACTTTCCTTAATAAATCAAGTCCAGAGTATGATAATGGCAATGAGACTATGTTCAATTTAGCTGGAAATTGGGGGGTCTCTGTTTGATGTAGTTACCAGTAGTGTGGTCTATGGAATGTGGCTGGCAAGAGGATCCGTATGAAATGTGGATGACAACTGGGTTTTTATGCATAGTTGCAGCCAATGATCAATACTGGCCTCCTGTGCTGAAATAGATCACCTTTGGGTAAGTTGTATTCATGCTGCACTATATTATTTTAACTAAACCTGTTTCTGATCCAAAATGATCTCCAGGTGACATTTTTACCACCCAATGAAGGTCATTTACCAAACGCAAAACATCAAATGTGCAATTTCAAAATCAGATTTGGTCCATGTGTCCAGATTTCTGCCAAAGTGCATATATTTGTGGAAGAAGATGATGGCAAGTGTAGGGGAGTAGACATTTGCACAGACTGAGGGGAGGAGTTGGGTAGAATCTGGGCGTTCCTTGCAAAATGTGAAGTAGATGCACTAGTACACCTAGTTTTGTGGAACAGTGCAAAAATGTGATTTTATTTTGTCGAGTGAAATGAAAGAAAAGGGTGGAGAGGTTGTATTTCTAGGGGGTCTTGGCAGAAAAATGCATGGACATTTCCATTCCTCAAAATGACTTGAATTGCGCACCAGCCCCGAGCTGGTGGTCTTTAGGTCTTGTCTTATACTTTTAATAGGAGCCAATTTGCACCTCCATGTTGCACTTTGACAGAGAACACATCTTTAGGCACACTCCGAGCAATTTTATAGAAGGCTTCACACAAACAAAGTGACACATAATAAGACTTAATTTCAATGTTTCTTCACTTTTATAATTAACTTAACCCACAAATTATTCTAAGTCAAGCAGTGTTTAGCCTAGTAACAGCCTAAAACTATAAAGTGTAAGACTCTTATACTCCAGCAGGACTGCATCAAAACTATACTGCTCCATAGCAGTCCCGCTTCCTGCTGGCTTAGAAGCTGAAAGAGGTATGGGCATGAAAGTAGAATTAAGAGCAAATGGGTCCCTTTGCAGCCATCAGCACAAATTCCCTCTGTGTTCCTATCTATTGATTTATTCCAACCAGAGACCCATTGCACATATCCCATTAGAAGCAACACTGCTAAAAATAAACAATCCCTTGACACATACAAGGCAGACAACTCTTGTAAACAAACATAGGAGCTGACTCAGTATTCCATCTAGAATACTACAATCAGTAAAACACCTTTTGCCTCATTTACAAAGTGCATCGGGGCAAACCTTGGTTTTGGGCTGGTGCGCCTGGATAGTCTGCCCAGTACACAACAAATTGCATGCTTACTCTCTGCCTCAAACCTTCTACAACTTTGGTTCTTCCCATTCAATGAAGATAAACATTTCATGTTTGCTACTTAAAGTCCCCCTGATTTAAGATAATGTCACATTGGCAGTTTTCACTAAAAACTTGTATTGTAAGTTTGGTGGGCTTTAAACTGATATAATCATCATCATCATCATTTATTTACATAGCACCAACAAATTCTGTTGTGAACAGACACAGTAATAAAACAATACAGAGTAATACAGACAGAGAGGTAAGAAGCTTACAATCTATGGGATATAATGATCAAGGGGAAGGTTGACTGATCAGAAAGAAGGAGAATACATATCTGACAAGCTGGCAGAAAAAAATATTTTAATAGAACACCCTTTTATGCTACCATATATTTTCTAGTTGTACTGTGCATCAAGAGGTATAATAAATAATTGTCTTTTATGATTTTTTGTACAATAGGGTAATTGTAGACACTACTTGGGACAAATATAAAGAGAGTTGTGGAGTCAGCATGACTAATAGTTATATAGTTAGTTAAACACCCCAATAAAGCATACCCCGGGCGATTTAGGGGGGGCGATTTAGGCCCCACCCCCTTTTCGACTTCAAGGCTGCAGGCGGCTGCACAATATGTGCAGGTCCGCTCAGCAGTGACAATGTGCTGCCCGGCTGGTCTGATTGTGTTTTAAACACAATCAGAGCAGCCGGACAGCACACTGTCACTGCCGAGCGGACCTGCACATATTGTGCAGCCGCCAGCAGCAAGCCAGTGCTAGGGGGGGCGATGGCCCCGATCGCCCCTCCCCCTGGATCCGCCACTGGCTCAAGCAGTATTTGCCCTGCATGCAAAAGCAATTTGTATTTGCACCCCATGCAGTGCAGTGCAGCACAGTTTGCTCAGCTGGAATTCTGCTTCCAAGCAAAATTTGCACCTAAATCAGCCCCAGTATGTACATCCTTAGAAATGTCATTACAACTAAACATGTCTAGCAACTCTATTTTTTGGGACAATATTAGTGTTCCTGGCTGCTGTTAAAGTTGTGACTGCCTTAGATTTTGTGAATGAATACTCCTTTAAACTAGTTATGTGTGCACCCAACCTGCTCATGTCCCTTTATCCAGTACCCTTTTACCCATACTTGCCGACTTCTGGCGAGGTCTGTCCGGGAGACGGGCGTGTCTAGAGGGTGGACGCGGCCAAACACGGCATTTTGGCACCGCCCCCACGACAAATATGCCGTTTTTATAGCGGGGATGGAGCAAAAATGACGCGATTCGCCGCGAAACGCGTCATTTTAGCCCCACAATTGTGGGATGCTGGAGACTTGCCAGCTCTCCCAGGATTCCGTGAGACCGACCCGAATTTCGGGAGTCTCCCAGACATTCTGGGAGAGTTGGCAAGTATGTTTTTACCCCAACATTTTATATATGACTGGAAAGACCAAATGGGCAAAACAAAATTAAATAAATAAAATAAAAAAGGAATCTAAATCAATATATCCTGCCCATCAATATATTTTGCCTTAGGCATGTGCCTAGTTTGCCTATATAATAAATACAGCCCTGGTATCATCAGGCTCAGTTCTCACCAAAAGAAAATGCATTAAAAAACCCATTAATATATAAATCCTAAATGTAAACACCCAAATTAATTTAAATCCACAAATTCATAGAAATCTTTATAAAATATTTAAACTTCACCTACAAATTAATTTCAATATCATTCATTAAAACATGCCGAATGCATATAATATAAACTTACAAATTATTAGGAGGATTTTGTGCATCTGATCTGACACAGAGTGGTGCAGGAGTAGAGTACACAATGCAAATTTCACTTGTGCCACTGAAAACTTAATTTCTTTCTTATTAAGATTCAATTAAATATTGAAGTGCATTGATCATATAGTTGTAACTTCTATTATCCACTGAGGAGGGCCCAGTATTTCCCCAAACCTGCAAACATGGGATAAGGTATTGCAGACCACACATATATGTAAAGTAACTACAAGGGTGATGAATTGAGTCTGGAAATTGGGGAATGCAAATAGGGCATTTGTTTCCTGTGGATCTCATATGTGAAATATCACTAGATTTATGTGATTTGTTAGTATGTACATATAGTACATTTTCCATTCTTGCTGTGAGCAGCTGCTAATATTTTTTCGTCAGTGAACATACTACACAGCTGAACTGTTTCTGCTTGTGTGGAAATGACCTGACAAATCACGCTTTTTTGTTCACCTTCCTGGCCTACCAGATCTTTTTATGTTGATTTAAAGCTGTTGTGAAGTAAATCATCAGTCCTTTGTTGATTTGTGTAATAGACACAGGATACAGTTTATTAAGTGTGGGGACCATTTTCTACTAAATACAGTAACTTGTGGTGTTTACTTTTTACCAAAAGTTTCTCTGTTTATCAATTTAGAAACATAGTTGTTTCTAATAGGTGAGAATCTAAAACTGGCTCTGAACCAAGATGTGTCTAATTTGGTTGTGTTTTTAACAGTGGAATGTATTTATATAATTGCAAAGTGAAGCACTATAATGAAATTCAGTGCAGTTCTACTTAGCCAGTATTCAATGCATAAAGCACCATCTGATGAGCAGTATGGAATGTACAGTCAAGGGCTGGCTGGGCTGAGGGTGCAGGGGGGCATCTGTCCCCCGGGCCGGTCCCATAGTGGGCTACCTTGGGCTGGGTTACTGGATTACCTGCATTTTTTTTCCTTTAAAATAGGCTGCTGAGTCGAGTCTTGCCCCTTGGACCAAAATTTGCCAGCCCTTCCCTGTGTACAGTGACACATTCAGATGACCATTATATAGTAGAGAGCCCCATTCAAAGTGACAAATATACAATCAAACCTGTCATATTGATTTTTATCGTGTAATACTATGGCCACAAATTGCCACTGCAAAAAACCTACAGTCATGGGCAAAAGTTTTGAGAATGACATAAATATTATTTTTCACAAATTCTGCTGCCTCAGTTTTTATGATGGCAATTTGCATATACTCCAGAATGTCATGAAGAGTGATCAGATGAATTGCAATTAACTTCAAAGTCCCTCTTTGCCATGACAATAAATTTTATCCCAAAAGCAACATTTCCACTGCATTTCAACCCTGCCACAAAAGGACCAGCGGACATCAGGTCAGTGATTCTCTCGTTAACAAAGGTGATAGTGTTGATGAGGACAACGCTGGAGATCACTCTGTCATGCTTATTGAGTTAGAATAACAGACTGGAAGCTTTAAAGGGAGGATGGTGCTTGAAACAATTGTTCTTCCTTTGTTAACCATGGCTACCTGCAAAGAAACATGTGCAGCCATCTTTGCTTTGCACAAAAAAGGGCTACACAGGCAAGGATATTGCTACTAGTAAGGTTGCACCTAAATCAACCATTTATCGGATCATCAAGAACTTCAAGGAGACAGGTTCAATAGTTGTGAAGAAGGCTTCAGGGCGCCCAAGAACGTCCAGCAAGCGCCAGGACCATCTTCTAAAGTTGATTCAGATGCGGGATCGGGCACCACCAGTGCAGAGCTTGCTCAGGAATGGCAGCAGGCAGGTGTGAGTGCATCTGCATGCACAGTGGGGCGTAGACTTTAGGAGGATGGCCCAGTGTCAAGAAGGCCAGCAAAGAAGTCACTTCTCTCCAGAAAAAACATCAGGGACAGACTAATATTCTGCAAAAGGTACAGGGATTGAACTGCTGTGGACTGGGGCAAAGTCAATTACTCTGATGAATCTTTCAGATTTTTTGGGGTATCTGGAAAAATGCTTGTCTGGAGAAGGAAAGGTGAGAACTACCATCAGTCCTGTGTCATGCCAACAGTAAAGCATCCTGAGACCATTCATGTGTGGGGGTTGCTTCTCAGTCACGGGATTGGACTCACTCACAATTTAGCCTAAGAACACAGCCGTGAAAAAAGAATGGTACCAAAACATCCTCCAAGAGCAACTTCTCCCAATCATCCACGAACAGTTTGGTGACAAACAATGCGTTTTCCAGCATGATGGAGCACCTTGCCATAAGGCAAAATTGATAACTAAGTGGTTTGGGGATCAAAACATCAAAATTTTGGGTCCACAGCCAGGAAACTCCCCAGACCTTAATCCCATTGAGAACTTGTGGTCAAACAAAACCCACAAATTCTGACAAACTTCAAGCATTGATTAGGCAAGAATGGGCGGACATCAGACAGTATGTGGCCTACAAGTTGATTGACAGCATGCCAGGGCAAATTGCAGAGGTCTTCAAAAAGAAGGGTCAACACTGCAAATATTAACTTTGCATAAACTTAATGTAATTGTCAATAAAAGCCTTTGACACTTATGAAATGCTTGTAATTTAACTTTAGTATACCATAGCAACATATGACACAAAGGTCTAAAAACACTGAAGCAGCAAACTTTGTGAAAACCAATACTTATGTCATTCTCAAAACTTTTGGCCATGACTGTACACTTTGTGCACCATGAATAGCAAGGTATAATGAAAAAGTAAAAACTTCACATGTATGATAAAATGTGTTTTTTGTGTTCTAAAAGTAAATGTATAGTATACTAGGTATGGTAGAAAAGATATACATAGAGCTCCAAATATAGCAGGATCACAAAAATACCATATCAGTATATCAAAAAGGTAGATAAAAGCACTGTAATCTTCATCTTGTTGCTACCAATAAATATTTTCCGATGCGATTACAGAGATTTATTAGCAAAAGGAGGCAGGAAAACAGTAAACAATGATAATGCATAAAAGGTATAACAATATACAGGAAAGTATATCCGAAATCATTACGCTGCAGCCCCCCCTCCCTTTCCCCGTGTCCAGGACCAGGTCCAGATTCAGTCTTGTAGTCTGCAGTCAAGGAAGAGATTTAATACTGGCTCTGGGCTTGCTTATATACAGTTTGAGTGAACATAGACACTGATGATGTCACGAATATACACAGATAACACTAAGAGAGGTCTTCATTGTTCCAGGGTTAACGATGTTCCAGTAGATTGTTGGTCATAGTTCAGTTCATTTGATCTTCTCCCAAAGAAGGTGACAACTCACTCCAACTGTTGCCTATGTGTCTTCCCGCTGAAGAACCAGTTTAAACTGTCCCATAAACAAAGTGCTTTGAGTATCAATCTCATACTGTTCATAGCTTGCGATCGCAATATGTGATTGTTTCTCTATTGACTTCAAATTTCAGCTAGTAAAGTATAGATTAATATGAAACAAAACTCCACACATTTCTGTGGATCTGAACCATACTAACTTTTATTGTAGTATTATCTATGTATAAATCGTCTCTAATATATTTACTAATAAATGAATGTGGATTGGAACTTTAATAAATATGTACTATTATCAAAATGTAAGTGTGAATGTAAGTGTGTGTTGTTTAGCCGTGCAATTGCGTTATTAACCTTGTTATGACGTAGCGCACTAATCGCAATCGCACAGTAAAACAATATTAATCAATTTAGCCTACTTCATCCAATTATTTGCACATTGAAGTTTTGTTTTCTTTTAGCAACTTATTTAGTGGTACCTCATATTCTGCCTCCACCACCACCATAATTATATATAGCTTTCAAAAAAATATGAAATATATTTCCATATCAGCCATCTGCAGTCCCATTCTTATATTGGTTTCTGAAAGCAGTGTAGTGGACGTCCTTTCATCTTTTAAGAAGTATTTGACTATGGATAGCGAGATATATTTGACTAGCTTCAGGGCATCTTTTTGTAGCCCATATTCATCTCATGCTTGTACAGAGGTCCCTAGTTTTGAATGGCAGCACACTACAAATGTCTGCCTGGTGGCCTAGAGGCAGGCAGAGGATCCTGCCCGGTCACTCTGATTACGTTTTAAACACAATCAAAGCTGCCAGGTAGCATCCTTTGCCTGTTTCTCAGCCGCCAGGTCCAATCAAATTGAACGAGGGGCGAGGTTATGCTAATTTGTCTCCCCTAATGAAAAGTTTAGGTCCGCCCATGTGCGCTTGTGTCGGGGAGGGCAGGTCTGTATGTGACAGAGGCAGTGTCATAATGGGTGGTGAGGAATAGAAGCGAACAGGAAAGCATAGACTGAGAATAAAAAAAAGCACAATCCTCCAAGAGCACATAATATGAGGTCCATATGATGCAGAAAGATTGTGGCATCAAATGCACTTTTATATAAACCACATTTATTACATTCAACTCTGTTCTCAATTAATAAAATAATAAAGTGCAATTGTGGAGTATCGTATAACTGTAAAGTAACATATAGCGGGTGAAATAAGTATTGAACACATCAACATTTTTCTCAGTAAAGATTTATTTAATGTGGCTATTGTAATAAAATGTACACCAAATGTCAGCAACAAACCTTGCAATCCACACATGCAAAGAAATTAAACCATAGATGTCCATAAATTACGGACATATATATTCAGTAAACAGACATGGCGCTTATACATAAACGACATGACCTGTAGCATAGATACACAATATGAATGTCCTTCAAATCTGACCTTCATATATTACAAATCCAAAAAAGTCCCAATGATTCAGGAAACAAAGAGGACTAATCACTGTACCTCTATTTTCTCAAAGTTCTTAGTATGCTGATGATATGATTAGAACACCTGTTTGAGGAACATGAAGGGAGTCAGAAGTTTGACTATTTTGAGGATGATCCGGCTAGAAAGGAAATTGATCAAAGAAAGTAAGATATGGTGGGAGATCTCCACCCTTGAGAAATATTAAGCGGAAAGTATGATCCCTAAAGGTTTAAAAATAGTGAAAGGTCCCACGTTTAAAACGTATTCTAGGGAATTCATGGAAAAGTGGCAGAGGATTATACAAAATTGTTCTTTCTCATTAATGGAATTGATTGTGAATGAAAGGAGAAAAGATCTAGTTAGCATCAGTCAGGAAATTGAAGTTCTGAAATCTTTAATCTCTCCCTTTTCCAAATTAGAAGATTATAAAATATTAGAGGAATTGTCCTGTGAGAAGTTGAAGAGACAGGAGAAAACTATTAAAGAAAAGAAATATAAGAACTACTGGAGAGATAAACAAGAGTTACAGAAGGAATATGTATCCCCATTGGCAAAGAAGCCTAAGGGGAAATATAGGAAAGAGAAAAATCCCAAAGAGGAGATAAATCAGGGGCGGAAATGGAAGGAAGAACATAATCGAGTTTCTAGATCCCCAACAGTATTAGGGAATTTCATTAAAGAAAAGAGGGAACAGAGAACAAGTAGATATAGAAAAAGAGATTGGTCATATGATCGAGAAAGAGATCAGGATAGAAGGAGAGATTATGTGGAGGATTCCAGAAGTAATAGATTTAGACCCCAGAATTCATGGAGAGACAAACGAGAGAGGAAGAGATGGAATAGGAACAATACTTTCCCTGCAAAATATGGAGAGGATAGGAGAGATAGGTACAGGAACAACAATCGGCAGGATTTTTTTTTAGGAAAATCAGATTATTAAATAAATCCAAAAGAAAAAGGGGAAAAAAGGGTGGTTTAAAGAAAAAACAACCTTTAAAAAAACAAAGGAGACACCTATGAAGAATCAGGAACTATGTAACCCGGAAACGGTTAAAATGTATAATTTAAGTACCCATTTATTAACGAAAGAAGAAAAAAGTGTATTACAGAGGGTCCTAAAGTTTGCTACATCAAATAAATTGGATGAATTTGAGGTATTTGTGGACCTGAAGAAATTTGTGAGGAAGTTAACATTGAAAAAGTTTTTTAGAAAAAATGACCAAGGAGAATTAGTGGAGAAAGAAAGGAATGTATTTAAACCAAAATCCTCCTTCTTTCCAACCCACTGCAAGGGTCATTGGATAGAAATGTTTGAGAACCTAGTACAAGATGATTTGAATAAAATCCAAAAGGAGAAGAATAGAAAGGGATTGAATTTAAGTAAAAGAGAAAGGGATGCCCTAAAGAATTTAAAGGAAAACAAGATGATAGTCATAAAGCCAGCGGATAAGGGAGGGAGCGTGGTAATACAGAGTTTGGAACAATACCATCAGGAAATTATGAGACAATTAGGAGATATAAGTACATACAAACCCCTTAGGACTGATCCAACAGGAATAATATAAAAAAAACTTCAAACGTGGTTAGATTTAAATGTGAAGAAGGGAATTATATTGAAAGAAGTTAGGGATTATATTATTGTCCATAATCCATCTACTCCTGTCTTTTATGCTCTCCCGAAAAATCCATAAGGATTCCAAGTGCCCCCCAGGGAGACCAATTGTAGCAGGCACGGAATCAGTTACCTCTAATTTATCCCAGTATTTAGACCATCATCTCCAGAAGTTTATGGAATTTATTCCCTCATACCTGAAGGATGCTATGGATTTGCTCAATAAACTGAAATCTATTACACGGCAAGAGAACTATATGCTAGTGACAGCTGACGTGAGTTCGCTATACATGATTATAGATCATAATCAGGTATTAGAAGCTATCAAATATTTCCTAAGTTCATCAGAAATGGAGGATGGTTTAAAGGAGTTCATTTTGGAGGGAATATTTTTTATTCTGAATAACAACTTCTTTTGGTATTCAGGTGATTTTTTACTTACAGCTAAAAGGAACGGCCATGGGAATCAGATTCGCCCCCTGCTATGCCAACATGTTTATGGGATGGTGGGAGGACCATCATGTTGGAAAAGATTCCATGGCGGGGGCAAATCTGGTTTCATGGCACCGGTTCATAGATGATGTATTTTTTATCTGGAAGGATGATACATCCTCCTTAGCAGAATTTTGTGATTCTATGAATTGTAATCCGTTTAATATACATCTAACTTTTGAGATTAGTCAACAAGAAATCCATTTTTTGGATTTTCATATATACATAGAGGAGGGTCAAATATGTACCAAGAATTACAACAAGCCAACTGATTTGAATTCTTTTATTCCGGTGAACAGCAATCACTATGAAAAGTTGCTGGATAATATCCCCGTAGGACAACTCCAAAGGGTGAGGCAGAATTGCACACAAGTGGAAATGTATAAACAACAAGCCCAAATATTAAAAAAAATCAATTCATAGTAAAGGGATGTGAGAATAAACAGTTAGACAAGGTCATTGAAAAAGTTCAGAATATGGAGAAAGAAAATCTTATACCTAAATCTGGTCAAAATGGAGAGGAGGTTAAAAAGAAATTGGGCATACCATTTATCACCAAATATAATCCCTACCATAAGAAAGTGGAAAAAATAATTAAGAAACACTGGCCCATCTTAAAAAAGGATGGGGAGCTAGAAGAAGTCATAAGGGAACATCCTCGCTTTATATACAGGAAAGCACCAACATTAAAGGATATTTTGGTCAAAAGTGTAATTTCTAAGCCTCAAAAGTTATTAAATAAGTCCAAAGGTTTCTTCAGATGTGGTTCTTGTGTAGTATGTAGAAATGTAAAATCAGAAACCTTGAAATGGTTGGAAGTTAAATCGAATACCACTGGTGCAGTTTATAAGATTGAAGACTTCATTACATGCAACACGAATAACTGCATTTATTTGGTAGAATGTGAGTGTAAGAAGCAGTATCTAGGAAGACCGAGCCGAAAACTTAGGGAACGCTGGGCAGAACATATAAGGAACATCAGGAAAGGATATGAATTACATTCTCTATCGTTACATTGTAAAAATGAACACAAATGTAATATTTCATCCATGCGATATTTTGGTGGTTTTAAGAAGATTTGGGGTGATTGGCGCAAGAAGGAATCAAAAGAGGAATTGGCTAAAACGGAAATGAAATTTATTTATACAATGAATACATTAGCACCTAAAGGCTTGAACTCTGACTTTGAAATCAAATGGTTCCTATAAAAATTGATATATTTAAGGGGGATTATGTGATAAGATGGAGGGAATCTTTAGTGTTCATTTATATATAAAATGAATGCTCACCATACTGAAAGGGGATGTGTTCTCCAATAGAGATTTAAGTATATAAGATCCAGAGTAATGCATCTTTTATTATGTACGTCTATGAATAATGCTGTTTTATATTTTTATGTGTTCTTGCACATCTATATGCTTGGGATATATTGTCATTTTTCCAGTGAAGAGATTTTGTAATGACAACATAAGAAGGTATTTAGAGTGTAAGGATATTAATGTGTTTTAAAGTTGGGTTGCTGAACATTATTAGGAGAAGCGATGTTTGTATATATTCCAATCTGAGTCGTATGGGTTTCTATAGTAACTGTATGCAAATTGGGGCGGCTGTGATTGGAGAGAAGTCTTTTAAGAACTATCAGTGTTCATGTCACCTACTGCCTTGATAAAGATTTGGAGAAATTGAAACGCGTCGGCGGAGGAGGTGACTGAGAGGAAGCATGCAAACTGTTTTGAACTGCTTCGGGAAACGTGTACTCCGTGTGTTTTGTGGCGTGCGGTGGTGACCAGCCGGCTACCCGATCCTTGGAGAGGAATAACAAGGTCTCCCTACATGCCTTTTTATATCTGACACCGGGTAAGAGTCCAACTGAAACAGTTGTATCAGCGGTCCTCTCTTGGAGAAAAGTTGTAAATTGTTTTATGTGAAGTGTGGCGCTGAGAATATATTAAAGTATGTTAGTGAGATAATGCACCATTTGGAGCATATTTTCTTCTTCTTTTTTGGAATATAAGACCAAGAAATCGTGTGTTGATATCATTGAAGATCTCCATATGTGCTTCCTTTTGAATCGGTGAATTCGACATTTCCCCTATGTGAGTGTTGGATGTAATGGGGATTGGTAGCACACAGAGGTGATATTAATAAGTCTAAATATCACACGGGTGTTTTTTGGTGTTGTTTGGTATTTGATTATGGCATATTGCATATTGAATATAAGTTAATGCCATTTTTTCATTTTTTCATATGTATAAACATCGGTGGAATATATAAACGTCTGGAGTTATATCATCAGCATACTGACTAAGAACTTTGAGAAAATAGAGGGACAGTGATTAGTCCTCTTTGTTTCCTGAATCATTGGGACTTTTTTGGATTTGTAATATACGAAGGTCAGATTTGAAGAACATTCATATTGTGTATCTATGCTACAGGTCATGTAGTTTATGTATAAGCGCCATGTCTGTTTACTGAATATATATGTCTCTAATTATGCTTGTACTTTGATGGGTTATACATAAGTGAACAGCGGCTGCTCAATATTAGTCAGCGCAGGTATATCCATATTTTTATATATTGTCCATAAATTACGGTTTGTGTAATAATGTGAAATGACACAGGAAAAAAGTATTGAACACATGAAGAAAGGGAGGTGCAAAAAGGCATGGAAAGCTAAGACACCAGCTGAAATCTATCAGTAATTAGAAAGCAATCCTGCCAGCTGGTTCAGCCACAACTGATGGGCTATGAAAAGATGTCTCATTACAAATGTGTCGCATAAAAAAAATCTCATGATGGATAAAAGCAAAGAGCTCTCTCAAGACCTTCACTACCTTATTGTTGCAAAACATACTGATGGCATTGGTTACAGAAGGATCTTTAAACAGCTGAATGTTCCAGTGAGCACTGTTGGGGCCATAACCCAGAAGTGGAAAGAACATGATTTCACCATAAACCGGCCACGACCAGGTGCACCTTGCAAGATTTCTGACAGAGGAATGAAAAAAATATCAGAAGAGTTGTCCAAGAACCAAGGACCACTTGTGGAGAGCTTCAGAAAGACCTGGAATTAGCAGGTACAATTGTTTCAAATAAATCAATAAGTAATGCAATCAACCGGCATGACCTGTATGCATGCTCACCGCGCAAGACTCCTTTGCTGAAGAAAAAACATGTTGAAGCTCGTTTAAAGTTTACTGCACAATATTTGGACAAGCCTGTTAAATACTGGGAGAATATAGTGTGGTCAGATGAGAGCAAAATTGTGCATCATGTTGTGGGGCTGTTTTTCTGCACACGGTATTGGCATACTGCATTTCATTGAAGGAAGGATGAATGGAAAAAATGTACTGAGACATTCTTGATAAAAAATCTTCTGCCATCTACCAGGATGCTGAAGATGAAACAAGGGTGGACATTTCAGCAAGACAATGATCCCAAACACACAGCCAAGGCTACTCTCAATTGGTTTCAGAGAAAGAAAATAAAGCTGCTAGAGTGTCCCAGCCAATCACCTGACTTGAATCTAATTGAAAATCTATGGAAAAAACTTAAGATCAGAGTTCAAAGAAGAAGCCCACGGAACCTTCAAGATTTGAAGATTATTTGCATTGAAGAATGGGGCAAAATCACACCTGAGCAATGCATGCGACTAGTTTCTCCATACAGGAGGCGTGTTGAAGCTGTCATTACCAACAAAGGCTTTTGTACTAAGTATTAAATAAATTTCAGGAAGCGTGTTCAATACTTTTTCCCTGTGTCATTTCACATTATTACAAAAAACTAAAATTATGGACATCTATGGTTTGATTTCTTTGCATGTGTGGATTGCAAGGGTTATAGCTGACATTTGGTGCATATTTCATTACAATTGCCACATTAAATATATAATTACTAAGAAAAATGTTGATGTGTGCAATACTTATTTCACCCACTGTAAATGTTACACTGTGGGTTTATCTTGTTTGCACATTTTAAATGTAGTACTGGGAGGGCAGTGTAAGGACTATATTAATGATATTGTTTTTTTCAGAAGAAAGACAGACTGACAATATGAAAAGGGAGTTGTTTACTGTGCTTGTTTAGTCCAGGGGACACAATAGGAACAACATGGTAGTTCACTGTAGCTGCACAACAAAATATGTCAGTGGATGCAAAGAATTATGCCTTTAAAAATACAATGAATCAAATCCTCCAACTTAAAAAATAAACATTTATCATGCTGCATAGTAACAGAAAAGTTATCCCTGCAATAATGTTGTACACTTTGCATTGGTGATTTTAATACTATTATTTAAATAATAGCAAAGTTAGCAATTCAAACAGAAGATCTAACTGGTAGAAATGTTCTACATTGCTGTAGAACTGTGCACAGTGTATAAGTTATATAATTAAGTAATTTGTTCATTTTACATCATGATAAAACAAAGTAAGGAAATAATTTGATCATGTGGTAACTATGAATAGGAATCTTCTTTGTAATCGCAGCAGTATCTGATATTAATGCAAATGTAAAATTACATTGGACCATACTACCTGCTTCTTATAGATGTATTTGACTGCTTTCCAATATCCCATGTTCACTATTGCCATTTTCTGCCTGGTCATATTTATATTTTATAAAATACATTATGTATTTCTTTGCAGGCTGATGAAGTTATGGGTAGTAACATGGGAGATGTTACAAGCAAATTCAACATTTAAAAGCACACACAAATAAGGTTCTATTGTCCCTATGTACAGGGCGTTTGTTAGATAACGTTTTATGCTATCGATCTACACAGTTTATGAACAAAATTAGGAATGTATCTCCGCTTTGCCTACACTTTGACATTTTCAGACTTTCTGTCCGCTTTTCAGTCCCCCAATAACTTTAGGGGGTATATTTACCAAACTGCCAGTTTGAAAAAGTGGGGATGTCGCCTATAGCAACCAATCATATTCTAGTTATGATTTATTTAGTACATTCTACAAAATAACAGCTAGAATCGAATTGGTTGCTATAGGCAACAGCTCCACATTTTCAAACCCACAGTTTAGTAAATATAGCCCTAGGTCTTCCTCCTATAATTACACCACACCACCCATGCTGTTGTATTGTGAGAACATTTTCACATATGAATAAGACTGATAGGCATAGGCTTGCACAGTACATTTCATTAAGGTGTGCGCCCAGGAAAATCTAGAGAGAGATACCCAGCACTGTGGCACACCGGAGAGGCATTATATAGCACTACCCGAGATGGGATGGAGGGTGGTGCCTAGCACTATTTTCATGTCATCAATCTCCCCCACCTACCTTACCTCTCCTGCCAGTCCATATTATACCACAGAGTAGTGCCCCTTAATTCCTATTATGCCAAATAGAAGCACCCACAGTTCAAATCATGCCAAACAGAAGTGCCCTCCAAGTTCATTTTATGCCACACAGTAATGCCCCCAGTTAATATTATGCCACACATTAGTGCCCCAAATCATATTTTTCCAAACAGAAGTGCCCATTCAGTTGATATTATGCCACACAGCAATGTCCCCACCTTAATCCAGCTGTGCACTAGGGTGTGCCTGTGTACACTGGCACACCGCGTGTGCACGCCTATGCTGATAGTGTAGGCTTGGTATGAGATTAGAGGATTATGCGACAGAGACACAAAATTATACTCTATGGAATGGTAGGAACTGCCAGCCACAGATTTATAGATAATAGAAAATGTCCTGCTACATGCATATTTGCATACATTGATCTATTAATATTTCCAATACATAAATATAATGGGACATTACACAAGGGTTTAATCCACTGGTTCCCATTTTTTCAAATTATATTGTGCTTTCTTTTCTTTCCAGGAGAAGTGTAGACTTGGAAAGGTATTGTAATTATAAGATTGTTGTAGAAGTTTAAACCAGAAGTCATATCTGTAACTACGGAAGAAATTCAGTTGGAAAAAAGCCGACCCCCAAAAAAACATGTTTCATTTCAAATGGGTGCATTTTGTTTACAGTCAAAAAGAAAATTTATTCTCAGCTGCAGTATTTGATTGCTTACCCTTTGTCTCCTTTATCTTTCTCGAAGAAAGTCTATATTAACAATTTTGTACTGCTATAATATTAACTATTTTATTCAATAATTTAATTGTAGGAGATCTCAACTGTGTCAATGTGCCCCAGACCTGGAGATGGATGTAGATAGTACCCAGACCAACAGTTGAATATGGAAGAGGGGACACCACAAGAATAGTAGTGAGATATATGTTTTTCAATCTCTGACTGGAGTAGCAATGTAGGACCTTGTCATTTCATCTGTTCTATGACCTCAATTTTGTTAATATTAAGCACTACGCTCCATCTCCAATCTTGGTAGTGGTGTCCCCTGTGAGCTAGTGAAGCAGCCTCCAGCCGCCCGCATTGCTCTACTGAGCATACACAAACAGGAAGTTCGGCTCTCAGCAGGTTCTTCCAGTGACAGTTAAACTGAAAAAATGTTGATAAATGGAGCTGCATTCTTTTTGTGTTCTCTTACTTATATATATATAGATATATAAAGTGACCAGAGGCACAAAAATATATATGAGCAACCTGTTCTCTGACATTGTCCACAAAATAAGCTTAATGCCATCTTCATATATGAATGTACTATAATAGAGTTAAGTACATTAACTGGATAAGCTTGTCATACTACCTGTCTGTTGCAGTCAGTATCAACTGTGAGCAACTGTATACTGACACCTATTACGTATAACAGCAAAGTGCCCTGATAATATGTTTCTGCCAATAAATTTGACCTTAAGCACTAGCATCCACTATGTTGGTTGAATAATAGTTAATAATGTCCATAGAATACCTTGACTATCCAGAGAACCCCAATCACATGTCAATTTGTTTGATTGTGGTCTTCCTGATGAGGGAAACAAATACCATTCTACCCACCTGTGATAGGTAGTGCTTTGGTTTTGCTAAAATTTACTATATGTATGGCTCCCACATTCTCCAGGATAGTCCCCTTTTTCCACATATAGGGCCTGATTCATTAAGGAATTTTGTGTTAAATCGCTCTGCATATGTCCAGAAATTAATTCTACACCAGAAACCGTAAGTGTATGCAATTCATCTTCAACCGCAAAGGACACTTATGATAGCCTACGATTTAATGGATGAAACAGGGAGGGAAGGGCATATGCACATTGTCAATGTACAATAAGGACATGCCAAGCTTGAGCACATACAGCAGTGTCCAATTCAAGCTTTGGGCATCTCTAAGGTACGTGCATTTCAGTCATATCACTTGCACCAGCTACATGTCTGCTTATGCATGCTAGAAAATGTGTTTGCAATCAAGAACAACTGTAAAAATGCATTTTATGTACAGTAGACATTAATAACATCCTGATAAACTCATTTCATGGAGAGAAAAAAAATGAAATAAAAATATGTTTTTTACTTTTTCCAAAATTGACTATATTATAAACAGGTTCAAATAATTGAATACTTTTTTTTCCTTTGTGTTCTTTTGGAACTTCATATTCCATATATGCATTGGACGTATCTTGCAGTTTATTGTGTCTGTCAAAGCAGAGCACATCTAGACCTGTATTTGACAAGAGGCGTTTTTGCAGATCTGCTCGTTGTTGAATAAGGATGTGCTAATTCCCGATTTGTGTGCGTTTAACCCCCCCCCCCCCCCCAGAATATGTTCAGTTTGCATGCTTTAATGTATCAGGCCCATAATCTTTAACTGACAGTGCATATATGTGTAGGCATAATATGTGTTGAACACTGTGAATATCGTAGAAAGTTGTTATGAGATCAGAGGTGCAAATACTGATTTCTGGCTAAGCTCCTGTTTGGTCTTCATACATGTCATACATGTCCTGATTTTCCAGGGATAGTCCTGCTTTTTGGTATCCAAATGTAGGCATAGTCTCACCTGTAATGGGTGTGGCATTGTGGTTTGGACAAGTTAGATTTGGTTTAGGCTGATTGTGAGTTTGGCCCAAGTTATTTATTTAGTTGGAAATGTTGGCAGGTATGTTAATTAGCTCTGATTGACCCTTTACAGGTTCTCTTGTCATTCAAATTTACATATCATGCTATTATGGTTATTTCATGTACTTTGTATATCTTGTTTCATTTCATATTGTGTGTTTTCCTGTCTCTGATCTCTAAACAGAATGCTTTGCCGTAGCCTTTAAGAGTATGTCAATGTGACAAAGAAGCTGTCTGTAGGGTGTAGGAGTGAGACTGCTGCGGGAAGCTCTCAGAAAGCAGGTTTTCTCCCAGTATTTCACACAACATGTAAAACCGTGGAAAGACCTAACTTCCATTATCACACAATGACTCAGAGGCTTTTCTCTCCCACATGGATTTTGAATATGCCAATTTTGAAGCCTTAATTATCAAGAAAAGGCAACAGCTTCAGTGCTGCTTCCCAGATGCCCTGTTCTTTCTAACACTGTGACTACACAAAGTGTTTGTACACTGTAAGCCAAAGATAATATTGGTGTTAGATCTAAGAATGTTTATACATCCAAAAGAAGTATCAAGATGTGTAATTTCAAATATGCATTTACTGGGACATACGAGGAAGACGAGAATATAGTTTTGTTGAATGAGAACAAAGACAAAAGGAATTTTAGGGATATGGCAAATGGTTGCACCCACATTTGAGATTATTGTTTCATCTGTCATGAATGAAGTTTTTGTACTGTAAGTGATCATGTGAGAATTTTGAAACACTGAAGGTTGTTTGTTTGTGTGTGACAAATGCACATGTTAATAATGTCAAGAGAATTTTGTCTGGATTCACCTGGTACATGCTACACATGTAATTTCAGTCGTTCATTTTACTATTGAGAACTCAGAAAGACAACTCTTCTTGTGGTTACCTTCTAATTTAACAGGTCCTTACACTATTGGATAATAATAAATATGTATGTATTGCATACTTGCCAACTCTCCCCGAATGTTCGGGAGACTCCCGGATTCCGTGTGGGTCTCCTGGACTCCCGAGCGAGCATGGCAGCCTCCCGCATCGGAAATGGGCAGAATTAGATGCATTTGGCCCCGCTCTCTGCTGTAAAATGACGCTGTAAAATTTGCATCATTACATCACTAGGGCGGGGCCAAAATTACACTATTTCTGAGCCCTGCCCCCCGCACACCCACTTCCCCCGGCAGCTCCCGGACGCTGACTGATAGAAGTTGGCAAGTATGATGTATTGGGATGGGGAGAAGTTGGTTAACTCAGCTCAGTCATTCCCACTACCCTTTTTGGGAGAGACGCCAAAAGTTTATTTTGCAGAAATACTATTCCTACTGCCAAAAACATGGGAGAAAGTTTTTTCTTTGCAGGAGATAAAAATAAAGAAACACTTGTGTATTTTTTGCTGCTCTAGGAGCATTGGCACCCAAGCATTGGTGGGGTATGTTATTCTGTCGCTTTTAATAGCGACAACCTAGATATAGACAAAACAATTCAGATTACAATAACCCCAACATGGTTTAAAGGCAGACTTACATTAAAGTAGACAGTGAACACAGTGGAATGCAGACTGGTATACGTTACGAACATAATGCATGCCGGCACTTCACTTTGACGTCACTAAACAGAGCGACAATAAGCATTCTGAATTTAAAGCGGCAATGACAGGAACTAGCTCCTAACCCTAACCCTTAGATTAAATTGTCCAGTTGCGGGTCCTGACATTGCCGTTTTAAATTCCGAATTCTCAATCTTGCTCTGTTTAGGTGACATTTTGGCCCACCTCAACATCCAAATGGGGATAGTTCTTTGTTGCATGCTCTCTCAGGACACAATATACCCTCTGAGGCACAGCCATGTAGATATCTATGACTCATTATGTTTCCTCTCTCTCGCATGTAACTTAACAGCTTTGCACTTGAATTAACATTGGCGTTGCCACATCCTTTACATTGCTGCTGTAAAGGGTTCACCCAATTGGGATAAAGAAAGGGGATGGTGGCAAGGCCAGCCCAGTTGGTCCCCAGCACCACAACAGGGTGGCTGGTCTGCATAGGAGGTCCACCCTGTTACAAGGTGTGTGTCCTTTTAAAGATCAGTAGAATTAAAAAAAATGGACGTTTGTATCCTTAGGTTCTATAATAACCATCCATTTTACTAAAAAATATTTCTGTTTTTTTTTTTTTAAACATATCTCAGGTCTCCCCTCTTCCTATTCTGCCCCCCCCCCCTCCCCAGTAGGGAAGTTATCTGTGATGTCACATGATGTCAGGAATCCCACAGTTCTTTTTGTACAGTATAATGTTCAAACTTCTAAGTTTAAATTTGAAAAAACCCTACATTTCTTTTTAAAACAGTAATTTTCAAGTATATGAGACTGTGGCTAGGGCAGACTCCTCAGCAGTCTCATCTTTAAATTCAGGTCTTTGGTGGGTGGATCAGGGTGCAGACGGAGAATGTGACCTATTTTGTCTTGCTTTTTCATCTTGAAATGTTTGGTGGTATTGTTTAGAGCTACAGTAATAGTTTTATTTTCAGTTGTAAATCAGACTTGCCACTTTCTACTTAGTAACATTCTCAGTTTAGGCAGTTATGCATTTCGCCAGATATACACAGGTAATGAATGCAACATTCATCGAAAGTATACTTCTTAAGCCTTGATCCTAATATATTTTCACATTTTTCTACATTATCAACAGGGAGCTTTGGGGGCATATATATTAATTAATGGTTTTTGGCCCGTTAATTAGCATCTGTCATTGCAATGACGAGAGATGATTTTCAGCCCATTTTATCCAAAAGGCATCCTGGAACACCGCATCTGAGAGGAGGCTGTCCCGGCCATGATTTTGCTTACCTTAAAAGTCCAGTAGTCTGGCTCTTCTCTCTGGTCACTATGGCAAAGTTGTTTTATGCATGCACAGAGACATTCATGTTATAGTGACTGGAGGGGAGACCAGGTTAACTGCGGTAAAGGATCTGAAGATACCTCTACTACAATGTTCTCCCTATAGGCTTCAATGGCTAACTCCATCTTCAGACGGCTTTAGCTATTGTTGACAAGTTCCTACGGGGACTGGTTTTTCCATACGAAGTCAGTGGGACTGCAGCAGCTATCTCTATAAATAACTTCAAAACTTTATTTTGCGGTTATCCCACGAAAACTGACGTTTTCGGTGGATTTTAAGCTAAAAGGACTTTGTTAAATAGGACCCTTGGTCTGTACACTCTTATTTAACAAATGTATGAAAATGTGCTGCATTGCTGTGATTGCCTATATAAAATGCGAACTACATACCCCTGCTCATTGGAGGCATTAAAAAGCATACTAAGGACAATAGGAAACATATGTACAGTAAACTCTGCTTTATTGCTATGTAGTATAATATCAGGGGGGATTAGTGTACATTTTGATGAAAACTGGATGTCCATCTACCATGGCAACCTGACACATATCCTTTATCTATGTTTATTTTGTGCATTTAATAAGGTTTATGGCCTGTACTCTTTGTGTATTTGTGATGTGCCATATTAGCTTCATTTGTAATCTGCCAGATATAAAGATCTTGAAAGCCTGCAATGATTTCCTATAAATTTAACCATTAAAGACATCACATTTAAATCACTTTTGTTATTTTGCTCAATAAAAAAGTGCTTTGCTCTTCCATATATTCTGTACAGATAATCCTAAACAATCCCTGGTTTATAACATTTACTTGATTCATTTAATCTTCTGTGCGATTTGTCTGCCCATTAACTACTCTACTTACTTTGTTTTAATTACTCTAATTTATAAGAGCCTAAATCTATTTTATGCCAACCAAGAATCCTTTTAAGCAAATTTAAGTGCAACAATACTTAACAAATTGCACGTTGTACTTCTCTGCCTACAGTGTAATTACTAATCTTTGGAACAGAAACACACAAAGTTTGTTTTTAGAAAAAATGTGCTGTTTACTGCTGATCAATGTCCTATTGGCCTACCAGGATAGTGGGGACATCCCTGTTGGGCCCTACTGCCTGAGTGACTCACTCTCTTTTTATACATACATGGGTATAATGGAGAACAAGGAAGGTGTTTGAAGGCTCAACAAGTTAGACACTAGTCATGCCTTCTGCTGGCTAGTCGCATCCCCCATGGAATGACTACCTCCACTGTTGACTGGCCACACCATTCCAGTTGTGTGCTATTTCATTGTTCCCAGTTTTCCCCGATGGCCTCCTGTTCCAGTGTTTATGCATACACTGGCAAGCTGGTTCACACATTCACAGATGAATCCAAGATTGGCTGGCAAAGTGGTAAGACTCTTCTTACCATTGCTAGCCAATATCACTTGGATACTCCTGAGAAATTGTAATGGTAAATTGCAGCGATAACAAGTTTTCTATTGCTGATATAAGCTATTGTAATGCATTAGTTAAACCAAGTTTCTCCACTATCCCTGAATCAAACATATTTTCCTCCATGTGCCTCCTGTGTTTATGCATGATGGAAACAATATTTTCTTTAGAGTGGTTTTGAATGACCTTACAGCTCCCGGAGTCCTAGCCTATATTTGAAGATTCAAAATTCAACCAATATAAGCAACTGTTGACAGGGCGCAGACATGGATTGAAACAAGGGGCTATTTGAACTAAAGTACATAGAGGCATAGTGCTAGGTTTTTGTAAAAGAGCGGAACCATATGTATTATCTATGTATTACATAAAATGAGTCTATGCCAGTGTTGGCTAACCTGTGACACTCCAGGTGTTGTGAAACTACAAGTCCCAGCATGCTTTGCCAATATATAGCAGCTTATTGCTGGAAGGGTATGCTGGGACTTGTAATTTCACAACAACTGGAGTGTCACAGGTTAGCCAGCACTGGTCTATGCTCATAACCAGAGCAGAGCTGACATCTGTAACCTCAGAAGATTTCAAAATGATTCATTACCTTGTGTGTGCCCCGCTCCACCCTGAGCAGGGCACACACAGGGTAATGTGACTCCTGATTCCTCATTTAGCCATTCCCCAAGGCAGACGGTCGTGCAAAGCAGACTCCAGAGACAAATATGGAGGGAAGAGTAGAAATGCTTCGCTGTTTCCTGCACATTTGCCTTGAGATGTAGGGCCCGATTTGTTACGAAACGTAAATGCTGATACTTGCTGTATTTTCCATAAAATTGAACTGCACATGCCCAGAAATTAACTACATGCCAGAGAACACAAGTGTATGCAATTAATCCTCGAAAAGGACAATTAAGACAGGTTACGATTTCATGGGCGGAATGAGGAGGGGAATAAGCATATGCACATAGACAATATACAGTAAGCGTGAGCGCATACTTCAGTGTCTGATTCAAGCTTTGGGCTTGTATATATTTTTGTATATTTATATACTTTGTGTTCATCCACAGAGCTGAGGTTGTGGGAAAACCCCAGGTTATACATAGATTTAATGGCTATAATTCTCTCATGATACAACGGTATCTCTTCATGTTAAGAGCTAGTTTGTAATGTGTTCTAAAGGGTTTTTTATTTCGTCAAGCAAGAAGCAAGGATCTTCTGGATTATTTGAGTTTTTTCGAAGGATGTGGGGTTTTTTTTGGGTTTTTTTCTGGACATGGATTTTCTTTTCTTTTTAGGTATATAGCCACCAGATCCTATGATCGAATGTTGGTGAGTATTACAGGGGTGGGGTATTGAAGTTATTTTTCAAATGTATGTTTTATTTACATTTTGTCTTATGCACTACCAGTCTCAGTGGGCTCCAAGTGCTAGCATGACCTGTCAGCCAAACTAATAATGGTAGCCTGGGCTTGCTGAGACCTATAGTGCACCAGGGACAAAATGGTGTGTCTAGCAAATATTTTTTATTACCGTACACACCGTCCAGGGTTGTGGAAAGAGCCTACACCCACCACCCAGGGTAGTGGGAAGAGCCTACACCCACCACCCAGGGTTGTGGGAAGGGCCTACACCTACCACCCAGGGGTGTGGGAAGAGCCTACACCCACCACCCAGGGGTGTGGGAAGACCCTACACCCACCACCCAGGAGTGTGGTACACCCAACCCTCAGTGGTGTGGGAAGAGCCTACATCCACTGCTGAGAGGTGTGGGAAGGACTGGGTACCCTTGGGAGGGGTCAATTTTTCCTGTTGTTTGCGGACCCCATCTCTCTAGGGGATCTAGCCCTGTGCTGATCAGCCTGGGGTTGGTTGACATTAGGCCGGGGCCCCCACGCTGCAGGATCCCCTGCTTTAGTGCCACCAGCCCCAGCTGGCAAAGCCTAGGGCTGGTACTAGTAAAATTGGTGGGATTCCACGCTTTTTGTCCCATGATTGTACTAGTTCCAGTCTAGGCTGGCAGCACTAGGGTTAATCTGTTGGGGGGGGGGGGACAGTGATTTTTTGTTGTTGTTTTTTTATGTATTGACGTTATATATGTTTTTTACTGTGTTGTGCTGGTGGGTTTAGTGGCTGTAGATGTTTTGGTGGTTCCGGCAAGTGTATTACTGATGGGTCCACCTGCTGGCAGCACTAAGGTTAATGTGTTTTGGGGGGGAAGGGGTCCACTGTTATTTTTATTTTTAATGTATTATCTGTGTTTGTGGCTGACATTGCTGTTTGAATATCGACATTGTGACTGTCAACTTTACTACCTGTCGACAATCACAATCTCGCCATTTTAACCACTTAGATACACTGCACCTGTCGACATTTCTGACTATTGACATTTTGGTGTCAACAGTCTGGCTGTCGACAGGTTCAGCATCAACAAATTGACTACAAACCATCACAAAGTATAGAGCTACTTTTTCTCCTTTTCTAGCTGCATAATACACATTAAAGTCACCCTACCGTCATTTTTTCTAAATTTATTTTATTTTGCATAGATTGAAGTCTAATGAAAACCTGTCTGTTTTTGTTTTATTTTATTCTAATATGTCTAGTCACCATATATTATTACTATTGTTAATTTGTATGGCGCCTGTCAGTAGGGAAAACAGGACATATATAATAACGTGGTGTGGCAAATATTTTCAGATTAGTCCATTAGTCAACTTGGTCATCAGCCATGGTGATTATTTTAATACATTCTGCTCTTTGGCTTTCATTTACAGGAAATGTAGTAAAAATTTAATAAAAAACAGATACAGATATAACTTTTAAATGCTGACTGTTATGACTCCTATGCTTCATAGGAGAAATCCATGGTGTAAGAGCATCAAAATCCGGCACACCATGTTCACATACACAAGTGGGAGCAATTCCATTGACCTTCATTTCATTTAAGTAGTTTTTACCATTAGGTTTTGAAGTGAGCAAATCCGTATGGATAATTTGAATGATCCTTTAATTACATTCATATTAGTTTTTTGCTAAACGCTGTATGTAAAGACTATTGGAAATAACAATTATCTTGGGTTATTTTTTTAATAGTTTAAACTGAGTGTAAAAATCCCTTGGGAATATATATGCAACAGTAAGACAAATAGCTTTTCCCATCTGAGTTAAGGGTGTACTTTCTAGAAACATAGAATTTCTTGTCAACTTACTTCCTGCTCTCTGGAGCATGCCCTGTCATTGGAATTAATCCTTTCAGTTCATCGTAGATCTCAGCTCTTTCAGAATGAAAAACACTGGCACAACTGTCCATATCTGTCAGTGTCACTGGAGACGGTGCCTTGGAGCATTCTTCAAATCTCAGTGCCTAGCCACTTGAACAGATATATGTCCTAAGACTTCTCACTTCTAGTAAGGTCAGTGGATATTCATTTTCTACCTGATTTTATAGCAATAGTCAGCAGATTGTTAGGCATAGTGAGCACTTATGTCTTATAAAATGATCAGTTTAATCATGTAATACACTACAATAACAGTTTATATGTTGTTTTCTATTTTGTAAGTCTGCTTTTTTTAACCTATACAGTTTCCAAATATGTTGCTGATTCCCCATATTCACCCCATAAACCAAAGATAAAGAAGGATAACTTTGAGCTATAGTCTACAAATAAATCTTGAATAGCTTCCATTATGTGAAACCTAAGTAATGTACCCTGGGTGATGTAAGTGTGGAGGGGTTGAGAGCTTCACTGCTGAGCGAGTCAAGTTTAGTGTTCAATTGAGCCCAATGGAGTCAAGTTCATAGTTCTGAGGTCTGAGAGTGCCGAGATGGGGAGAGAGGAACATGTGAGGTTCCCATGGCTGAGATGGAGATGCAGAGAGAGAAGGTGAGTGGCAGAGCAAGTGTAGGCAATGAGAAGACAAATTAGATCTTGACAAGCTTGAGAATCGAAAGCATAGATGCATGCTAATGTGAGTTGACAACAGAGAACCTGGATAACCAACATACAGGATTGTATAGCAAGAGAGTAGGAGATCTGCCAGCAGAGTTATGGGGAAACAGAGCTAATTACCCACAAGGTACAGTCCAGGAGAAGAGAAGCATAGAAGAGAGTGACAGTCCAACCATGATATTAATTCTTGAACCAATTGAAGGTGTCATTACCAGTTAAATCTAACCAGGAAGGGATAAAAAAGAGTGATTATGCTGCAAACTACATGTGTGAACAAATTATCTATGCTGCAATGTGTTATTTGATGCAAAGACAAATGACTATGTATAAAGACTGCAAATAAATGAATGTATATATTTTATTTATTCAAGAAGATGACCTGTTGCCCATTATTTTCATCGTTATGTTTCATGTTCATTCACACCTGCATGTTCTGGGACCTTTGATTACCTACAATGACTCGCATACTATGGAATGGAAGAGAGAAAGAGACTGATCTATAGCTGGCCGTTTGATCTAAGGGCATTGCCAGGTAGGTGCCATGGAGGACACACTACCACAATATTCATGGCAACAGAGATTCCACTGTAACAGGCAGTAGTGGTATTGTGTGAGCATTTTATTGTGAAGAATGAATTATCACATGATAAGGTCAACTGTGGTCAAATCCTATCAGTGACTGAAATGGTTCTAGATTTTTGCTGTAGTGTTTTCATTGAATCTTTCTGGAGGTAACAACTAACAATTGCATCCTGCTGTGAATAGCTTTCTGTAATGTTGGGAGAATGACATGGTGCCTGTACACATGGCTATTTTCAGGAGAAACAATTTATTTTACCTGTAACAGGTAGCCAATGGGTTGGAGTTCCTATTGGGAGAAACCTAGTTAAGACATGAGAGAACTATCTCAGGGGCAAACGCAGGATTTTTAGAGGGGGGTTTCCACACCACGCCGCCAGTGGGTGTGACCAGCATGCATGGGGACGTGGCTATAATTTTAGACAGAGCTTGGCTGCTCTCCAACTCTTCCTATCCCTATAATATACATGGGCAATGCTGCATGCAATACTGTTAGGTGCACGCAGCTCTCCCTTTTCAAGCAGAGCTGTGTGAAGCGGGAGCAGGGTCCAGCCACCTCAATTATACAGTGCCCCAGGCTTGGAGGGGGGTTTCCAGGCACTAGGAAACCCCCCACCCGCCCTCGGTTTGCCTATGTATCTTACTAAGAGTAGCAATGTGCGCTATCTCGTATTGCTCCTTTTTACTAATTATAACAAGTGTAGTTTACTAAGCAATTGTAAGCCCAGCGGTAAGAAGTGAGATCAGCAATGTCTGCCCAGTTTTGGCCTAGCAGCATTCAGTGATAAGCAGGAGGGATATCAAGAAATGGACTATCGGTATGAAAACCATGCTGAGCCATTTACATACTTGTGGCAATAAGTTGTCAGGCTTCTGAAGCTGGGCAGCAATAAGTAAAGAAAACAAACAAAAATCAATAATTGAATTAATTATTAATTTAGCTTACCATTCCATATGAATATTAATGAAAAAATAACCCACTGATGTGTTTGGAGCGCTGTATTAAAATAACCCCTCCCTCCACAGTCTAGTGTTGGGAACCATACCTGTCCCTACAGGCCCTTGATGATCCTTCCTGGCCCCATTTGGTGCAACATGGGCTCGGAGTGAACATAATGGTATACAGTCTTGTGCTGGGAACAGCCACGGTTCCCTGGAACCAGTGGTAGAGCAGAATGAACAATATGCCTCCTAGCCTACTGATTGGTGAAAAAGTTATCCCTCTGGAGGTGGTTAAGGATGGAGCTAGGGGCCCTACTTGTCTCTGTGGAGGCAATGGGTGATGGTGTCAAATTAAAGGGCTGAAAATCCAAAATAATAAAACCCTAAACAAATCTTTTTTTATAATTATTATAAAAAAGAGACAAACCCCTTTATTCTGGGCACCAATACAACTTGGACTTGATATATTTTCAGAGTAGTGTCTCATATGAACTCTCCTCTGAGCTCTGCTTGTAGGAAGGGGAGTGTAAGGAAAAATGTATTCCGACATTGCATTTTAGTAGGAGGTACAAATAGGTTTTTGCTGCAACAATGTGGAGACCCACTGTAGGTGCTTAGTAAGATGATAGTAAAAATTATATAAAAGGTAATGTTTATCTAGGAGCTAAATTTATATGAAAACACATTACATATACAGATGGAGCACATATCTTTGTCATAAATGGTGTGAGCTGGCACCTGTCACACATTGCATGGATTGTGACACTTGCACTTAACCACACTGTACTCTTCTTGTTTAAAAAAGAAAGAAAGAAATGAACATGGATTAATAATACAGATGGAGGACGGCATATTGCACAGTGTGACTTTCCTGCCTTCTGGTATGTAAGAAATATCTCATTATCTAGGAATGTACATAACTCAATTTGCAACTATTTTTCAATGAGAAAATGTTCTTGATGCTCTTGCTATCCATGCTCTTAAGGAACCAAAGTTTAAATGCAAATATGTGCAGGTATTTTAAATCCATACAGTAAACCATATTCATTTTACTTTCAACTAAACTTTCCTTACATTGATATTAAGGGCTTGTTTTGTTTAAAAAGGGGTTCTGGCAGAAAGCATGATGGGACTACAATATGCTGAGTGCTGGACCAGTGGCTTGGTTGCCCAACCACATTCTACATACCAAATTGAAAGTTAAATTATATAGACCTCATTGAACAATTTACCTATTCCACAGCCTCGCCCTCACTGCCCATTTTTATATAAGTATATATATGTTTGTAACTATGCCCCCTCTTCCATTTCAGTATGAGAGGAGATTTGTTGCTGCATTAAAAAAGTCATATCTCTGCCAAGTCTGAAATGCAAAATCATAGATGCATGTCTAATATGCAGCACCATATGTGGTGTCCTGTCTAATATGCATAGGAATATCTGATGCCAATGCTAACATAAAGAGCCATATCTTATGTTCACTACAGAAATTAAAGTGCTGTTTCCTACTCTGCAGTGAGCTCCAGCAGCCAACTGAACATCTGTAGAGGACAGGTACCCAAACAGCCCTGCCAACCCCACCCCTTATTATATTGTTTATACTCTGTACATTTTCCATATGTATCTTTACTTTTCTTAGTGTATGGTGCTATAATTATATCATGTGTTGTAGTCTCTTGACTGCTGAACATATGTTTTTTTTCAATTTTCTTTCTCTTCTCTCTTTGGGTTTTTTATTGCTTAGTATTTATTCATTTTTAGGCTTATGCACATTATATACACTTCTAAATGTATTCCTGACATGCAGTTGGGTCTTAAAGAAGGAAATTGCTTTTACCCAAAGTAAGAATAATAAAGATGAGCTAAAAAGCTAAGTTTTACCAACTCTGACATTTCTGACTGAAGGTTCTTGGAAGCTAATGCTTATGTTCCTTCTACAACGTAAAATAGTACATTTACAGCATAGTGAAAATAAAATATGTATGCTTACATTTTCAAAGGAAAAATACTCACAATTATTTATTTCATTATGTATTTATTTCATTTATATACGTATTTGGTTCCAATCGTCCAAACTAGCAAATTAATAAGCAGTCTATAGAATGTCCAATGCTTCTGAAATGGCTATTATTTCCCCTCGATGGGATAAGACAGGTGATTATTGTCTGTCTTAGAAGTAGAGTTCTATAGAGATGGCATAGGAGCATCTCTTTAGTCTGTAGTGGGATTTCTGCCATTGTGCTAGTCTGGACAAAGCTACTTGACTACTCTTTCAACATTCATTTTTCCTTTAATTGTGGCTTGTGTAGAAGATACGTTACTGGACACTTTGAATTACAGGAGAACTAGCATAAAATTGAAAAAAGTAATGTACACAATTGATTGATTACGTCAAGTTCATACACACACATTATTTATATAGCTCATAACTCATAATGAAAACATCTAAATAGGAATACCCTTTCTGCAAAATAAAAAAGATAGCCCCTTTTACAAGATATATATATATATATATATATATATATATATATATATATATATCATCTAATATATGTCAGAATTTTAAGGGCAGGTATGTTATTAGTGTATGTGTGTATAGGAAAGCTTGAATTATATCTTTTTTTCCAATCGTATATTAACCACATTCTGGCCACATTGTTTATATACATTCTATTATGTGATGCTTTCGCCTGACAGGACTACTGTACTGTAAGCAGCTTGCCGAAATTACAGCCATGCCATGCTGCTAGAATCAGGCTGTCACTGACAGAATCTGGTCAAAGCACTGTGACCAGAAATCATTAGATCCAGTTGCCAGTCACATGGTTGTTATAGCACATTGTTGAATGTGAGCACTTTGTTGCCCAATGGCCATGGACTCATCACTGAAACTTCCTCTAAGGGGGATGACATCTTAAGTATTAGTGCAACAGAACACAGCTAGCCAACTAACATTAAATCACTAATAGATGTGATCATTGCTGAAGGAAGGGTAAACATAGCTCAGTTGGATACTGTCCAGTGCAAAAAGGTTAAACAAAGAGAGGGGGATGTGAGAGTCTATCTGCAACATCTGTAACAGTTGTAACTGTAATAATGTTTGTTTACACATTACATGAGTTTGTTTTTCATACTTCACATGGTTACCCAGTTGTGTTGACGAAGAAAACAGGAATTGTTTTGTTCAGATCTTAATGTTAACTCAAGCAAACACTATATGTACATCATACACACATTCAAATTGCTACTTTAACACATAATTTTAGGGCAAGCGTCTTGCACTGATTATAATGTTTTCAATCCATTTGTTACAAAGAGGCTAATGAGAAATCCAAGCACAGCTGCAGACAATAACAGGCAGCTATGAAATAAAGTGTGGTTGTCTGTTCATAATGGGGAGTAACATTTTTTTCTCTGTACATTTACAACTGGGCTAAAGTCCACTGCCAGTCACGTGTGAGTGTTTACTAGAATCTATTTTACTCCTCTGTACTTCTGTGACTGTTTATGTATATAACACTTACCAACCCTTGACCAGATATCTAATTTCAGATGGGATAATATTGCGTCAAACATGGTCTAGGACAATTATAAGGTTCATCATTTTATGCCTCCTATGCTGTGGAAGTATTCTTCTTCTTTACTTAGTCCTCCCGAATGGCCATTGGTATTCAGACTGGAACATGAAGAGATGCAATGACTCCAGGAGGCACAGGGAAAAGCAGTTATGCTGGGGTCCAGCAGAGCATACTCTATGGATTATGTACTGTATATCTTTTTTTAAACTAAAGCAAAATGATTAAACTGCCTTCACACTGCACAAACAGTAGTCATGTCACATGCTGGATCTAATACCAGCAGAGCCAGCTTACAAAGATATAAAGATTCCACCCCAGTGACGTAATGCTGATATAGATTGTACATCAGTGGCAGGGGAAAGGTTAAAGGTACATTTAAATAATTTATTAAGGTACATTTAAATTCTGTTTTTTCTTTCTATAAATATTTAGGAAACATATAGGCATATTTTATTATGTTGAGAATCCCTTAATATCTCTGAATATTTGTAATGATTAAAAAAGTGGATGTTTGTTGGACTAGCAAAATAAGAATCTCCACATTTTAAATGTAACAGTACTGCAAAGTTGTAAAGTTATCTTGTAAAATGTGAAAAATACTTGCATGATATTTTTGAGCTAAGTAGACATGACACTAATTATTCAGTCAACATGTCTTATAAATTCTCATATCAAAATAAATATTTTTGTTTTCCCACATATCCCTTTAAGAACAATAAAAAAAAACAAAGAAATGACATTTCACATATAAAGAAAGCATAAAGGATTAAAACTATATTTTATTATTCCTTTTTGTATTTGTCAAATGTAAATACTAAAGATCAATACATAAAATATTCTTGTGATTCAACTTGACGTAGTTTCTACGATGGTATTAGATAGGCTGCTTGCAGAGCTCACCATTCAGTACTGTTATCTTTGATTATCTTTCCCATAATTCTTTTGGCTCTCTCTTTCTGTTAATGTTATTGAAGTGTAATTATCTGTCACAAAACCAATAGGTTTGGGGCCATGGCCTGACATCAAGGAGAATGTGTGATATCATTGTGAGTATGACACATGATCAGCCAAGAAATTTGTTGATGTTACATTTTATCACAAATTGAAAAAGCAAAACACCTGACAGTCTGCAGTCACAGGGGTAAATTTATCAAGCTGTAGGTTTGAAAAAATAGAGATGTTGCCTATAGCAGCCAATCAGATTCTAGGGAGTAAATATATTAAAGTCGCCGATATTCTGCGACTTTGCAGGGAAAATTTAAAACAACAATGGCTTTAAATTTACCCACTTTTTCAAACCCACAGCTTGATAAATTTACCACTAAGTCTTAATGGCTTTTGGAATGGGTCAGAAAACAAAGTAAAGATCGACAATTCCTATTTGCTATTAAGGTTTTCAGTAGCCTCTCTTTTCTCTGTTTATGAATCCACTAATCTATAGAAAGCATTTCTAATACATCAGGACCTACAAGCCTATCAGTGTCACCCAGACTTTGCTCAATTCCTTCTAATCTTGTACACATTTTACATGTCAACATTGTAACCGTGTAGACATTATGACTGTCGACATTTCATATCTATCCTGCATTTATCATTACTCACAGTGGGTACAGTATGTGCCTAGTTGAGAAGTGACCTGAATGAGAAAGTGAAACTGATGTAAGTTTAACTGAAGTGGGGATTAATTATATATACGATAATGGCATTACATTCTGCTCTGTATCACAGCTGGCGAAGCTAAACAATGTTCTGTGCAAAAAGTGTGGAAATGTCATGTGCCTGCAGGCTCAATAAACTAAAACATTCTCATACAATGAAAACTTAAAACAAAATTAGGGAGATTTATAAAAACTGGTGGATAGGAAAATGGTAGTATAACCCATAATAAGCAAAGTTTTTGTTTTCCAGTAGTATTTTGAAAGTGAAAACCAACAGCTCTTTGTTTGCTGCAGGCTACATCAGCTTTCTCCTGTGCCACCAATTTTCATGACTGTCCTCCCAGCATATTTTTTTAAACATATAAGAAGTTTGCTCTTTTAACAAAGAGAAGTTTTAACCAGCCTGTAGGGAAAATACATCATGTACCACAATGGCAACATCAAGAAAGCAGTAATGTTACCAGCCTTCCAGTGCTAACTCATTGTAAGACTTTGCAGCTGATGAAGATGGATAAGAGCCACCTACCATCCACATCCAGTAGGTGACACAGTCCATGAAGCATCCACTGAAGCCTCTGTTGCTGGTACCACCACCATCACCTGCCTTCTTCTGTACAATTATTGTAAAGAGACATGTAAGTATTCACCGAAGACTTTTTAGTAAATATGGTCTCAAATATTGGTCTTAATGGGAACTTTCAGCTAGGTTCTCAATACACTGTCCTTCTAACAACATATCATTTAATGAGTGATTTTTATAATTTATACTAATTTAACTGTAGAATGTTAACTATGTCTTCTATATGGTTCCTGTGGTTTATTAACAAACTAGTGCTGTCTTTTGCTGTTATTGGAGTGTCAAATTTAATGTATTGATATATAATATTTTTTATATATATATATATATATATATATATATATATATGAGTTATCTGATATTCAGAATAACAATACATAGAAAAACAACAATATATAAGAGTACTGCTTATCAGCAAACAATTAATGCTAAGATGACCCCTTGATTAGAATATACATCATATAAAAGAAGACTCATATGAGAGCAATTTCTATAAATTAAAACATAATGCTATAAGTAAAAAACTGATTAAACTACAACTGAAAATAGAATAAAAAATATAATTATTATTATTATCTTTTAATTATATGGCACCACAAAGGGTCCACAGCACCATACATGTATAGGAGAAAACAACACGACATACAGGGAAGTACAAAAACAAGACAAAGTGCTATAAAGTTGACAACCTGGCTGAGGACTAGTAGACCGGGCAGTGAGGTATGAGTGAATAAAGAATGCTGGGAGCCAGAAAGGGGAAGGAAGAGAAGTGAACTAAAGTAGGATGGGCCTGAGCCCAGGAATGTGGGTGTAACTAGCAGGAACAGAGCCAGTAATGAATAATTGAAGGGATACAAATGTTTGAGCTTGGAATAAACTATAGCACTTAGTATGTTCACAGACTAATAATGCATCATATATAAACAGTAAACAAACCGTTACAGACTCAACAGACGCATTGGTTGGACGCAGCCCATACCATTAGCAGCAAAACCCAACTACAATTCACAACATAAAACCTATAAAAGATGTGGATCAGTCGCTAATGGATAATAAATGAAGGGATCTATAAGTTTGGAGCCCAGAGGATTTAGTAGTTCTTCGTTCTTGGGATTGAATGACGGTGTTGAAAGAAGCTGTCTTCCGGATTATCATTGATGCTAGATGCTGAATACTGCTGATCTCCTTACATTCTCTTGTGAGTAGAAACACCATAAGGACAGGAGGATTTTCGAATGGACATAGATGAGATAATTTGACAGTTTATTAAACAGCGTAAAACTCAGTGTCCTGAATGATACTGGATTATGAACACACTGTTGAAATACATTTACAAAGTGTTTTTGACATTTTTTATTTGTGTATGGAAATAGTTATCTCCCTTTTCCTGAGTTTATTGATATTGACTGGAAACGCCTGATCCACCCTTTTTTTTAGCTTTTTTTGTAATAATGGATCATATTCACTAGAACGAACTAGAAAATACATTTTTGTTTATACTACTGTAATGTCCGTAATTATCGTTACCAATAAAGATTGTCTGATGGGATCAATGTGGTACCAACACACAAAGAGATTTAATAGCAAAATATAAAAAAGTATAACCAATACATACGTCTGCGCATTGGATTCAGTAACAGCTCATCAATCCTGAAGTCTGTGTTGTCAAAGAGAATGTTACTGTACCAGTTGTCTGTTTATATACAGTTTGGGTTGAAAGAAAACAGTGATGATGTCACAATGTACACAAAGATCATGTCACACGCCGGACCCGCAAGCGGATAATGGCGAACTTACCTGCTTCATGCAGGCGGCTTCTACTTCGATGGTAGATCCTGTTACTCTCCAATGGAGGGCATCATCTTGCCTCCGGGTCTGTGCATGGGCAGACCCATTCTCCCATTCATATTATTCCAGACCCTTCTGATTGGCTCCCCGTAATTCCCTATGTATTTAAGGCACCTGACATGGCAGTCAGGTGCCTGTTCTTTGTGCTCACATCAGTGTAACGTTTGAATGTTGCTCTTGTGCTCTCTGAAACCTCTCTGAATTATATTACATATATATTTCTGGCTCAGTCTGCTGTTCTAGTGAATCTTTGTTGTGTTGTTCAGTGACTCTTTGCTGTGGGGTTCAGTGTAATTTCCTCGTGTTTAGTCTTTTTAATGTAGGTTTACCTTTTGAGTACTAAAATCTATAAGTCTTAATAATAAAAGAATGTGAGTTGGAAACTTTATTAAAAGTAAACTATTTACAAATGTAGGTGTGAATGTAGATGTATTTACTGTGTTTTCCTATGTGATTGCATATTTAACTTTTGTACACCAATGCATACTAATTGCAATTGCACAGAAAAGTATAACAACCAATATTAATTTAAAACGACTTCATCCAATTATTTGACTTCAACACTGCACAAGCCCACATGATCATGTAAGGGTGATCCCTTACAAATATTGTTTGGTAACTTATTGGGATAAATATATATTTGTATTTTAAATGCAATATATAGACAATATATTGGAAACCAGTGGAAAGCACCTTTTCAAGATTCAGTCAATGATTATTTTATGCAACTTGTAAACCCATAAATTACTAAAGTATAAGGATACTGAGCCATTTAGCATATTAATACAGACAGAAACTATGGCTATGAGTTTATTTTTCACATTTGTTGACCAGTCACTAGAGACTTCAAGGGGTCTCGCTTATTGCTAGTACTAGTAGACTCAATGTAAATTAAATCTAACAATAATTGAAAAGCCAACTACGATTAGATCAAGTTTACTTGATATCTCCGTTGCATCTCCCTGTGCCTACCAGTGGTTGTCCTAGCTGTGTCGTAATTCACTGTCACAGACATTGTGAAGAAGGGCCATGTATTTCTGCATTACAATCACAACATTCACTCTGAACACTGCATAACCATCAAAGACCTAAGTACTGACCAAAATTATTACTGGACCAAAAACTAGACCCCAATTATATCAGAGACACCACATGCCATATTTAGTAGATATTTAGAGTTGTGACATCTTCAGAATGTAATTGTTTAAATATCCTATTGGTTACAAGGAGTAAATGTTATTTTATATTTTCTTATTATCTTAATTTACTGTAGGTCGGAATCCCCTTATCTTCTGGCTGTATTTTGTAACAGCAGAGACACTAAAGGGCTAATTGGCAGCTGCAATAGTATATGCAGGGTAGTCCTATGTTCTGTTTTATACCAGTCAGTCCTCCATATGTGTGCCCTGTGCTGACAGCTTTCTGTCTTACATTTTGAAAGCTTCTACCCACACAATTGTTCAATTTAGTTTGTATAATATAATAAATAGATACTAATAAAAGGGAGTTCTGTAAACTATAATAGACCTATTAGCAAAGCTTGGACATAAACTGTATAACATAAAACACTGGCAAAGTCTTAGTACTAGTACTCAGGACAAGTCACACAATGATGGGTCAACTTGATACACTATGATTAATATGATGGTATTTAGAAAAGTCATCAGGTTACCAGAATTTTGTGGCTTCATTGAAACAGCAGCGGATTAAGTTGCCACAACACTTGCCCGCCATTAGAAATCTGGGAGATCCCAACACAAACCAGGGGGTAAATGTATTAACATGCGGGTTCTTCAACACCCGCGAGTTCAGCGTCTTCGGCGATTAAATTTTAAAGCGGCGCTGCATTGTAAATAAAAGTTTCCCTTTACAATGCAGCACCGCTTTAAATTTAATCGCCGAAGACGCTGAACTCGCGGGTGTTGAAGAACCCGCATGTTAATACATTTACCCCCAGATGTGCTGATTTCCACTATGTATTTTTGACATTTCAGCAACCTCACAATGGCCTCCTTTCATTATATTATAGATACAGCCACATGTTGCTGCTTACTGACATTGTCCCATATTGCCTCTTACATATGTATTGCTAATTATATTGTTGATAAGTATTGCCTCAAAGTGGATTGGCCCCTGACTTTGACATACCAGCCGTATATTTTACTCCTACCCCAAGTTTTTCCCAACAATATGCTAATTGCATTTGTGCTCCTCTCCAAGTACAGTGAAGATTGTGTCTTTAAGCAAATTAGTTATGGAAGATGCTTTTTCAGGGATTTGAGGATTCTGCATATACTGTATGTGGAGATAATTAAACTAAACTGAGCATAGCAGTAATGTTTTTTATTTTTAAAAACTGTTTATTTTAAACTGCATCATAGAAAACTAAGCACAAAAGTCGCCTTACAAAGATATATCCAGAGTACAGAGCAATAAATTGAACACAATTCAGCAACATAATGGGGACAGAACAGAGATGCAGTAATGTTTTTTAATAGGCGTAGTGCAGAGAAAGTAGAATATGTCATTGATGCTGATATGCAGATATAGATAAATGCAGAGTAGCAGAGAGAGCCTGATGTACGTAATGGTAAGCTATTGACTCAAATTACATATTTTATTAAAAAACTAAAATAATACATGCATAAATTAGTTTTAAAAAATATACACCTTTAAGCTAAATACGGTATATTGTATTATATTCTTTCTTCACAGAGAAACTGAGGGATGAAATATTTGTTACAATGATTGCAGCTGCAGTTGGACTGCTTTGATTGGTTAGTCTGCAGCCGTACACTGTCAAGTTATCTGCCATTCATGAGATTTACCTGTGTTGTAGAGGCAGAGATTTATCTTAGATAAGTAGCCTGCTGGGTGAGGCACCAACTAGCACGATACCACTGTAATTGTCACATACAATTATAATGAAAATAGTGTGAGAGTGGTTATCAGATGACATAGGGGTATGTATATGTCTTAGTGTAACTTTTACTAAATAAATTACCTGGTTTTCCATCATATATTTGTATCCTCGGACAGAGGTTATTTGTTCCCCTGGTATAAACAACAGATATGCTGTGCTTTTTACATTGAACACAATTTTATTCAGTGAGCAACATTGTAGTGCACACACATTAATCTTCATCTACTCTTGTACCTATAAGGGTTCAATATATAAGATAGATAAACACAAGTATTTTCTCCTGCTTGTTTTTAAATAGCCAATAGAAAAGAAGGGTAATATAATATTGTGACAGATATTGCGTTAAATGACTGTTTCCATTTTATTACACACAGCCAGAGGTGTTGCATTAAATTACACAGCTGCCACCCCTCCAAAATAAAGACTCCATGGGGTGATAGTCAAGATACTGGTTTGGGGCCACCTCTTCTCCTCTATGCCAAAATTCCTTTTCCATGGTATTCCTTGGCACCGTTCCATCATGTCACTATATATAGGTATAGTATATACCCTATACATAACCTAACATTATTTATACTTTTTCATCTTCATAACCAACATTTATAGCTGTATACACATAATCCTACACACAGCACACTAATGTCCACCCACATAGGCATACATTTAGAACTTTGCACATCCATGCCCTCATCCTATCTACAGACACAGTGCCACACAAGGATAGAACAGAAATGAATCAAACATCATCATATTCCCAAAGAGAACTCTCCTCCCAAACCTCCAACATGGTCCAGCAGTTGTAGAACTACAAGCCTTGGCATAGCATACATACTGGTCTTGTAGTTGTGTAACTGCACAACACTTGTTGGTGTTGTGCAGTCACTTGCTGGAGGTGCAATGATGTGGTAACCCACTCACTGTTGCCCTCCTCTCCTGCACTGACCATGTTGTGAGTGGGGCACCCACGACCAGAGGATCCACTGAATACTCTACTCCAGTGGTGGTGCAGTGCAATGTCAATGAAATGTCAGACGCCAGATCATCTCATAGAAATATAAACATATATTTTATTTCCAACACCTTCTCTTGCACATATCATAATGGTTGCAATGGTGTATGAATACAAGGATAAAATGCCAAAATCCTCTAGTACATATCATAACGGTTACAGGTACAACTTCTTCCAAACACCTCCAGCACAAAACTTCACCAGATGTTAACACTTTTAAAAAACTGCTTTACTTCTCCTGCACATTTCTTATTTATGTCCAATATCAATAATGACACAGCTTACTCTTTCTCACAGGTGTCAGCAAGCAGTGGACAGACTTCAGAAGTTCTTGCACTCACTCCAACCAGGATTAACACCCTTCTACCCCTGGATTCTCCTCGTCACCGTGCACAACATCCCATTGCAGGGACCAACCTTCCCTAGTCCAACTGCTGCTGGCCACACTGTCTCTTTACAAATAACATCTCAATATCCGGGAACCCTTAAATACTTAAATAACCACGCTGCTGTTATTGTGGAATTAAATGGACAGCTAATATGTTCTCAGGCAGACCCCTTACAATGTCCCAACAGTCAGGGACTCTGCCTCTCTTGCCACAGTTTCCAAACCACATGTCTCTTTCTATACCTTATTTTGGGGACCCCTCTCCAGAGCAGCCATACTGCCTAATTGCAGTGACCCATTTATAAGAGGGCTCTTATATAGGGGGAACCTCTTCCCCTAATTCAACTCCTGCTGCTAACTACCTCTGCAGTGACATTTCTCACGGTGTGGGAGCACTTTACAAGGAGGCTCAACACAGGGTCCTCTCTTATTCCTTGTGGCTTCCAACCACATGCACAAGTACCCCCTCTGTCTATAAATCCATACCTTTCTGAAAGGCAAACACCTCCAGGAAATCTCATCCAAAGGCACTCCTATCTTTTGGGACCTTTGCTTGTGACAACTCTTCTTGTCCATACTTGTTATTGTGATAGATTTCATGTACCATTCCACACTGGTGCCTCTTCTTGGGGTACCCCTGAAGATGGGGATAAACTTCTGTTACTACCCCTCCCAAGGACATTCATTAACTTAGAGCTCTCTCCCCATTAACTGGGGATGATATCTGGTGCCCTTGCGGCATCCGCCATGCACCCCCATGTTGGGAACACAGGACCAGTCTCCTCCTTTCAGGGTGCTGGCTTGTAAAAATGGCCACCAACAAGCTAGAGGCTGGAAACCAGGGTCTTTATAGACTTTTGCTTTCATCTGACCTCCCTATCTCTGACACTTTCATATTGTGCTGTTAAGCTCCGCCCCATTTCTCACAATGCTGCTTCTGTCCGTGTCATTGTTTCCAGTTATCATGAGCCAGTGCCTCATTACTTCCTACAGCCCACCGGGTGATCCTGTCTGCCATCACTGGAGGGCTGAAATCCCTAGGGGAATTGTGCCTGCAAAAAAGTGTAGGACAATTCCAGTATGGAATTCAGCCCAGTGCTGAGCAGGCTAGTGCTGGTTGACATTAAGACAGGGGCACCTCACACTGTTTTTCACCCCAAAATTGCAGCTACCAGCCAAGGAAATGAGTACTGGTGCTGGTATCACTTTTGCGGCTGTAACCACTAATTTTTTTTTTAGTATTTTAAACATTTTTCTTACACAGAATGACACCATTCATCATCTCCAATTGATTAATGATGAATGGCATATTGAGTATAGTGCTGCATGATGATAGACTTAAAGTATATCTTGATATTCTTTCACTGCATCTTCATGTGGACACAGATTTGTGTTTATTTTGAATGGCACTTATTGTAAGATATGGGCAACTCAAAATAAATATGTAATTGCACTTTTCCACAACATAATTTAAACCTGCATTTTTGCGCAAATGCTTCCAACTTTAAATGAGCCCCCCTGTGTCATGAATATGTTATTATCTTTTACATATATCCAGTGCTTTTTTTGTAAAAAAAAAAGGTGCCGGAACTCACGTCTTATTAATCTTTTATGAAAAAAAATTATATATATATATATATATATATATACACACATAAATTTACTCCCTTCCTTGCCCCTCACACACTTGACAATTGTAAAATAAAAATGATAACTCCTACCTCCTCCTGGTTGGCTGGCAAGGCTGCAGTCCAGATGACTGATGGAGTAAGCGCAGGATATCTAGAGGGGAGGCCCCATATGTTAATTTAATAAAACAAACATAACAACTGGACACCCCTATTCTGCACCCTGTTTTTTTTGTGGCCCTCTCTTTCCACCTCCCTCCTTTTTCTGTAGCCCTCTTTCTGCTCCCCTTCTTTATTCTGTAGCCCTCTTTCTGCCCCCCCTTTATTCTGTAGCCTTCTTTCTGCTCCCCCTCTATTCTGTAGCCCTCTTTCTGCTCCCCCTTTATTCTGTAGCCTTCTTTCTGCTCCCCCTCTATTCTGTAGCCTTCTTTCTGCTCCCCCTTTATTCTGTAGCCTTCTTTCTGCACCCCCCTCTATTCTGTAGCCTTCTTTCTGCTCCCCCTCTATTCTGTAGCCTTCTTTCTGCTCCCCCTCTATTCTGTAGCCTTCTTTCTGCTCCCCCTCTATTCTGTAGCCTTCTTTCTGCTCCCCCTCTATTCTGTAGCCTTCTTTCTGCTCCCCCTCTATTCTGTAGCCTTCTTTCTGCTCCCCCTCTATTCTGTAGCCTTCTTTCTGCTCCCCCTCTATTCTGTAGCCTTCTTCTACTTTCGCCCCTTCCCGATTTCTGTAGTCAGTATTACTTACCTTCTTTGCATACTTCTTTTCACTCTTCTTAGTTCGATCGCTGCTCCTCCCGCTGCCCTGCTTCCGGCCGACGGAAGCAGGACACACACACACACACAGATGCGGTGCTGCACTGTAGCAGCACCGCAGAGAAAAAAAAAAAGTTAAAAAAAAAAGGTGCCGGAGCGCCGTTCCCAGCGTTCAATGGGAAAAAAAGCACTGCATATATCTTAATAGCATCGTTTAAAATTCCTTCAATATTTTTCTGAATTTTCTGACTTAGATTTTATACTTATTGGTATAGCCCCTGATATGAGAGAGCCCACACATATAATAAATAATGTTCTATTTACCACTTCCTCTTGGGTTAAACATGTAAAATACAATGATGTAAATTGGTTATTACTACACATTATCCAGCTTATTCTTCCTTTGAGAACACTGTTGAAAAGAAAGTATTTAGGAAGTTATTATCACCTCCGCCTATCTTTCTTTTATTTCCCCAATACTATCAGTTATATTTTTTGTGCTATTTTTGTAAACACCTGCAACAGTATTTAATATATTCTTAAAAGTGACCCATTTTCCCTTATCTAACCTATTTCCCCTTACACAGCTGCACATCTCTATGGTAGAGACTGTAGCTTTGAAGTGGTTGAGAAAACTCTCTGTCCTACACCAACTTCTCAGCTACTTATTTATCTCCCTGTCTTAGATATAGCACAGGTAGTTTCAGGAAAAAACAACCTTAGAGGTCTTAGCCTTAAGTTTACATACATGTAACGCCCCCTAGTGGCGTTTTAGTAAACCTTGCACCTCAGGGAATACAGGAGGGGTCACCTAGAGGGCAAGCTAGAAGTTTAAGAAAAGTTACATAAACTGGTTACCATGGTGATAACCCAGCCCAGCCTGTGAGACTAAGTCAGAAGGAGAGGAGAGAGAGAGAGGAGACACAGGAGAGGAGAGATGTAGCTGGGGACCTGGGAGAGTGTGGGGTGGAAGCTCCAGGATCCCCCAGCATTGCCTGAAAGTCTGAGTGTGGTGACTGAGCCAGGGCAAGAAATGTGTGCCCTGAATGAGGGGGAGAACTCCATGTCACTATAGAGAACCCAAGAGAGAGGGAGAGGGAGACACTTCGCATGGAAGAGACCCTGGAGTAGGGTTGCTACAAGAGGCATGGTAGCTGTATTGTCAGACCCTGAGGCTGGGAGTACACAGAGTGAAGTGTCAGAGCCGACAGGAGACATTATCCCCACAGAGGAGGGGTGAGCTGCAGTTGAGAGTTACATAGCGTGTGTCAGAGCTGCATGGAGGAGAACCTGCCTGCCTGTAAGCATCCATGTGAGTACCCTGCAGAAAGGGTGATCTGCAGTGACGTATCGAGTGTAAGAGACATGTGATTTATGTTATATAACATCTGGATAACATTAAGAACTGTGCAGGAGGAGTAATGAGATATATTTGCAACCATATTCGTATTGCTCATTAAGAACTGTGCTGGAGAGAGTAAGGAGCTGTATATATTTCTTTATTGCTGCAACCATTATGATTATCGTGCTGGAGGAAGAGGAGTGTAAATAAAGAGTTCAGTTTATCATAGAGATGGTCTGGCGCCCAAATTATTGTGACTTTTATTACACTGCATCACAAAGTGATTTTACCTGTGTCCCACTAACTACAGAGAAACACCTGCATGTGCAGGGACCCCCTGATCATTTACACCCATGCCCATCAGCTAGCCAGGGCTTGAGAAGGAGGTGCACTGTGTACCCTTTGCACCCCACACTACACACAGTGACAGGGGGTTACATACAAAATACCAGAAATCATTCTTGAGTAACTTTGACATTGATACCAATGAATATCAAGACCACCGTGGCCACACCATTACCTATTAAAAATCTATTGACTTGATACACAATGTACCGAACCCAAGCACCTGAAAAACAGTAGAATTCATTTTACCACAAACAGATGATCTTAAATATTGGATCCTCTACCACCAGTATCCGTAACTTTCTAGTCTTTGCTGCATTCCTATTTCCATGCACACTGCAGCAGTCATCAATATGCCTAATAAAGGAAGTATCCTGCTGCAGGATTACTTTTCCTGAACTGGCATTCCCAGTATCAGACAATTTTACATATTATTGGGGTCAGAACATAACTAGCCTCACTCAAATTCTTAACTCTATTCCCCTTCTAACTGTAACTTACCTGACTACTGTCATGGGCAAAAATTTTCACAATGACACAAATATTATTTTTCACAAAGTCTGCTGCCTCAGTTTTTATGATGGCAATTTGCATATACTCTAGAATATCATAAGAGGGATCAATTCCAGTTAATTAAGTCCCTCTTTGCCATGACAATGAACTTTATCCCCAAAACAACATTTCCATTGCATTTCAGCCCTGCAACAAAAGGACCAGCTGACATTAGGTCAGTGATTCTCTCGTTAACACAGGGGAGAGTGTTGATGAGGACAAGGCTGGAGATCACTCTGTCATGCTGATTGAGTTAGAATAACAGACTGGAAGCTTTAAAAGGAGGGTGGTGCTTGAAATCATTGTTCTTCTTCTGTTAACCATGGTTACCTGCAAGGAAACATGTGCAGTCATCATTGTTTTGCACAAAAAGGGCTTCCCAGGCAAGGATATTGCTGTTAGTAAGATTGGACCTAAATCAACCATTTATGGGATTATCAGGAAATTCAAGAAGAGAGATTCTATAGTTGTGAAGAAGGCTTCAGGGCACCCAAAAATGTCCAGCAAATGCCAGGACATCTCCTAAAGTTGATTCAGCTGTGGGATCAGGGCACCACCAGTGCAGAGCTTGCTCATAAATGGCAGCAGGCAAGTGTGAATTCATCTGCATGCACAGTGAGGCAAAGACTTTTAAAGGATGACCTGGGTTTAAGAAGGCCAGCAAAGAAGCCACTTCTCTCCAGGAAAAACATCATGGTCAGGCTGAAGTTCTGCAAAAGGTACAGGGATTGGACTGCTGAGGACTGGGTAAAGTCATTTTGTCTGATGAATCAGATTGTTTGGGGCATCTGGTAAAACCCGGAGAAGGAAAGGTAAGCACTACCATCAGTCCTGTGTCATACCAAAAGTAAAGCACCCTGAGACCATTCATGTGTGGGGTTGCTTCTCAGCCAAGGGAGTGGGCTCACTCACAATTTTGCCTAAGAGCACAGCCATGAATAAAGAATGGTACCAAAACATCCTCCAAGAGCAACTTCTCCCAACCATCCAAGAACAGTTTGGTGATGAACAATGCATTTTCCAGCAGGATGGAGCACATTGCCATAAGGCAAAAGTGATAACTATGTGGCTCAGGGATCCAAACATCGACATTTTGGGTCCATGGCCAGCAAACTCCCTAATCCCACTGAGAACTTTGTCAACCCTTAAGAGGCGGATGGACAAACAAAACCCCACAAATTCTGACAAACTCTAAGCATTGACTAGGCAAGAATGGACGGCCATCAGTTAGTATATGGCCTAAAAGTTGAATGGCAGCATTCCAGGCCAAATTGCAGAGGTCTTCAAAAACAAGGGTCAAAAGTGCAAATATTTACTCTTTGCATAAACAATGTAGTTGTTAATAAAAGCCTTTCACACTTTTGAAATGCTTGTAATTTTACTTCATTATACCATAGCAACATCTGACAAAAAGGTGTAAAAACAATGAAGCAGCAAACTTTGTGAAAAACAATATTTGTGTACAAGATCTGCGTCTCTCTTCCACTCTCATCACATCCTCCCATTTCCGGTTACAGGACTTTTTTTGAGCTGTGCCCATTTTGTGGAATTCCCTCCCTCGCACAGTAAGACTTCCTCTATTATTCAAATCTTCAAGCGTTCTCTGAAAACCCACCTCTTCAGACAAGCTTATAATATTCCTCAACTAGCATCTTAATCTCCCTAGGTTACCCTATTACCACCCTCTACACAATTAACACAGGGCAACAACCCTCTGTCCAACATTGCTGTGTGATTGATCACACAGTCTACTGAATACTTTTTACCTTTGCATTCTAGCTGGAGCAATGTGCAATATGATGTAGCACGTGGCCTTGTGTATCAAACTTCCATTGTCCCATAGATTGTAAACTTGCAAGCAGGGTTTTCTTATCTCTCTGTCTGTATGTATTACCCAGTATTGTCTTATAAATGTTTGTTCCCAATTGTAAAGCACTACGGAATTTGCTGGCACTATATAAATAAATGTTGATGATGATGATGATGATTCTCAAATCTATTGACCATGACTGTACATCATGATCCTGCTCACCCAAATCATCACCCCCATCTCCACTGGTCCCCACGAGTGCCTGCTCAGTGAACAGTAAACCACACCTTAGTTTTGCAGTTCCTCATTTATATACTGGATCTGAGCTTCTGGATGAGCAACTTGCTCTCAAAAGTACTTAACCCCCAAATGGCTGTTCCAGAAATGCATACATAGTGCAACATGTAACCCGTTAAATAAAATGAGCATTATAAATCAAGTTATAAATAGTGTTTTAAGTTAAAAACAATATTAAGGAGACTATACATTTTAATTTAAAATATTGTGACTTAAAATATATAAAGAAATAATATTACATTATATATCTTTGACAAATGAAATAAGGATTTGCAGTTTCCATTGTTTTATACACTGGACTTAAAACACCAATAATCATAAAGTATGACTGATCTTAAGAGCATAGACTGCAATATGAGCAGGTTCCTTTAAAGAACAGTTCTTTTTGTTTACGTTTAAGTATATGGAAAAGGCTGACAATTTAATTGCATTTTTTCCCTTTGGCATGTACTATTTTTTCCACTCTCACTCTTAGTGGCCTATCAAAAAGCCTCAGGAGAAAGATATATCATTGCACAAATCATGACGATAAACAGCTTAGTGCAAACTGTCCATCACTAAGATAAGGGCTCAATATTTTGTCTGTTTATCTTTATCAATGTATTTCTTCACCAATATTCTGAAAATGTGTTTATGTAAACTTTTAATGAAAAAAGTATACATTAGTAATATAGAATAGTGCAGATACTAGTTTAAGAGACTAGGGAAATGATCTAATGAAAGCACTTTGGAAGAATCATCATCATCATAATTTATTTATATAGCGCCACTAATTCCGCAGCACTAATAGAGTAGTAAAATATTGCCTGGTCTGGCAGCATTTTTTTGACAAGGAGCGCCTGATGCACCAAGGAACGTAAGGAACATTTGCCAGTGAACGCAGCAATGTCCAATCCATCTTCGAATGTAAAAGACCCTTATAACAGCCTACAATTTCAGGGATAGAACAGGGAGGGGAAGGGGCATATGCACATTGTCAATGTGTAGTACAGTCTGTTGAAGTTTAATAATTGGATGAAAGTGGTAATCAATACCTTCTGTACAGTAATATTGGTTGTGATGCAATTAATATGCAATTGAATAATTATTTTAGCAAATAACAACATGTAAATAAGTTTAATCTATTTATTTTAGTTAATATAAAATATAATGTGGTGAAAAAGCTAATTAATGTTTCCAACATATTAATAGCGTCGAGTTTGGTCTCACTCTGTTCGCAATCGCATGAGAATGTTTCCGGTATTATTTATGTAGCGTTCACACACATAATATGTTTAATATAACAAATAGCAACTCCAGAGAGGTCATAAAACAATCGGTTTATGCAGGACCAGGGGCAGGAGCCTGAGGAAGGACACCTAGATATCTCATGGAACAATGACCAGAGGAATCAACCAATGGCACATCGAGTTCTTGGGAAGTCATGACCCATCGACCGATGATTGTGGACCTTAATTCTGTAACTGTGTATCTTTATGATGTCACTGCTTTTTACAACTGTACAGTGTTTAAATTGTTCACGTATGTATGCCAAACTCTGCCTTTTAACACTTTGCGAATAAAACCTATGCGCTTTGGAACCACAGCAATTTCATCAGAGAATCTTTATTGCAAACGATACATACGAACGTGGCAGCACATTCCCCAGCAGATATGTGTGATTCAAGCTCCAGCTCACTAAAAAGTACACTTTTTTAAGAAGTAAGGTTTGCATCTGCTCAAGGTCAAGTATAAATCACGAATAATCATGATGACCAAACACAGTATTCACTTCCTCGTCATCTAATGGGAGAATTGACTTTTCACCTGCACAACGGACACCACTCATTTTGTTATACAACACTACATAAGACCAACAGAGGGAGATTACTACAGTGCCATTTCATGAACCAGATGTGTTTTGCTGATATTTGAATATTTTATTTTTTTATATTAAAAATGTATATTATTTGATAGGATTCTTCTACCAAAGAAATATGTGCATTCTTTCATATTTTACAAGCACTGCATACTTTAAGCGTGTGTGAATATTTAAAATTATCTCTGCTTACCAAATCTATTTCATATATTTTTGACATAATAATATCACACATTACCGATGCTGTTTTAAAATGTGTCCGTGCTGTCTACTTCCTACATGGTTGCATACATTTGCGTTGCGGCTGTGTGCTTTAAAAGCTATTGAACATCGTTTACTATGTTTGCTTATGTAGTAGCATATATTTGTAGTGCGGTTATATTTTAATTTTTTTTTTAGATAATTTCATTAAATTGTAAAATTTCAAAAATTTCTTGTCAAGCTTATGTATTTTTAGTCAGCCAGATCAGCTATAGAGCAGAATTTTGGCCTTTTAAAGGCCAGGTTCCGCTGCTTTGCTGGTCTGGTGGAACTCTAATGTATGCACCCAATATTGTATGTAACATAATTACTCTATGTATGTGTTCTATGAGATCGCTATCAGGAGTGAGACTCCACGGTTGGAAGAGGCCGTCTCTGGTATTAAATGCGGTTTTCCACTCATCTCCTCTGCGAATTCTGATTAGGTTATAGGCTCCCCTGAGGTCCAACTTAGTAAAGATCCGTGCCCCTCGAATACGGTCAAAGAGCTCAGAGATTAAACAAAGGGGGTAGCGATTTTTAATCGTGATGGCATTTAGTCTCCTGTAAACAATGCATGGTCTGAGAGAGCGGTCCTCCTTCTTTACAAAAAAGAAGCCTGCACCTGCTGGAGAAGATGATTTCCTAATGAATCCCTTCATGAGGTTCTCAGCCACATACTCCGACATAGCCTGTGTCTCGGGCAAGGACAATTGGTATACCCTGCCTCTAGGAATGTTCTTTCCAGGGATGAGGTCGATGGGGCAATCCCAAGGCCGATGGGGAAGAAGGATCTCGGAAGCGGTTTTAGAGAACACATCAGCGAACTCAGAGTAGACTTCAGGAAGGCCCACCAAGGAAGAGGTACAGAGACAGGCCAGCTTGGGTTTAGATGGGAAAACAAATCTCAGACATCTTTTATTGCAGGATGAACCCCAGCGGATAACTTGAGCTCGCTGCCAGTCGAATTGTGGAGAATGGAGCTTCAGCCAGGGTAGACCCAAGATGATAGGGTTAATGGATTGGGGTAGCACAAGGAAACTTATAGTCTCGGAGTGAAGTGCTCCTATCTCCACCTGGAGAGGAGAAGTAGAGAGAGAGATTGAGCCATTGGAGACTCTATTTCCGTCCACTGCAGTGAGCATCAAATGTTGAGACAAGGGTATAGTATCCAGACAGAGTTTGGTCACTTTTTTGGAAGAGATGAAGTTCCCTGCAGACCCCGAGTCCACAAAGGCCCAGGTAGTAAATGGGCCATTAGGGCAAACCAAGGTGACTGGCATCAAGAACTCCGACTCCTTCCAAAGGTAGGGAGAAAGGGACTGGGGTCCTAGGTTGACCTCCCTACTATCACCTAGGAGGTGGCGTTTCCCGTCCTCTTGGGACAAATGGAGAGAAGATGTCCTGGTTCACCACAATACAAGCAGAGGCGGTTTTTCATACGTCTCTCACGTTCCTCTGGGGACAGATGAGAATGGCCGATCTGCATAGGCTCCTTTGCAGGCGGAGTAGGAGGAATAAAGTTAGGTGCCAAACGAGGAAACGGCCGGCGAGTGCGGTCCCGTTCGAGAGCTCGTTCCCTGTGGCGGATGTCCACCTTAACACTGTCACGGGCACTAGGAGTCTTTACCCAGGGATCACCAGGTGATAGGCTTACCAGAGCAGTATAGGTGTCACTCACCGGACTGTGAGTGCTTCTTCCCGGACTATTAGGAACCGTGGACGTCCTCTATCCTGAGGGACTGCGCATGCGCAGCCCTTTCCAAACCTTCAGTGTATGTTCCTTTAACTTAATTGGCAGATCAGGCAACCTCCCTATATTAAGCACCTGTGGTCAACACCACGTTGCCTGATCTTGGAGTCTCATTCCCCATGAGTCTCTGAAGGTGTTCCTGTGTTTCCTTGTTTATTCAGCCCTGCTGATTCCTGTGGTTTCCAAACCACTTCTACCTCTGTGGTTTCCAAACCACTTCTGCTACTGTGGTTCCCATACCACTTCTACCATCTACTGTATCATCGTGACTGTGAGCTGATTCCTATCCGCTGCCTCCGTGCACTACAGTCTTCTAATCACTTCAACTCTACCATGTATCATTGGGACTGTTAGCTGATGCCTATCCGCTGCCTCCGTGCATTATAGGCTTCAACCACATCCACTCACCTGTTCATGTTTGTGACTGCCAGCTGATTCCTATCCGCTGCCTCCGTGCACTACAGGCTTCAACCTGCAACTCGTCTGTGTTTCATCATCGTGACTGTTTGGCTGATTCCTATCCGCTGCCTCCGTGCACTACAGTCTTCAACCTGCAACTCGTCTGTGTTTCATCATTGTGACTGCTAGCTGATTCCTATCCGCTGCCTCCGTGCACTACAGTCTTCAACCTGCAACCCGTCTGTGTTTCATCGTGACTGTTTAGCTGATTCCTATCCGCTGCCTCTGTGCGCTTCAGTCTTCAGTCCTTGTCTACTCTACCGTGTTTCCTTGAGTCTGCTGCCACTATTGCTACCCGCTACTCTCCGTGATCATCTGTTCCAGTTCAACTCTGCTCCGGTGTCCCATCGTTACTGCACCTGCTGGTTGCTATTGGTTACCTCCGTGTTCCCGCAGAGACCCGCTGCTGTTACTTCTCAGCGCTACTCATCCATCTACTGCTGATCCGCTCTCCACGCCTTCCTGTGTTCCCTGCTGGTCTACCTTCCCGTGCGCTGCACCTACTAGACCACCGCTTCACCCATCCAGGGACTTGTATCCTGCTGGCCTCCTGCCCTTCAGGTATCTCTGCACTCCTGTCTGACTGCCTTCTCCTGAACCACGGTATGCATACTTCCCATTGACTGTGCTGTGTATTGCATACCTTGCTGGACTGTGTTGGTTCTCCTCTGGAGTGTGCTATCTGCTGACTCTACTGCCATCATTGACTGTGTTATCTTATGCCGGATTACTTCAAGAGACTTTCTATATTGGCAGTGTTGTTCAGTCATTTATACATTTATATTGTGCATATTACTGTGGATCAAAGTCAAGGTGCCCGTGTATATATTGTGTTGCAGCCTCTCCCCGTGCACCTCCTCACATATATATTCAGTAGTACAACTTGCTAGTGGCAGACCACTGACTCCTGTTTACAGTTTCACCTGTTCCAGTATCCTCTCACATAGCAGTGGTACATCTTGCTAACGCAGACCACTGACTCCCCGGATACCTCCACTTGGATTCCATTCCTTCACTCTGACAGCGGTACAACTTGCTATCCGCAGACCGCTGACTCTCATCACCTCCTCGTTTCTGTTGGACATTCCTCCTCACTATAGCAGTGGTACAACTTGCTACCGCAGACCACTGACTACCTTCACGTGTCCTTTGTCCATACAGTTCCTCGTGTATTACTACCTCCATATTGCCAGTGCTGCTAGTCATAGACTTTCCTGAGCATCTCATCATCTGCTATTTCCTGTTCCGTGATCACCCTGCTACCAGAGTACCATATTACCACCTATACTGCTCTGGTAAGCCTATCACCTGGTGATCCCTGGGTAAAGACTCCTAGTGCCCGTGACAGTAAGATCAGGCCATGACAGACCCAGATACGGAACCTACTGCTAAAGAGATGCTGCAGCATCTGGTCAGCCGTGTGGAGCAACAGGATGCTCGCCAACAGCTGTTACTTCAATGTTACCAATCGTTAACCTCCCAAGGAACATCTGGACAGACTGTTACAGCTAGTATTGAAGCTCCTGTGCTTTCCTCCGTTTCCCCAGTGCCATCCCAGGTGTCTACAGCTCCTACGCTTCACCTGCCTACTCCGTCAAAATATGACGGGGACCCCAAAACTTGTAGAGGTTTCCTTAACCAATGTTCAGTCCATTTTGAACTCCAACCTCAAAATTTTTCTACCCATCGTTCCAGAGTGGCCTATCTTATCTCATTGTTTTCTGGACAAGCCCTGGCTTGGGCCTCCCCTCTGTGGGAAAGAAACGATCCAATTCTACAAGATAGTGCCAAATTCATTTCCACGTTCCGAAGTGTGTTCGATGAACCAGGTCGTGTGACCTCCGCTGCTTCCAGCATTCTTCGTTTGCGACAAGGCTCCCATACAGTAGGACAGTATGTCATTCAATTTAGGATCTTAGCCTCTGAACTTCAGTGGAACACTGAAGCATTAGTTGCCGCCTTCTGGCAGGGGCTCTCCGATAAAATTAAAGATGCACTGACTACCCAAGAGCTTCCTTCGTCACTAGAAGATTTGATCTCTCTTTGCCATCGTGTAGACATGAGATTTCGTGAAAGAGAATCTGAGAAAACAACTTCTGCTAAAGCACCTCTTCGTTTAAACCCTCAATTTCGTCCAGTTTCACCTTCTGTGATTCCCATGGAGATAGGACGTTCCAAATTATCTTTAGAAGAGAGGAAACGAAGAGTAAAGAATAGACTCTGTATCTATTGTGCTGATTCCACACATATGCTCAGTTCTTGCCCTAAGAAATCGGGAAATGCCAGGCCCTAACTAGTTCTGGAGAGGTGAAGTTAGGGTCCCTGGAGTCCTCTCCATTGTCTATGAAATCTAAAGTCTGCGCTTTCGATGTTACGATTTCCTTTGCTACCAAATCCTTTGAGTCACAGGCATTGATTGATTCCGGAGCAGCAGGAAATTTCATTTCTAAATCACTAGTGAATCAATGGTCCCTACCAGTGATCACTTTAAAAACACCCATTACTGTGACGGCTATAGATGGATCACGTCTCATCAATGGTCTCATCACCCAGAGTACGTCTCCAGTAACCCTTCAGATTGGTGTACTACACCATGAAGAAATTTCGTTTTTAATTCTTCCTGTTACGACAAGTCCGATTGTCTTAGGCCTTCCATGGCTTCAATGTCACTCTCCCCAGATTGACTGGCGCACCCCTCAAGTTACGTCTTGGGGGCCTGAATGTCACCATCGTTGTCTCTCTCAAGTTATTCCTCTTAAAGTACAGCAATCTTCCATCTCATCTTCCTCCCCGGGACTCCCTCCTCAGTATGCTTCATTTGCCGATGTGTTTGATAAAGCTCAGTCTGAACGTCTTCCTCCTCATCGTTCTTGGGATTGTCCGATCGACCTTCTACCTGGCAAGACTCCTCCCAGGGGTCGGGTCTATCCTCTCTCGTTACCTGAAACTCAAGCCACATCTGAGTACATACAGGAGAATCTCCAGCGTGGGTTCATTCGACCTTCCACCTCTCCCGCTGGAGCTGGGTTCTTCTTCGTCAAAAAGAAGGATGGATCATTACGCCCTTGTATAGATTTTCGTGGACTCAACGCCATTACTATCAAGAATCGGTATCCCATTCCGCTGATCACTGAGCTATTTGATCGCATCAAGGGAGCTCGGATATTTACTAAGTTGGATCTTCGTGGTGCCTACAATTTAATTAGAATCCGTTCCGGTGACGAATGGAAGACCGCGTTTAACACCAGAGATGGGCATTACGAATATTTAGTAATGCCCTTCGGGCTGTGTAATGCCCCCGCGGTTTTCCAGGGTTTCATCAATGAGATCTTTCGGGACTTATTATATGTATGTGTCGTTGTCTACCTGGACGACATATTGATCTTCTCACAGGACCTGCCTTCTCATCACCAACATGTGGCAGAGGTCCTCTCCAGACTACGGAAAAACTCGTTGTTCTGTAAATTGGAGAAATGTTCATTCGAGTTACCCCAGATTCCATTCTTGGGGTATATAGTTTCCGGAGTTGGCCTGAAGATGGATCCAGACAAAGTAAATGCTGTACTACATTGGCCTCAGCCAACTACTCTTCGTGCCATCCAGCGTTTTTTAGGTTTTGCCAATTACTATAGACGCTTCATTCAAGACTTCTCATCCATTGCATCTCCCATTGTGGCCTTAACTCGGAAAGGGGCTAATACTAAGCAATGGTCATCTGAGGCTCTCCAAGCCTTTCAAATCCTCAAAGAGTCCTTCTCGTCTGCTCCCATTCTGCGACAACCTGATGTGACACTCCCCTTCTTCCTAGAAGTAGATGCCTCTAATGTGGGCTTAGGAGCTATTCTCTCCCAACGCTCGGAGCAACAAAAATTACATCCTTGTGCCTTCTACTCTCGGGGTCTTCTGCCCGCAGAGAAAAACTATACTATCGGGGACAAGGAGTTGCTGGCCATCAAAGCTGCATTAGAGGAATGGAGATACTTGTTGGAAGGAGCTCGCCATCCGGTGACGATCTTCACGGATCATAAGAACTTGTCATATTTGCAATCTGCTCAATGCTTGAACCCTCGTCAAGCAAGATGGTCTCTTTTCTTTTCCCGTTTTGAATTAATTATAACCTTCAAACCAGCTGCTAAGAACAAGAAAGCTGACGCTCTATCTCGAGCTTTTGTGACGTCCTCTGATGTAGAAGAGGTTCCCAACCATGCTATTCTAGACCCCAAATGTATTTCTCTGGCTGCTTCATCCACCAAAATGCTACCATTTGGGAAGACCCTCGTGCCTCCTACTCTGAGGAAGAAAATCCTTTCGTGGTTCCATGCCTCTCGTTTTTCTGGACACGCCGGTGAACATAAGACCTTTGAGATTCTCTCTCGTAGTTACTGGTGGCCTTCAATGAGGAGAGACGTCAAAGAGTTTATTGCTTCCTGTGATTTATGTTCTCAGTTCAAATCCTCCCGCAGAACTCCAGCAGGGTTGCTGCGACCACTACCCATTCCGTCCAAGCCTTGGACCCATATTAGTATGGATTTCGTTACTGATTTGCCACCAAGTAAGAATCACAATACTATTTGGGTAGTGGTAGACAGATTTTCGAAGATGGCTCATTTCGTCCCTCTGTCCGGTTTACCTTCCTCGTCTACTCTGGCTGAACATTTCATTAAAGAAATCTTCCGCATCCATGGATGTCCGTCTGAGATTGTGTCAGATAGAGGAGTACAATTCGTTTCCAGATTCTGGCGTGCCCTTTGTAAAACCTTGGGCATACGATTAGCACTCTCATCATCGTACCATCCGCAATCTAACGGACAAACGGAACGAGTCAATCAAGATCTTGAGACTTTTATTAGGATGTTCTCTTCAGCCAACCAAGACAACTGGGTAGAATTGCTCCCTTGGGCTGAATTCGCCCATAACAACATGTACCATGAGTCATCATCCAAAACTCCATTCTTTGTGGTTTACGGTCACCATCCGTCTTTTCCGGAATTTCCTGCCCTCCCACCCACCCAAGTTCCTGCTGTGGAGACTGCTTGTCAGACCTTCAAAAATATCTGGTCTCAGGTCAAAACCTGTTTAAAGAAGACATCTAACAAATATAAGTCTTTCGCAGATAAGAAGAGGCGGGCTATTCCACCACTAAAAATTGGAGATCGGGTTTGGTTATCTACCAAAAATATTCGTTTGAAGGTTCCATCTATGAAATTCGCCCCTCGTTTTATTGGTCCATATAGGATCATTCAAGTTATCAATCCAGTATGTGTTAAACTTCTTCTTCCTAAGAATCTTCGGATTTCCAATGCCTTCCATGTGTCCTTACTCAAACCTCTTATTATCAATCGTTTCTCGACTCCTCCCTCAGCACCGCAGCCAGTTCAAGTTCATCAGGAGGAGGATTTCGAGATTACTGAGGTATTGGATGCAAAAATTTCGCGAGGAGTCCTCCGTTTCCTCGTTCATTGGAAGGGCTTTGGTCCTGAAGAGCGTTCATGGATCAAAGCTGAAGATCTTAATGCTCCTGCCCTTCTGAAGAAGTTTTATTCCAAAAATCCGGACAAGCCCGGTTCCAGGCGTTCTGTGCCCACCTTTAAAAGGGGGGGTACTGTCACTCACCGGACTGTGAGTGCTTCTTCCCGGACTATTAGGAACCGTGGACGTCCTCTATCCTGAGGGACTGCGCATGCGCAGCCCTTTCCAAACCTTCAGTGTATGTTCCTTTAACTTAATTGGCAGATCAGGCAACCTCCCTATATTAAGCACCTGTGGTCAACACCACGTTGCCTGATCTTGGAGTCTCATTCCCCATGAGTCTCTGAAGGTGTTCCTGTGTTTCCTTGTTTATTCAGCCCTGCTGATTCCTGTGGTTTCCAAACCACTTCTACCTCTGTGGTTTCCAAACCACTTCTGCTACTGTGGTTCCCATACCACTTCTACCATCTACTGTATCATCGTGACTGTGAGCTGATTCCTATCCGCTGCCTCCGTGCACTACAGTCTTCTAATCACTTCAACTCTACCATGTATCATTGGGACTGTTAGCTGATGCCTATCCGCTGCCTCCGTGCATTATAGGCTTCAACCACATCCACTCACCTGTTCATGTTTGTGACTGCCAGCTGATTCCTATCCGCTGCCTCCGTGCACTACAGGCTTCAACCTGCAACTCGTCTGTGTTTCATCATCGTGACTGTTTGGCTGATTCCTATCCGCTGCCTCCGTGCACTACAGTCTTCAACCTGCAACTCGTCTGTGTTTCATCATTGTGACTGCTAGCTGATTCCTATCCGCTGCCTCCGTGCACTACAGTCTTCAACCTGCAACCCGTCTGTGTTTCATCGTGACTGTTTAGCTGATTCCTATCCGCTGCCTCTGTGCGCTTCAGTCTTCAGTCCTTGTCTACTCTACCGTGTTTCCTTGAGTCTGCTGCCACTATTGCTACCCGCTACTCTCCGTGATCATCTGTTCCAGTTCAACTCTGCTCCGGTGTCCCATCGTTACTGCACCTGCTGGTTGCTATTGGTTACCTCCGTGTTCCCGCAGAGACCCGCTGCTGTTACTTCTCAGCGCTACTCATCCATCTACTGCTGATCCGCTCTCCACGCCTTCCTGTGTTCCCTGCTGGTCTACCTTCCCGTGCGCTGCACCTACTAGACCACCGCTTCACCCATCCAGGGACTTGTATCCTGCTGGCCTCCTGCCCTTCAGGTATCTCTGCACTCCTGTCTGACTGCCTTCTCCTGAACCACGGTATGCATACTTCCCATTGACTGTGCTGTGTATTGCATACCTTGCTGGACTGTGTTGGTTCTCCTCTGGAGTGTGCTATCTGCTGACTCTACTGCCATCATTGACTGTGTTATCTTATGCCGGATTACTTCAAGAGACTTTCTATATTGGCAGTGTTGTTCAGTCATTTATACATTTATATTGTGCATATTACTGTGGATCAAAGTCAAGGTGCCCGTGTATATATTGTGTTGCAGCCTCTCCCCGTGCACCTCCTCACATATATATTCAGTAGTACAACTTGCTAGTGGCAGACCACTGACTCCTGTTTACAGTTTCACCTGTTCCAGTATCCTCTCACATAGCAGTGGTACATCTTGCTAACGCAGACCACTGACTCCCCGGATACCTCCACTTGGATTCCATTCCTTCACTCTGACAGCGGTACAACTTGCTATCCGCAGACCGCTGACTCTCATCACCTCCTCGTTTCTGTTGGACATTCCTCCTCACTATAGCAGTGGTACAACTTGCTACCGCAGACCACTGACTACCTTCACGTGTCCTTTGTCCATACAGTTCCTCGTGTATTACTACCTCCATATTGCCAGTGCTGCTAGTCATAGACTTTCCTGAGCATCTCATCATCTGCTATTTCCTGTTCCGTGATCACCCTGCTACCAGAGTACCATATTACCACCTATACTGCTCTGGTAAGCCTATCACCTGGTGATCCCTGGGTAAAGACTCCTAGTGCCCGTGACAATAGGTGGTAATATGGTACTCTGGTAGCAGGGTGATCACGGAACAGGAAATAGCAGCTGATGAGATGCTCAGGAAAGTCTATGACTAGCAGCACTGGCAATATGGAAGTGGTAATACACGAGGAACTGTATGGACAAAGGACACGTGAAAGTAGTCAGTGGTCTGCGGTAGCAAGTTGTACCACTGCTATAGTGAGGAGGAATGTCCAACAGAAACGAGGGAGTGATGAGAGTCAGCGGTCTGCGGGTAGCAAGTTGTACCGCTGTCTGAGTGAAGGAATGGAATCCAAGTGGAGGTATCCGGGTAGTCAGTGGTCTGCGATAGCAAGTTGTACCACTGCTATGTGAGAGGATAATGGAACAGGTGATACTGGAAACAGGGATCAGTGGTCTGCCTTCAGCAAGTTGTACCACTGAATATATATGTGAGGAGGTGCACGGGGAGAAACTGCAACACAAGATATACACGGGCACCTTGACTTTGAACCACAGTAATATGCACAATATTAATGTATAGATAACTGAGCAATACTGCCAATATAGAAAAGTCTCTTGAAGTAGTCCAGCATAAGTTAACACAGTCAATGATGGCAATAGACTCAGCGGATAGCACACTCCAGAGGAGAACCAACACAGTCCAGCAAGGTATGCAATACACAGCACAGTCAATGAGAAGCAGGCATACCGTGGTTCAGGAGAAGGCAGTCAGACAGGAGTGCAGAGATACCTGAACGGCAGGAGGCCGGCAGGATGCGAAGTCCCTGGATGGGTGAAGCGGTGGTCTAGTAGGTGCAGCGCACAGGTAGGTAGACCAGCAGGGAAACACAGGAAAGCGTGGAGAGCGGATCAGCAGTAGATGAATAAGTCGCGCTGAGGAGTAGTAACAGCGGGTCTCTGCGGGAACACGGAGGTAGCCAATAGCAACCAGCAGGTGCAGTAACGATGGGACACAGGAGAGCAGAGTTGAACTGGAACTGTTGATCACGGAGAATAGCGGGTAGCACCATAGGCAGTAGACTCAGGGAAACACGGGAGAGTTGACAAGAACTGAAGACTGAAGCGCCCAGAGGCAGCGGATAGGAATCAGCCAAACAGTCACAATGAAACACAAACGGGTTGCAGGTTGAAGACTGTAGTGCACGGAGGCAGCGGATAGGAATCAGCAGCAGTCACGATGATGAAACACAGACGAGTTGCAGGTTGAAGACTGTAGTGCACAGAGGCAGCGGATAAGAATCAGCAGCAGTCACGATGATGAAACACAGACGAGTTGCAGGATGAAGACTGTAGTGCACGGAGGCAGCGGATAGGAATCAGCTGGCAGTCACAATCAGGAACAGGTGAATGGAAGTGAATAGGAGACTGAAGTGCACGGAGGCAGCGGATAGGAATCAGCTAACAGTCCCAATAATACATAGTAGAGTTGAAGTGGTTAGATGACTGTAGTGCACGGAGGCAGCGGATAGGAATCAGCTCACAGTCACGATGATATAGTTGATGGTAGAAGTGGTATGGGAACCACAGGAGTAGAAGTGGTTTGGAAACCACAGAGGTAGAAGTGGTTTGGAAACCACAGGAATCAGCAGGGCTGAATAACGAGGAAACACAGGAACACCTTCAGAGACTCATAGGGAATGAGACTCCAAGATCAGGCAACGTGGTGTTGACCACAGGTGCTTAATATAGGGAGGTTGCCTGATCTGCCAATTAAGTTAAAGGAACATACACTGAAGGTTTGGAAAGGGCTGCGCATGCGCAGTCCCTCAGGATAGAGGACGTCCACGGTTCCTAATAGTCCGGGAAGAAGCACTCACAGTCCGGTGAGTGACAGTACCCCCCCTTTTAAAGGTGGGCACAGAACGCCTGGAACCGGGCTTGTCCGGATTTTTGGAATAAAACTTCTTCAGAAGGGCAGGAGCATTAAGATCTTCAGCTTTGATCCATGAACGCTCTTCAGGACCAAAGCCCTTCCAATGAACGAGGAAACGGAGGACTCCTCGCGAAATTTTTGCATCCAATACCTCAGTAATCTCGAAATCCTCCTCCTGATGAACTTGAACTGGCTGCGGTGCTGAGGGAGGAGTCGAGAAACGATTGATAATAAGAGGTTTGAGTAAGGACACATGGAAGGCATTGGAAATCCGAAGATTCTTAGGAAGAAGAAGTTTAACACATACTGGATTGATAACTTGAATGATCCTATATGGACCAATAAAACGAGGGGCGAATTTCATAGATGGAACCTTCAAACGAATATTTTTGGTAGATAACCAAACCCGATCTCCAATTTTTAGTGGTGGAATAGCCCGCCTCTTCTTATCTGCGAAAGACTTATATTTGTTAGATGTCTTCTTTAAACAGGTCTTGACCTGAGACCAGATATTTTTGAAGGTCTGACAAGTAGTCTCCACAGCAGGAACTTGGGTGGGTGGGAGGGCAGGAAATTCCGGAAAAGACGGATGGTGACCGTAGACCACAAAGAATGGAGTTTTGGATGATGACTCATGGTACATGTTGTTATGGGCGAATTCAGCCCAAGGGAGCAATTCTACCCAGTTGTCTTGGTTGGCTGAAGAAAACATCCTAATAAAAGTCTCAAGATCTTGATTGACTCGTTCCGTTTGTCCGTTAGATTGCGGATGGTAAGACGATGAGAGAGCTAATCGTATGCCCAAAGTTTTACAAAGGGCCCGCCAGAATCTGGAAACGAATTGTACTCCTCTATCTGACACAATCTCAGACGGACATCCATGGATGCGGAAGATTTCTTTAATGAAGTGTTCAGCCAAAGTAGACGAAGAAGGTAAACCGGACAGAGGGACGAAATGAGCCATCTTCGAAAATCTGTCTACCACTACCCAAATAGTATTGTGATTCTTACTTGGTGGCAAATCAGTAACGAAATCCATACTAATATGGGTCCAAGGCTTGGACGGAATGGGTAGTGGTCGCAGCAACCCTGCTGGAGTTCTGCGGGAGGATTTGAACTGAGAACATAAATCACAGGAAGCAATAAACTCTTTGACGTCTCTCCTCATTGAAGGCCACCAGTAACTTCGAGAGAGCATCTCAAAGGTCTTATGTTCACCGGCGTGTCCAGAAAAACGAGAGGCATGGTACCACGAAAGGATTTTCCTCCTCAGGGTAGGAGGCACGAGGGTCTTCCCAAATGGTAGCATTTTGGTGGATGAAGCAGCCAGAGAAATACATTTGGGGTCTAGAATAGCATGGTTGGGAACCTCTTCTACATCAGAGGACGTCACAAAAGCTCGAGATAGAGCGTCAGCTTTCTTGTTCTTAGCGGCTGGTTTGAAGGTTATAATTAATTCAAAACGGGAAAAGAAAAGAGACCATCTTGCTTGACGAGGGTTCAAGCATTGAGCAGATTGCAAATATGACAAGTTCTTATGATCTGTGAAGATCGTCACCGGATGACGAGCTCCTTCCAACAAGTATCTCCATTCCTCTAATGCAGCTTTGATGGCCAGCAACTCCTTGTCCCCGATAGTGTAATTTCTCTCGGCGGGCAGAAGACCCCGAGAGTAGAAGGCACAAGGATGTAATTTTTGTTGCTCCGAGCGTTGGGAGAGAATGGCTCCTAAGCCCACATTAGAGGCATCTACTTCTAGGAAGAAGGGAAGTGTCACATCAGGCTGTCGAAGAATGGGAGCAGACGAGAAGGACTCTTTGAGAATTTGGAAGGCTTGGAGAGCCTCAGATGACCATTGCTTAGTATTAGCCCCTTTACGAGTCAGGGCCACAATAGGAGATGCAATGGACGAGAAGTCTTGAATGAAGCGTCTATAGTAATTGGCAAAACCTAAAAAACGCTGGATGGCATGAAGAGTAGTTGGCTGAGGCCAATGTAGTACAGCATTTACTTTGTCTGGATCCATCTTCAGGCCAACTCCGGAAACTATATACCCCAAGAATGGAATCTGGGGTAATTCGAATGAACATTTTTCCAATTTACAGAACAATGAGTTTTTCCGCAGTCTGGAGAGGACCTCTGCCACATGCTGGTGATGAGAAGGCAGGTCCTGTGAGAAGATCAATATGTCGTCCAGGTAGACAACGACACATACATATAATAAGTCCCGAAAGATCTCATTGATGAAACCTTGGAAAACAGCGGGGGCATTACACAGCCCGAAGGGCATTACTAAATATTCGTAATGCCCATCTCTGGTGTTAAACGCGGTCTTCCATTCATCACCGGAACGGATTCTAATTAAATTGTAGGCACCACGAAGATCCAACTTAGTAAATATCCGAGCTCCCTTGATGCGATCAAATAGCTCAGTGATCAGCGGAATGGGATACCGATTCTTGATAGTAATGGCGTTGAGTCCACGAAAATCTATACAAGGGCGTAATGATCCATCCTTCTTTTTGACGAAGAAGAACCCAGCTCCAGCGGGAGAGGTGGAAGGTCGAATGAAGCCACGCTGGAGATTCTCCTGTATGTACTCAGATGTGGCTTGAGTTTCAGGCAACGAGAGAGGATAGACCCGGCCCCTGGGAGGAGTCTTGCCAGGTAGAAGGTCGATCGGACAATCCCAAGAACGATGAGGAGGAAGACGTTCAGACTGAGCTTTATCAAACACATCGGCAAATAAAGCATACTGAGGAGGGAGTCCCGGGGAGGAAGATGTGATGGAAGATTGCTGTACTTTAAGAGGAGTCACTTGAGAAAGACAACGATGGTGACATTCAGACCCCCAAGACGTAACTTGAGGAGTGCGCCAGTCAATCTGGGGAGAGTGACACTGAAGCCATGGAAGGCCTAAGACAATCGGACTTGTCGTAACTGGAAGAATTAAAAACGAAATTTCTTCATGGTGTAGTACACCAATCTGAAGGGTTACTGGAGACGTACTCTGGGTGATGAGACCATTGATGAGACGTGATCCATCTATAGCCGTCACAGTAATGGGTGTTTTTAAAGTGATCACTGGTAGGGACCATTGATTCACTAGTGATTTAGAAATGAAATTTCCTGCTGCTCCGGAATCAATCAATGCCTGTGACTCAAAGGATTTGGTAGCAAGGGAGATAGTCACATCAAAGGCGCAGACTTTAGATTTCATAGACAATGGAGAGGACTCCAGGGACCCTAACTTCACCTCTCCAGAACTAGTTAGGGCCTGGCATTTCCCGATCTCTTAGGGCAAGAGCTGAGCGTATGCGTGGAATCAGCACAATAGATACAGAGTCTATTCTTTACTCTTCGTTTCCTCTCCTCTGAAGATAATTTGGAACGTCCTATCTCCATGGGAATCACAGAGGATGGAGCTGGACGAAATTGAGGATTTGAACGAAGAGGTGCTTTAACAGCCGTTGTTTTCTCAGACTCTCTTTCACGAAATCTCATATCTACACGGTGGCAAAGAGAGATCAAATCTTCTAGTGACGAAGGAAGCTCTTGGGTAGTCAGTGCATCTTTAATTTTATCGGAGAGCCCCTGCCAGAAGGCGGCAACTAATGCTTCAGTATTCCACTGAAGTTCAGAGGCTAAGATCCTAAATTGAATGACATACTGTCCTACTGTATTGGAGCCTTGTCGTAAACGAAGAATGCTGGAAGCAGCGGAGGTCACACGACCTGGTTCATCGAACACACTTCGGAACGTGGAAATGAATTTGGCACTATCTTGTAGAATTGGATCGTTTCTTTCCCACAGAGGGGAGGCCCAAGCCAGGGCTTGTCCGGAAAACAATGAGATAAGATAGGCCACTCTGGAACGATGGGTAGAAAAATTTTGAGGTTGGAGTTCAAAATGGACTGAACATTGGTTAAGGAAACCTCTACAAGTTTTGGGGTCCCCGTCATATTTTGACGGAGTAGGCAGGTGAAGCGTAGGAGCTGTAGACACCTGGGATGGCACTGGGGAAACGGAGGAAAGCACAGGAGCTTCAATATTAGCTGTAACAGTCTGTCCAGATGTTCCTTGGGAGGTTAACGATTGGTAACATTGAAGTAACAGCTGTTGGCGAGCATCCTGTTGCTCCACACGGCTGACCAGATGCTGCAGCATCTCTTTAGCGGTAGGTTCCGTATCTGGGTCTGTCATGGCCTGATCTTACTGTCACGGGCACTAGGAGTCTTTACCCAGGGATCACCAGGTGATAGGCTTACCAGAGCAGTATAGGTGGTAATATGGTACTCTGGTAGCAGGGTGATCACGGAACAGGAAATAGCAGCTGATGAGATGCTCAGGAAAGTCTATGACTAGCAGCACTGGCAATATGGAAGTGGTAATACACGAGGAACTGTATGGACAAAGGACACGTGAAAGTAGTCAGTGGTCTGCGGTAGCAAGTTGTACCACTGCTATAGTGAGGAGGAATGTCCAACAGAAACGAGGGAGTGATGAGAGTCAGCGGTCTGCGGGTAGCAAGTTGTACCGCTGTCTGAGTGAAGGAATGGAATCCAAGTGGAGGTATCCGGGTAGTCAGTGGTCTGCGATAGCAAGTTGTACCACTGCTATGTGAGAGGATAATGGAACAGGTGATACTGGAAACAGGGATCAGTGGTCTGCCTTCAGCAAGTTGTACCACTGAATATATATGTGAGGAGGTGCACGGGGAGAAACTGCAACACAAGATATACACGGGCACCTTGACTTTGAACCACAGTAATATGCACAATATTAATGTATAGATAACTGAGCAATACTGCCAATATAGAAAAGTCTCTTGAAGTAGTCCAGCATAAGTTAACACAGTCAATGATGGCAATAGACTCAGCGGATAGCACACTCCAGAGGAGAACCAACACAGTCCAGCAAGGTATGCAATACACAGCACAGTCAATGAGAAGCAGGCATACCGTGGTTCAGGAGAAGGCAGTCAGACAGGAGTGCAGAGATACCTGAACGGCAGGAGGCCGGCAGGATGCGAAGTCCCTGGATGGGTGAAGCGGTGGTCTAGTAGGTGCAGCGCACAGGTAGGTAGACCAGCAGGGAAACACAGGAAAGCGTGGAGAGCGGATCAGCAGTAGATGAATAAGTCGCGCTGAGGAGTAGTAACAGCGGGTCTCTGCGGGAACACGGAGGTAGCCAATAGCAACCAGCAGGTGCAGTAACGATGGGACACAGGAGAGCAGAGTTGAACTGGAACTGTTGATCACGGAGAATAGCGGGTAGCACCATAGGCAGTAGACTCAGGGAAACACGGGAGAGTTGACAAGAACTGAAGACTGAAGCGCCCAGAGGCAGCGGATAGGAATCAGCCAAACAGTCACAATGAAACACAAACGGGTTGCAGGTTGAAGACTGTAGTGCACGGAGGCAGCGGATAGGAATCAGCAGCAGTCACGATGATGAAACACAGACGAGTTGCAGGTTGAAGACTGTAGTGCACAGAGGCAGCGGATAAGAATCAGCAGCAGTCACGATGATGAAACACAGACGAGTTGCAGGATGAAGACTGTAGTGCACGGAGGCAGCGGATAGGAATCAGCTGGCAGTCACAATCAGGAACAGGTGAATGGAAGTGAATAGGAGACTGAAGTGCACGGAGGCAGCGGATAGGAATCAGCTAACAGTCCCAATAATACATAGTAGAGTTGAAGTGGTTAGATGACTGTAGTGCACGGAGGCAGCGGATAGGAATCAGCTCACAGTCACGATGATATAGTTGATGGTAGAAGTGGTATGGGAACCACAGGAGTAGAAGTGGTTTGGAAACCACAGAGGTAGAAGTGGTTTGGAAACCACAGGAATCAGCAGGGCTGAATAACGAGGAAACACAGGAACACCTTCAGAGACTCATAGGGAATGAGACTCCAAGATCAGGCAACGTGGTGTTGACCACAGGTGCTTAATATAGGGAGGTTGCCTGATCTGCCAATTAAGTTAAAGGAACATACACTGAAGGTTTGGAAAGGGCTGCGCATGCGCAGTCCCTCAGGATAGAGGACGTCCACGGTTCCTAATAGTCCGGGAAGAAGCACTCACAGTCCGGTGAGTGACAAACACACAGGGATATGAGGTCATCCAGATTGGAAGGAAGATCACGAGAAGCTAAATCATCCTTGATGCGCTCATTAAGGCCTTGCCAGAAGGTAGCGATGAGAGCTTCGTCATTCCATCGGAGTTCGGCTGCAAGGGTCCGAAATTGTACCGTATATTGTCCTGCTGTAAGAGAGCCTTGGCGTAATCCTAGGAGACCAGAGGCGGCTGAAGAGATTCTTCTGGGTTCATCAAATACCTTGCGGAATCTTTCAATGAAGACCACAGAATTTTGTAGTATGGGGTCCTCTCGTTCCCAGAGAGGGGAAGCCCAGGCCAATGCTTGCCCCGAGAGAAGTGAAATTAAATAGGCCACTTTTGCTCTTTCTGACGAGAAATTCTCCGGAGCCAATTCGAATTGAATCCAACACTGGTTGAGGAAGCCACGGCATTTCAACGGATCGCCATCATTTTTCTCGGGAGGAGGAAGACAGAGGCCTCTGACGGTAGTACCCCTAGCGGGGATGGTAGGATCTGATGCAGCAGAGAAAGTGGCGGCAGAGGAAGTGGTAGATGGTGATGCTTGCAAGGAGTCCAGACGGGATATGACTCTCTGAATGCATTGCAATAATTGGGCCTGGTTGGATTCTTGTAGTTCCACTCTTTGACCTCGGTGAATTAATAAGTCGCGGGCCAAAGGTTCGTCCGGTCCGCTCATGGCCAGAGTATTCTGTCACACTTTTACACAAGGAATATCACTGACTGGTATTAGCGCTACTAACCTGAGAGGCGCGGATTCTAACACACCACCGGTGTTCACCAGGGACCCCCGCAAGGAGGTTTGGGCTTTGCTGCGTGCGATTTGCAGGTCGCGGTTCTCCCAGGAAGTCACCAGTGCAGCGATTAGAGGGTAGTCAGACAGGCCGAGTCGAAACCAAGGAAGCGAGGTACCACGGAGAGTAGGCAAGAGTAGTCAGGAACGGTCCAAAGGTCAATACCAGTGCGGGCAGCAAAGTACAAGGATGGATATCCGGAAGAGAGGTCAAACAAGCCAAGGAGTCAAATACACAGGAGGTCAGGAACAGTAATATAAACTAAATGCTGGAGCTGGTTAGAACCAATACTCTGGCACTAGACATGTGTCAGAGACTGCTTTAAGTACTCTAAGGTGCCTCCTGATAGGGTTAGGGAGATTTAGGCTGTAAAGACATGCTGGCTGCAGACAGGTGAGTAGATATAGAGTTCTGCTGCTAGGCAACAGGACGAGGATTGCGGAGAGAAGGTGTCCGTCTGCGGCGCCTGTGGAGAGCGTGGAGACGGCACCTGACACCAATGTTGCTGGCTAGAACGTAGATGATGTCCATCCTAGTCCTTCAGATTCTCAAGACTATTTCGGCTATAAAGAATAAGTGATTCCGTCATACTTTACACGTAAGTACCATTTGAGCTTTGCTTCAAATGTAATGCTTAAAGTAAATGGACAATTAACCAAGATAACCATTTTTTCCCCCAAAATGGTGTATTAAGAGAAGAAAAACATCAACAAAGTGACACACATGAATATATATATCACTATTTATATTTGCGCCCTCGCTTGCCCCATGGGCCAACATTTGAAGTGCTCATTTTTTTTTACTCTGGGTCACCCGTGCTGTGTATTACCCACTGGTGGTGAAGGAGTAGGTGCTCCATCAGTGGTTGAGGGGAAGATGCTGCAATAGGTGGTGGAGGGGCAGCTGAGGGCAGTGGGTCAATAGTAGATAGTGGTGGAGGAGATGGCAGTGAGGCAGGGGGGAAAACTTGGGGCAGATAATGAGGGTAAACTTGGGGAGGATAATATGGGTAACTTAGTGGTATAGGGCCCTGAGGTAAGAAATGTGGAAAAGGGGCCTGAAGGATGAAATGTGGCATGGGATGGAAACGTAATTTTTTTGGGATTTATGTGTGGTCAAGTATAACAAAAATGACACGAAATGATTGTACATCTGAAAAAAAAATAAACCTACGTCTCTTTGGCTTGATGGGAATTTTAGCTAGGCATCCATTTAAAATCACTAAGGGATCTTTTCTGAAAATACACAGTGATCATAAAGAACAAGTTCATATTATACAATAGACTGGCTAGGTTGCAATATAAGTCAAATTTATTTTGTTGTTTAATTGTTATATTTTTGATGCACTCTTGTCTCTATTCCAGATTTTGCTGAAAGTCAGAGCTGTTGTATTTCTATATGCTGGTTGTTGCTAAGCAACATTACTCATCCTGCTTTCTGAGCTGCTAACAGGGATTCCACATTGCAGCTGATTTAACAGCTCTTTCAAGACTCATCACTGATCACTACCTAGAAGCTGATCAGTCAACACCTTCTGCTCACATAATTTCTACCCAGCAGCTGATCAGTCAACACTTTCTACTCACATGATTTCTATCCAGCGGCTGATTGTCCAGGACCTACATAAGTACACTCATTGTCATAATTGCCTTGCAGGTGTTAAGTTTACCTAGGTTAGTTCCTGTATGTTTATTCTATATAGATTGGTATACATTCTGCTGCTGAATTCAGTGTGTTTAACCTTGGCTTTTTTGCTGGATCTTATTGTTGCATCTCTGCCTGATCTTAAACTCTCTGCCTGTTTATTGACCTTGTGTACCTCTCCTATCCTCTGAGCCGATTTGCCAATTTCCTATCCTCTTCTGTGTCCTGTTTGTCTTGTTTTGTTTACATGTTGCTTCTCAGCTGCAAGATTTCCTTGACTCTACCTCACTCACGGCTGTTAACAACTACTACACTACTGGAATCAAGCCATGTGGACATCCAAGTACCAGTGAACAGTGTGGTTATGGGAAAGGCAGCTATAGGTTCTGTATAGTTATCAGCAGCTGATTGTGGGGTTCATAACAGTAACAACAGCCATAAACATACAGACTCATCACTTTCAACACTATCAGGTTCAATCCAAGGACCAATTGATGAGCTAGTTAAACCAGAGTTTTCTTGATCAGGAAGAATCAGCCTACCATAGGAGTACCAGATAAGTTCTCTGGTGACTACGCCTCATTCTTCAGTTTCAAGCAAAGCTGTCCCAATTACTTCCATATGAGACCTATTTCATCTGGCATGGAGGTACAACATGTGGGCCTTGTAAGGAGATCCTCAAAACTGGGCTAGTCCCAAAGCCACGGCTATATGATCTGTGGATAATTTCTTTGCAACTCTTGGGCAATTAGATGATGACCCGGATCGGATATTGTCAGCAGTAGTTAGCCTGCACAATTTGAAGCTCCGACTGAACTCCTCAGAACAATATTGCACAGAATTCCAGAGGTAGGCAACTGACACTCAATGGAACAACCCTGTCAGAACGCAGTTTTTTTCCGGTTCAGACTCAATGAAAGATGCCTTAGCCCAGTATCCTGTTCCAGGTACCCTGGACACCTTTTTGAGACTCACCATCCAGATAGATTGGTGAGCTACAAGAATGAGCCCAGGAGCGCAAACAGTTCATGCTGTCACAATTCTAGCAGAATGTGGATTCACTTTCCCCAACATGGATTAGCACTGGTAGTAACAGAGGCGCGGAGTCCAACGAACTACCGACTTCCACCAGGACCCCCGCAAGGAGGTCTGGGCTCCGCTGCAGGTAATTTTGCAAGTCGCGGCCCTCTGAGCTGCCTCCAGGCGAGACAAGCTGGTATCAAGTGCAAGAGATTAGTCAATGTAGCAGGGACTGTTACACTATGGATTGCAGAATGTCAAACTAGGAAACAGAAGAATTGTCGGAACAAGGTGGGTCAGCAACAATTGGGAATACACAGTACCAAATGACAGGCAGAAGAATAGTCAGGAACAGTCTGGGTCAGGATACACAGGATTCAGCACAAGTTACACAGGAACACTGGAGTGAAGGTATGGAGCCTAATACTCTGCCACAGGCCTGTGCACTGAGCAGGTTTAAATAGCTGAGCTGAAGAGCAGGGCGGATCACAGGACAGAACACATGATCTCAGGTTCAGAGCTCTTAAAAGGCCATGCGCCTTCTGTTTTGCAAAGTTTTATTATTATGACACAATTTTGCGCCTGGTGCAGAGGGACGAATAGAGTGAGCGTGCTGGACAGCGAGTTTGAAAAGCAACTGCCTGACTTCAATGTGGGACACACACCTAGTAACCACAGGGATTCCTCCTGCTCCAAGGAGGCCTACTATCCCAATGATGAACCGAAACCCATGCAAATAGGTCAGTTTAAACTCACCTCAGAGGAGAAAATCCAATGACGCCTGCAGGGCTACAAGTGTCATTTCACAACCACTTGTCTGCAGAAGTTGTGACAATGCTCGGTCCTAGGAAAAGGTAGGGAGTTGTCCCTAGGTCTTTCCAGGATCATAGCCTACATATACCAATTAAAATTAAATCCCATGTTAAATTTACTATAATCTATAGCCGTAACTACAGTGGGACAGCAGATAACCATTGATGAATCATTTATACAGGTTGAAGCCCTGATATAGCAGTAGTTTCTTTTCTAGTGGTTCAAGCTCCAAGACATCTAGTCATCTTGATACACCTATGGCTCACCGTCCACAATCCCTGCATAGACTGAACACATGGTCAGATTACTTCCTAGGGGTAAATGTATCAAGCTGCGATTTTGAAAATTCTGCAATTTTCTTGGGCAAGTTGAATCTCGCCAATGTTTAAGCTGAGATTTGATGTAAAATCGCCTGTTTATTGCTTTAAAAATTGCCATTTTCAAAATCGCTAAAAATCATGGTCCCAACTTTTTCCCACTTTAGCTATATAAGTCTCCAAATGTATGAAGTTGCGATTATGAAAAATCCCCCGAGTTTGGTTTAAAAATCACCAGATACAACACGCTGCTTTCTTGCTGTGAGATGATCAAACACATCACTGTTAAAATGAATGCCTCAGGACCCGGCGGCTGTGTAATATGAACAAAAGTGAAATGTTTAAAAAAAAAATGCGTGGAATCCCCCTGTCCAAGCATTATTAACCCTAGTGCAGCCAGCCTTATGCTGGTTGCGCAAAAATCAGGGGGCATCGCGCAACCAGCAGTAGGCTAGCAGAACTAAGGTTAATATTGCTTAGAGGAGGGATTCACGCTTTTTTAAAAAAAATATTATAATGTTAGTGAGCGTAAAACCACCAGTTTTGCATGTAAAACTTGCAATCAATCAGAAAGGAGTATTGTCTTTCAAATGGCAATTTTCAGCTAAACACAGGAGAGTTTGCTAAACATGGGAAAGTTTGAAATTGCCGCAAAAGATGAACAGCGATATTGAAGTACAGGCTAAAAAATGCTACTTAATACAAATAGCGAATTTGGGATTCAAATTGCTGGTTATCTTCCGTGATTTGCCGTGATTCTAAATCGCTGAAAAAATCGGACCTTGATACACTTACCCCCCTGGGGGTAAATGTATCAAGCTGAGAGATTTCCGGCGGGTTTGAAAAGTGGAGGTGATGACTATAGCAACTAATCAGATTCTAGCTATCATTTTGTAGAATGTACTAAATAAATGATAGCTAGAATCTGATTTGTTTTTCAAACCTGCCGGAAAACTCTCAGCTTGATACATTTACCCCCTGGAGTGAATCCTGTCATCAGTCTTGCCTCTCTTTGACCACAATTTCCAGTTCAGTATACCATCTATGTTAATGTTTTCAGCAAACAATCCTCAGATGTCCTTCCCCCACATTGAGCCTACGACTGTGCTATAGAGATTCCTGGATCCAAGCTATCTAAGGGACGTTTATTTTCACCCTCTCCTTCTGATCTAAAAGCCGTGGAGGACTATATTCCTGAAAATCTCCAAAAGGGATTCATAAATCCCTCTAAATTGCCAGTTGGAACTGGTCTGTTCTTTGTCCCCAAAAAGATGGGGGACTCAGACCCTGAGAATTGATTACCAATCTAACTCTATTACCATGTATCGTTCCCACATGTGTCATATACTCAAGAGAATAATCTGTTTGCGAAGATAGAGAAATGTGAGTTTGGGGTCCCTCAGGTAACCTTACTAGCGTCAGCAGTCGCAGCGGTTGCGGGCACTGCCGCGACTCTATGGGTCCCGCTTGTGGCGTCCCAGCCGTCGTTATGACGATCGGGGTGTCACTTCCGGTTCCTTCATCCCCTGGGCAACAACCGGGATGCATCAAGCTCCCTGCCGCCACGCACGGCCTGCTGGCAAACAGCGCGCAGGGCTGTTCAAGATCAGTCTATTAAGGCTGATTAGTTTAGCAGCTGGGCACACTGCTTTCTAATTTGACAACACTGACAGGAGTTTATTATGCCCACACCTGGAGCTTTTGCAGGTCCCTGCTCTGATTGGCCCTTGCCACTATTTAAGGCAGTGAGGACTGAGCCTCATTGCCGGTTATAGCATTCTGTCCCAGTACTGCTGCCTGCTCCTGTACTTGTTTGGTCTTGAACCTTGGATTGATTTATCTGTGTATGACCTCTGCCTGTCCCTGGACCCTGAACCATTGCCTGTGACCCTGACCTTTTGCCTGTACCCGGATTCTGAACCATTGCCTGTGACCCTGACCTTTTGCCTGTACCCGGATTCTGAATCACTGCCTGTGACCCTGACCTTTTGCCTGTACCCGGATTCTGAACCATTAGCTGTGACCCTGACCTTTTGCCTGTACCCGGATTCTGAATCACTGCCTGTGACCCTGACCTTTTGCCTGTACCCAGACTCGGAACCATTGCCGGTGACCCTGACCCTGCTGGTACCTGACATCTCCTCCAGTGCTCTGTCCAGTCCGCAGATCTCTGGCCTGCCTCTGCTCTGTGTGCTACCTCCTGTACCTGTGCATAACTCCTGGGGGCATCCGAGTACCTGTGAGCATAACCAATCTCTATGGGAAAGGCGGCTCTTAAAGGTGAAGACCTCTTCTACTAGTTCTATGAGTTCATGCCACACTGGTTGCCGTAACATTATAATCTGCCAGTGAAAATTGGAGGTAATTCTGCCATGGACAACATCGACCCGAACCTTTCTCCAGCCCAGGTCCTGGCTAATTAGATCCAGGCTATATCTCAAGTTGTACAGGGTTTATATAATTGCTTGTCAGTACAAGAAGAGGCCTCCAGAAACCCGCAGCCTCAGCAGGCCTCTTCTGGCATCTCTCCGGAGCCAAAACTGAATTTGCCCGATCAATTCTTGGGAGGCAGGCCCACCTTCCACAACTTTAAGGAGAAGTGCAGGTTATACTCTCGTCTGAAACCACGCTCCTCTGGCTTTGAACAGCAGAGAGTCTAGGTTGTATTCTCTCTACTCCAGGGCGATCCCCAGTCCTGGGCCTTCTCCCTTCCGCCATCGAGTACATCCTTACAAACTGTGGATGCCTTCTTCCAGGCCTTGGGTCTGCTATACGACGACCCAGACAGAGTGGCCTCAGCTGAGTCCCATCTCCGGGCATTAAGGCAAGGATGTCGTTCTGCTGAGGAGTATTGTGCGGAATTCCAGCGATGGTCAACAGTGCGTTGAATGATCCGGTGCTGCGGAGTCAGTTCCACTTGGGCCTTACAGAGCAAATCAAGGACTGCCTAGTTCAGTATCCTGTACCTACCTTGCTTGAAAATTTGATGCAGCTTGTCATCAAGATTGATCGTCGAATCAGAGAGAGGAAAACTCAAGAGAATCATCTATATCTCCTAGCTCACCACCCAAGTCTGGTTCTACTCTTCTGGATTCCCCTGAACCCATGCAGTTGGGCGCCTACCGTCTGCATCCCGAGGAACGTTCCAGACGACGCTTTCTAGGTCTCTGTTTGTATTGTGGCCAATCAGGCCACCTAGTTCATTCCTGTCCTAGCAAGTCGGGAAACGCCTAAACCTACGTGCTGGTGAAGAGATGCACTTAGGTCTCCAAGTAATCTCTTCAGAAAACTCTTTGTTGGTCCCTGGACATCAAGTCTTCCGCGATAAGTCCATGGAGGTGACAGCCTTCCTCGACACTGGAACAGCAGGTAACTTTCTGGACATCCACCTGGCTAAGACGCTTGGTATTCCTGAAGTCAGACTGGGATCGAGCATTACCGCCTGCAGTCTCGATGGAAACACCTTGATTGGGGGTAGAATACTTGCTAAGACTCCATTGGTTCATTTGTCTGTAGGAGCTCTCCATACTGAGGAGGTCTCTTTCTTCCGGATCACCTGTCCCTCTATTCCATTAATTTTGGGGTATACTTGGCTGCGAAGTCATAATCCTACTATTGATTGGAAAAATGGGAGATCATCCATTGGAGTTCAGAGTGCTCTTCCACATGCTTGACCCTACCTCTTAGGACTCTCCAGCCCAGTCCAGAATTGCTACCTGCACCCTAACAGGACTTCAGTGAGGTCTTCTGTAAACAGAAGGCTGACTCTCTCCCGCCTCATCGGAACTATGACTGTGCTACTGACATTGTACCTGGTTCAAAATTGCACAAAGGGCGTCTGTACTCTTTGTCTGTCCCAGAGACCCAAGCTATAAAGCAGTACGTGGAGGAGAATCTGAAGAAAGGACTTATCTGTCCCTCCAAATGCTCAGTAGGAGCGGGATGCTTCTTTGTGGGCAAAAACTATGGAAGTCTGAGGCCCTGCATCGACTACCGCGGCCTGAATAAAATCACAGTCAAAAACACCCGCTGCCATTAATTTCTGTTCTATTTGATCAGCTCAAGTCAGCAACCATTTTCTCTAAGATCGACCTCAGGGGTGCTTATAATCTTATCCGCATCAAATAGGGAGATGAGTGGAAGACGGCCTTTAATACTCACTCCGGGCATTATGAGTATCTAGTGATGGCATTCGGATTGTGCAACGCCCCGGCAGTCTTCCAAGACCTCATCAATGATGTCTTGCGTGAATTCTTAGGAAATACCGTAGTGGTCTACTTGGACAATATTCTAATTTACTCTCAGTCCTTGTCTCAGCACCTTTATTAGGTACGGGAAGTTCTGGAGAAGTTGCGCCAACATCATCTCTACGCAAAATTGGAGAAGTGCGAGTTCGAAGTCTCCAGGGTGGCCTTCTTAGGATATATCATTTCTTCATCTGGTTTCTCCATGGACCCCAGTAATGTCCAAGCAGTCCAGGACTGGGTTCTTCCTACAAACCTCTAGGCGATTCAAAGGTTCCTTGGCTTTGCCAATTACTATCGAAGGTTTATACGCTCATTTTCTTCCCTGGTGGCTCCTATTACTGCTCTCACCCAGAGGGACGCAGACATGGCTAATTGGTCTTCTGAAGGTGTTGGCAAGCTTTTCTGTCCTTAAAGTCGCCTTCAAATCTGTACCCTTTCTTAGGCACCCAGACCCAGAGCTCCCGTTCATTGTAGACGCCTCAGATGTAGGAGGAGGCGCCATTCTCTCTTAAAGAGATCCACAAAGCAAGAAATTGCATCCGTGTGCATATCTGTCCAGGAAATTCTCGCCTTCTGAAATTAACTACGATGTTGGGAATCGAGAATTATTGGCCTAAAGTGGGCCCTCGAAGAGTAGCGGCATTGGTTAGAAGGAGCTGCTCATGTTATAACAATCTTCACTGACTATAAAAACCTTCAGTATATTCAGACCGCCAAAACTCTAAATCCTCGGCAGGCCCGCTGGGCTCTGTTTTTCACCCGGTTCAACTTTCTCATCACTTACCGTCCAGGATCAAAGAATGCCAAGGCTTATTTTCTGAGCTTTATGGAATGCCATCCTCAGCCTCCTGACCCACAACCTATTATTCCCTCGACCTCCATTCATATCGGTCTAACTCAAGATCTTGGGGCCACACTTTGCCAGTTCCAGAAAATTGCTCTAGCTCAGACACCTGCTAATAAATTGTTTGTCCCGATTCATCTGAGTAAGCCTGTCTTCATCGAATGCCATGACAACCGCTCAGCAGGTCATCGCGGAATCCATAGGACCATTGAAACACTCTCCCGCTGTCTTTGGTTGCCCACCTTATCTTCTGATGTGGAAAACTATGTACGCGCCTGCCAGAATGTGCCAGATACAAATCTTCTAGAAACCATCTTCCTGATCAACTACTACCGTTGCCGACTGCAAGCAGGCCTTGGACTTTATTGTCGACCTCCCATTGTCTTCAGGTCATAACACAATTTGGCTGGTCGTTGATCGATTTAGCAAAATGGCACACTTAGTACCCTTTCCCAAACTGCCGGATGCCAGAAGCTTGGCCACCTTATTCATTACACATATTTTCCGTCTCCACAGCCTTCTGGAAGACATTGTCTCGAACTGGGGGTCCCAGTTTATTGCACAATTTTGGAGGTCCGTTTGCAATTCCCTTGGAATCAAAATCAGTTTGTCCTCAGCTTACCACCCTCAATCGAATGGCCTGGGCAACAATCAGGACGCATCAGGCTCCCTGCCGCCAAAAAGATGGAGGACTCAGACCCTGAGAATTGATTACCAAGGCCTTTATCAGATAACCGTGAAAAACCAGTACACATTACCTTTACTCCCAGAGCTATTTACACATACGGGGCATTACACATTCTTAGTAATGCCTTTTGGACTCAGTAATGCTCCGGCAGTTTTCCAGGACCTTATTAACAATATCTTGAGGAGCTTCTTGAATAAATTCGTAGTCATTAACCTGGATGACATTATAATTTACTCTAACTCTATTACCATGCATCGTTCCCACATGTGTCATATTCTCAAGAGAATCATCTGTTTGCCAAGATAGAGAAATGTGAGTTTGGGGTCCCTGAGGTAACCTTACTAGTGTCAGCAGTCGCAGCGGCCGTGGGCACCGCCGAGACTCTCTGGGTCCCGCTTGTGGCATCCCGGCCGTCGATATGATGATCGGGGTGTCACTTCCGGTTCTTTCATCCCCTGGGCAACAACCGGGATGCATCAGGGCTGTTCAAGATCAGCCTATTAAGGCTGATTAGTTTAGCATCACTGCTTTCTTATTTGACAACACTGTCAGGGATTATGCATGCACCTGGAGCTTTTCCAGGGCCCTGCTCTGATTGGCCCTTGGCACTATTTAAGGCAATGAGGACTGAGCCTCACTGTCGGTTATAGCGTTCTGTCCCAGTACTGCTGCCTGCTCCTGTACTTGTTTGGTGTTGAACCTTGGATTGATTTATCTGTGTATGACCTCTGGACCCTGAACCATTGCCTGTGACCCTGACCTTTTGCCTGTACCCGGACTCGGATCCTTTGCCGGTGACCCTGCTGGTACCTGACATCTCCTCCAGTGCTCTGTTCAGTCCACAGATCTCTGGCCTGCCTCTGCTCCGTGTGCTACCTCCTGTACCTGTGCACTGTTGTGTGAGCATAAACTTATACTACTCTGAGCATAAGTCCTGGGGGCATCCAAGTACCTGTGAGCATAACCAGTCTCTACGGCAAAGGAGTCTGCTAAAGGTGAAGACCTCTTCCACTAGTTCTATGAGTTTGTGCCGCAGTGATTGCCGTAACAACTAGGCTATATTATTTAGGTCGGTGGGTTCTCCATGGATCAATCTAGATTGAGAGCCATCCAAGAATGGGTACAACCCACATATCTAAAAGCCTTACAGCGATTCCTTGAGTTTGCAAACAGTTATTGGAAATTTATACAACGATTCTCCTCAATTGTAGGTTTGTTAACTATTCTAACCTAGAAGGTGGAAGACCCAAACATCTGGCATCAGGAAGCCATCAAAGCTTTCATTATTATTATTATAGAAAAACACAAAAATAAATTAGGCGCTAAAATGTGTGATTGGTGCTAGATCATTCACTTGATTGCTGCCTAACAGCAATAAAATAAGGCACTTCATTTAACCGTTGCTCAGCATTAACAGGTACTCTACCTTTTTTATATAACTGAAACAAAAAAAAATAGCAAACAGAAGAGCGCTGGTTAAAGCAACATTATATGGTATTTATTATAAACCCAGTCCATTTAAATAATAATAAAATCACACATAAAATATGACATAATAAACAGATAGTGTGACAGGTTTAAATCGAATCCCGAAACAAAGTTTCTATTATCTTACTATCAGTGTATATAGAGAAGGTCCAGTCTTTGCTACATGGGGGTGTTTCTTTAGGACTGATTTTCCAAATGGCTTCTGAAGTTACCTAAAAAAGAATGGATTAGGAGCACTTGTGTGGCTATGGAGTTTTCTCCAATTGCTGTGGATATATGATTGAATTGATTTCCATTTACATATTCAGGTAATATTTCAGTGAATAATGCTAACCCTAATGGTTTATTTTGCTTTTCTTAAGGAGGCATAAATTAGGAATTCTAAAGTGGAAACACTTGGATTATTGGCGTAAATAAATCTCTCCTAAGGACGGATATATTTAAAGCACTGGGAATTCATATTTACATATGAGTGGTTAATATGAGCCAGAGAAATAAAAAGTTTATTTGGGAATTTTGATTCAAACCTGCAACACTATATGTTTTTATGTCATATTTTATGTGTGATTTTATTATGATTTAAATGGAAGGGGTTTATAATAAATACCATATAATGTCACTTTAACTAGCACTCGTCTTTTTGCTATTTCATCATCATTATTATTATTATTATTATTATCATTAATTTATAAGGTGCCACAAGGTTTCCGCAGTGCCGTACAGAATACAGACAGTTGACCATACAAGAAAACACAGTACAGAACAATGAACAAGTAAAACCAAGACTCAATAGCTCCAAGCATAGCTAGTACAGTAAAGTTGGAGATAAAATGGTATAGAGACAGAAGGGAAGAGGGTCCTGCTAATAAGAGCTTACAAACTAAAGGGAGGGCAAAGAGATTGTAGGCACAAGGGGGGAGTCAGTGGAGGGGATCAGGCGGGAGAAGAGCGCGTTTAGGGACAGGGGAGGAGAGAATTGAGAAGATCAAGCATGTAGATGGTTAGGTGGATGGTTAGTAGGCTATAAGGAACAGATGAGTTTTAAGTAGAGATGCTCAGTCTCGGTTTTCCGAAAACCGAACCCACCTGAACATCGTAGATCTGAGTACCGAGCCAAGCTGGCTCGGAACTTTCGCGTGAACTCTGAACTAAAAACTAGGGAAACCGTCATTGTTGCATCGATGAATCTTGCAAGTTTTGGATTCTATAGGTACCGTCCTCCATGGAGATCTGGTGCCATTTCCCAGAGAGACACAGAAGGGGTAGCAGGGTTCTTGGCAGTCTCCACTGCAGTTGGGCAGCATCATTAATGAAAGAGAAAAAGGAGGGGTAGCAGTGTTCTTAAAAGTCTCCAGGGACATTGTACTGTACCATAGCTCACACACAAACAGGAGAGGTGGCAGTGTTCAGTGCTGAAACAGAAATAATAGGGGAGGCAGTGTTCTTAAAAGTCTCCAGGGACATTGTACTGTGCCATAGCTCACACAGAAACAGAAGAGGGGATAGTGTTCATGCCAGTCTACAGTGTACTTGCTATTGCTCATTTTCAGTGCTGAAACAGAAATATTAGGGGTGGCAGTGTTCTTAAAAGTCTCCATTCACATTGTGCCATCAATATGGTTCCACATCAGTCCACAGAAGACCAGGAGCACCAAGCAACTGCTGGCACCAGTCATGATGATAGTAATCCCTCTACATCATCTACTAAAACCTATGTTAAAGTGCATAGTGTTTTTAAGTCAGGGAAACAAAAAGGTAAAAAAAAAAAAGCTTTTACCTTGGTGTTACGAACGCGCTCCCAGCTGCCGTGATGTTGGGGTGTTTGCTGTATGGGGTCACACACGATTTCAGCCCGCAGTCTCTCTCACCTATCACACAGGTTCTTAGACCTACGGAATCGCCCCCAAACACAGCGCTCTCACACCCCCAGACACTTCAGGTACAGCCACCACCTATTGGGTACGGGCAATAGGACCCCAATATACTATCCCACACTGGCACACAGGCTTCTAGTTCCACAAACTAGCAAGACTCCCACCAGCACACACAGGGTTAACTCTTCACACCTCCAGACTGTTACACAAATGTACATACAAGCACACACAGCTTGTTAATCAAATGTATCAACAAATCACACACTGGCATTCCAAGGGTTTACCTGGACGAGCAATCTTCTCTACAAAGGCTATGGATTATTTAGAGTATCAAGGACGCAACTTATTAAATTTTAGATTTAATATACAAAAGGTACAGGGCATTCAGATAAAAAGAAAAATAAGGAATAAACAAATAATAAATTTGACATAACAAGCAAAACAGTTTAAAATAAAAGAGATAACGTACAGAGCATTACTTACATATAATAATCTGTATGCCTGGGGCAGGCAGAAATAATGGACAGTCCTTCAAATAGATTGATCCCCAAAAGTCTGACCATTTGTTCCCTCAGAACACAGATTTTTAAGCAACCTCAAATGGGTGCGGCATTCACAGGGGCAGGGTTAATGCTAATCGGGGTTGTGTCCTGGGACACCTTTTCAAACCAAATTTACCTGTTGACTGATTTATTAACCAATTCTACAATGTGATATATTTGTCCTGGACAGCGTTACATCGATCCAATTTTATCATTAACCAATCCCCTATAACTTTGTACATCTTTTCATATCAAACATGCCTAAGTACAGGGCATTCGCAGAGCTTCCACTCCTTTTCTTCATTTTTCTGTGGGGCAGAATTCTTAATTTAACATATGAGCTGCCCTTCCTCATGCTATTGAGGAATAGGTGGTTGATCTCTGCTTTTATTGATTTTAAGTGGCATATTTTAAAACGGAATTCTTTCTGTCTATACAGTAATACATATAGGCTATGTTATCCCCTGGCCTCATTGAGCCAGGCCACATGCTGAGCGGTACCTACAAGTCTATTCAAGTGTCACAAGCAAACAGTGCTATGTCCTGGAAGCTGCTAAAAGTGGCAGGCTTATCTCCTCACACTGGGATGTAAAAACCTCCAAACACCATTACATCAGACTCTGCGTCTTTTACTGTTACACTAGCTTATCAATGGATTCATTTGATACAACCTATTTACCCTGCAGTTATGAATTATCCCTTGTAAATAACTGCAAGCTCTCTAATTTACACCTAGGGGTTAGTTTGTGTTTATACTACCTATTGAAGGGAAGTAAATTAGCTAGGGAAATACATGATCAAATACAATGGATGTCTGATCTGCATATCTAAAGCTGGTCTCTGCACAAAGGGTTTACCTAACTCAATTACCTGTTCCTGGGCTCATTCGGTCACACCTTTATCTGAATTGAACATCAGGTGAATTTAGGTATTCATGCAAAGATTTATTTGGGTCCTGACATCCAATATTCTATTTCAGCATATCAGATCTATGCTTTATCCTGACATCTCCCCCCTTCAAGAGATGGCATGGGCATTGACTGACAGGTCAGTGCCCAAGATCATCTCATCTAATTTCCCCCTGGGTCCACTGTAATAGCTGCTAGCTGGCTCTCACTGTCATTATGAGCCTTCAACCGATTATCATGAAAATTTCTCTCTATCATCCTGGCAGGGGAATCATACCACTGCTTCTGGCTGGTCTGGGCCTGCATCACGTTCTCATGTACCAACCCTGTTACAGTGTGCACTTTGTCTCTAATCCTCATGTCTTCTAAGTGAAAGCCTGAGGGAAAAATGGCCAGGAATTCCTGATACTGTACTTCTAAGTGGGAACCCCTTAAGGCTGGCACAGCAGAATACCTACTTCCACTCTGCCCTGCTCCCCAGTTACAACCTTCCCTGTCAGTGGGAAACCCTATGCACTTCTTATCTTGGGGCCTACATAACAGTACACTCCCCTCCCCCTTGGACTCATCTATCTGGGGATGTAGAGTAGCCGGGAGTATGGGCCCCTCATCTATCTCCTCTAAGCCGTTAGACGGCTGGCTAAGTGAGTGTGGGCTAGCAACTGACCCCCCTGTCTCTATGGAAAACTCAGACGAATGGTCAGAACTCAGATGTAGATCTGAGTGGTGAACATTCGAACTACAGGTCCCAGCAACAAAGTAAGAATTGCTGTCACTCGCTACTTCCCGTTGGTCAGGACTATGTGTCTCCCCCACATGCTCAATCGCTCTGTATGCAGCTGGTTCAGGCACAGAATATACATCTTCACTCTGCCCTCCCTCCCAGTTACCTGGTACAGCATCTTCCGAGCACATTACCTGGGTAGAAACATTGTCTTTCTCTAGCACAACAGAATTAATCACATTGTCATCTGTCCCATTTCTAGTAAGCATATTATCTACACCAGTATTAATGCCAACATCTGCAATAACAATGTCCGCTGTCCCTATCCCATGACAAGATGTCAGTGTAAAAACAGGTTTGGATTCTAACACAATACTGTTATTGACATTATCCTCATTATAGGCAGTAGGTCCAATAAGACATTCTCTTTCCTTATCACATCCTGGCACCTCGGGTTCTTCCCGTGAATCATCATAATTGCCAGAGTTAACACTGGCACGTATCAGCTTCTCATCATCACATTTCACTCGCACAGCACCAGATGCAAAATGATTACAGAACAGTTCAGGTTCTTTACACAAAGTCACATCATTGGCAGGTTCAGCATTATCCCATACTACCTGGGCTGAGTCACATGGTGTAACAGAATTAGAGATAGTAGGAACAACATTTGCGGGAACATACTGAGAATTTAACCATCCAAGATCAGTAACTACTAAAACATTTGTGGGAATATCTTCAGGCACTTCCCTTTCTCCCACAGAAATAGTCTTCTCAACAATTATGTCCTCTTTAAAATCAGCCTCCTCCAATAGCAAATTCTGTGCAGCATCTGGTAGTATGCTGCTAGCATCATCAGCTTCCCCCAGCAGATTAAAAGGGGCCTCTGGATGCAAAATCTCGGTAGCATATTCCATGTTATCTGTAGCTGGCAGGGGTACCTTTTCCTCGTGGGCCACCTCTATAGGCTGGGCGATTACTGATCCAGCTTGTGAAAGAAGCTGCTGCAGGTGCTGCCTTTCGTCAGCCACCCGGCGACACTGATCTAGCCAGAATGGGGTATGAAGTCCACCCCTGAAAGATACCTCTTCCTGAGCGTATTCAAAACTCTCCTCCAGGTAGTCCAGCCGTTCCATAAGACTCATCGTGTAGCCCGGAATAAGGACCATCATGCGATACTCGCTGAAAGGATGTATCGGGCTTTCCTCTTCCCAGTCGAGGTGTTCGATGATCTCCCTGCGTGTCTTGTTGTGGCAGGAGAAACCTCGCAGCTGAGCTTCTTCAATTAGCTCTGCCATACTCATCATGACAAGTGGATTCTTTGGATTTATGAAAATGTACCTACTTGGATCCTCTGGTTCAGTGACATTATCCACACCTTGATCCTCTGGGTCTGTCTTGCTCCCCAGCTCAGGTTCCATATCACATTGTTTCTTTGCATCATCCTCCAATAATGCGTGAACCAACTCCTTTTTAGTTTTATCTGTCCAGTTGAGACCTCGCTGCTCACACAGGGCAATTAAAACTTCTTTGGCTTTTTTCTTGTAAGCAGCTGCCATCCTTGCAGTCACTTTGCAAAATAAAAGATAGAAAAGAAAAACAAGAGAGAAGGGAAGGGAACTGCTTTGCACGTATGTCTTCAAAAATTATAGCCCTGAGTTTCGTCCTTGTAAAACTATTGTATTCCTCGCAAGGTTACAATCAGTTTATAAGTGCAAGGGTTAATTGCTTAAACCATGCACTTAATACTCTAAGAAATTAAATCATCCCACCGCTATGCCACCAATTTGTCACGAACGCGCTCCCAGCTGCCGTGACGTTGGGGTGTTTGCTGTATGGGGTCACACACGATTTCAGCCCGCAGTCTCTCTCACCTATCACACAGGTTCTTAGACCTACGGAATCGCCCCCAAACACAGCGCTCTCACACCCCCAGACACTTCAGGTACAGCCACCACCTATTGGGTACGGGCAATAGGACCCCAATATACTATCCCACACTGGCACACAGGCTTCTAGTTCCACAAACTAGCAAGACTCCCACCAGCACACACAGGGTTAACTCTTCACACCTCCAGACTGTTACACAAATGTACATACAAGCACACACAGCTTGTTAATCAAATGTATCAACAAATCACACACTGGCATTCCAAGGGTTTACCTGGACGAGCAATCTCCTCTACAAAGGCTATGGATTATTTAGAGTATCAAGGACGCAACTTATTAAATTTTAGATTTAATATACAAAAGGTACAGGGCATTCAGATAAAAAGAAAAATAAGGAATAAACAAATAATAAATTTGACATAACAAGCAAAACAGTTTAAAATAAAAGAGATAACGTACAGAGCATTACTTACATATAATAATCTGTATGCCTGGGGCAGGCAGAAATAATGGACAGTCCTTCAAATAGATTGATCCCCAAAAGTCTGACCATTTGTTCCCTCAGAACACAGATTTTTAAGCAACCTCAAATGGGTGCGGCATTCACAGGGGCAGGGTTAATGCTAATCGGGGTTGTGTCCTGGGACACCTTTTCAAACCAAATTTACCTGTTGACTGATTTATTAACCAATTCTACAATGTGATATATTTGTCCTGGACAGCGTTACATCGATCCAATTTTATCATTAACCAATCCCCTATGACTTTGTACATCTTTTCATATCAAACATGCCTAAGTACAGGGCATTCGCAGAGCTTCCACTCCTTTTCTTCATTTTTCTGTGGGGCAGAATTCTTAATTTAACATATGAGCTGCCCTTCCTCATGCTATTGAGGAATAGGTGGTTGATCTCTGCTTTTATTGATTTTAAGTGGCATATTTTAAAACGGAATTCTTTCTGTCTATACAGTAATACATATAGGCTATGTTATCCCCTGGCCTCATTGAGCCAGGCCACATGCTGAGCGGTACCTACAAGTCTATTCAAGTGTCACAAGCAAACAGTGCTATGTCCTGGAAGCTGCTAAAAGTGGCAGGCTTATCTCCTCACACTGGGATGTAAAAACCTCCAAACACCATTACATCAGACTCTGCGTCTTTTACTGTTACACTAGCTTATCAATGGATTCATTTGATACAACCTATTTACCCTGCAGTTATGAATTATCCCTTGTAAATAACTGCAAGCTCTCTAATTTACACCTAGGGGTTAGTTTGTGTTTATACTACCTATTGAAGGGAAGTAAATTAGCTAGGGAAATACATGATCAAATACAATGGATGTCTGATCTGCATATCTAAAGCTGGTCTCTGCACAAAGGGTTTACCTAACTCAATTACCTGTTCCTGGGCTCATTCGGTCACACCTTTATCTGAATTGAACATCAGGTGAATTTAGGTATTCATGCAAAGATTTATTTGGGTCCTGACATCCAATATTCTATTTCAGCATATCAGATCTATGCTTTATCCTGACACTTGGTAAAGAAAAAAACAGCTGTATACAAGACAAAGTTAACTGCAAAAAAATGCCAACATGCCATTCTACACACGCAGTGGCAAGGAAAGAATCAGGTCTTCAACTTTTTGTATGAGTGCTAGTTCTACAACTGTCTTTGCGGCATCTTCTTGTAAGGTCAGTCATGACGATGCAACCTTATCATTCTGACTCAAAAAGCAGTGTAAAAGCCGAGCTGGAAGAAAACAGCAAGGCATTAGAAGTGTCACGGAGTTCACGGGTGATCTTTGGCACAACTCTACCCAAGGGCGTGAAGTGTAACGGAACAGGTGGTCTTTGCCAGGAACCCCCTGCAAGGAGGTATGGTCTTTACAGCCCCTGTCTTGCAGGTCTCGGCCCTTTGGGTGAGTAACAGACAGACCCGCTTAGGAGAGTAATGAACGGAGAGACAGTAGCTAAAGGCAAAAGGAACCTAAGGTGAGAGTGGAATAGCGTGAAGACAAATACAGAGAGTCTGCGAATGGGTAGAACTGAACTGTAGGCGCACACTTATTAAATCTATAGTAAGTGCAGCCCCCAAAGGGGTTTTAGCCAGGGCCATCTTTCCGACTGGGCACGATGGGCAGGTGCCCGTGGGCCCCGCGGGCAAGGGGGTCCCAGGCAGGACTCTCAATGAAAATAAAAAATACTGTAAAAAAACAAAGCAAAATAAAAACTTACCTGTTGCTGTCACCTGACCGTTCAGGTCAGGTGGTCAGGTCAGGTGGTGATCCAGCTCCCTCCCTGGTCCCCTCTTCAGTGCTGCATTTGCAGTGAATGTCGGGCGTGATGATGTCATCACGTCCGACATTCACTGCGAGCACAGCACGGAGGAGTGCAGAATGGAGAACAGCGACAGCGACTCAGCGAGGACTCAGAAAAACCAAGAGAAGGGGATCGGACTCAGAGAACAAGGCAATTGAAAGGTAGGTTAAGGGGGGATTTGATTCTCTAGTTAAAGGGATGCTGCTGAGTGAGCACACATAAAAGAAAAGGGATATATATATATATATATATATATATATATATATATATAAAATCACACATATATATATATATATATATATATATATATATATACATATCATCATCATCATCATCATCATTTATTTATATAGCGCCACTAATTCCGCAGCGCTGTACAGAGAACTCATTCACATCAGTCACATATATATGTTTATATATATATACATATATATGTTTATATATATATATATATATATATATATATATATATGTGTATATACAAGTTAACCCGTGCATGATACTCATGCATTCTAGTCAAATCAAGCTACTTAAGGTCTTAAAAAGGTTCTTGTCATGCATTTGGGCCATAGCCCAGGCCTCCTAAGGGGAAGAGCGTTACTTCCCGATGCAAGCGCCCTTTTTAATGTGTGTTCATGAGGTAAAATTACCTCACGAAAATGAGTTTGAGCACTCAACTCGTAAATTTAGCCTTTACTACCCCTCCCACGGGGGGAACGGGGGATGATGGAAGTTAACTGACTTCACTATTCTAATTTTTTTGTCAAATAATGTCAGTATACTAAATTTCAGGTCAATTGGATGAGCCCTTTCTGAGAAAATAGTTTTTTACACACACACACACACACACTAACACACGCCGCTAGGCTTTTACTTTTACATATTAGATAATGCTAAGAATTTAGTAGGTCAGTGTAGTATATAACTCAGACCAGCAGGTGGCGCTGCAGCTTGAGCACTCTGTCACCCGGTAGTTTTTTCCACACACAGACTAACACACGCCGCTAGGCTTTTATATTATAGATATATATATAGGACCCAGTGCACTGCTTTGTCCGGGTGACCATAATGTTGTTAAGATGTCCCTGGTTTCAGCAGGATTTGACCCCAGAAGATTTTGAGATTTTGTCACCATTATATGCATTTTTCCAGTTGTAAATGTTTTTCAATTATTCTTATGTCAAATGGCATCACGCTATGTTTTTTTCTGATATTTGCTTTTTCCACATGATTCTATACATGGAGAGTGAATTTCACTAAAGAAGAATTCGATCTCCATTGAATAAAAGTACTATTGTTTTTCTATCACTTATATTTGAACACTAAAAGCGCTGAAGATTTAATCACATTCTTGTTGTTAGGGATAGGGATAAATATAGGGATAGGGACAGGTTTAGGGATGGAGATAGGGACAGGTCTAGGGATAGGGTTAGGGTCAGGTCCAGGGATAGGAACAGGGTTAGAGTTAGGGATAATACTGTCTACATTTGAATTGTCAACCTAATAAATACTGTCTACATTGCAATTGATGTCCTAATAATACTGTCGATGTCATTATATTGTCGACTTTATAACCTCGTCTACTCTGCTGCCCATCAATCATATTATGTTAATCCAACATAAGGTTGGGTGGGAGTTCTGAAGGACAATTCCATATTGCACCACTTTTCTTTTCTGCCACTGCTGTGTGGCAATGTTTCCTAAATGTGCTTTGAACGGCCATGTGTTTGTACCATTACTAATCGACAGAGCAACCAGGCAACTCGCTACAGTCATATAGTTTATTGACAGCACTGTTAGCTTACCTGCCTTAAGCCCATTGTTAGCTTGTTTTGTGGGGGCCCAAACAAACCAAGCACTTTAGCCACAAAAGAGGCACTCCTTTTCACTGAAGTGCTTGGTTTATTAAATTGTGCATATCCTTTTTAAGATCCAACATAAGGGTGGGTGCAAGGGCCCAAGGGCAATTTCATCTTGCACCACTTTTCCTTTCAGCTCCCGCTGTGTGCCAATGTTACCTAGATGTGCTATAAACTGTTGTGTGCTTTGCAAAACTTAGCTTTCACCAAGACACAAGACCCCCATTGATGATGCAGATGACTCAGCACAACATTCTGGGGGTAAATGTATCAAGGTCCAATTTTTTCAGCGTTTTAAAATCGCGGCAATTTTAATCCCAAAGTCGACAGATTAAACTGCGATTTTTACTCTGATCGTGATTTGCTGCTATGTCAAACTCTCCCATCTTTAGCAAACTCTCCTGTCTTGTCCTCATCTAGCTGCAAGATTAGTAAACACATCAAGGTCAGACTTTACTGTCGGAGGTCCGGACAGCTGTCAAATGTTTAAAAATAGATAAAAGTTTTTTAAAAGAAAAGCGTGGGGTGCCCCCGCCCGGCCACTATTAACCCTAGTGCTGCCAGCCTACTGCTGGTTACGTGAATATCGGGGAAACAATTTGCGTGGGGTCCCCCCGATTTTCACATAACCAGCACTAGGCAAACCAGCCTGGGGTGGGTGGAACTATAGCAGGGGGACACGTGGCAGGGTTCCCCTGCCATAATGACAACACACCCAGGCTGTTCAGCGCTGAGCAGGATTACAAATATATCTGGCTGAAGATAAGAAGACTGCTATCAACAAATGGGCCCTACTGGCCAGCAGAACTGAAGATTTTTCCAAGCATGGATTTTGAGATAAAAACTTATTTGGGACATTTACAAGCCGGACTTTGCCATACAAATTTATTTGGAACATTTACAAGACTTTGGAATTACAAATACTTTTGGACATTTCAAGCAGGGACTTTGGAATTACAAATACTTTTGGACTTGGTTTTTAAGCATTTTTGGATTAAAAGCTGCTGACGAAAGAAGTAAAAATCTGATTGGTAAGTATTTTCGGCTTTTATCATTTTTAATAAATATATGTGGTATTAATGAGGGTGTGTATTGTTTTTATTGGGGTTTTATTATTTTTATTAAGATTTGGTGGTTGTTGGTGGTTTATTTAACATTTTGTTTTGTAGAACTACAGGTCCCAGCCAGCCGTGGGTGTCAGGGCATGTTGGTACTTGTAGTTCTCCATGTGCCAGCATGCCCTGGCTGCCATGGGTATGCTGGTGCTTGTTGTTATACAAGTATCAGCATGCCCTCACTGATTATGGCAGCCCGGGCTGGCTGGGACTTTAGTTCCACAAAACAAATGGCGTCAGTTTGGTTTTTTAAATGATATAATCGCCGTTTATTACCCTTCGCCCACTGCCCAGGGGTGTAGGAAGAGCACTAGTGCTTTCAGCACTGAGCTGGGTGTCCCTAGAGGCGGGGAGGGCTTGTTTTTTTTGGTGGACCCCACTCCCTAGGAAATCCAGCCCAGAGCTGAACAGCCTGGGATTGGTTGTCATTATGACACTATAGTGCCACCCACCCCAGACTGGTTTGCCTAGTGCTGGTTATGTGAAAATCGGGGGGACCCCATGCAAATTTTCCCCCCTGATTTTCACGTAACCAGCAGTAGGCTGGCAGCACTAGGGTTAATAGTGGACGGGCGAGGGGGACCCCATGCTTTTTAAAAAATCTTTTATTTATTTTTAAACATTTGACAGCTGCCGGGACCTCCGACTGTTTAGTCTGACAGTGTAACAGTGATGTGTTTACTAATCATGCTGCTAGGATGCAGCGTGTTGTATGTAGCGATTTTTAAAGCAGACTCAGTAGTTTGCATAATCGCAGCTTCATACATTTGAGACTTGTATAGCTAGAGTGGCAAACAGTCGGGAGTTTGATCTCTATCGATTTTGGAAATAGCGATTTTGACAGAAACACATCTCCCTGCCATTTGACATGAAATCTCACTTTAATATATCTGCGAGATGAAACACCCACAAGAAAATCGCTGGATTTTCAAAATCGGAGCTTGATACATTTACCCCCTGGTCTGGTTTACTCTAAAAGAATTGACAAAAATTAGTGACACCACTGCCGTAACTCCACCTGATCCTACTATCAACATCCAAAGAATGGTGGAGGATTATTTTAATAACAGCGTACAAATAGACATGACAGACAGTCCCTTTACATACTGGGAGTAAACAAAGACAATTTAGAGACCCATGTACAAACACGCCTTGCAATACCTAAGCTGCCCACCCTCCAGAGTGTACTCACAAAAAGTTTTCAGCACAGCAGGGAACTTTGGCAGTGATTGGCATAGGAGGCTGCTTCCTAAAAATGTGGAAAAGATGATGTTCATTATTTGAATTACAAATTCAATGTGGAAGGCCTGTTCCGCCAATTACATCAAAGTACAGAGATTTCTGTAATGGTGGATTCCACCGGGAATGATTTAATATTGTGTGAGAATGATGTACACACTGATGAGGGTGAGAATGATGGCAACAACATCTTACCACTGTAGAGTTTATTGACAGCACTGTTGGGCTTAAGGCAGCTAAGCTATTGGTAGCTTGTTTTTTGGGGGCCCAAACAAGCCAAGCATTTCAGCCACAAAATTGGCACTCCTTGTCGCTAGAGTGCTTGGTTTGTTAAACTTTACATGTCTTTTTTAATATCTAACATAAGTGTGGGTGGGAGGGTCCAAGCACAACTCCATCTTGCACCACTTTTCTTTTGTGCCACTGCTGTGTGACCATGTTTCCTACATGTGCTATGAACTGCTGTGTGTTTGTGGCGTTACTCTGACGATTAGTAACCAGCCAGCTCACTACAGTCTTTGGCCGAAAGTGGATGAAAATAATATTGTGACCTATGAGGTGTTCAAAATTGACTGGAAATGCCTGGAAATTAGTGTTATTGAGGTTAATAATAATGTAAGGACAAAGAAAGATCAAAATTATGTGATTTTAGCATATTTTAGCAATTTTTAAGAAAAATACAGATCCAAAACCAGAACCAAAACCCAAACACGCAAGGGTGGGTTCGCCAAAACCAAAACCAAAACCTAAACACAAAGTTAACACAGATCCAAAACTAAAACCAAAATCAAAACACAAAGTAAATACAGATCCAAAACCAAAACCAAAACACGGGGGTCAGTGAACATCTCTAGTTTTAAGTGCTCATTTGAAGGAGCACAGATTAGGGGATAGCCGAATAGAGTGTGGGAGATCATTCCAATGGAGGGGGCAGTCCAGGGAAATCTTGAATTCTGGATTGGGATGTGGTGATCAGAGTGAAGGAGAAGCGACGGTCATTGACTGATCACAGGGAACAGGAGGGAGTGTGAATGGAGAGGAGGTTGAAGATATATGGGGCAATTGAGTGGGAAAAGGTCTTGTAGGCGAGGGTGAGGAGTTTAAAAAGGAGTATGTATTGGAAGAGGAGCAAGTGTAGGGGAAGGCAGAAAGAGGAGGTGGAAGGAGAGCAGCGTGAAAGAAAGATAATTCTTGAAGCAGCGTTTTATCAAATTAAAATAGGCATTCCCTAGCCAGGGTCCGGCAAACTTACCTGCGCCCCGCCACTGTCCTCTTTGGAGCTGAGCACCGCGGTTCGTAACATGTATTTGTTTCCAAAATGCAAGTGTACTTTTCTAAATAGCTTCCATATTTATATTGTTGTTGGGTGTGTTTATATTTCTTTCAACAAAACATTAGTCTTGTGAATTGTTATTACATTGTTATGTGCGTATTGTCGCTAACCAATAACGATTGTCGAACCTCGATTTGTGTTTCCAACGCACAAAGATTTATTCGCAAATAGTAGAATAATATGCTCAAGCGAAGTGATAATAAATACAGCCGTTACTTATTGCAGGCACTCTGGATCCAGTGTGCAGTCATTCAATCCTGAAGTCTGGGGACAAGATGTCTGAACATTAGATGTGAAGCTGCTGCTTATATACACACAGAAATACAGTAATACAATGAAGATGGTATAGCTTGCATCTATTGGTCCAGGTCTCAGGAAGGTCCAAGGGGTTGTCAATCATTGGCTAGTTCATCCTTAGGAATCCAAAGGAGGGGGTCATCTCTCCAGGGGGTATGCTCGGCTCTTCCTGCCAAGATTCCTTAGTCTTAAGTAGTTCATAATTCCCTATCATTCATAACTTGTGTATGCACTCTGCGATTCCCTCGCAGAGTGAACCAAACAGTAGGATATGTAAAGAGGTTTATTATGATACCACTCATGATATGATTCCTTCAACCTGTTCCGTGTATTTCACTAATATGCATGTAACTCTAATATAACATATAAATACTACTATATTTCGACATAACTGACTATGTGTTGCAACTACCATTAATGTGTACTATTTTATTAGTATGCGTGTTTGTGCGAATGTATGGTAAAAGACCAATTACTGTTGTTGCCATGTGTAGTGGATGCGTACGCCCTTTCACGCCGTAGCGTGACCTTGTACGTCGTAGCGTACCGTACGCATCTTTTCAGACAAAGACAACCAAGTTTGCTCGACTTTAATTGAAATAACTTTATCCAATTTGCTGACTTCGACAACATGTATTGTCATCTGACATTTAAATCTAGGGTAATGTGCTGTGGTTAGGGGGGAACTCTCTCCAGAACCAATGTAGCCCATGCCCTGCACCAACTGATCATAGATGCAGGCCAATGCCATGGTCTCCATGGGACTGAGGTCCAAGGACACGATGAGACCCCTGCCGGTGCCCCTAGCATGTCTGTGGTGATCCCTCAGCTTGTCCTTGATGTGACGCTTAAAGTCTTGCCACCTGTATGAATTGTTCAAAGATAAGAATGTTGCAATGAATACTGACCAAAATGATTTTCAAAAACATGTGCAGACATATATATATATAGATAAGTATTGGACCTAAGGGTCACATACTAATTACAAGTTTCTAGAAAAACTGTACTAGGAATGCAGAGCACAGTTTAATAATATATGTATATATATATATATATATATATATATATATATATATATATACTGTACTTGCGATAGTGACCAGAGAGCAGGTAAGCTGTGGTGAGGGACCTGAAGATCCCTCTACTGCAATGTTCTCCTCATAGGCCATTTTCAGGGAATTTTATGCTAAAAGTACTTTTTTAAATAGACCTCTTAGTACCATATTCATCAAGGAACGTATTGTCTATATATGCTTTACCTTGACCAACGTAAATATTCGCACTCAGTGGATTTCGCCAGTCCGAAGCGTTTCATCTTTCAGCCAGGTGATTATCTATACTATATGGTGTCTTCCTTTGCAACCATTATAGTGGAGAGTTGTCTGCACTCGCTGCAGCATACAGTTGGAGCAAGCGCCTCTGGTTGGCCAACTAACCAAGACTTTGGGATTGCAGACTGTGAAGAGGTACTGCAATCGATTCTGGCTTATGGTACAACTTGTTTACATTCTGGCTGTTCTATATTGTAGCAGATTTAAACAATTGTGGCTATTTTTATCAGCAGATTAACAATATTATATGTGCCTTTTTGACAGTGTGACTTGCTATGTGTCACAGCACAATTTAATATGGTTCATATATATGTACAATATTATTGCATAATATTTTATTGCTCATTTATGTTTACAATAACTGAGAACTTTCCACGGAATGACATGCCAGGTTTTAGAAGTTACCCTTGATAAAGAAGACTTGTGTGGTGAAACCAGTTTATATTTTAGCTATTTGTAAATATACTATAGTGTATTAAGTCCATCCTAAATGAGATTCACACTACCTTTATGCAGATGAACATTAATTGAACATCCACAGTGTGATATTTTTTGTAACGACCAAACCCACCTCGCCATGCGTGGCATGTGGGTGTAAAAGAGTTAAAACAAAACCACCTGGTATTTTTAAGAAAGTTTTTCTGATTATTTTTAGATTTGTCTATCCTGGTTCACAGTTCTCCGTTAATTCTGAGATGCAGCTTTCTACGAGGGACCAGGAATAAAATAAATGCACATTTGAATTGCATATGACATCTGAACAAGCAGAGAGTTTGGGTTGATAAATGAAGAACCATTGGATGAACGTGTAATTCTTCTATCTGTCATTTGAAAAGACTTTAGATTTTATAATCATTGAGCTGAAGATTTAAAAATGGTATTAATAATTGTAAATACGTAGCAAAACTTGCTGTTTATTTAGCAGAAGAGTGTTTCATTTTGTGGAAATGTAAAATACTTCAGTTTTATAAGCAATGCCAAATGAGCACTCAAATAATTCTTCATTAGTGGAGCATTTACAAATGTGTATTTTGGACAGATCCCGTTTTGTTCAAAAGATTGAATAACAGCCAGACAGCACTTTACATATCACACTAAAGTATAACTGACTGGTATGAGGGTTGGCAAAAAAAATGGAAAATGTCCTCAGCAGCTCAGTGTAATTTATATATTTTCCTGTGCTGTGAAGCAAAAAATAAATGATGCATGCCAATAATGATTTCAATTAATCCTCACATAGAGCAGACACAGTAGTGCTTTGCTGTCTGCCCATCAGAGGGGATCGAGCTGTTGGTATTGAGTTGACTAGTAGATGTTGGTATTAAAAAAAAACTCCAAATACTGAGCGTATAAAGCTAATTGCTTTTTATATACACATAACTTGTAATCCTCCGACAAAGAATACCAAATGTTTTTTTTTCTGCTGCTTTTTGCTCTCAAGATAATTGACTACAAATCTTTAGGCAGTAAAATACTTATGTAATGTACCTCTGTATCACCCCATACCAAGAGCAATGAATTAAAATAATGATTCCTTTTCCTGGTTTTCAAAATATTATTTCTGTGTGAAACATAGTCTTGCCTTTGAAAAATATCAGTAAACGATTATCTCAAGTTGTTATCTTGTTTCTAAGTAATAATTCTCTTAAAACTCCATGCTTTTTACTTTAATTCTGGATAAAGTCAGGGAAATAATACTTCTAAAAACTCCCTAGGGATGTCCTAGCTTCAGGCTTTATATGTGTTCAAGAATGTAAACTATCATCTGAATTTCATTTAAGGTTATCTGCAGTACTATATTAATGGCATGTTCAGTAGGTATTACATTGCGGGATGTTGTATAGTTGGTTTAGTCAACCTGTTGCTCTCCAGAAGTTTCTGAACTGTAATTCCCAGCGTGCTATGCTAGGACACCAAACATAATTGGACAGCAGAATTAACTGACTGACCCATTTAATCAGCTTACTGCCCATTACAATGCCCAAAGCAACAGAGTATGCCAAGCTCTCATAAGATATCAGTAGAAGAAAAAACGTTTACGTTTATGAGATGATTATTTCATCCTAGTTTGTTTAGTCCTTCACCAATCCAATGCATTTACTGTAGATCCACTATTACATGTATAAGATTATTATCTTTTTAAAGTCATGTGACCGGAGTTCACCTTTGGTAACGCACACCAGCACAAATTATGTCTACTGAGGAGATTCATACTTAGGGGTAGGAATAAAGGTTGAACTAGGCTTATATTTAGGTGTCAGTTATGGATGACAGTGTTGTCTAAAGTTAAAGATTTGTCCCATTTTTGGACAAATCCCAGCTAACTTATCTACCCCCTACCTACATGCAACTAATTGGGAAGAATGCCTCCTTGGTCACACCTCAGAAGCTGACAAATGCCAATCAAGTTATGAGTTTGCATGTGGAGATAGTCCATCAATGCCTCTCCCATAAAGCTTAATACAAGTACTCTATTGAGATCTAAGGTGAAGTCATGAACTGACTCCCTATACCTGCACTGGGAGCTCACAATACAATTGGTTTTTGCCAGCTCCTGAGTTCAAATAAAGGAAAGCTTCCCAGAAGGGGAACTTCTGGTAAATGATACATGTGGGAATCAGGTATGTGAGGACTTGTCCATTAAGATTAATGCAAAAATGGGTTTAGAGATAAGGCCTGATGTTGGGGCTTATGTTAGAAGTACTGTTATGAACAAAATGTAAGTACACACTTAGCACTGGCCTTGGCACTGACTTAAGTAGAGTGAATTAATATATTCTAATAAAATACAGTTCTTATACAACATGCATTGTGTAAAAATTCTGACAATCGCGCTGAGAGGACTAGCTGACAAAAAAAGAAGACAGAAGAAAAGAAGGTAAGCAAAGAATTGTGTGATGAAGGTCAGTGTGAAAAGGGGCACAATTTGAAAAGAGGGCATGGTATGATAAGGGGCAGCACTGTGACAGAAGCGTACAGTATGAAAAGGAGGCATTATGTGATAAAAGGCAGCAGTGTGATAGGAAGGCACAGTGTGAAAAATGCGCACAGTGTGAAAAGGGAGCATGGTGTGATAAGGGGAAACAGTGCGATAGGAGGGCGGCATGATAGGAGTGTAGCAGTGTAATGAAGGGAGCACTGTGTAATGAAGGGAGCACAGTGTATTGAAGGGGTCACAGTAGGATGAAAGGGGCACAGTATGACATGGTGCACAGTGTGATAAGGGGCAGCAGTGTGATAGTGGGGCAGAAGTGTGAAAAGGGGGCAGGAGTGTGAAAAGGGGCAGCACAGTGAAAAGAATGAGCACTGTAAAAAGGTGCAGCAGTATTATAGGGGGCAAAGTGTGATGGGGCACTGTGTGAAAAGGGGGCAGCATTGTGATAAGGGCCTACAGTGTGATGAAGGTTATATAGTGTGTTGAAGGGGGCACAGTGATGAAGCAGACTTAACAGTTATATGTTGCTCTTATTGTTGTGATTTTATACCTTTATAGTGTTTTACTTGAAAAAAAGCCAAGAACAAACCTGACCGACTTGTATCCTAACATACATTAATTTGTGTGACACATAGTGATTTAGGGCACAGAGCCTACAGGAGTCGGGACTGGAGAGGGGGATGAGTTGGGGTTAAAAGATAATACCCCCTTTAAAGAAAAGTTATGGTCTGTCCCTCTATCCCAGACTATAGCTAAAACCATGCTCAGGCTGGTCAGTGGGCTGGAATCTCTATGGTAACTCAGTGGCATCCAGTGATTAATCTGTATCCATTGAGGGAAATTATTAAGTATTGATAGGAATATTAATAATGTAATGTTATTGTTCCTAAAACATGATACTGTACAATAGTTATTAACACCTAATACCCCACTAATATATTTCAGAATCTGAAGGTGAAAACAACAGTAAGATATAATGGTACTTGATAGTGCTGCATACAACAATGTGGAAGCTTCTATGAGCAATATATAACAGTACTGTACTATCAATCAATGGTCACTATTAATCGGTTTGTGTGTATACGGGGTTTGATATATTACTTACTCTTGCAATGTTAGGTAACAAAAATCCAACATTTAATGATATATCTCCTTATCACAAGAATCCTAAAGTGTCTTTAAGGGGCACAGGGGAAAAAAACCAGCATGATGCTCACAGAGGTTACCAGCCCCACACTGAAAAGTACTGGGGTGAGGGGACTGGGGTAATCATCAAGACAGGGACCCATGCCTAAAAGAGTAAATATAAATAAAATACATATACATTTTTCAAAATAAACTTTACCTAACTTTACCTGTCGTTTAAACTAAACCACAAGTGTCTTCCCAGACTGGCCATTTGTGAATGAATGCCAGCTCTGTAATAGCTGTAGGCTTACAATATAGTTACACTAGAAGCATATTAGAGTGATCATTGAATACTGCAATAAAAGTTAGAAGTCTGATATACAGGGATAGATCAGAAACAAACTAGTGCAAGGACACATCTTAGGAGACATCAGACATAAACCAGGGTGAGTACAAAGTATTGCCGATAGAGAGAAGTCAAATGTAAATAATTATTGATACACAAGACTATAGATAAAAGTAGAAGTCAGATATAAACCTGGTTTGGTACACAGGCTTCTAGATCACATAGTAGCCACATTGGAACACTGAGCATTGGGAAGCACAATAATCGAGCACAGCAAGAAGTGGCTAAACACCAAACAATTCAGATGTGTCCATCTGGGAAGAGGGAAGAATTACTGGTAAAAGTGTTGGCCTCTGGTGGTTGAAAGTATCAAGTATCAAGATAAAACAGTAGGTTGGGAAATTGAACAATTTCAAGCAATAACTGATCAAGTTCATTTCATGTTTTTCACAGAACTCCACTGGAGTGTTCATCACACACACATAGAGTATAATGAGCTCCCCATTTTTACTAGTTTTCTGGTTATTAAAAGATTCCAGGGATGAAATAGATAAGTAACAAGATGCAATTATGTGCAACCAAATTGTACATAATTTTAAAGTGAACATAAACAGAACTGTCCCTTTAAACACAGAATAGGTAGTTAATCATTAGCCACTAACAGGGACAAGAACAACTGCCTACCTGTGCCTGTCTTAGACCTGATTTTTTACTTTCGTAACATGAGTGAGCATCCTACCACTCCTCCACTTTTCAAATGGGAGCAAAGCTCAAGCCATGTATATGGTTTAAGCCCTCTCAAAACGGCTCTGCTTTAAAAGCAGAAGAACCACTTGTGAAGTTCAGTTAGAGAGAGAAAGAGCTACAAGACAGCAGAACAGAGATAGAGACAGAGGGCTCTATTTATGAAAGAGCAGAAAGCAAGTCCAGGGTTCCATTTCGGCTGCACATGCACGAACCGGCTAGCTGGATGAAGCAGGCGCAGATCTCTTCTGACTGTCCCAGTTATCCAATTTTAGAGAGAGCATAGCAAATTAAAGGCCTCCAAATTTTTCCACATGTGTTATATAGAGAGATCAAATATTTTATATTTCACAGGCTTTGGCATATTCAGTTTAGATTGTGACATTGTGGATATTATGGGATACATTTAAAAACATAACATGGAACAAATAAAACAGGTGAACTATGACACTACTGTCAATTCTAAATGTTGATTTTTATCTCTGTGAAATGTTTGAGCTCCAAAATCTTTTTTTTTTTGTTCACGCCTTGTACCTGATTAAAATAATATTGTGAAAAGCGAATGAGAAATAAAAATAATAAAATAAAGCAATTAAAATAATGATGCGAGTGGTATAAAACAGGGCTCTCTATATATTGCCCTTCTAAACCTAATTTGTGACTTCAAGCTTATGTGAAAACTATAGACTATAGACTATAATGAATACCATCTTGTTTTTGGATCATATACAGCCCAAAAAAGTAGTTATAACAGAAAGCAGTCCTCTTCGTGGAAATACTGAGACAGCAATCAAATGAAAAATGTCAGGTGAGTGTTACTAAAGATAATAAAAACAGAGATTTTATTACCCTAATAACAATAAAAAGTAGTGGTGCAAAGCATCTGGGTTAATTGACTTTTTAGAAAATCTATACCACATAGCATAATAATTCTCAACCCTGAAGGACCACAAAGAGCATATTTTACAAATCCGCAATCAGACAACTGCTTCAGTTGCTATATTTTTGCCATATATACATTTATGAAGAAGCAAGCTATTTTCAGGACTTAAGGACCAAAAACTTTATTACTGAAGGCAATAATCAATTATTCCTTTTATCATGCAGACAACCAGCAGATATGACAAATATGCCTTGTTCAAATCAATATGCTTCATGCAAGCATGCAACCATTTTCATTATAATTTAGTAAACAAGTGGTATTTTTCAGTTGTCTCTCTCGATGATGTCATTATTAAAAGATAAATACTATAAAAATAAATCTTTTTATTAATTGAAATTGAAATTATTTTAATAAAATAATTAGTTTAGTATAAAATCCATCTTTAAAGTTTTAATGTAGAGACTATAATGCTATGTAAACAATAGAAATATTGGAAATGTTATCGATTGCCTAAAATATGATAAAACAGATCCAAAAATAAACATATTTATAATATTTAAGCTCTCTTAAAATATGTGCAAATACAACCTTTGGAGTTAAATTTTCCATCAAACATTGTGTAAGCAAAGAGATTTGCAAATTATTTTGTGTATGGTTGTAGCCTAAATTTCACTAATTGCATGTAATTAAATGTGTTGGTCAGATACTTGCTTAAGAAGATAGGTAACATTTGCATCCCATATTACTGTTCCCACTATAGTTCTAAAATAATTACTTATAAATAAAATACAGTAATTACTTTGCTTACAGGAGATTTCACTAACAGATGTTCCTTCACAAAGAATAAAATTATCATTCATAGGTAAATCATTTAATAGGTGTTCTTATGAGTCAACCTTTTAGAATTCAACTAGTGAAATAGTCATCCAGGGTATCAAAAAACAGTTTTCAGCATTTAATTGAATACTATGATTATTTTGTACATTTTAATTTATTTAGAGTGCCTCAAAAAAATTTAAACTTTTGTCCGTTTATAGGTAAGTAAACTGATACTGCTACTTTGCAACAGAACTGACTGCCTTAGAAAATAATAAAAGTCAGCATTGAAATTAAGGCAAATTGCTGGTCATTGCTGCTTGTTAGACAACAGATTGTTAGCTAGCTGGGGATTTTCCAATCGTCCGCGGACCGCGAGATTTTCCGTTTCCGTTGAGAATTGAATATGCCCCTGTGACATTTCTCTTTGAAATGCATTACTGTACAAAACCGCAATTGTCATGGGTAGGGCCTTCTTTATGTCCAGGTAATATTACTTTATATAGAAAATAATGAGTGCTGAGAATATATAATCAATGACACCTTATTCACTATTATATAGTTTGAAAAATAGAGTAATCTAAAAATATATAAATATAAGCTTCATAGACATATGTTAAATTGGGATTGCCTATAAGGAAAAATCTGTAAAACCAGAACATCAATGCTTACATAAACATACAGACAGCACCAGATTCCTACGATAGGAAAATTAGGGGGATTTGATGTTTAGTGACACAGAAATAAATCAGGAAAGTCTATCGGTAGTCCTCTCTGGTAAATAGATGGCACACCACAGATACTCCATCAAAAAGGCCCTTGTTTCTATAACAACATATAATAAGGCCATATGGAAATTTGTTCTAGTGATTAAGAGGTGTGTTTCTTTGTAGTCAGTGATCTTTCTTATAAAATCATTGATCTTCCTTATATTGGTTAAAAGTTCATATTAAAATATTAGAAAAGATAAAAGCAATGAAAGCTATATTCAGAATAATTAGTATGCAAAAATTATTTGCTTGAATCTCCTAAATAACTTAATCAATAAGTTAGCACAAAATCAATAGCAATTTAAATGTATATGCCATTAAAAGTCTGTGCGATTGACCAAACATAAGCTAAGTACACACTACAGAAAATTACTGTAGATGCGATTTCTGTAGCGATTTGATCACCGACTGAAAGTCACAATGACTATGCAGATTCATGTGTACACACCTACACAAATTACCTTCAGATCTGTGATCTTCATCTGTCATCTGCTGAAAAGATCGTGACTCTGTAATCTCTATAGAGATCTGCCTACACTGCTGGTCGTGTTTACATACCAATTTACACAATTGCCCAACATCATTCCATAGTTGATTGTGATTTTTAGGAAGTTTATCAAACTAAATCAAATGATATGATGTGCTTTGGTACCATAAAACATGATCGTGGGAGCATATACGGTAATACAATAGCTGACAAAATGTTCATTTATCGTGGGATCTGCATGGATTTTCTGTAGTGTGTACCCATCTTAAGTTTAGCTTAGCTTCCAGAGACACAAACATATATTATCAATTTAGCTATAGAGACATCATTATATTGCTGTTTTACATATTGAATTTTTATTTTTGTTTTATATATTGATTCTTTAGGAGAAGGTTCGTGGAAACTATCATTAATAAAAATAAAATAAACCAACAAATACAAACACCTATGCTAATAAACTTTCAAGATGGGCAAAGAATTAGGAGGCAAAGGTCTAGAGGAGAATACAAAATATCCCACAAAAAACACAAGGTTGCGATAGGCTCTAATGGTGTTTTCAACTTTTCATCAAAAACCTTAAACATACATAATTTATCAGTTTTTCATAAAGAGTTAAAATTTGCTCCCTTCTCTAGACCCAACATCTTCCACCACTTTGTAGATCTCAGTAGGTACACACGAACCTTAAGTCAATAAAGAAATTTTGCTTATACCGATTTGATACAGAAAATATTTATGGTTCACCACTAATAATGGATGATTTTTGACAAAGAAGTCAAAATATATGATAGAAACTCTAAGGAATGATACCATAGAAACAAATATGTACACCAAAGCATATTTTTGAATATAAAGAAATCTAAACATTCACACATTTTCAAGAATATGTTTTTATACCTTCCAACACAAAATATATATTTTTTGAGAGTTTCTATAAAACTGCCCTTGAGGAATTCAGAGATCTATATGCTAGAAAGCTTTCTCTATAATCTATACAGCAATGAGTGAAAGATTATCTGTCACTCACCGGACTGTGAGTGCCATTTCTCCTGTGTTCAGGAACCGTGGCCGTCCGCCATCCTGAGGGTCTGCGCATGTGCAGCCCTTATGAAACCTTCAGTACCTGTTGCTTTTAATTGATTGGATGATCAGGCAACCCTCCCTATTTAAACCACCTGTGATCATTACCTGGTTGCCTGATCTTGGAGTCTCATTCCCCATGAGCCTCTGAAGGTGTTCCTGTGTTTCCTCGTGTATTCAGCTCCAGCTGATTCCTGTCTACTACGTTTGTGGTTTCCAGACCACTTCAACTCTACTGTGTTCATCGTGCCTGCACTCAGCTGATTCCTATATGCTACTGCTGCCGGATTCCAGTCCGCCTCAACTCTCCTGTGTTCATCGTGTCTGCACTTAGCTGATTCCTATCTGCTACTACTGCCGGATTCCTGTCCGCCTCAACTGTCCTGTGTTCAGCGTGTCTGCTCTCCGCTGCCTCCGTTACTACTGCTGGATTCCAGACCGTCTCTACTCTCCTGTGTTCAGCGTGTCTCCCCTCCGCTGCCTTCACTACTACTGCCGGATTCCAGACCGCCTTTACTCTCCTGTGTTCAGCGTGCCTTCCCTCCGCTGCCTCCGCTGCTACTGCCGGATACCAGACAGCCTCAACTCTCCCGTGTTCATCATGTTTCCAGTTTTACTTACTACTGCTTCCTGAGTATTGCTCCGTTGAATACCGCTTACCTTCCGTGCGCTGCACCAACCTGATTACCGCTTCCATCCTCCAGTGGTCTCTCCTCCTGCCGCCGTTCAGCCGTTCAGGTATCCCTGCACGTCTCCTTGACAGCCTGCTCTCCTGAACCGCGGTATGCATACTTTCCATTGACTTTGCTATTGTATTGCATATCCGTCTGGACTGTGTTGTGTTCATCTCCGGAGTCTTCCATCTACTGAAGCTATCGTTACTATTGACTTTGTTTCCTATTACCTGGATCTCTGTAGTGACTTTGTATACTTCAAAGCAGCGCTTGTCAGTTATTATTGTATTGTGGTTATCATCGTGGGATCAAGTTCCGTGTACCCCGTGTACCCTCTGCATTCCATTCATCTCCTCGTGTCCCTCCTCACATATATATAGCAGTGGTACAACTTGCTGCACGCAGACCACTGACTCCTGTTTCCCTGTGGCACCAGTTTCAAGTATCCTCTCACATAAGCAGTGGTACAACTTGCTGTACGCAGACCACTGACTTCCCCGTTACCTACTTGCACCTGGAATCCATTCCTTCACCATAGACAGTGGTACAACTTGCTATACGCAGACCACTGACTTCCACTACCTCCTCTCTACTCCTGGACATTCCTCCTCACTATAGCAGGAGTACAACTTGCTGTACGCAGACCACTGACTCTCCTCATGTTTACTTGTCCATCTGGTTCCTCGTGTTCATACATCTAAGTCATTACCAGTTGCTGCTAGTCATAGACTTTCCTTGAGCATTCTCTCACCATCTGCTGATTCTCCTGTTCCGTTGTCACCCTGCTACCAGAGGACCATAGTACCAGCTATATTACTCTGGTAAGAACATCATCTGGTGATATCCTGGGCAAAGACTCCTAGTGCCCATGACATTATCAAAGATTTATGGTCAGATAAGGTCACACAATTATAATCAATCCAGTTGATAGAGGGGAAAGAGTAATAATCCATAATGTGATAGAATGTTTAACAGGAGCTTATAGACACTTGAATAATGATTAATTTTATTCAAGACTTTTATCTAATCCAACAATTGAGTTTCGGAAGCAATATAAAAGATTAATGGATGCGGTCGCTGTTAAGGGCGTGCTGTCAAGGGAAGTTTGGCAAAAAAATTTTTTACCAACATATTATCCCACTTATCTATTATCACATAACTAATATTCATAAAGCACTTATTAATACACTGGGCATCCTACTAATTTGGGTGTTGGAACTCTTACCTCTAATTCATCACACTATATAGATTCTGTTTAGAGACATTTTTTGTTTTTCAGATCATTGTTCAGAGATACTACTCAATTTTTGAACTAAGTTAAACACATAATTTGGAGAGAAAAAAACTTTTTCCTCATGTTTGACTTTGAGTTACTTTATACAAAATACCACATGAAGCTGTCAGTGCCACATTAAAAATATTTCTACTTTTAGACACCAATCTCATACGAGTACAGTAAGTTTCTATATTAAATTAAATTGTGCCTCTATTATTTTCTGTTTGATTCACATTAGTAGTTAAAGACAGTGAGGACTGCCATGGGCCTTAAATTTGCTTAGAGTTTGTAAATTTTTATATGAGGTCCTTAGAGCAGGAGCATATATGGTGAGGTCCATTCGGATGAATCTTATGCTCTATGGCAGATAAATTGATGATTCATTCTTTATTTGGGAAGGGAACTTTAGCTATATCTGATTTTATCAATCACCTAAACATTAACCAAAATAATTTAAAATTACCCTGCATGTTTCAGTAGACACTTCAGTAATTTCAGCGAACACCAATTCTAAAATTATAATTTTTATTGAAAAATTGATTACAGCAATTGTAATTATCTTAAAATTTGGAAATGCAACATCCCTAAATAACTTCTTTTAAGAGTCTGGAGAAATTGCTCAATCAAAGTGTTTCACAAACAAACAACTCATTTACTCAAATTATTTGTTGAAAAAAAATGTGTCCAATGGGACTTCCACAATCCACCTATCATGAAGTTGCTCAGTTAGAGATAAATTATCTTTCAATTCCTAAAAAAGATTCTGATACTGCTAAAAGAGATATATCTTGTATCTTGAAACACAATTTGTATGCATATAGAGGCATGAACATAATCAATAAAACATTTTCATTATTAAAAATACATGCAGTCCTTAAATCTATTTTGTCTGATAAACCATCAATAGCCTTTAGAAAATCTAATACCCTTAGGGATAAATTAGTTCCTGTTTTTTTATAATTTGTTCCTGTGTTGCTGTTACTTGGATTCTGACCCGCCTTGTTCCTGACTTCTCCTTCGGTTCCTGATTCTGGCTTTTAGACTGATATTTGGTATTGACTCGGCTTCCTGACCATTCTCCTGCTTCTGATTTGGCTATATCCGTTCCTCTGGTTGTGACCCGGCTTGTTGACTACTCTTCCATCCTGCATCCTGGTGGGATATTACCGCTGCCTCAATTGTTACCTCGCCTGCTGACTGATACTGAGGGTCGCGACCTGCGCGTCCCTTGCAGCGAAGTCCATACCTCCTTGCGGGGGTTCCTGGTGAAAACCAGGGGTGTATTAGACTCCGCGCCTCAGTACTCAGTAGCACCAATTGCTGGCAGGTATCATCAATTCCACTGAGTAATTCTGACATCTGGTAATTCACATGCAATTTTTAATCTATTCTGGATGGTAAAAAGACCATTAGGCTGTTTCAAATAGGCTGAAAATAGGTGTATAACTTGTATTTGCCTTGCATCGGTACAGTAAGCATGCACAGAAGGATGAACAGAACAAATACATGAAGACAGTTATGCAGGGTAGCAGCATTAGGTTCATATAAAAAATGGGCAATACACAAACAATTGCAGATTCAAATTAAAGCACTCACAGGATTCTTTTGGAAAATGTTGAAGTGGGACCTTCCTATTTAGTTCTAATAAGTTGAGCTGCCAATAAAGTTAAGCATCAAATGGCTCTCATTGCCTGTTACATTTTCTTTAAGATGTAATCTACATACATTTCTATGTGCTGCTTTAGCCAATTAGTCTACAAGTTTAAGGGTAATATTAGCTATGTGGCATTTATAGGGCAGCAGGGTGGCCTAGTGGTTAGCACTTCTAACAGCACTTGGGTCATGATTCCCGACCATGGTCTTAGCTGTGTGGAGTTTGTATGTTTGCATGGGTTTCCTCCTGGTGCTCTGGTTTCCTCCCACACTCCAAAAACATACTGGTAGATTAATTGGTTGCTATCAAATTGACCCGTCTCTCTCTCTCTCTCTCTCTCTCTCTCTCTCTCTCTCTCTCTCTCTCTGTATGTTAGGGAGTTTAGACTGTAAGCTCCAATGAGGGCAGGGACAGATGTGAGTGTATTCTCTGTACAGCGCTGCAGAATTAGTGTAGCTATATAAATAAATTATGATGATGATGATGATATATGGAAAGAAAATAATTTTATAAGAAAGTTAACTAACTAGAAGTAAACAGAACTCTAAAACTGGATCAAATTGCCGGCCGGCTTTATTATATGTTTGTATAGAGACAAGCACACTTTTTGGTGGATTATCTGTGTGACAACATCTATATACCAGAGAGGATTATTATTATTATTATTATACAGTAATTAAATAACAATACAACTCTCAACACAGCTAAAATAGCATAAATGGGCAATAGGGTGCAAGGGGTATGTTCAGCACAAGCTGAATCCTGTACCTATGAGTGTGGGCACAACTAACAGGATCGGAACCACTGATAGAAGTGCAACAACAATGAAGGAATTTGTTACATTAGAACTGCTGAAATTAACACCGACTGTTATTGGCACAGCTATGCAAGGAGACGTGGAGTCTAACGCAACCACCGTATTAACCTCTGACCCCCACAAGGAGGTGTGAGGTGCGCAGGTTGTGGTTCTCCAGTAGCATGGTGAACAGGAATGGTCAAACTGTGCAGGTCAAATGCCAAACAGGAGCGAAGCACACAAGGATGATTCCGAGAATAGTCAGAGGGAAGCCAAAGGTCAAACCAGAACGGACAAAAATAGTACCAGGGATAACACGAGAGAGAAGTCCGGGAATCAAGCCAAAGGTCACAAGCCAAAACACAGATGCAGAAACAAGAACAGAAATGCTGGAGCTGGTGAACCAATACTCTGGCACCAGATTACTGACAGGAAGTGATTTTTGGCCAACTCCTAAAACACTGACAAAAATTAACATAGGATTGGGAGGTTTGTATATCTATAATCACTGTTACAACTGTCGTAAAACGAGATGCCAAACGTGAGAAAAAGGGGCTCCAAGCCCTATAGTAGTCCTTGGCCTTTTGCCCCCCCATGAAAATTTCTGTTCCTTTGCCCCTGTCTGCATCTAAATACAGGATTCCTGACAATAGAGCAGCAATTTTATATATTCTTTGACCAGTTTTACAATATGAGATAGTTGATTATATAATAAGTTTGTCCGTCTGTGTTTGTGCTTTAGGTCGTACTGCTGCATATTGATTCATTAAATTTTTCTCCATATTAAGAAAACAATTCTTACAACAGGTGAGCAAAGCTAAAAAAGGGGGCATAGTTGAGTATCGAAAGATACCAAAATATGACAGACAGCAGGTAAAAAGATTGCAGACACAACTCATAGTCTACACAAAAAGATAATAAAACTTTATCTAGCATATTGAGTCTCCTGTGCTTTTCACAATTATGCACAGAAAGATTTTGAGGATTGTGTTCCTTTAATAATGAAATCCCTAAAGCCTGTTTAATACATTGATCTACATGGATAACATAAATGAACCTTTTTCTTAAACAGACAGCACTGATAATTTTAATATCGAATGTGCAGAACAAAATGTTGAAGAGAGGCTAAATAAGAATAAAATAATATAATAAAATTATACATGTAAAAAAAATTCACTGCATGTTACACATACTTGCCAACTCTCCCGGAATGTCCGGGAGACTCCCGCATTTTGTGAGAGTCTCCCGGACTCCCGGGCGAGTGTGGCAATCTCCCGAATTCTGCCCACTTCACTAGGAAGTGCCCCACTTCCTAGTGAAGTGGGCAGAATTAGATCCCAAACGCCGCGATTCCCGGTGAATCGCGGCGTTTGGCCCCGCCCCCGCTGTCAAATGACGCAATTTGCGTCATGACGTCACAGGGGGCGGGGCCGAAATGACGCGATTTCGGCCACCCCGCCCCTTCACGCCCCCCTCCACTGGCTGGCTCCCGGAAGGGAGCTGAAGAAAGTAGGTAAGTATGATGTTACACAGTATTCTTAAGTATAGCTATATTTAATATAATGATACTTTTCTTCACTATAGTTTAAGAGGAAAGTAAATGTTACTTTTCAATGTACATAATGTAGTTCTGGCAATGTGTATACAAGGTTTGTCAATTTCACATCCATTGAACTCTTGTGGTGCCAGCATAACACGAGATTGAAAATACAGACAGTTAAATATAATGTGATCTGAAGCAGAACAGAGAGCAACAAAGGCATTGTCTCATAGCTTTGATCTTTAACCTTTTTCTCCTTCGTCTGCCCTTCCAGATTAATCACTCACAAGTGGACAAATAAGCACCAGGTTGAGAGCATATCTCCACTTATTCACAAAATAATCTCAGCACTTGAGGCCTAGAGAAACCAATTACTCATTTTCTATCAATTTGTGGCTGCTTTTCATATAGTATTTTTCATTTGTCATAAATTCAAAGTAGAATCTTGAAACCCACTTCAAAACACCAGTTAATGATTATTATTCCTGGAAACTAAAAGGCATAAAGAAAGTAGATGGTAATGCTGTGCATACTTTAAAACTCTTAAGGCAAACCATAATCTATATGTAAAAAAAAATCCTGTTGGATACATACATATATAGAGGGGCTGTATATTAACAAACTAATGTCTAGGTACTTTAACATGCTTTTTCATTACCATCTGTTATCTGTGTAGTTGGACATTGATCCATTTGTGCCATGTAAAACTTGTGTACAATATGTGGCACTGTAAATATAATTTGAGCTGAGTGTGTCTTATACCAGGGGCGGATCTAGAAAAGTATCCTACCCGGGGCGATTTAGGGGGGGGGATTTAGGCCCCACCCCCTTTTTGACTTCAAGGCTGCCGGCGGCTGCACAATATGTGCAGGTCCGCTCGGCAGTGACAATGTGCTGTCCGGCTGCTCTGATTGTGTTTTAAACACAATCAGAGCAGCCGGGCAGCACACTATCACTGCCGAGCGGACCTGCACATATTGTGCAGCCGCCGGCAGCAAGCCCCTACTAGGGGGGGCGATCGCCCCGATCGCCCCCCCCTGGATCCGCCACTGTCTTATACTTGCACTTGGAAAGCCTGTCAAGGACATTCATATGTAAGTTCAGTACAGTTAGGGCCTGGAGATGCAAGTCAACCGATTTTGATGCATATTTAAGACTCACCTTTCAGGGGGAATATCTTTACATGTCTCTTAGTCCAGCTTTCCAAGATGATAATGAGGATGGGTATATCTTTATTTTTACATTTTTAAAGTTGCATGTATCTTAAGATAAGTGCAACTCATGGTACAGATGAAAAAACATAAGTGTACAGGCATATTTTTGCATGTATGCAAAAGTTGTAATTTTACACAGTTAACCCTAAACTACATATTGTATTTCTCCTTCCCTTTTGATAATTGCTACTGACTGACTTCCTTGTTAATGCTCTTACAGTCTGTGACCTCATTTGCATTCTGAGATAAGTCTGACTGAGAGGTCAGTCATAACTCCCTGCCCATTCACAGAGCAACTGACACCTGGGGGTAAATGTATCAAAGTGCGAGTTTGCAACTCCAGCGATTTTCTCAGGAGAGTTGAAACTAGCCGATGTATGAAGCTGAGATTTCATGCAAAATCGCCAGAGTTCTGCTTCTGTCAAAATCGCTACTTGCAAAATCGCCAGAGATCAAACTCCCGACTGTTTGCCACTGCAGCTATACAGCTCTCAAATGTATGAAGCTGCGAGTTAGCAAACTCAGGAGAGTTTGCTTCAAAACACGCCAGATACAACACGCTGCTTGATAGCAGCATGTTGTGCAAACACATCAGTGTTAAAATAGTAAAGAACAGATAAAAGTTGAGAAAAAAAAAAAGCGTGAGGTCCCCCCACTATTCATGCTTAACCCTAGTGCTGCCTGACTAGTGCTGGTCCCGTGAAAATTTTAGATGAATTTAAAAAGAAGATCATTTATTACTTAAGAAGAAGCAAAGTTTACTCTAATTAAAGTTATGAGAGCTTAAAATCACTAAAACAAGTGTATGCTGTATTACGGACATCCCCAAAAAACTCTAATATTTCTGGTATCCTGAATGATCAAATATCCATTCACAAAGCAATCACCACTACAGGAGATGGATATTGTACATAAATTGAGACAATAATATGTGATAATAAGGGTCGATCTCCAAACAATCTAACATAAATCAGTCATTCACTGAAAGGCCTAGAATAACTATGTTAAAAGACTGCAGCTACATGTGGTTTATGGATTTTTAACACAAAATTTGACTATAGTCCACAAAAGGCTGTCTCTGCAATATATAAAACAATACATTTGACTTTTACCTGAACGTCACAAATATTTTAAGCAGTTGTCAATATAATGTGATATGTACCAAGTGAGATTGTACATGCACTATTTAAAGACACATAGGGGTATATTCAATTGTTGGCTCCCCCTGGCGTCCTGGCCGTCACCTTGACGTCATTTCCACTTCCTGCCCGGCCGTTGCCAAGGCAACGGCCGGACGCTTCTTCTGTAGCGCTGCGTCCCGGCAGTGCTGGAAGCCGGGCGCATGCGCGAAATAGTCAGCCTGTGGGCTGAATTAGCAGGCAATAGCCTGCAAGCGTGCATGCCAGGGCCAAGCCCTGATTGGTTACTTGTATAGCAGGCAATTAGCCTGCAAGTGTGCATATCCAGGGGTAAGCCCTGATTGGTCCATCTGTGTACTTAAGGCAGTAAGGTCTGCAGCCTCACTGCCGGTTATAGCTTCTGTTACCAGTCTGCTGACCTGCTCTGCTCCTTGTTCCTGTCCTTTGGATATTCTGTTAGATTGCCCGTGTATGACCCCTTGCCTGGATTTGGACCCTGCCTGTGTTTCTTGTGAACCCAACCTCTGGCGTGTTTACCAACCTTCCTGTTTGCTCGTGACCCTTGACCTCGGCTTGTTTATTGGATTCCCTGTCTGCTGCTGGCCCTCAACCCTTGCCTGGACTTCACTCCGCTTTCCTGGGTTCTCCCTAGCCAGTACGCACTTCACGATCCTCTGCTAGTCTGCGCCCAAGTCTGTCCCCACCACTAGGGGCTCCAGTGAAAACCTGACTGGCAGAGCAGACTCCGGGTTGTGCTGTACCGACTAGAGGGGTTCCTAACAATTATAGCCAAAATTCTCGCGGCACGCGCACTATTACCATCATTACGGTAATCGTGCACGTAAATACCGGTATTACGGTACTTTTCTCGCTAGATTGCAGCTCGCGGCTCAGGGACCTGCGATCTGAAATCCAGCTTACTATTACCGTAATACTGGTAATAGTTTTTTCGCAGCGGAAACCGCGGACAACTGAATATGCCCCAGAAGGTTTTTACCTCAACCTTGCTCCAATGTTTTAGCATTCACACTTACTTTGTATTGCCAGAAGGTTGAAGAAATAGTGTACCCCAGACATTTTCAACTTTTAATATGTATTGGCTTTGGCCTCATTCCTGTGAATGGGTTTCTTTTTATATTTGATTTTAATTTATTTATTTTTTCAAGACAATTTCAGTTTTCTATTCGTACCTCACTTATATTAAATTGTTACAATGTCATATATAAAGAAGAAAAATGTTGTTCTCTAAATGTCATGCTCAATATGTGCAAAAAATATATTAAGTACCATACCTCTCAACTGTCCTGATTTAGGTGGGACAGTCCCGGTTTGAGGGGACTATCCCACTGTACCATACTAAAGGACTTTTGAGGGACAGTTGGGAGATATGTCCCACTAAGTGCTATCCCTTCAATGCCCTGTGTACCAGCGACAGGTGTTCTCTGGATTGAAGGGGCATTTTTAGGAGAGTGGACGGTGGCTGGGGGACAAGACAAGTTTGAATGTGACCTGGCCTCACCCCCAAGTGGCATGACCATGCTCCCTTCTTGTGCACGTGGCAACAACAAGTACTGGGAGGCATTCAAGTATTCTAGTGTATATCTTAAGCATGGACACAGCTCGAGCATTAGAACACATCAAAAGCTGATACCAGCGACAGCTTTATCAATGTTTTTGTAAAGCCAATTGAAAAAAATCTAATAAATTAACTTCTACTTGTGCCACTGTTTCAGATTATATAGCACATAGATTAATTACATTTTTATTCTAAAAAAAGTTACTCTCATGAATTATGATTTATTGAATACATAAGTGCCTTTTTTACCAGTTAGTGGCACTTTGAGTATCATATATCTGAAGCACTAGAGAACTCTAAAATTAAATTAGCAGGCCTGCAAACCATAATTACTTTCTCCTGACCTGGTTAACTATTCACCGGTTAATTTCTAATTTGCTCTCCATGCATATGCTCATTTTCTCCAGAAGTTTTCACATTACAAGATTTTCATTGATAAAGACAAAGGGAGTTTATTGTAAGCTTAAAACTAATGCAAATCCATTTGTTTATACTTTTTGGGCCGGTTCCACTAGTGTGTCAGCGCCTTTGGCAATCATCCTCAGGTCAGTGGTGTCCCACTTTTGATCTAGCACGGCTAGTGACAGACACTTTTAAAGTTTTGAACATTGGATTTCTAAATAAGTGCTTGAAAGCCATGTAAGCTATGCTTGTAGTGTGAATTCTTTTCATAAGGAATGGCACAGGGCATGTTCACCACACTATGTAATGAAGGAATGTGAAAAATGATGCAAACATGCTTGTATACATTCTTCTTCTTCTTCATAATAATAATAATAATAATAATAATAATAATAATAATATTATTATTATTATTATTATTATTATTATTATTATTATTATTATCATCACTATTACTAGTGCTGTGGTTGGTGTAGGTGAGAGTGGGGAAAGCTATAATAAAGAAATGGACTTTCAGAAAGAGCTTGTAAAGATTTGAAGGCCAGAAGGTAGATCTAAGAGTGCGAGAGGAAGAGCATTTTTGTCAGAACGTGTGATTTTGTTTCTTTGGGGGAACACAGAGGTAGAACAGACTGAGGTGTTTCACACTGTAGGCAAAATGGTGAGGCAGTGCGGTAACTATACATTTTAGTGCCCTGGGCGAGACAGGGCACCGGCACCCCCCATCTAAGTGGGAGCAAGGCCGGATCTAGACAATTGTTCTACCCAGGGCGATTTTAGGGGGGGGGGGCGATTTAGGCCCGCCCCCTTTCTGACTTCTAAGGCTACCGGCGGCTGCACACTATGTGCAGGTCCGCTCGGCAGTGACAGTATGCTGCCCGGTTGCTCTGATTGTGTTTAAAACACAATCAGAGGAGCCAGGCAGCACACTGTCACTGCTGAACGGACCTGCACAGTGTGCAGCTGTCGGCAACAAGCCCCTGCTAGGGGGGGGGGCGATCCCCCCTGGATCCGCCACTGAGTGGTAGTGACATTTGCCAAGTGGGTGTGGCCAACCTAATGTGGGGGTGTTGCTAGCACTTTACTGAAAGAATTTTGTTACACATATTTTCAAATGCAAGACTGGAATTGTTCTTAACAATCAGAGCCAGTCAGTGTTCCTCTTTATTGATAGACAGCACTTGCAGACTCCTAAAAGTAAAGCCACAATCCTCATGCAGCGTCTGCCTCTACCTGCCACAGGAACAGCTTACCCATTGGGCGGTTGGCACCATTGAGGATCACCTCCGCCCTTACATGCCTCAATAAGGTTGTGACCAGTCAAACTGGGAAGATCAGATATTAGTGACAATTTATTTTTCTTCTTCAGATTGTAGAAGAATATGGACTCATGCTGAGAGAGAGAGAGAGAGAGAGAGAAAGAGAGAAAGAGAGAAAGAGAGAGAGACCGGCCATGGATAAAGGGATGTGGCACATTTAAATTAGAGATGGTCACTGACCCCCGTGTTTTGTTTTTGTTTTTGTTTTTGGATCTGGATTACCTTCGTGTTTCGGTATTGGTTTTGGTTTTGCAAAACCGCCCTTGCATGTTTTGGTTTTGGTTTTGTTTGGTTTTGTTTTGCTATTTTGATTAAAAATCAATGTTTTTGGGCCTAAAATAACCAAATTTAGTGCTCCACCTGTTTCTAGGATAAGTAATGTAATTGTAAAGCTAATAAATTATCCACAAAACAGTTTCATTCCTGGTAGGCCTTCATTAATTCTACACACAAACCAGATTATCTTCCTCTTCATCTATGAATATTGGCAATGCAGCCATTGTCTTTGGATGTATATTACACCCTACACTTATACTTAAATATTTAAAGAAATAGACAAATGCAGTTTGGTTTCTGTCTCTCTAGGCCCCCCTCCAGTTGTTGTAAATACAAAAAAATTCAGCTGTTATAGACTGTACAATATTAATAGAAATGGACAAAGGCAGTTTGGTTTCTGTCTCTATAGGCCCCCCCCTACATTTGTAGAAAATACTAAAAAATTCAGCCGTTATAGACTGTACAATATTAATTGAAATAGAGACAGCCAGTTTGGTTTCGGTCTCTCTAGGCCCCCCTCCACTTGTATAAAATACCAAAAAATTCAGCCGTTATAGACTGTACAATATTAATTGACATGGAGAAGGCCAGTTTGGTTTCTGTCTCTGTAGGCCCCCCTCCACTTGTATAAAATACCAAAAAATTCAGCCGTTATAGACTGTACAATATTAAGAGAAATGGACAAAGCCAGTTTGGGGTCACTCTGTCTATGACACCCTACCCTTAAGGAGAAATTGCCCAAACAGCAGTTTTTCAAGACGGTACATGATATGGAAATGCCACAAGTCCCTTTCCACTTTGGGGGTAGATTGCACCCTACACTTACATAGAAAGTTTTAAAAGATGTTATCGTCATCATCTTCAGCTTCATCCTCACCCTCATCAGTGTGTACGTCATCATCACAGACTATCAATTCATCGCCGCTTGAATCCGCCATTAAAGAACAGTCAGTGCTTGCATGTCTTGGATGGTGAAGGCATTCCTCGTGGAAGATGTAGTTCATTTTTATAAACATCATTTTCTCCGCATTTTTGGAAAGTAACCTTCTATAGCGATCACTGACTAAGTTCCCAGCATTACTGAATACTCGTTCAGAGTACACACTGGAGGGTGGGCAGCTTAGGTATTGCAAAGCAAGTTTGTACATGGGTTTCCAAATGGCCTGCTTTTCCTCCCAGTAAGGAAAGGGACTGTCTGACATTTCCATATCAATTACGTCTTGAAAATAATCCTCCACCATCCTTTGCATGTCTATACTCGTATTGGATGGAGTTATGGGCAAGGTGACACATTTTTTAGAAAAATCCTTCAAACCAGTCCAGATGTTAAATTGTTCTGGTTTGCTCCCCTGCGTCTTCCCTGCTTCTTTTTTGGAAATTTAATTTTTTACGAGCAGCAGCAGCTTGAGAAACTGAAGGAGGACACGTAGTCAAGCCGAGGCCCAGTTCAGCGACCAACTTGCTGAGCGATAGCTCCTTGCAACAGTTCACATCTCGCTCATTTACAAGTAAAGACTCAATGTAGGTCTTAAACCTTGGATCAAGCACAGTGGCCAAAATGTACTGATCCGAGTTCAAGATCTTAATAACTCGAGGATCATTGTGAAGCGAATGAAGTACTTGATCGACAAGGCCAACATACTTTGCTGAATTGCTTGCTTTCAGCTCCTCCTTCATTTTCTCAAGCTGCTTTTCCAATAGTCTAATTAAAGGAATGACTTGGCTCAAACTAGCAGAGTCTGCACTCACCTCACACGTCACAACTTCAAATGGTTTCAGCACCTTGCACAGCACTGAAAGGATTCCCCACTGTGCAAGAGTGAAATACATCCCCCCTCCTTTCCCAATGTCATGGCTTGTGCAATATGCTTGGATGGCTTTGCGCTGTTCCTTCATCCTCTGAAGCATGTACAGGGTGGAGTTCCACCTAGTTACCACCTCTTGCTTAAGTTGGTGGCAGGGCAAGTTAAACTGCTCTAGGAGCTGCTGTAATCTCCTACATGCTGTGGCTGAATGCCTGAAATGGCCTGAAATTTTACGGGCCACCGAAAGCATCTCCTGCACCTCACGGTTATTTCGTAGGAAGCTCTGCACCACCAAGTTGATGGTGTGAGCAAAACAGGGAATGTGCTGGAAATCACCCAGCTGTAATGCTCGCACTATATTGTTGGCGTTATCAGAAATGACATATCCTGGGGAGAGTCCAAGTGGTATAAGCCATGTATCAATAACATCTCTTAGTTTGCATAACAAATTGTCAGCTGTATGCCTGTTAGTGAAGCCGGTGATACAAAGAGTGGCCTGCCTGTGACAAATGTTACGTAGTGGTGTACATGCTGCTGCTGTTACTGCTGGTGAAGGTGAATGACCAACCCAGTGGGCTGTCACAGTCATATAGTCTTTGGTTTGCCCACTACCACTTGTCCACATATCTGTGGTTAAGTGGACAGTGGGCAGAATGGCATTTTTCAGCGCAATCTCTACATTTTTACACACTTTTTGGTTCAGTTGTGGAATAGCTTTACGGGAAAAATGGTGTTGCGATGGAATTCTGTAACGCGGACACAAAACCTCAATTAACTGTGAAAAATCAGCTGCGTTTATTGTGGAGATTGGACGCAGATCTAACACTAACATTGCAGCCATGGCGTCTGTGATTCGCTTGGCGACTGGGTGACTGCTGTCATATTTGCTTCCCCTAGCAAATGATTGTTTCACAGTTAATTGCTGAAATGTGGGACTGCTCATTTTCTTGACCTGCCTCTGGGCTGACAATTCACCCCCAGCAGCAGCAACAGCAGTGGGACTAATGCTTTCTTTAGAGGAATCAATTAGAGTGCAGGAGTCATCCAGCCTTAATAAGTGGGATGCAGAGCTAACTCTGAGCGCTACTGATGATATTGATGAGGATGGTGTGGTGGGTGTATTTTGTAGCCGTCGGGATGTCGGTGACTGGAGGGTCTTAACTAATGATGGTGTGCTGTTTTTTTTTTGGAAGAACTTTCAGCTTTTCCCAACACTTTGCCATGAACTCTAGTTAAATGGCGTAACATAGATGAGGTTCCAAGATGGTTAAGGTCTCTCCCTCGACTGACTGTGGCTTGACATACACTACAAATGGCTAGACAATTGTTGTCTGGATTTGGGTAGAAATAATTCCATACATAAGAAGTGGATTTTTTTGTTTTATGGCCAGGCATGACAATGGCCTTTATCTTGTCACGTGCCAGAACTGCTGCCACTGGTGCAGGACTTACACAAACAACCTCATCCTCATCAACATCCTCATTAGCGCCCTCGTTGCCTACACAAATCTCCCCCTCATCCTCCTCTAATTCCAAAGTGGCATCCTCAATTGGTGTATCACCGGCTACACTCGGGCTGTTCAGGCACACATCAGCAGAACTGCTGAAAGGGCCCTTCTTTATGGGTACACTAACAGAATGTTCACGATCAGACATACCACTGTTGGATGGACTCTCCACAGGGATTGGTGTCATTTCTGATTCAGAGCAAACATTATCCTCTAATGCCTTACTGTTATCTTGCAGCTCGACTTTGACTCGTAACAGTAGTTGTGCACCACTTGTAGGCTCGGTAACATTTTTGGATCTGCCACTAATAGAGAAAGGCGAAGGCCTCATTCTCTCTTTGCCATTGCGTGTGTAGAATGGCATGTTGGCAAAAAAAAAATTATCGGCACTTAACTTTTCCTCAGTTAGTTTCAACACGGTAAAAAAAATTTCGCTGTGTGTTTTTTTAGATGATTTCAAAAGACGGTGTAGTTTGACATCGCCTTTCCCAGATGACGTACTGGGAACATTACCATCAGGATTGGTGATAGAACCTGGTTGCTCATTTTGCTCATATGTGGACTGCTTTGAATCCATTCTGAGCCCAAAGCACTTGTAATGCTACAAATTGTTTTTGACACTGCTGCAATATACTTCTTTTTTCACAGCCAGATAAATTTCTGCAAAATAATGGGGTACACCCCAAAAGCAAATGGAAGTGCTAAATATATAAATATAATTCTTATTAAAGTGCTGCAATATAGTTCTTTTTTCACAGCCAGATTAATTTCTGCAAAAGAATGGGGGACACCCCAAAAGCAAATGGAACTGCTAAATATCTAAATATAGATCTTATTAAAGTGCTGCAATATAGTTCTTTTTTCACAGCCAGATTAATTTCTGCAATGGGGGACACCCAAAAAGCAAATGGAACTGCTAAATATCTAAATATATTTCTTATTAAAGTGCTGCAATATAGTTCTTTTTTCACAGCCAGATAAATTTCTGCAAAATAATGGGGGACACCCCAATAGCACTTGGAGTGCCAGAAACTGAACAAAAAAACCCTCCTTTCTTCTCCTCTTACTGCTGTAACAATCTGGTATTAAGCTTTCAATGCTGTTTAATGCAATCAATCACTGTCCTTGCGCTGATATAGCCAGTGTGACCTAACCCTGCTCTCTCCCTGTCAAATGGCAATGGATTGCTGAGGAGGCTGGTATTTATGCTTTTTAAATCTCGCGAGATCCGAGCTCAGAAAAACGAATACGTCACGATGACGTTTTGCCTCGATTTCGAAACCGAATGGGCGGGAGAGTACCGAGCGTACTTGGCTCGGTACTCGGATACCCTAATAGAATAGAATAGACAGCAAGTGTAGGGGAGTACACACACATACAGATGACAATACCTAGCAGGCGGGATTGACACAACCAAATACACTAGTACCGAGTCTAAGACACCCACCAGGCATTATCTAAAAGAGGGGTTATGTCATCTCTATTCTGAGGCTGAGTAAAGCTGGGTTCTGCTAAGGATTCTCATTGGGAAGGCCAGCAATCAGTGGACTGCTGAGTATTAGTCCAAGACTGCTGGCACTGACAATTTTGATATGGGATATAAGATGTATGAAGAATCGTGGTGTTGAAGGCTTTATAATTTTAAATTAATTCTGGAGAACACAGGAGCCAAATGGTGTTGCAAATGTGGATCGGTGAGTACGAAAAATCAGCAGCATTAAAGATGGATTTAAGTGGGAATAGATGGGTGAGCAGAATGCCAGATAGCAGGAGGTTGCAGTAGTCAAGTTGGAGGTGATGGGAGAAGAGTTTTGGTAGCATCTTGGGTAAGTAAGGGACCAGGACTGACATAGAGACTGGATTTGAGGAATAAAACAGAGCGTAGAGTGAATTGTGACACCAAGGCATCAGGCTTGGGAGACTGAGGAAATTGTGGTGTTATTAATGGTGAGGGAGATTTGAGGGGAGGTGGTGACTCTGGAAGGAGGAAAGATGATGTAGTGAGGGGGGGAGAGTTAGATTTGGGTACAATAATTGTAGAGGTGGTACTGGAGGCAGAATGAGAGAATTGGTTCCCCAAGAGAAGAGGTGAACAGCTAAAAAAAAGCAGAGGGTTGAGTACAGAGCCTTGTAGGAACCGAACAGAAAGTTGAGTGAAGGATGTGCTAGAGGTAGAAACACTAAAGGAGTGATTCAATAGGTAGGGAATTAACCAGGAAAGAACTGTGTTATGAAAGCCAATGAAATAAAGGGAGTGCAGTTGAAAAGTGCGATCACTTTGCTGTAAGTAGGTCATTGATCACTTTTATGAGTGCAATCTCAGTGGAATGCTGCATATGGAATCCTAATTGCAAAGTCAAGAATAGAGTGAGAGAAAAGAAAGTGAGATAGGTAGTTGTATACAAGTCGTTCATGTAATTTGGAAACAAAAGGAAGAAGAGAAATAGGGTGGTATTTGGAGAAGGATTTGGAGAGAGAGGATGTATTCTTATGCTTGGTGAGCTGAGTGCGTATTTAAGGGTATGATGCATTTCACCAGTTTAGTCCCATTCTGATCCTTGTGTACATGGGTTTCCCAAGGTTACTCCTATCTGTTTTACAGCTTGACGTTCCTCAATTCTCAGACGCCATCTTGACAAGTATTCTGCACATGCGCAACCCGGGAACCTTTAAATCTCTGCTCCACAGTGATAGGACGATCACCAGCCAGTTCCTTTTATAAGTGTCCTCCTCTTTTCTATGGGTGTCAGATCATCAGGTATCCTACCTGATAGGAAGCATCCCCTCTGACTAGTGACCGTGCTCATACTTACCCTGTTCCGGTGTTCGCGAGTTAGGCCGTTCATTCTTTGGCTGCAGCTTCACCCGTCATCGGTCCTGTAGAGTTCTAACACCTGTGTGGATCTCAGTGCTTCTGCTCACTGCAGTTCATCACTTCACAGTATATCCTGTTCAGCTTATACCACAGTCAAGACATGTGGCCTCGCTCATCATCGGTCCTGTTCCAGAGTTATAAGACCTGTGTGCTTCTGTTCTTGGCAGTTTTCGCTTCACAGTATTATCTGTTCAGCTTATACCACAGTCAAGACCTGTGACTATAGTGCTTCGCTCAGTATGCGTCCTGTTCCTGAGTTACTACACTAGTGTATACATCAGTCCCTCTGAGTCCTGCAGCTCATCGCTTCACAGTATCATCGTTCAGCTTATTCTGCTGTTAAGACCTGTGACTATACTTTATCGCACAGCATCCGTCCAGTTCCCATACACCTCAGTCTACATTCATTCTGCCTTACAGTTACTTTGTGGTTCTCCGAATTTTCTGCTTTGCGTGCAATAGAGGACCGTGACCTGTGGTTGAGAGCAGCTAAGCCAATATTCCCTTGTGAGAATCCCTGGTGAATACCTCTCTCCTCCGTTAGACTCTGCACCACTCGGGGGGTAAGCTGTTACTCAAGCAGAGATAAAGACCATTCCAACTATCTGGCTTTCATGACAAAGGGGGATGGAAATGTGCCAATGAAAGAGACAGGTTGAAGGGGTGAGCTAGAAGTGCTCATGCAGTGGGAGAGAGGGAACGAACAAATTGGGAGGGGATAGGGTTGAGGGGAAAGCTGTTGGGAGAGATGATGAGATGAGTTCAGAGACCTTCTCTTCAGTTACTGGAAAGGATGAACTGAAAGTGAGGAGTGTAGGAGAAGGTGGGTGTGTGGAATTTGGCATGAGGAAATATCTTATCAAATGTGGTTTATTTTGTCTTTAAAGTAGGTGGCATAATCATGAGGAAGGGGAAAGGGGTACAGATGGGCAGAGAACTAAATTTAAGGTGGCAGAGAGACGACAGGGGTTAGCAGACTGGTAGGATATTAAAGAAGTGAAATAAGTTTGCTTGGCAACTGAAAGGGCAGTAAGATGAAGTGATGTTCTGTAGTGGAGTAAGCCAGCATAGGAACAAGATTTCCTTCAGTGGCACTCATCATTGCAAGAGCACTTTTCAGGTAGAAGGTCTGTTTGATGTGCCATGGTTGAGGTTTGGATCATCAGAAACTATACATTGTTGCTGGAGCTGCATTGTATAGGCTGAAGTGAGTGTCTTGATATAGACAGTGGCAGGACAGAGTACTTATAGGAGAGAGTAATTGTTTTAGTGAAAATGAGAAGATGATCGGGTTGAGAGTATTTAGATGTTGCTGTGGGTGCACGGATTTGGGTGCAGGGTTAGAGCATATGGTAAGGTGAGGCTGAAGGAAAAGATGTTGTCATTGGAGACAGGAAAGGCCTAGTTAAAAAAATAGGGATGGAGAAGATACAGGAGATGACAAGATCAATGGAGTGTCCATTACAGTTTGTGGGAGATGAAGTCCACTTGGAAAGAAGGAAATAAATGAAAGTTTTGTGAAAATAGAGACAGTGTGGTTGTCCACTAAAATTACTGGTATGTTCAGAAAATAACATTAAAATTGTTTTCAGGCACTATTCCTAGAGAATTCTGTAGGAAAGCTCCATCAGAGGCCTAGTATACAAACTGAGCAATCCAAGTTTTCCAGAGAAGAAATACTGCAAAATCCATAAACATATCAAAGTTTCAAAAGATTAAAATAACACATGAAACAAGGGTACTGCTGGCTCCATGTAGACTTAGAAAGCAATGAGAGAAAGGAGGGGTTGTGATACTGATGTGTAATCTGGAGGATTGAGATGACACAGACACAGAGACAAGGATGAGCATGAGAGAAGCGGTGGAGACACGATGAGGGGAGGAGGATAGTCTGAGGAAAAAGCGCAGGAAAGAAGAGAGTGTTTGGAAGGACAATAGAGATAGGAATCGAGAATTGAGAGAGTTATCAGCAATGAGACAGATAGTTACAGAGAGCAAAAGACTCTCCTGTAAGGAAAGGATGAAGCAGCGGTGCAGGCAGAGGAGATGCTGGGTTTAAGAGCCATCATCCTTGAGAGACGGACGTCGAGCTACAGAGATCTACAAATCCAGCTAGTGCACCCCAAGTTAGCTTGCTAATGGAGAGAGAAGCTCCTGTGTCAAGGAACTGCAGGTGAGTGGTGACAAACTACACGAAAGACTGCAATCAAGATCGAGGCTGATGAATACTATTGGACGCTTGTTTAATCAGTGCCATCACAGGACTGAAATAAATGTATCTCACAAAAAGTACACCCCAACATTCACATTTATAAATTAGGGCCATTATAAAATCCTATACTCAATCATCTCTATTACATTGCAATTATCATAGAGTACCATTATCAGGAGGAATCCTATCTCACATGTGGACAATAATATACTCTCCATTCTCATTTTGAATCGTAAAACAATATAGTATACAATATATCATATAGTGACATTTGTCACTGTTAATTGCACCAACAATAGACTTTGATATAAGTACAGAGTGGTGGCAAAATTGGGACATGAGAAGTTTAACAGGATGGGAAGGGATGGATGAACGTAGGTCATGTACAGTAAGGGCGTGCGGACAAAGAAAGGAGCCTGCATCCCCGGCTGGGTGCTGGAGACGGACGCCCTTGGGCCGCAAGACACGTCCCCTTGCTAGGCAACGGGACGAGATCACATGATCGCGGCGCTCGCGCATGCGTGATGCGCCGCTTCGGTTGCTAGGCAACCCAGACGCTTCCTGGCGAGCAGCTCCTCCTCTCACAGGGCTTCCTGTCTGCCCCTATTTAAACTTCACTCTGGCACCATTAGGGTGCCAGAGTATTGGTTCTACCCAGCTCCAGCATTTAGTTTATATTGCTGTTCCTGACCTCCTGTGTATTGACTCCTTAGCTTGTTTGACCTCTCTTCCGGATTTCCCTTGTACTTCGCTGCCCGCCTGGTATTGACCTTTGGACCGTCCCTGACTACTCTTGTCTGCTCTTCGTGGTACCTCGCTTCCTTGGTTTTCGACTCGGCCTGTCTGACTACCCTCCATTCGCTGCACTGGTGACTTCCTGGGACAACCGCGACCTGCACATCACACGCAACAAAGCCCAAACCTCCTTGCGGGGGTCCCTGGTGAACACCGGTGGTGTGTTAGACTCCGCGCCTCTCAGGTTAGTAGCGCAAATACCAGTCAGTGATATTCTCAGTGAAAAAGTGTGACAGAGCCGATTCAAGTCCTGGGTTTCTTGTAAGTACACCTGGGGGTAAATGTATCAATCTGCGGGTACTTCAACACCCGTGTGTTCAGCCTCTTCCGCGATTAAATTTCAAGCGGCACTGCATTGTAAAGGGTTAACTTCCCTTTACAATGCAGCGCCGCTTGAAATTTAATCACGGAAGAGGCTGAACACGCGGGTGTTGAAGAACCCGCAGATTGATACATTTACCCCCTGGTTTCAGCTGTATCACTTGCACTAGCTACGGGGCAGGTGTAAGTGCCAACTGATAGTGATGACGAACATGGCATAGTTTTTGCATTAAAAACTACATGTAGCTAGCTAGCACAGAACATGTGTGTGCAAGTGAGGTATAAATGCATTGTATGTACAGTAAGCATTAAAAGCTTCTTGATTTATGTATTTAATGTAAAAAAAAACCATTGTTTTATTAATGTTTATACTGTTAAGAGTTCATTTATTTTACAATGTGTTTTTTTAATGTGTTCTGACCTTTTAGTGAGCAAACACTTTTATGTATACTGCAATAACACTTAGGCAGTACATACTTACTCCCAGAGTCAAATTAAAACGTATCTTGAGATACGTTTGGATTTTAACGTGGTCGAAGTTCTGTGCTCGTTTTTTTAAAATGCAAATTACGTGCAAGTTGCGTTCGAACTTGAATCAGGCCCATTGTCTCCAGCCAGAGTAGAGCATTGTAGCCACTACAATATGATTGAAATAGCAGGTGGCAGATTCAAATAGGAACTTGCTTCATTATTTAACACAGTGTCAAGTAATATGCATATATGATCAGACTTACAGAACCCCAAGGCAGCGAGGACAAGTCGAAGTCGAAGTCATAAGAATGAAGCCGATCCTCAGTCAGAGACCCTCAGTCCTGGGCTTTCAGCTTGCCTTCTGATAGTCCCTCTCTAAGATCAGTGGAAACGTTCTTCAATGCCTTAGGTCTTCCGAATGACATTCCGGATCGGGCGGGTTCTGCCTAGTCCCACCTCAGATCACTTAAGCAATGTCGGCGCTCCGCTGAGGAGTACTCTGCCGAGTTCCGACAGTGGTCCTCTGATGCAAGTGGAACAACCCTGCATTACGCAGTCAGTTCCGTTTAGGCTTATCATATCAAATTAAGGGCTCTCTGGTTCAATACCCTTAACCTACCTCTCTGGAGGGACTTATGCAACTCGCTATAAAGGTTGATAGATGCATCAAAGAAAGAAGAGCTGAGAAGGAAGCACATACCTCAGGTACACTCCTTTCCATGCCTCCTCCTACTATGGAAGCTGCGGAACCTATACATCTAGGGGCTTATCGCCTCTCTCCGGAAGAAAGAACTAGGTGAAGCACCTTAGGTCTTTATTTATACTGTGGAAACAAAGGTCACCTTCTTCGTTTCTGTCCCAACAAGTTGGGAAAAGAACAGGCCTAGACAATGTGGAAGAGTTTCATCTAGGCCTGCAGTTTATTTCTTCCAAAAATGGCTTATAAGTTCCCGCTTGCCTTTGGATCACACTCCACCACCTCTCAGCCTTATTAGATAGTGGTGCCGCAAGGAATATTTTGCATATGGGCTTTGCCAAGTGTCTTGGGATTCCTCTCATGAAAATCAACACTACAATCACAGTTTGTGGTGTGGATGAAGGCCCTTTACCTGGGGGCTGGATTTCCTACAAGACTACGCCATTACAACTAATAATGGGAACTCTTCATTACGAAACCCTGTCTCTCTATCTCGTTATCTGCACTTCTGTTCCACTAATTCTGGGTCATCCCTGGACTCCATCTCCAAAACCCAGTTATTGATTGGAGCTTAGGAGAGATTGTCTGCTGGAGTTTCCATTGCTCTCAAAATTGTTTGACCCTGTGTCTTAGGTTTCTGCAGCCCCTTCCTGAGCAACTTCCTTTCCCTTATTGTGAGTTTCAGGATGTGTTTTACAAAAAGGCGGTTGAATCTCTGCCTCCAGAGTGTGACTTTGATTGAGCCATTGATCTAATTCCAGGATCTAAATGCCTAGAAGTAAATCTACAAAAAGGTTTTACTAAACCTTCTAAATCCCCAGTGGGAGTCGGTTGTTTTCTCGTGTCTAAAAAGGACAGCAGTCTATGCGCTCACATTGATTTCCGAGGACTAAACAAGATCACCATCAAAAATACCTATCCGCTCCCAGTCATCTCTGTTCTGTTCAATCAACTTAGAGGTGCTACCGTCTACACAAAGATTGATCTACGCGGTGCTTACAACCTCATCTGCATCAGGGAAGGCGATGAGTGGAAGACTGCATTCAACACTCAATCTGTCCATTATGAGTACTTGGTCATGCCTTTCGTCATGTGCCCGCCGTCTTTCAACATCTTATCAATGAAGTTCTCCGTTATTTTCTTGGATAGTTCATTGTAGTGTACCTGGATGACATCCTGATTTATTCTCAGTCTCTGCCACAGCATCGATTCCATTTCAAACAGATCCTCTTAAGACTTAGAGAGCATCATCTCTTTGCCAAAAACGAAAAATGTGAGTTCTGAAGGTGTCGTTCCTTGGATATGTAATCTCTCCTGATGGATTCTCTATGGATCCTAGCAAAGTCCAAGCCAATCTGGAATGAGTACGCCCTACTAATCTAAAAGCTATCCAGAGATTAATGGGCTCTGCAAATTATTACCGGAGATTCATCCGAGCCTTTTCTGATTTGGTGGCTCCCATTACAGCCCTCATCTGCAAAGGGGTAGACTCCAGCAATTGGCCACTGGAGGCCATAGCCACACTTGAAGCCCTCAAAAGGGCATTCACCAGCGCACCAGTCCTAAAGCATCCCAATCCAGAGTTACCATTCATAGTGGAGGTAGACGCCTCTGAGGTAGGTGCTGGTGCTGTCCTATCCCAGAGGGACCCCTGAGACCATAGACTGCATCCATGTGCTTTATCTTTGTGCAAATTTTCTGTTGCTGAGGTTAACTACGATGTAGGAAATCGAGAACTTCTGGCAATTAAGTGAGCCTTTGAAGAGTGGCATCACTGATTGGAGGGAGCTGTTCATAAGATTTCAGTCTTCATCAATCACAAAAATCTTTTGTACATTGAAACTACTAAACAGTTAAATTCCAGACAAGCTCGATGGGCATTATTTTTCACTCGTTTTAAGTTTTTCATTACCTATAGACCTGTATCCAAGAATACCAAGGTGAATGCTTTGTCTAGAAACTTTATTCCTCACCAATTACCTGCTGGAAAACTGCAGCCCATTAGTCCTTCATCCATTATACATGCTGATTTGACCCAAGACCTAGGTAATACCATTCATCAATTCCAGAAATTAGCTCCTTCAGAGACACCTGCAGGTCGCCTATTTGTTCCAGTTCATCTGCGAAGAGCAGTTCTTTCTGAGGCCCACGAGAACAAGTCTGCTGGACATCCGGGTATCTCCAAACCTGTTGAGATTATTTTGCACTCTGTGTGGTGACCTTCTTTGTCCTCTGATGTCAAAAATGTTGTTCTTTCCTGTGAAGATTGCGCAAAAAACAAAACTTACAGAAGTTCTCCCTCAGGTCCGCTTATGCCCTTGTCTACTCCTACGAAACCCTGGGCGCATTTGACAATGGATTTTATGTTCTTCAGGAAACAACACCATTTGGGTAGTAGTGGACCGTTTCAGTAAGATGTCCCATTTTATTCCATTGACCAAGCTTCCCAGTGCTCAGAGTCTGGCTGTACTCTTTATACAGAATGTTTTCGTCTCCATGGCTTACCTATAGATATTGTCTCAGACCGCAGCTCCCAATTTGTTGCCCAATTCTGGAAGTCCTTCTGTAGCCTCCTTGGGATTAACATCAGCCTCTCATCAGCCTATCATCCTCAGTCCAATGGACAGACTGAAAGAGTTATCAATCTTTAGAAACCCTTTTCTACACTTTTATACCTCCGAATTTCAAGACAATTGGTCATCTTTCCTCTCATGGGCTGAGTTCGCAAATAATAACTCGTGTCATTCCTCCACTCGCATCTCTCCATTTTTCTGCAATTTCGCATTCCATCCAAGGTCCAACTACTTGTCCTCTCTCAATCATTCTGGTCTCTCGGAGATACCTTCCACGACTTCTCATCTCAGGATTGTCTTGAAGAAAGTCCACTCTGTTTTACAACAGGCCTCTTTCCAGTCTAAAAGGTTTGCTGACCATTACCAAAGAATTTCTTTTAAAGTGGGTTAAAAGGTCTGGCTCTTCACTCGTAATATCAAGCTCAAACAACCCTGTAAAAAACTTGGCCCTAGATTTATTGGACCTTTTTCTATTATTAAACAGGCCAATCAGAAAAGTGCTACTTTGCAGAGCTGTTTGGAAAGTACATCTTGTGGCAGTTACACAAACTGATACAGAGAAGAGCATCTGCAGTATGCATAGCCAGAAAGAAATACCAGAGAGAAATGAGATTGAAATGAACAGAAAAACTGCATGTAGTGAAAACTGAGAGGGGAGAAAAGAACCAGAGGGGGTGAGCAAGACAAAGTAGAGTGAGAAGAGTGACATAGGAGGTGAAGTGAATAGGAATACTGAGAGGGTTACAAAAAGCAATGAAGAGGAATTAGAAAGTGGGTACAGACAAAATTGGAAAATCAGTAAAGAGAAACATATTAATGACAGCAGAGAGTTGAAAGAAAAGATAAGAGGGAAAACAGAGAAGAGACATTAATAGTATATGTTCGATAGTTAGGAACTAATAATTAATAATGATCATTTTTAAATTGACCTATATGATAATATTATGACATACCTTTTTTCTTTCAAATTGATTTTATACCATTTTAGAGAAACATTTTAGACAGTTGTGGTTACTACATTGTTGTGGCTATTGTAATTTTCTCTATCACCTGGCTCAAATAATAAATATCAATTCTTTAAAAGTGTCTAGTTCTTTGGGTCTTGTCCCATTCTCTAAGTGTTAGGGTTGGAAATGCTCTCTCCAGAAATAGAGAAAGAACAGGTGCCATCAACAATCACCCAATAAGTACATTTTTATATTAATTCAATTAAATTGCAGTATGGTTTTGTTTGGGCATTTGGAAGTAGCTTTGTATTCTTGTCAACCGACAGAAGCACTGTTTCCCTCCATCACAATTCAAATGCTGCACTATGAATGTCTCCACTTCTTCCTATGTTACCAAACACTCTAGTTCAGAGTCTAGATTTAGAATTAAATCATTCACAACCCAAATGTACTAACTAATAATTATAATAACTAGGAGTTTGTGCAAGGAGAGAGAAAGATGCCTGCAGCATTAATTTTGTCCTGAACACCTACATAGAGGATAGGAGCCATACACACAGAATGCAAACTCTCATAGTGTAACCACTAAAGTAAATATCTACAATCTCATGGTGTGCCATTTATTATTGTGGGCAGTGTCGGACTGGGGTATGAAGGGCCCACCGGGAGACTGCAACGCTAGGGACCCACCAGAGGGGATGTGGCCAGCCATCATAGAGGTGAGACCAGACACTAGAGGGGGAGTGGTCAGCCCACAAAGGACAGCTAGCACCATAGTGTAGTATATAAAGAATGCAGTGTGTATAAAGAGTACACAGTCTTGACCTGTCCCTTAGATTGGGCAGAACAGTCACCAAAAATTGGGATTGTCCCACTAGACCAGGCTTGGCTAACCTGTGGCACTCCAGGTGTTGTAAAACTACAAGCCCCAGCATGCTTTGCCAATTTATAGCAGCTTATTGCTGGAAGTGTATGCTGGGACTTGTAGTTTCACAACACCTGGAGTGCCATAGGTTAGCCAAGCCTGTACTATACTCAGAACATTTGACAGACTGTTCTTGTCACTTTTACCACCTGTGGCTTCTGGTTTCTTTAGTTGCGGCTTGTCTGTTTCCTGGAATTTTGGGGGCCCTATTTGGAAAAAATAATGGGTACATTGAGAAAATTCCAACCAGCCCTGGCGTTAAATCAATAGGACCCACAATTAATACTTAGCCACCACCTACCACACACACATTACATTGCCACAAGCCCGCTGTGCCCCTTAATCACCATGCTGTACCTCCTTATGATCGCACTGCGCCCACCATGCTGCTTTTGCTCCCCCCTTCTCCTGGCCCCCCTTCACACTCTGCCATGCTGACCTGGCCCCCCTTCACACTCTGCCATGCTGACCTGGCGCCCCTTCACACTCTGCCATGCGGACCTGGCCCCCCTTCACACTCTGCCATGCTGACCTGGACACCCTTCACACTCTGCCATGCTGACCTGGACACCCTTCACACTCTGCCATGCTGACCTGGACCCCCAATACACTGTGCCATGCTGGCCTGGACATCCAATACACTGTGCCATGCTGACCTGGCCCCTTATCCCTCTTTCATCGCTCTGACCATTTCCCTATTTCATGTCCCTCATTCTTCTCTGCTCATTGATGTGTAAAAAAAAAAATGACAGGCTGGCTTGGGAGCGCACTTACTTACCTGTGCAAAGCTCCGGCGTCCTTTCTCCATGCTCCTCTGGGCAGCGTGGCTGGATTACAGGATCCCGAACTCCTCCTCCCCTGCTGAAACTGAAAAACACACTACCGCTCAGGTATAGCCGCATCTGGGCTCTCTGCACCTGCCCGGTAGTGTGATTACACAAAGTCTCCCCGCTGCAGCAAGTGTTGGTCTGAGTCACCTGTTCTGTAAGCTCCGCCCTAACAGCGGAGGGGGCGGAGCTTAATCGTGTCGGGGCCTACCGGTGGTTAGCCCGACTGCCCGGCAGGTCAGTCCAAGGCTGATTGTGGGATAGCAGAATTTAATAGAGTTCAACAGAAGTGAAAGAGCAGAGCAAAAACAAGATTCAGTTGACATGTATCAATTTTGGAATTTAGTATGGAAATCTTGTGTTATGTGTACATGTTTGGAACAACTGTTAGAGGGTGAATACTTCTGTGCAACATGTCAGTGCATTGATGAAACCTCATATATTCTTTGACAACATATGACTGCTACAGTAAAGATAGGAATATGAGTATAGCAAAGGCCAGATAGGTGCTAGTGTTAGGAGATTTAATTGTTAGGAAGCGGGATAGGATAGCCTGTCATCGGGATCATCAATTATGAAAAATTTGTTGTGTCCTTGGTACTTGAATTGTCATATTGTGGAACAGAACAATACATTGATGGCAGAGGATGGGGAGGCCCCAGCAGTCATGGTAAATATTGATACCAATGACAAAATTAAAAATAGATGCACTTAGGTGAGGGCCTGGGTTACCAGTTGCCCAAAAACCCTCCCGGCCAGGGGCACTGTATGGTTCCTGTTGACTGACCCTTGCCTCTTCACCACCGCGCCAATGGTAGAAGTGATTTAGGAGACTAATTATTTAATGGTGGGTGCTATCAATTTATTTGTGGGGTGAGGATGGTGGTACTTAATTTAATAGAAGGGCCTATTAATTTAAGGCGGGTTAATGGGACCTTTAATTTTATGCTGGGGTGGTCTGCGGGCTATTAAATGAATGTGGGGCTAACTTGAGGAGGAGGGCTATTTATTAAATGTGAATACAAATTATTAAATGTGGGGATGATTGTGCGAAATAAGTATATTTATTAAATCTGTATGTCATTAACTTAATGTTGGGGCTGGTTGGGGGTAAATAGTTCTATTCTTAAATGTGACTACTATTCATTTAAAGTTGGGACTGGTTTCAGGGAGGGAAGTCTAATTGTTAAATGTGAGTGCTATTGATTTGACACATGTCTGATTGGTGTTTTCATGTAACTTTTTCATGTAACTTTTATAAAACAATTATAGGATCCTGACAAGTAGCAGCAAAACTTAAGACACCAGCAGGCGCAGTAACAGATAGGAGAGAGCAGAACAGTCTACCAACTGAGGAGTCCCGGATTTGCATGACTGTGTAGCTTAGCCAGGATTTGGTCCAACTGCAAGGACAGTTGGGAGGTATATCTTGCTTCACATTGCTCTGCTTGTGAAGGAGGAGCTGCATGTACCTAACAGTAGAACAAAGGGGGGGGGGGATTTTAAGAGGTGCTCATTGGGGGAATCATCTGTCCAACAATGTCAGGGTGCAGGCAAGCCTTCTTCCCTTTCAGCATGCTCCGGCGTTGCTGACAGCCAATTGGAAATGATTCACTGCCGTACAATCTGTGGTCAGGGTGGTGAACCAATTAAAATTTTTAGTGCCGTGGGGAGCATGATTCACTGCCGTACAATCGGTGGTCAGGGTGATGAACCAATTAAATTTTTTGGTGCCGTAGGGAGCCAATCAGTGCTCCCTGAGCATCAACCAGCACCCTTGAGACTACTGATTTTTAGCTTTCACTTGCAGAGAGGTTTCAGTTTGATAGCGGAGACAGACCAGGAAAGATATTGGAGAGATGATATCGGGATCAAGCAAGAAGACGTCGGGATTAAACAAGAAGACGTCGGACCCACGAGGAAGAGCAGTGGCAGGCCCTTGAGAACAGCAGCATCAGGCGTACAAGATCACCAATGATGGGGAGACTGCGAGAGACTTGAAGACTGCGATTGATTGAAGTAATGGGAGAGATCGATGTTGAAGGATGGGCGTGACTGGTGGGTGATCCGATTGGAAATAGGTAAATCCCACTACAGGATATAGATTGAAATACACTATTTTTCCATGCTCTTTTACAATAATACAATAATAATTTACACTGATTAACAACAAATCTGCATCAGCCCCATAGTGTTTAGGTGCACATAAGAATGTCCACCAGATAATCTCATACTTACATAAATGAGCCTTAACTAGCTTTACCACCACTGGTAAAATTAGAAAATAGAAAAAACACCATTGAGGCACTACTTCACTTTTTAGCCCCTCTCCATCAAATGGGAATCTAAGCTGCTTATCACTGTTTGCTCTGGTGCCAAAGTCCTTGCACTGCTGAAGTCCACATTCAGCCAGTCACTGTGATCACTCGGCATGGTTCCAGCTGTCCAGACACAAGACTCCCTCCTGTCTCCAATTGGCCACTGTCTAAATATTTGCTCTCTATAACACCACTCTTTTGAGCTACTCTGTGGCACTTTCCAACTCTCAGACCACCCATCTATTTTTAGATTTCTCCCAAGGCTGGTCCTGAAGCTCTACAGGACACAACTCAGCTCCACTTGGTTTGTCTTGTTAGATTTCAACTGAACCATCTCAGCTCCTCATTGCGCTTTCAGATCCTTACTAAGCTGTTATTGGTCACACACATTTTCAAACTTTTTGGGGCAGATTCCATATTCCAGGGTAAGACCAGGTTGCAAATTAGCATCTAGCCTGTAATCTCCATAATACTTTGGAGCAACATACCCTATATCCATTCTTCTATGGACATTAATATAATTTGCCAAATGAAAGTATATAATGCAATATGTTTATATTTTGTTTGAGCTAGTCCTGCCAAATATTTTTTGTTCGAGATATAAATTTAAACAGAATTGTTTCATACAAACTTAAAAAAACAGTTACATATATCTTAATGTTTGTATAAACACAAGGCATGTAATTACACAATATTTTCCTGGCCAGAATTACCCTGCATTAAGATCTATCAGCGAACGGATACAGGACAGATAAGCTGTTTTTGATTGTGCTTTTTGTACGAGCATTTTATTCTTGAGCCGCAGTGTGAGGCGGTTTGCCTCTGTTTTATTAAAATGATTTTTTATATCTAATCGATATGTGCTTGATGTTACTACACTATTGTGGTTATTTTTGAGTTGTAGACACTCCGGAGTTGTGTTGCACGTTCCTGGGAGCATTATCTGCCAGTTTATATCTGTGGTCCCAGAGAGTCATAAACAGACGGTACTTAGGAGAGAAGCACTGGTATACATATCAAGCTGATAAATATCTGGATCTCTGTTACGGGACTTGCATATATGAGATTTACATTCACTGTATTTTACATTTAATGCACTATGTTTGGCGCCCCTTCTATCTTTCATTCTACATTAGGTTGACACTTGCAGACAGGTGTCGGATGTTTTGGGAGCTGCCATCTTATATATAATTAAGTATAATAAGCTTTTATTATCACTGCTGTGTGGTTTTGCACTTTAAGCGCCTGTTATAGCTTAAATTTGTTGGGGGTATAATGTAATATGTTTAAATTTTGTTTGAGCTAGTCCTGCCAAATATTTCTTGTTCAAGATTTAAATTTAAACAGAATTGTTTCATACAAACTTAAAAAAAACAGTTACATATATCTTAATGTTTGTATATACACAAGGCATGTAATTACACAATATTTTCCTAACTCATCCTGTCAGCATCTCTGTTCCAATTCCTCTATATAACAAAAGAGCATACATTATATTCCCAGACACAAAACCAAAGCCAGATTACCGGCAACAATTTATCCATTAGAGGCATGTTTTAAAGCAAATAGCTCATATTCTTGGGAGGGTTTATAATATTATCAGGCTAACTTTGTAATATTACTTAGTGTTAGCTTGAGCAATAAAATGTATTTGAAAAATCCCACTAGATTTTTTATGCATCAACGGTGTTCCAGAATTGACCTAAAAACTAGAATAGCCTCTGCTCCAGGCAAGAGTCTCCTGAACAAACACAAGTCTGATCAGGAGCAGGAGAAACATTTAATTCTTAAATATCTCAATTATAAATGGATAGTTTAAAGTTTAAATATGTATTTGTTATATCTGTCCTATATACTCTTATAACATTTTACTGATAAAAAATTATCGTTAGCTCAGATGCATCCTACACGTCTGCTGATTAGCAACTGCTGGAATGCAACATGTATAAAAATTAATTGCTTTGTAACCATGCAGCATATGTAATTTATATCTCTCCAGCTTTTATTGTCTGACTTGACAACCATAGACAACAATCGCACTGAATGTTGGGTGTAATTCACATGTTCTTCTTTTGTATTTAATAAGGTAATATACAATTGATCATTATGCCCTTTGTTAATGTCACTTATATTATGCCTACAAAGGGTCTCATTAATGCGCATTTCATGTGCACAGCCTTGGTAAATCTTGGTACACTGATACATCTAGATGGTCTTCTCAGAGCATTTCAAGCTGCCCTCCGCTCTCAGGAAACATCACTGCAAACTAAAAGTATCCCTCTGTGTTTGAAATGGCAGAAAAATGTTATAAGGCGCATTGTGTAAAAGTGTCAACATAATATAAAAGTTCAACCACCTACCCCTATAGTTCCTCCCCTTTACTAAAATAAACGTTTGAGTTTTACTCCTAAAATACTGCTCTGTTTATCCTCATTTATGACTCAAATTATACATGTGAGTGAGGGCACTTTGGAACTGCCTTTGTTACACATCGCATTCTTGTGTGTTTAAAGTTTTTTTTACATTGGATACAAGTGCACCTGGAAAGTGCAAAATGCATCCCATTAACAGTATAGGATGAGAGAAAAGATATGAAGTCCTGGAAAAAAAAGAACAAAAGGGGTTTTCTTACTTTCCCGATTACTATTTTCGAAGAGCTTTTGAAATTTGGAAAAATTTAACTTTTTATACTCGCGCCCATTTTGTTAGAAGCCAATTATCCTACCGATATGAGCACCTGGAGGAAACCCACGCAAACACTGGGAGAACACACAAACTCCACACAGATAGTGTTCTGGTTGTGATAGAACCCGCTTCAATAATAATAATTAACATATTTTAAGACAAAGTATTAAGATATTGCTAACCTTTAATTACCAAAAATGTTTTTTAAGTCACAATCATGTATTGATTCAGAGATGATTCAAATTCCTGTAGAGTGAGGACAGACTTATCCAAGACTTCGCCCCTGCTCCTCCCCTTTTATGGGACTCCCTACACCCCTTGACCAGACTCTCCCTCAAACTTCACTTTTTAAAGCATTGCCTCAAAACTAATTCTTTGCAATAGCCTGTCCTACTCCTACCTGATAATACTCCCTCTGAGTTTTCTACCAGCTACAGTATCATCTCTACTTTGAGTTGCATCAGCATTGCCCTCTCCCTCTAGACTGTAGGATCTCACGAGCAGGGCCCTCTCTACCCTCTATGACCTGTGGGTATGTCCTACATGAAACAGTTATGTACTTTTTCTGTTTGTATGCATAATTTGCATTTTATACTATTTCTAATTCCGACAGTTCGATGTTGTTGTCTATTGATCCATTTTCTAAAACATTAAAAACAAGGGGATAGTTGCCCTGCTTGATCTGAAGCCTCAGTAGTGATACTACAGTCTAAAGGCTTTAAAGTTGTAACCTACATCCTGTTGGATAAACCTGAGATTCAAAAGTACAGAAGCAGAACAAAAGAGCTAAAATAAAGTTGTCATACGCCGGGACTTCGGTCCGGCTAAACCAAAGCCCGGCTCACTTACCTGTCCGCCAGCATTCTCTGATAGCTCTGACAGCTCTAGGCGGGCCGCAATCCTCCACTGCAGGTCTGCGCCTGTGCAAACCCAATCTGCTTTATCTCCTCTGGAATTCATGCATTGGCCTGCCAAACAGCCTCCCACTATTTAAGACACATCCTTCGGTTAATCTGTGCTTGTTCTTTTAGGTTACAACCCTGCTAGTAGTTGGATGTGTTTTGTGCTCTCTTCCAGCAGTAAGCAGACTATCACTCCTTCTAGCAATTCAGTGGAATCAGCCATGCAGACCACCATCCACCATTCCAGTGGTATCTACCCTGCAGTCCGCATACCATCACATCTTCCACCAATTCCGTGGTATTAAACTGACAGCCCGCAGACTATTGTATCTCTCGAGATCTCCTCCTTCTGCCGCTTCCCCTGCAAGTCTTGCCAAGTACTCACGAAGAGGGCCGCGACCTGCGTAGTGGAGGCAGCTAAATCCAAACATTCTTGCGAGGGTCCCTGGAGAGGACCATCTACTATGTTCGATTCCGCGCCTCTGAAAGGAGTAGCATCAAACTTGGCAGATCAGGATCTAATTATCCTAGGTACCGTGACAAAAGTATAGATTTATATTGTAAGGTAAGTATTTAATTACCTTTGATAATAAACTATAGTTTTGTTGTATATTTGTTCTATATATCCTAAAAGTCATAACTGAAATTTAAATATTTTATTTCCTGAGAAATCATCCAACCTTATCAGCAATGAGATTGATGTTATTCACAGTTAACTTAATTTGCAAATAATGTAGCTTACGGCTTATATATACACAAGCTAAGCAATAAATTATATATTTTATTTGTACCCTCAGCAAAATAGTGCAACCAATTTGTACAATATGGATCCTTTCCATACTGCAGGTTCTGAGAGAAAAACCGGGTTTACAGATACTGTCAGAATATACATTTACAAATGCTACATGGATGACCAAAGACATACTTGTATGAAAGAAGTGTCCTGCAGACAGTAACAATATTTTATGGTTGTAAGTGAGAAGATAGATTATATTGATGATGAAAATGCATGTCGATTTTTTCAACATTCATCACAGTCCAGAAGTCCTGCTGCTTCTTTTCTTCTTTTTATTTTCAAAGTTACCCAGTCAACTTTCTCAAGGAAAAGAAATATTGTAAACCTAACTTCCTAATGTTTCACAATTTGCTTAATCTGTAGACAACGTGACACCTGAAGATCAAGAAAAAATTTACCAAGCTCTTGCAAGAGCAATATATTATTATTATTATTATTATTATTGTAGATTTTCTTCTTGGACGCCATTGTATATGGTTATTAGACTACTCTACTAAGATCGTCATTCGGATTCCCCAGCAAGTATCCTTGGAGCAAGACTCTTTTACAATATGGACATATAATGCAATCCTTCCAAGAAAAAATAATCGAAGCACTGTCTAGCAGTACTTACAGATGAATAGACAAATGTGCATGGAGAAGGAATTATGAGCAATATGATAAGAATCAGCTAGTTTTAATTTTTAAATAAGCAATGAAACAGGAGAGAACAGACAAAGCAATGATGACTGGACGTGTTTCCTTGCAGGTAACCATGGTTAACAGCGGAAGAACAATGATTTCAAGCACCACCCTCCTTTTAAAGCTTCTAGTCTGTTATTCTAACTCAATCAGCTTGACAGAGTGATCTCCAGCCTTTTCCTCATAAACACTTTCACCTGTGTTAAAGATAGAATCACTGACCTGATGTCAGCTGGTCCATTTGTGGCAGGACTGAAATGCAGAGGAAATGTTGTTTTTTTCATTGTCATGGCAAAGAGGGACTTTGAAATCAATTGCAATTCATCTGATCACTCTTCATGACATTCTAGAGTATATGCAAATTGCCATCATAAAAACTGAGGCAGTAGACTTTATGAAAAATAATATTTGTGTAATTCTCAAAACTTTTGGCCATGACTGTATAGAAGAGAAAAACAATAGGATCAAATATATAAAAGATAAGTAATAGGGAGAAAACAATTAAAATAAAAATTAACTAAAAAGTAAGATATATAAAAAATAATTGAGAACTTTAATGTACCTAGAAGTGTTTATCAAGTCTTACCTGCCCTCCATTAGTATGCAAAAATATCCCTTGTCTACGTTAGACAATAGGGTTTCATAACCTACCTAACTCTGCAGTTAAAGGCTGCAGTGATGCACTTGCCATTCCTATGACCACTCGTGCAGTTTAATGCTTACCTAAGGTGGTGGCATAGAGATCTGTAAAAGCTGCTCTTTTATTAGCGGCTATAGTCATAGGAGGGGAAGAGACAGCCAGTCGGGGAGAGATTTAGACAAGCTACTGCTTCTCTGTTCTCTATTTTCTCCGGCTGGGATAACAGGCATATCGGGTTTCAAACCTGTGTGTCAGCACACTTTTGATGTGTCACAAAAATTCAGTCTAAAACTCATAAACTACGCAGATTATATCCAATTTATATTTGAAATAGAGATGAACAAAATCTCTGCTGCCATTTTTGTTCCACCATTCTGCACAGTATTTGTAAAATTCACATTAGGTGGAAATTATAGCCTATGGGGGAATACAATTATTATTATTATTATTTAAGTCCCTTTGAAGCCTTGTATGATGAGATTCCTTGGGTGTTATGACACTAAAACCTCTGTGAGGTGTGAGCTAAATCAGCAGTGTTTTACTCACAGTAATATCCAGAAGTGGGCGCAGGCGCACATCACACAATCATCATCATCATCATCATCACATCATGCTCTAATTGGACTTTGCTTTCAATTACCACCACTGAATAGATCTGTGACGACAGTCAGTTTATTCTGCTATCCAGTATGGCTGGGATAGGACTGGGAAAACTTAAGGCCAAATTACTAGGGTAAAACATTAAAATAAGCAAATATTTTGCGAAACAGTTTTAAAAATTTAGCTCCTCTCCAATAAGAAGTACATTTTAATAATGAAGGACATACATTAGTTATAATTCACGTTGGTTTTTAAGCTTTCATAATTCACAATTAAGATCTTGTTTACTACAATGTTTTAACATTGGTGCACTATAAAATTTTCTAGAGGTAATGTAGGTTTTGCCTGTATGTTCTTCTCAGTGCACATCAAGACGAACGCCCCTTCTCTGCACAAGGATATAGGATCTGTTTACTAAAAGTACACCTTTATGTGTGTAGAGGCAGACAAAGCTTTAAGAGGTGCACTGTGCAAAAGGGTAAACATCACATCAAAGTCCAACCTCCTCCTCAATTTGCACCATACTGCACAGTTATTTATTTCTCAAATAAATCATGGATTTGAGGGGTGAGGACCGTTTTTAATATGTATCACTTTTGTGTGTGTATATGGTTTTATTATATTACCTGGACTGTGTCTACAAATTCACTAACTGCAGAAGGCTGGCAGCGACCTGTCCTATACTTCAGCAACCCGAGTAGTTTCAATATAGTAGTTTCAGGGATCCCCAAGATCCCTGCCTATCATACCAAAAGAGTAATGTAGAAAAAAAAAAGTCAAGCACAAAATTTAAAATTTACCTTGTTGGATTTTATCTTGATCAGACATAGTCCGAATGAAAAAAGCATCCAAACTGAAAAGGAAGCTCTTACATGAATATCCAGTAGAAGAAGATGGAAATGGTTTGCTCTCCAATTCTTCTTACATGTGAAAAATGTACAGCTGAAATAGTCATTTCTTCAAAAAATATATTTGTATATTATGATGTCTAATTCCAATGAAACCAGCACCAAGTTTTGCCAGGCTTGGATGATCACAGTATAACAGGGATACTCACAGCTGAATTTAATAGGGGAATCAATCCCATGTTTAATAGCACTGAGGCTCCTCCTCGCACCCCTGGGGCTTTATATACCAGGATAATAATTAGGGGCCTGATTCATTAAGGATCTTAACTTGAAAAACTTCTTATTTCAGTCTCCTGGACAAAACCATGTTACAAAGCAAGGGGTGCAAAGTAGGATTTTGTTTTGCACATAAGTTAAATACTGCCTGTTTTTTCATGTAGCACACAAATATCAACTTTAAATTTCAGTGTACAACTAAGCTATCAAGTATTTGTGTGCTACATGAAAAAACAGTCAGTATTTAACTTATGTGCAAAACAAAATCCTATTTGCACCCCTTGCATTGTAACATGGTTTTGTCCAGGAGACTGAAATAAGAAGTTTCTCAGGTGAAGATCCTTAATGAATCAGGCCCTAGAAGTCTAAAATAGATTGAATGCAATTGTGGAACTACAAGTGTTAGCATTCTCATGGCTTCCAGTGGCTGTCGAGGAAGTTTGTGGAACTGCAAATGCCAACAAACTCTGGCAGCCAGAATTAGTACATAGTGAAGTACAATGCTAAAAAAAAAACACATATCAGACGTACTCTACTTGCTGCTAGTGAAGCTGCAAAGAGAATGAATGAGCAGGTCAATAACCACTCAGCCTATCAGAAAGTATTTACAGTCAGGGCCGGCGAGAGGGGGGGGAGCGGGTACTAATTACCCGGGCCCGGGCATGCCAGGGGGCCCGGCCCGGGCCCTCGCGCTGACGTTTTTTTTTTGTTAATTGTTTTGTTTTTTTTAATTGTTTTTTTTTTTAAAACTGTTTTTTTTTTTTTTTTGCAGCGGGGGGCTTGGTCGTTGGTGGGGGGAGCAGGGTAGTAAAAAAAAAAAAATAATACTCAGGTGATCGCGGCGCCGGCGTCCCTCCTCTCTGCTGCTCTGTGCTCCATTCAGACTGTCTGAATGCCGGGGGTGACATCATCATGTCACACCCAGCATTCAGTCAGTCTGGAGCAATGGAGCACAGAGCAGCAGAGAGGACCAAGAGAGAAGAAAAGGAACAGGTAAGTAAACGAGGGGGGGGCTGTCATAGAGGGGTTAAAAAATGAGGGGGGCCTGTCATATAGGGGTTAAAAAACGAGGGGGGGGCCTGTCATAGAGGGGTTAAAAAACAAGGGGGGGCCTGTCATAGAGGGGTTAAAAAATGAGGAAGGGGGCTGTCATAGAGGGGTTAAAAAAGAAGGGGGGCCTGTCATAGAGGGGTTAAAAAATGAGGAAGTGGCTGTCATAGAGGGGTTAAAAAACGAAGGGGGGCCTGTCATAGAGGGGTTAAAAAACAAAGGGGGGCCTGTCATAGAGGGGTTAAAAAACAAAGGGGGGCCTGTCATAGAGGGGTTAAAAAACGAGGCGGGGGGCCTGTCATAGAGGGGTTAAAAAGCGAGGGGGGCCTGTCATAGAGGGGTTAAAAAATGAGGGGGGGGCCTGTCATAGAGGGGTTAAAAAACGAGGGGGGGCCTGTCATAGAGGGGTTAAAAAACAAGGGGGGCCTGTCATAGAGGGGGTTAAAAAAACGAGGGGGGGGCCTGTCATAGAGGGGTTTAAAAGGCATGGCACAGTGGGATTGAAAAAGTGGGGGGGAGCAGCATAGTATAGTGTGATGAAGGGGAGCCAGGTGAAGGGGGAAAAAGCAGTATGGAGGGCGCAGTGTGATCATAAGGCATGGTGATGATGAAGGGGCACATTATTGTAATATTGGAGCTGGAGGAAGGCTTAATTATTAATCGTGGGTGGTATTGATTTAACGCCAGGGTTGTTTGGAATTATTCAAATGTAGCCATTTTTTCCCAAATAGGGCCCCCAGCATTCCAGGATCCAGACAAGCCGCAACTAAAGAAACATGCAGCCACAGGTGGTGAAAGTGAGAAGAACAGGTAGGAGAGAGCAGGACAGTATGTGAAATGTTGTGATTCTAGTATGAACAATGGCAATTTTTGGTGAGTGTTGTGTCCAATGTAGGGTGCAGGCCAAGACTGAACTCTATGTGTACACACTGCATTCTTTGTATACTACACTGTGGTGCTAGATGTCCTGAAAGTCAGGAGTGCTTGGACATATGTGACGCTCCAGCGAATTGAGAGCTGAGTGATTTTGGTGTGTTAGCCATGCCCCAATGGCGTATTTGCCATGCCCCCAAATGCATGACCACACCTCTGAAAAAAAAATCGCCGCCGTAAGGTGTTGCAAATTTTTTTAGCATACTCGACTATAAGGGGGGCCCCATGAATTTGTTGTACCGGGGCCCTGAATTCCTCTTGGCAGCCCTGTTTACAGTAACAACTTTCAATAAAACATCTTAATCGTTGCAGCAGTTTTGTAATACTGAGCAAGAAGAGTTATATAAAGCCTATCAAACTAGTATCATACATACAGTAATTTTCTGTTAATTGTGAAGCAAATGGTGAGCAAGGGATATGCAGTGATTATTAATAAATGGGAATTAACAAGTGAACACATTAAAATAATGAGTTAGGATTCTGAGGGGAAAAATAAGTGTGCATGCGTGTGTATGTGAGTGTATGTGCATACATCTGTAGTTTGCAAAAGCACAAAATATTACAACCTGTCTGACATTTGTGAATTTTCATAAGAAGAATTTAACAGATAACATTTCAATGATGTTGAATGATGCAAAATGTTTTCACCAATAGTGGATTGTGAAGACGGCTGGATAATTGCAAGTGACAGTTAAACATGAAGGGCCACATAGTTTCAGAGATGTTAGGACATCTTATTGACAGCTTGATGCACATAAACTAGCCAGAGTTGTTTCAGGACTGTCAGAGTTGGTGATCCCAGCAGACATGTAATCCTCAAGGAACACTTTTGACAATAAATGCCTTTTAAGCAGGCAACCTCTACAGAATATCAAAGGCATTATCTCTGAACCTACCAAAATAAACGCCTTCATCCTTGCCAGTTGGCACAATTAAACACAGATTTATGGTGATCTCTAGTGTTAAGTTAAATCTGAATGCATTATTCTTCTATTAAATTATACGCAAAATTAACATAATGAATATTATTCCATGTTGCATAGTTAATAATAAATTATTCCACAAGTTCTGCTGCTAACATTATTAGCGTTCTTAGTTTAATTAAAATGTACATTATATATACAGTATATGTACATTACTTCTTGTATATGTCTTACGTATCTCTCTTTCACTGAGTCCAATTTGAATTTTTTTTATAGTTTTTATTTTAAAACTCTTTGGCAACGCCCATGAAATTAGACAATAAACCCAGAAGGAATTGGATAACAAGACACATGTTCTTCTATCACATCTTGTGCATTTATAATTAATAATTTGGTAACATAGGTATCAAATGGCCACATTATGTTATATTTAGTGTGAAATATTGTACGCCAGACTTTACTAAGTCACATTGAAGTGTTATTCTAGTATTGTTTGTTTCATGCCTGAATTTACAATATAATATTATTATTCTTTTGAGGGTAGAAAAAAGATTACATTCAAATGATAATCAGAAAATGTAGCCTGTCCCAGATTTACTCTATGTCTCTCAAGGGAAAATAAAATGATAATCCTTAATGGAAAAAAGGCACAAGACTATCATGTTAAATGACCGAATTAACGTGAAATGCTAAGACGACTTGGTCGTTTACCATGGTACTATTTCATAATGGATATGCATTGAATTGCATGTATCAGTATCTATTCAACCTAATAGGCAAATGGAGCAACTGAATTTTATTAAACCATTTATAAAAATAATTATTTATTTACATAAAATATATTTTTCCTATCCCAGTATTACAAGGATAGTCCTGCTTCTTGTCGCTGAAAATCTGTGAGTCTTACTTTTCTATAATCCTGACTCCTGAAGCACTTGGATTAATGAGTCAAATATCCTATAACTGTTTTAATTAATTTGGAATAAATTAGGAAGCAATATTGCATTAGTGTGTACACTCCAACGATGAACGATTATCATTTCAAAACACATTGTATCTTTTGATTTTTAAACCAAACTAAAAATCTTGTTCAACAATGGAATGATGTCATTCCAATTCTGCAGTGTGTATGTACTCAGGGGCGGCAGTGTCCATAGATTTCTATACAGTGTGCAGAGTCACAATCTTTTCAGCCGAAGATAATGACAGATGAAGAGCACAAATCTGATGGCAAATCTTGAAAAATGTGTTTAATGTGTACACATGAATTGGCATGCTGATTGGGCTAATCGGGTCTTTTTCTTTTCTCTTTTCAGTCATTGGTAAAATTGGTAACTATATCGCATTGGGAGACATTTTCTGTAGTGTGTACCCAGCCCAACACTGTCTCTATGCTATCATAGGGCTTAAGTAGTTCTGCTGTTTTTGAGTTGAATATATATTGAGATATGTGTGACTCAACATATACACATAAGTACAATTTTTTTGGACAGAATTTTTACATGTCCATCCAGGGCATAAAATTCATCCCACTCTAAATGAGGCCGTCTGTTTTCTGGATATATGTATAAATACTGCCAAAATAGGTGGACGTTTGTCCAAGGAAAAATACAGTGCTAAGGACAGTATTACATTCAGCATACATATATTTTGAATATGGTTTCTAATACAATGATCCGAGGACAGTGCAGGTGGGAAGTTTGACTGGGGCTCTACACCTGTCAAACCGTAACATAGGTGTCCTAAGGCGAGCTCAGGGAGGACAGAAACCTCCCGTGGACCAGAAGGGCAAAAGAAATACATATGATGCAGATATCAGACTACTATACCAATTGGAATATTATAATCAGCTTAAATATTAAGAGAGCCATTGTCACTAGATCACAGATGAAGCATTTTGTCAATGTATTTCGTGTAGAACAGAAGATGTAAAGTACACTATAAGACATGTAGGTGCTCTCAATTGTCAATATGAAGGTTTGCTGTAAAAGGATCATGTTATTATCTATTACAGTTCCGGAAACCTAATAATAAAATGTCCATTCAGAACAGAAGTCGATACACTTCCATGTTTAATTCACAAATTGCGAAGGAATACCATCAGAGGATAAGTGTGGGTGGAAGAAGAGTCTGCAGGTTGGTGCATGAGTGTGTTGTGTATGTGATTTTTTTCCCTCTCGCCAGATGCTAGTTCATATAAAGCCGTCTATTTTTTAAATTTAAGTAGCTAACCGGATACCTAAATATTAATCAATACCTAACGTTTACATTTCATAGAAAACAGGACCTATTAGCAGTAGACTATACAGAAATATAGTTAATTTTGAAATAAATACTGAAATAGTAGTGGAAATAATAGATGATGATGATGAAATAATTATAACATTATTAAAATTAAACATTACCAAAATATTTTACATTAATCACAAAATAATAATGCACGTTGACTACAAAATAACTATTATTAAAATAAATGCTAGTTAAGATAGGGAAATCAGACATTGCAAAGTGCTTTATGCTCAGCTGGAATAAAGCAGAAATCAGCATCAAGGCTTTATTATACTACATCAGCAACACTATTGTGCTTGTTTAAACTCTCCTCATATTACCTTTCAAATCTGGGCTAGCGGTTATTTTAATATCACGTATGTGCTCTTTACAAGCACAAAACAGTCTTTAATGTTATTTTATGACCTAAGGTCATGTCAAACGCAGGAGCACTAGCAGTCAGAGGATTTGGTTTAATTATAAGCAAATAGTCTGAAATATACATTTTAACCACTTCACTGCTGAAGTAACAATTTGTGGTTTGGTATCAATTCATCTTTCCAAAACAGCAAATATCAGAATTCTACACAGTGGCTGATCCAGGAGGGGGTGATAGGGGCAATTGCCTAAAGTCTACCTTTAAAATGGGTCCTAGACGCCAATCAAAATGGGGAGGGGGTGGGGCCGATCACGAATGGGGTGGGGTCAAGTGCGGACCAGACAATCAGAGTATAGGAGGGTGACTATGCAAAATTCCCCCCCCCAAAAAATAAAGTATAGGTCCGCCCCTGATTCTACACACAGGGGCGCTGAAAGAGGGTGGAGGATGGCGGGTACAGATTACCAGAGCCGGGCCTGCTGGGAGGCCCGGGCTCCACTGTGTTACCATATAGGTAATTGTTTTATTAAATATAATTGAGCAGGTAGTAGAAGTAATTTGAAACTATTTGAAGTAAAATAGTATATATATATGTATATATATATATATATATATATATATATATATATATATATATATATAAATATATATATGTAGTGGGAAAGAATATAGGAGGTACATGATGGGAAAAGTGCAGGAGGAGCTGGAGTTGGAAAGAAGAGACAGAATGATGGACTCTGGAACATCCTATACCGTCTACAGGATAAGGTGTGTATATATATATATATATATAATTATTGACCTACTAGTATGTTTTTGGAGTGTGGGAGGAAACTGGAGCACCCGGAGGAAACCCACGCAAATACGGGGAGAACATACAAACTCCACACAGATAAGGCCATGTATATACACTCATATATTTCTTGCAAGGATACTATAAGTGTATTAATGTTTAGTGTTTTGTGGTCTTGTTTGTTATGTAGTTAAGGATGCATGAATAATATGAAAACCTACTATCATTGTCTCAATTATTTTGTAACTTGTGTAACTATGAATAAATATTAGTAAGTTGAGCTGATTTTCAATGTCAATGGGGGGGCTGTTACGGGGGAGGGAGGGAAAAATACTTTTAATTTTACAGGCAGCAAGGGGAGAGGGAGAAATAAAGTATTTATGGTCTGTGTGTAAAACTATATATAACACATTTATTTTCTGCTCTTTCTTGTACTTCAATAATACATTTGTTTATTTATTTAGGACTGGGACTGATACCCTGCACATGCATTAGGACAGTTCCAAAGCACAAGAACTGGGACTGGTTCACAGCACACAAGCTAGAACAGGTACACTGAGCAGGACAAGAGCAGAGAAGCGTCCTCCAAGTATGTCACAGATGCATTGACATATCATCATCATCATCATCATTATCAACATTTATTTATATAGCGCCAGCAGATTCCGCAGTGCTTTACAATTGGGAACAAACATTGATAAGACAATACTGGGTAATACATACAGACAGAGAGGTAAAAGAACCCTGCTCGCAAGCTTACAATCTATAGGACAATGGGAGTTTGAAACACAAGGGCATGTGCTACATCATATTGCACAATGGACCAGCTAGAATGCAAAGGTAAAAGTATTGAGTGGGCTGTGTGTGTGGCAATGTTGGTCAGAGGGTTGTTGTCTTGCGTTAGCTGTGTAGAGGGTGGTAATAGGGTAATCTAGGGAATTAAGATGGTGGTTGAGGAATATCATAACCTTGTCTGAAGAGGTGGGTTTTCAGTGAACGCTTGAAGGTTTGAAGACTAGAGGAAAGTCTTATTGTGCGAGGGAGGGAATTCCACAAAGTGGGTGCAGCCCGGTAAAAATCCTGTAACCGAGAATGGGAGTATGTGATGAGGGTGGAGGAGAGACGAAGATCTTGTGCAGAACGGAGGTGTCAAGTAGGGAGATATTTTGAGACAAGTGAGGAAATGTATGTCGGTGCAATTTTGTTGATGGCCTTATATGTTAGTAGAAGAATTTTATATTGGATTCGTTGAAATACAGGCAGCCAATGTAGAGACTGACAGAGTGGCTCAGCAGAGGAATAACGGTTTGCAAGGAAAATATATACATATACATTTACATTTACATATACATTTTTTGAATGCTATAGTATATTATAGATTTCTGTTTCCCACTAAAAATGTATTGTGTCCTTATTAAAAGGGAGAGCTGGGCAGATCTTATAAAGTGGTGGCTTTTTCTCTGATTAAAGGTATTCCTTTAATTTATTATGATTAAGGGTTATGTGTGGCCCTTTTGATGGTTAGTTATCCGCACATGCAAGCCTTGAAGTGTATCAGATTGCCCATCACTGTCATAAGTGGTACATTCACTTTTTCATAACCAGTAGGTAGACTTGGCTGAAGGAAATCTCTGAGGAAAGCTTAGGAGTTTCTTCCAGATCAGATGACCCTGCTACTCAGCTTGTATAAGAGGTTGTAATGCATATGAGTGGTTAAACCTCTTCTGTGGCTGGAAGAAATCAACTCCAGACTGCACAAGGGGGCAGAAAAGTTCCCCTCTACATAATGAACTCAAGAATAGGCTGCTCATTTTAAGAAAAGTGACCCATTCTGTTCTATATCAGAAGCAGGTGCTTAAAAAGTATTATTTTTTAAATACACAAAGGACACAAGTCAGTTCCATAGATTTCAGAATGTATGGCAACAACATTGAAATCATTTAGCTGCTCATATAAGGGCAAGGCCAGTAGCTCAAACTAAGACAATGAAAATATTCATCTATTTTCAAATTTGATAGATACTGTTGATCTGTTACGAGTTTTCCTTGCATGTTGATTCTTTTAATATTTTGCCTATGCTTAATCTAAAATAGGTCAATGTAAATTAGTTATGACATTTATTCTAGTGCTTCAATACATAACATAAGAGGTATAATTTTATACTGTTGCAACACAGCAGTATATTTGTATTTTATCTACTGTGATGATATATTAACCCTCCTCCCCAGTAACTGTGGCTGTCACTGTGCTTGCAATTGCAGTTTATTTAATAAGCATGACACTGCAGTGGGATGGAAAAAGGTCAACTGACTTCTGAAATCAGTACTATGGTACACTGAACACAAATTAAATATTAGTGTGAGCTTGAACTGCAGATAGGTCCAGTAAATTGGTATCTTTTTCACCACCGTTAAATCATCAGTGCCTTCTATCTAAACTCAATCAACAAATGGCTCAAACAATAAAATCACAGTATATATATATATATATATATATATATATATATATATATGTATATGGGTGGTGCAACAAAATTAAATGATGATGACCAGCACTAGCTAGGTGCTTCTGATAGCCAATGGTACTTCAATCATTAGGGTGGTTGCTATATGCTATATTATATAACGTTGCTACTGTCTATTCTCACTACTTAACTTATATTTCCATTTGGACTGCAGCAGGGAAGAAGATTCCCATTTGATTTTCAAATGGAAAACAACAGATGTTTGTATTTCATTTAATTTGTATCTTGTATTTCTGTTTGTATTTAATTGTGTTTATTATGGAACATGCAACGTATGCATCTTTTAATAACAGTCCCCATACACTAGTCCATGTTAAGTATATGACATTTAATTACATTATTATATTGTGCAAATAAGGTAATGTGACTTTTGCATTTGCTACTAACACTGTCAAGCCACATGTCTATGCTTTCTCTATTCATCAAGGCCGTAGCAAGGGCGGTGCGGCTGTTGCCCAGGGAGCAAGGCTAAGGGGGGTGCCACAGCCCGCTATGTGTACCACCAAGTAAGCTTGAACTCAATTAAACAATATGCCCAAAGCATATGATGTGTGCGGTGCAGATACGGTGCACCTGTCAGTGTGCACAACGGGTGAACTGCTTGCTGGGGAGTCAGCAGGATCGCCCCCACGATAGGTCGTATAGAGGCAGCATGCGATTACTCTGATCACACAGGCGCAGCCTCTTCATGATCACAGTGCACATGCATGCCCCTTGACCTTAGGTCTGCTTACCCTCAACTGTATGTGTGGATTCTGCAACCCATTCATTTTCTGCTCTCTGCATACTTCCCCACCCCCTGCTGTGTGACTGGATCTATCACTCACTGTTTCTCTCTCCCCCTTTATGTGTATGTGTTTCTCTGTGTGTCTGTCCTATTCTTTTGCTCAATCTGCCTTTGATATTTTTATGTGCACCTTTGTCTTCTCTTGTCTCTCTTTGTCTCCCCCTTAGTGTTATCTAACTCTACACACTCTTCTACCATTTCCCCCAGCACCCACTTTTCTCCTGTGACTCTCACACCTCACCCTTCTTTTACCCTTATATTCTTCCCCCTCTTCTGCTGCCGTCTATGGAGGCCTGGTGGCTGCTGATCAGGGCAGGTGCTAACATGTCTGGCTCCCCCTCTGCAAAAAATAAGTTTCGCGCCCTCCTCTTTTATAAATTATTTCTTTATTCAACAATGCTTTTCTTCTTTTAATACAAATCATATAATAAACTTTAATAAAGAGAGTAAACAGCGAACATTTATTGTTATATGAATAAGATAAATGAAGAATATATATTCTCTGTAATAAAATGTTACATTTTTGGCAAATTAATTTGGTGAAAAGTAAGTAATGCCCCCTTCTTAATCACACTCATCTCCTTCATCACACTCTGCCCTCCTTCATCATCACACTGTGCCCCCTCTTTAGTAACACTGCGCCCTTCTTCTTCATCACACTTTTGTTCCTTCATCACACTGTAGCCCCTTCTTTCATTACGCAGTGTCTTTTCACTGTTACCTCCATCATCACACTGTGTCCTCCTTCATTATCACACTTTCAGAACCTTAATCATCACACTGTGCCCTCCTTCATCATTACACTGTGCCCTCCTTCATCATTACACTGTGCCCTCCTTCATCATTACACTGTGCCCTCCTTCATCATTACACTGTGCCCTCCTTCATCATTACACTCTGCCCTCCTTCATCATTACACTGTGCCCTCCTTCATCATTACACTGTGCCCTCCTTCATCATTACACTGTTTCAGCCCCTCTAATCATCACACTGTGCCCTCCTTCATCATCACACTGTGCCCTCCTTCATCATCACACTGTTTCACCCCCTTCATCATCACACTGTTTCACCCCCTTCATTATCACACTGTGCCCTACTTCATCATCACACTGTTTCACCTCCATTATCGCACTGCCTCACTCCTCCTTCGCTATCGCACTGCCTCACCCCTCCTTCGTTATTGCACTCTCTCACCCCACCCCCCACCCCTCTTTTGAGTCTTCTGGTACAGCTGGAATGTCTAGAGCAGAGTTTTGAAATTGCTCAAGAAGAAGTATATGCTTGGGGACGGATCCATGCCCCTTTTTGGCAAAAACCAGTGTTGCTGGGTGGCTGCAGAAGGCACGCCTGCAATGGCTTCTTTCACCAGCTGGAGAAGCAATCGCCCTGCCTATAAGGGTGACCCATGAGGAAAAGGTGTCAGCTAGAGTCAATGTGGGATATGCTACTGACATTTTGCATCCAGAGGCCCCATTTATACTGCTGGGGGAAGCTGATGATGCTAGCAGCATGCTACCAGAGGCTGCACAGAATTTGCTACTGGAGGAGGCTGATTTTAAAGAGGACATAATTGTTGATAAAACTATTTCTGTGGGAGAAGTGGAAGTGTCTGAAAATATTCCCACAAATGTGTTGGTGGGTACTGATCTTGGACGATTAATATCACAATATGTTCCCACAAATAGTGTTCCTGCTATCTGTAATTCTGTTGCAACATGTGACTCTTCTCAGGTAGTATGTGATAATACTGAACCTGGCATTGATGTGACTTTGTGTAAAGAACCTGAAATGCTCTGTGCTCGTTTTGCATATAATGTGCTAGTGATAAGTGACGGGGAGAAGGTTTGTTCTACTGTACCTGAGGGATGTAAGGATGTTAATGCCACCCATATTACTATGCTAGAATCAGCTGAGAGTAACAACATTTTCTCCCAGGTACCAGGAGGTGACAGGGAAAAGGTCTGTTGAGTTGCACTTGAAATGTATAAGCCAGAATGTGACAGGGAAAGGGGATATTCTATTGTACCTGAAGTGTGTATTGATTTTAATGCCACCCATGTTACAGTGTCAGAATCTGCTGAGAGTTACCACATTTTTTCCCAGGCACCAGGATGTGACAGGAAAGAGTATCTTCTATTGTATCTGTATAGTATTGCATTAGAATCTACATATGTTTTTACACTGACATCTTGTCATGAGGCAGGGACAGATGACACTGTTACTGCAAATATTGACATTGATTCTGGGGTAGATAAGATGCTTTCTACAAATGGGACAGATGACAATGTGATTAATTCTGTTGGGTTAGAGAAAGACAATGTTTTCACCCAGGTAATATGCTCACAAGATAGGGTAAATGGGAGGGAGGGCAGAGTGAAACTGTCTGTTCTGTGCCTGAACCAGCCTTACCCAGGGGTGTTGAAAATGTAGGGGAGACACATAGAAATGACCAACGGGAAATAGTGAGTAACAGCAGTCCTTACATTGCTGCTGTGACCTGTAATTCGAATATTCTCCATCTGAGCTCTGCATGTTCACCTGAATTTTCTATAGAGACAGGGAGGTCAGGTACTGGCTCACCTTCTCTTAGTCAGCCCTCTAACGGCTTAGAGGAGGCAGATAAGGAGCCTACGCTCCCTGTTACACTACACCCCCATATAGATGAGTCCAAGGGGAAGGGGAGTGTCCTGTCTAGTAGCCGCCCCATATGAGAATTACATAGTGTGTCCCAATGACAGGGCATTTTGTAACTAGGAAATAGGGCAGAGTGGAAGTAGGTATTCTGTTGTGCCAGAATTAAGGGGTTCCCACTTAGATGTGTTTCTGGGGAGGGAGGCGTTCTCTCAGGCAGCCTCCATAAGGAGACTTAGTCAGTAAACAACACAGAGAGTGTAGATGAGGGGCTTAGAAACCCTGCTGCTGTACGTCCCCACCTAGAAGTGCAGTGTCAGGAATCCCAGCCCATTTTTCACTCAGGCTTTAAATTAGAGGACATGAGGATTAAAGACAAAGTGCACACTCTGACAGGGTTGGTACAAGAGAACATGATGCAGGCCCAGGCAAGCAGAAGCAGGGGTATGACCCCACTTCCAGGGACAAAGTTTACAAAGTGGGTCTGAAGGTGTGGGTTCTAACCCATCAGACCCAGAATAAACTCCAGGCTGCATGGAAGGGCCCATATCTCATCCATCAACATCTAAGTGAGGTCCACTATGTAGTCACTATAGACCATGTCAGGAAGATTCATAGGGATTTTTGTGGTAATCTGTTGAAGTCTCATAATGACAGGGATGCGTGTGCCCTGCCAGTCTGTAGTTTGCCAGATGAGGGGAAGAAGGACTTGCCAGTGGAGATAGTAGCTGGACCACAAGGGATAGCCCACAGCTATGGAAGAACCAGGAGTCCCAAATGAATGAGTTATTTAACCCATGTGTAACCCATCCCACCAGAGAACCTAGTGAGAGCCAGCTAGCAGCTATTACAGTGGAACAGGGGGAAATTAAATGAGATGAACTTGGGCACTGACCTGTCAGTCAATCTCCATGCTATCTCTTGAAGGGGCGGACTCAGGATGAGAGCATAAAACTGATATGATGAAATAGAATATTAAATGTCAGGGCCCAAATAAAATATTACATTAATACATAGAAGTGAACATGATTTTCCCCTCAGATAAATGTTTGTTTTATTTTTAAAACATTTGGTCAATTAGCCCAGTAGGAGGTAATTAGGTTGAGCAAAACGTTTGTGAGGAGTCCAGCTTAGGATATGCAGATCCTAGACATCCATTCTTTTGATCGTGTATTCCACATCCTAATTGACTTCCTTTCAATAGGTTTTGTAAACACAAAAGAACCACTAGGTGTAAATTAGAGAGCCATATACCTAGCTGAGAATCTTGGAGACCAAGGTAAAACCTAAAGGCTCTTTATGCAGGTATATAGAAACATGAAGTTCAAAGGAAATGCCTTCATGTTTCATATTTTGGGAAACCTGTGTGCCACTCCATACCATGGGGCAAAAATCACACCCGGGTTGTGAATTATACTTACTAGCGGTACCAGCGAACAGCTATAATCACATGTCTTTGGGAAATGTATGTCAGATTGTTATAATTCCATCATGTTTGGTATTTAAATGTGCAGGAGATTATGACTGGTTTATTGAAGGGGGAGTTATGTCTCGGGGATATATCTGTGGAGAGTTACCAGAGGTCAAAACTTTTGGAATATTTGTGAGCAAACTATTATAATACCATGGGGACATGTTGAAGTCGTATAATTGGATGAACGAAAGTATATTGGTTTAATATTGGTTTGCCATGCGTATTGCGAAGCGTACGCCACATGTTACGTGGCGTGGTGCGTTCGCACGGTAAAATACGCACGCACACACTCGCATTACAACAGTTAGTTATTTATATAATTTCTTATTGGTTCTGTTACACTGTAATTCAGGAGCAGATAGTATTCGGTTTATTATTAGTCTATATATATATATATATATATATATATGTATATATATATATATATATATATATATATATATATATATATATATATATATAGTAATTATATGTACATTGTAGTGTTATTAAAGGTTTAGGTAATAGGAAAGGTGTCATGCCTGATATCATATTGAAGCCCTAATCATCAGCAGCTGTCCGGTGCAGTCAGCGAAGAGATCGCACATTGCATATTTTAGTTATTGATATTAGAGAGTAAACCTTTGTATGATACTGGCTATGAAAGGGAGCAGACCCCCTGGACAGAAGACCCCCACCTTTGGATTCCTTAGATTGAATCAACCTATTACCTGTCTGGCCTGGACCCACCCAACGTCTGGACCTATAGAAACAATCTACGTCATCTCTATTGTTCACAATGAAACATTGACTGTATATATTAGCTGCATCCCCCACCAGGGTCTCAGTCTACTCTGACCAGTTATCTAACAGATACACTGTTCCATTGGGACCCATGGAAGCGCAGCGATTGCAGCAGTATGTATGTATGTAACTTTTGGTATTGGCTGTGCTGTACTGTACTGTATCATAATATAATAATGTATTGAATTGTTGACTATTTACATCTGCTAAAATAAACCACCATGTGCTTTGGACACACATACAATTGATTGGGCAATGCTTATTTTAAAACGATAGAATTACTTTAATAATTTGGGGGCTCTTGAGTTAGGAGTTACGTTACCGGCAGGTATGCAACGCTTACGATATTCGGTTCCTCAACAAAGGGTGGATTGACGGACGCGTCGCATAAAGCAGGAAAGAACGTAATGCGTCTAATACCTGTGGTTCACTGTGTGTTGCGAAACCGAATGTCCGTTGTTGCATAGACTGAAGGAACGCTAATTAGAATCTAGGGACAAGAAAGAAAAATGTTTCTTTTTATTGTTGTTTTATGTTTTAAAGTGTATTGCATTGCTGTGCGTATGTGTACTTCCTGCTGTGCGTACGCGAACTTCCGGTAGATTTGCCACGTGGTTGAACAATAGTTTTGATAGTTGTTATATGCATACTGTAAGCACTTGGTAAAGTCTCTGAAAAGATCGTGCCATTGTTTGGGAAAGTTATTTTCTGTACAGAAAACAAAGGTTATGTGTGTGTATGTGAATAAATACATAAAGGCAAAAGTATACTGGTAACTAATAGGCAACTATAGGTTTTCGCACGTGCACCCAATACTAATCACGACATTCACTGATAAAGGGTATTGTTTGCTAGAAGGGACAGAGCATTGCGGTGTTATCTGTGGTCCGCATAATGAATCATTGAGCTGTGCAAATCGACCGCATGGCAAGGCCGTGATTGAGTATTGGGAGGGCAGTGTGGTACTATTTAAAAATTCATAGCGCTGTAGTTCAGGTGTGTCTGACGGGGCATGTTAAAAAAGGTGACCTGACAACAAAGGTTCTGTTCTAGGGCTGAGCAGGATATAAAGAAACCTTTGTGTGAGTGGTGTTCTGTTCTAATAAGAGCAGGTGATAAAGAGACACCACAGAGTATGCATGGCATACTCAAAGTGAAAATAACAGGTTTTCGCGGCATTCCCAAATATTAATCGCAAAGCTTACCGATAGTTAGTATCCGTAAGCCGTGCGATCGGACCGCATGGTTGATTTAGTGCAGCCGTGATTGCGACTTGGGAGATGTGGGAGGAAATACGCTGCAACCACTGATATTCTTAATTGATATCTGGTGCTGACAGTGGTAAAGTACTCACACTAGGAAGGGCATTGATATCTTAAGGGGACGTGCCTGTTGAAAACGTCCATGAATAAAAAAAATCTCTAGTAAGTTCTGTTTGAAAGGAGAACAGGTAAAAGTCTTTTTGTGTAGCGTTGAGAAATAGGTTGTTTTCACAATGGATACGAAGCAAACGCTAGAGATAGTTCATGTTGTGCTACCTAATGAATGGCCGGTTGGTTCGGCAAAATATGTTATGTATAATAAATACGGTGCGTATGCTACGGCATACTGCGACAAATGGGTCAAGATGACCCGGGAGTGTGTGAAACCTTTCCCAAACATAGGTACTCTTGACTCAGAGGTGTTAAATAATGTTAGAAATAAAGTGAGGTTGATTAAATCAACAAAAACGAGAATTGAACATGATGACTGTTTAAAATTGTGGCAAATGGAAGGTAACACGTGGCAGAGCAGCGAACGCACAGCGGAAGTGAGTGTAAGGAAAAACACGTGTTCAGCGGAAGTAAGCGTACCGGAAACAAGCATTCCGGAAGTGTGCTATGCAAAGCGTGGCGAACTGAGCGCAAACACGCCCCCGATAAATTCGGTTGGGGCGGGAAGTACAGCCAATACCAAAAATGTAAAAATGGTAACTAGTAACTTGTATGGTGTTTTAAGTAATGTTAAAAGTAATGTTTCAGGACAAAGAAGAGGAACGGTCCCACCAGCAGGGGCAGCTGCTGAAAGTGGTGAGAATAATGAAAAGGTTAACACAGGGGGAGACATTCATTGTACTGCAACAGCAATTCCAACAACTAGGTCAGAACAGAGTGATTTAGTAGGCTTATATCCTATCCGCAGAACAGCAGTTCCCAATGGGAAAGCGGACAGAGATGGTGTAGTTCCCATGAAACAGGTAGCAGTGTATTCTCCATGGACTAAGACGGAACTATTTACAATAATGTCTGATTTCCCTGATCCTAGAAAAGATTTGGCCAAGTGTCAGAAATTTATTAGACATTTAGTTAATGCACATGAACCTACTAATAAAGATTGGCGAGTGCTGTTTAGAGCTTGTCTTCCTCTCGATACTGATATACAGAAGTTCATTGAGGGTTGTAGCTTGGAGAAGGATAAACCCTTAACTGAGGATAACAATCAGCATAATATTAGACGTATAATCAAAGAGTTGGCCGTATATTTTCCAGTGACTGTGGAATGGGGCAAAATATACAACATCAAACAAAAGGGTAATGAGAATACAACTGATTATTTTTTAAGGGCGCTAGCGGGCATTATTAAGTACACAGGAATATGGGATATAATGGTAAATCCACATTACAGGGAGGTAACTGTTGCAGTACTAATGAATGGCCTCCGGGAGGATCTAAGGACCTGGATACAAACCTCTTTTCCTAATTGGAGAGGTCTCACGGTAACTGATATTAGAGAGCATGCTATAGAACATGATAAAAATATATGTAAAAAGGAAAAAGCACAGAGTGATAGGTTAATGATGTTGAGTATCCAGGCATTAGAAAAACTACATCCACAACCTCAGAATTATAAAAACCACTATAAGGGACGAAAGAAACAGAAATCTTTGAAGTGTTTTAACTGTCTTAAAAAGGGACATTTGAGGAAAGATTGCAAAGAAAATATTAGAGCCAAGGCTAAGAAAATGGGACACGAAGCAAAGAGACTTGGCCCACCTAAGGGGGAATCACATAGACACCCACAGAGACGGCGCACACAAGTCTCGGAGACTTCTCAACAGTTTCCTGTGCACCTCATAGCAGCCAATGCCTTGGGGGAGAACCATAGTCAACCCTGGAGGTTAGGTCAGACCTGTAGTCCTACAAACAGGTGGGGTTTAAACTGTGGTAAGTAGTAGTGTACAAGAAACTGATTTCTAAAAGGTAACCTTTGTTGATTTTGTTTGTTCATTTATGTTGTGAAATGTTTGTTTTCCTAAATTGCTAGCCGACGGCAAAGAATAGAAATGTTTGTTGTGTTTGCTGTTTTAAGATAACTATCTTGTTTTTCTTCTCACAGGTAAAGGGGACACAAAAGGAGTATAGACAAGTGTTTAAAAGGGGTGAGATAGAGAAATAGAAGAATTACTCTTGAAAGACTAATTAACAATAGACAATTGGAACACTCTTTTGTTTTAGGCTGCAGTGACTCATGATAATTTGTTTGGCTGAGAATCATTATCCAACAATGAAGTATGTACATACTTTGCTCCAAAATATCGTTTTATGTATTTCAGAGAAAAATATGAGTCACTAAGAGTACATTTTTACATTTCTCTATTATAAGTTAGAAAAGTCCGTTGAAAAGGTATGTAGTCAATGAGATACCGAGTTCTTAATGAACTAATGACGGACGACACTGGATTGCACTGTTAAGAACCCCTAGTCAAGTATGGGGAGGGGTCATAGTTAGCAAATTGCTAAGGGGAACAGTGGAATGAATACAGCCATTTCCCCATAGAGTCAGAGTCCAATCCAGCTGTCATTTTGTTGTAAAAATCTCCCTTTCTACATGTATGTTTGTATTCAAACCTTTGTATTCCCATCATTCATTGCTTTCCTATTTCTCGTTCTTTACACAAACGCTAGTCTCTCTCTCTCTCTCTCTCTCTCTCTCTCTCTCTCTCCCGCCCTCTCTCTCTCTCTCTCTCTCTCTCCTCTCTCTCTCTCTCTCTCTCTCTCTGCTCTGGTAGAGATAAAATCAGACACAGTCTCAACAATGGGGCTAAAACATATTTTTATGTTTTTACATAAGACAAATTCAGAGATACACACACTAGATTGATATGAGTTACAGAAACAGTCAGGGGTTTTGTTTTCATGTGTATAGAAACTGCTGATTTTAAGCAGAAAGGTTCTGTTGTGGAAATACGATTCATGTGTTATAGATTGCATATCTGTTTTGTTTTTTTGTTTTGGCTCGTGCCTCCTGTACAAAAATGTGCCTTTTTATGGATGCACAAAGGGTGGAGACAGGAGATTGCTAGAGGATAGGCATACAGATATGCATCTCTGTGTAGAACATTGGAGTAGGATTTTTACCACAAGATACGACATAATGTGAAACCCTAGGAAATGTAGAATTTTCATGTTTTATAATTTTCACTGTTAGACAGGCATGTACTGGATACTGTTATATTTGAAGAAAGTGTTATAGAAAGAGACCCCTTTGCCTTTCCCACTTAGTCAAGTAGCTGAATATGAGGTACTGAGAATGACATGTGAGTTGGCAGAGGGAAAATCGATTGATATACATTGGTCTTTAGCATTTTTCTAGTCTAGAGGGCGATGTTGAGGTGACTGAGAAATCGTTTTATAGCAATACCAGCACATGATTAGGACACTACATAGAGGACTTTATACAGTGACACAGTTACCAACTGAAGTAGCTGCTAGTAAGGTCCACACTTACACGCACAACCATACATGGCTGTCACACCAGGGAGAACATAGCTGTCAAATAGACAGCAGGGTTTTATGTGACAGCTAACAAAATCTATGTTTTGTTTTGTTTTTCGTTGTATTGTTTTAGTTTTAAAAAGGTGAACACACACACACATGCACGCATACACATATTGGTTAATATAGGAAGATTTGTGTTACCTGAGGGATAAACTGTCTGGAAGGTGAAGAGATGTGGTGAGGAGTCTGGTGGACTCTGGAGAGATGGACAAGGTAGACCAATAGAGCCATCCCATATCCCTCCTGCTGATGGGTTTTCCTCCAGGTAAAACAAATACACGTCATCCAATTACCACCATGCAGGATCCTCAAGTATACAAAGGTGTACCAATGAAAAATGTCTGGGTAGAGGTGTATTGAAATGTGTCTAATGTATTACTGTATCATACTCAAAGCTGTTGTTATTTAATGTGATAGTCCTAGAGTTATAATAGATGATAGGGGTATTCATGTTATTGATAATAGATGTATAATGTATGAGTAGTGGTAACAAATCACATACTTTCAGTTAGCCATAAACCAGTGTGAACATAAAGTAGTGGTACTCGGTAGAATGAATTGAATAGAATAAGAGTTGGAACTTGATTGAAGTGCCACTAGTCCTTTCCCGCTACCTAAAGATCACTCCTGGGCAGACTCCTAACCTGTCAGTTTTTGAAATGTTCTTGACCCCTCGTGAGATGAGATTGTAACTGGGAGGCTAGGTTAGACCTTGAGAGAAGGTAAATAGTGAGACAGCAACCGAGAACGTCCAAAACACTGTTTCCTGAAAAGTCACACTAACTGTAAGGATGTTGGATCAGGAGAGTAAGTTGTGGAGCAGTAATTTCTTAAGCTTAGGTTATTTGCCAGACAGGTACCAGGTGTAAGCTACCAGCCTCACGGCTTCAAGGGTAGCAGAGACACACTGGTGCCCATACCACCCACTGCAGAGGGGCCAACACTCAGAGAAGGGTCCAAGGGCACTCATGAGTCTGTACTGGAAGGCCTCAAATGCAGTTAGTAGCACCTGAGCCAAAGGCTAAGACTGTTGTCCAGCATGAAGTTGTAGTTTTTCCTCTTTTGTGTTCTCTCATTTCACTCTCTTCTCAGGACGGTTAATTCTTTTGATTATTAGCAGGTGACAGAGACTGGTTCGGGTAATGATAAGGAGGTATTGGGGAGGAAGAAGTTAGTAGCATAATCAGTCCAGTCAATCACTCTATTCAATTCAGGGGTAAAGGAAAACTTAGAAACCTTGGAGCTTGGAGAAAGTGCGAGGGGCTATTGTCTGAGTAGCATTACGTCCGTAAGTACGGCGACCCCATAGTTAAAAAGAGATACACCCAGCGATGCCAGTCCAGTAATATCCGGACTCGAGCAGGCATCCTTGAGAATGATTATCATTCTTGGGAGGGTAAGGTTTTAGACCAAACAAAGTGCTGGGCGTGCTCACACGTGCCTCAGTGATTATATCAAGTAGGATTAGTTCTCTTTCCACTAAATATTCTTGAGGTACCCGAACTATAAGCGGGAGGTCACTAAGGAAAAAAGTAGGACACCTAGGTCCCTTAGTCTGAAGTCTCCCAATGCTTTGCAAGCCGATCACTGTTAAATCTGAGTATTGAGAGACTGGGAAGAACGAACAGACAATAGCCCGCCCACAAGTGTTGATGAAAAAAACTGGTGACATTATTAGATGTGTGTATATTAACGCAAGCTGAAGGAGATTGCATATGACATTATTGATAGACATAGGATGATGCTATTGATGAACATGAAGTGTTTAAATGTATTCTGAGCTTAAAGACATGCGTTGGACAGAAGAACCTGTTAAACTTGAAGAACTGTAGTAGAGAATTCTGTATAGCTGATACACGTTCTACTGTACCTTGTACCTTTCCAAATAATGTATTAAGTGTTTTATTGCACCCTTGAAGGGCATACAAAAGGTTATCTCCAAGCTCCAGAAGTGTACGGTTTATAGTAAAAGAAGAAGTCATTTAGTGGATTAAGACTCTCTCTTATAATAACTTGTTTAGATCTACAAACAGCGTGGACATACACCAAAGGGGATTTGTATTACATAACAATGAAACGTGGTACTGAGATCCTGCTTATAACATCTTTAAGGTGATAGTTTATTGTACTATCAAAGGGTGGACTGTTGAAGTCGTATAATTGGATGAACGAAAGTATATTGGTTTAATATTGGTTTGCCATGCGTATTGCGAAGCGTACGCCACATGTTACGTGGCGTGGTGCGTTCGCACGGTAAAATACGCACGCACACACTCGCATTACAACAGTTAGTTATTTATATAATTTCTTATTGGTTCTGTTACACTGTAATTCAGGAGCAGATAGTATTCGGTTTATTATTAGTCTATATATATATATATATATATGTATATATATATATATATATATATATATAGTAATTATATGTACATTGTAGTGTTATTAAAGGTTTAGGTAATAGGAAAGGTGTCATGCCTGATATCATATTGAAGCCCTAATCATCAGCAGCTGTCCGGTGCAGTCAGCGAAGAGATCGCACATTGCATATTTTAGTTATTGATATTAGAGAGTAAACCTTTGTATGATACTGGCTATGAAAGGGAGCAGACCCCCTGGACAGAAGACCCCCACCTTTGGATTCCTTAGATTGAATCAACCTATTACCTGTCTGGCCTGGACCCACCCAACGTCTGGACCTATAGAAACAATCTACGTCATCTCTATTGTTCACAATGAAACATTGACTGTATATATTAGCTGCATCCCCCACCAGGGTCTCAGTCTACTCTGACCAGTTATCTAACAGATACACTGTTCCATTGGGACCCATGGAAGCGCAGCGATTGCAGCGGTATGTATGTATGTAACTTTTGGTATTGGCTGTGCTGTACTGTGCTGTATCATAATATAATAATGTATTGAATTGTTGACTATTTACATCTGCTAAAATAAACCACCATGTGCTTTGGACACACATACAATTGATTGGGCAATGCTTATTTTAAAACGATAGAATTACTTTAATAGACATTCCTGCCCCACATTAGCATCAATCCCTGTGAAGGCCGTCCCATTTCATTTTGCTTAAAAAACCTGTGTTGTGAAGGGGCAAATTGTCAATCTTTTGGGAAATCAATCATTCATTGTTAAGCTGTCCATCTTCAAGCCAGCTTCCTTTGGCTCAGAATATACCACTTCAATGTAAGTTATACTCTGAATTTATTCCCTTTATTTTAAACTGTTCTGCTTGTGTATGTTATGTTAATTGTTTATTAATTGTTTTTTTTTATTAACCTATAAGCATTGTTATCATGCATCTCACCAGTTTAGTTCCATTCTGATCCTTATGTACATTGGTTTCCCTTGGTTACTGTTATCTGCTGTACAGCCTGGCGTTCCTCTATCTTCGGACGCCATCTTGCCAAGTATTCTGCACATGCGCAACCCCGGGAACCTTTAAAACCTTTGCTCCGTGGTGATTGGATGATCACCAGCCAGTTCCTTTATAAGGGTCCTCCTCCATTCTATGGGTGTCGGATCATCAGGTCTCCCTACCTGATAGGAAGCATCACCTCTGACTCCTGTTCATGCTTATACTTACCTTTGTTCTTGACTTTGTGGGTTAGGCTGTTCATTCATCGGCTGCAACTTCACTCATTATCAGTCCAGTTCTAGAGTTATAACACCTGTGTGGATCTCAGTGCTTCTGCTCTCTGCAGTTCATCGCTACATAGCATTACCTGTTTAGCTTATTCCACAGTCAAGACCTGTGGCCTCCCTGCAGAGCATTGCTCATCATCAGTCCTGTTCCAGAGTTATAGCACCTGTGTGGATCTCAGCGCTTCTGCTCTCTGCAGTTCATCACTTCACAGCTACGCTTGTTCAGCCTAACACGCTGCTAAGACCTGTGACGATAATGCTTCGCTCAGCATTCGTCCTGCTCCTGAATTACTACACTAGCGTATACCTCAGTCCTTCTGAGTCCTGCAGTTCATTGCTTCACAGCATCATCGTTCAGCTTATTCTTCTGTTAAGACCTGTGACTATACTGTATAGCTCAGCATCTGTCCTGTTCCTGAATTACTACACTAGAGTATACCTCGCTCCTTCTGAGTCATCACTTCATAGTACTACCTATTTCACTCAGCCTATTTCACTGTCAAGACCCGTTTCTATACTGATGATCATCGCACAGCATACATCCAGTTCCTGAATTTCCATATACCTGAGGCTACATACCATTCGGCCTTACAGCTACTTTATGGTTCTCCAAATAATATGCTCTGCGCCCCCTAGAGGACCGCAACCTGCAGTTGAGAGCAGCTAAGACCATATTCACTTGCAGGAATCCCTGGTGAATACCTCTCCTCCGTTAGACTTTGCACCTCTCTGGGGGCAAACTGTCACTCAAGCAGAGATCAAGACCATTCCCACTATCTGGCTTTTGTGACAGTATTATTTGACCCATAGGAATGGATCCTGATCAAGAACCATCAGCCAAGGACTTGTTGCAGCATTTGGTGGGTCATATCGAACACCAGGATGCCACTCAAATACAAACTCTCCAATGCCTTCAAGCTTTAGCTTACTTCTGGACTCAGTACAGTCATCATTACCAGCTTCTCAAACTGTTACTTCAGCCAAGGTCGAGCCCATGGTTCCTGTCGGTCCTTCTTCTTCCCTGCGGTTGCCAACTCCCCAAAAATTTGACAGTGAAACCAGAGATTGTCGAGGTTTCTTGAATCAGTGCTTAATCCAATTTGAGCTACTTACTCAGAACTTTCCCACGGACTGCTCTAAGTCGCTTATATTATATCCCTTTTGTCAGGACAAGCTCTTGCTTGGGCTTTGCCCCTCTGGGAAAGGATTGACTCCGTTCTGCAAGATGCTGCCGCCTTCACTTCTGCATTTAGAAAAAATTTTGATGAACCAAGCCGTGTCTCTTCAGCCACCTCTAGTCTTCTCAGACTGCATCAGGGTTCCAAAACCCTCACACAATATGTAATCCAATTCTGAACTCTGTCATCGGAACTTAAATGGAACAATGAGGCCTTAGTAGCCACCTTCTGGCAAGGTCTCGCTGAACAAATCAAAGATAAATTGGCATCCCAAGAGTTACCCACAACAATTGACGCTCTTATCTCACTATGTCCTAGGGTGGATATCCGCTGTCGGGAAAAAGCATCTGAAAGAGAATCTCCATGACAAGCTGTCTATAAACCTTCTTCTTGTCCTCTGTCTCCAAATTCTTCTGGCGAGCCAATGCTATTGGGTCGAGCCAAGTTATCTCCTTAGGAGAGACAGAAAAGAATCTCTAAGAAATTATGTATTTACTGTGGTGAACCCGGGCATCTTCTTGCTTTCTGTTCCAAACGGCAGGGAAATGCAAACCCTAACTTGTGATCAGAGAGACAGCGTAGGGAGGTTTAAATCCTCTCCGAGTATCAGTTCTTCCTCTATTTGTGTCATCCCCATAATTCTCCATGGACCATCTGGTCCCAAAGCTTTATCTGCATTACTGGATTCTAGGGAAGCTGGAAACTTTATTTTCTCCTCGGTAGTAGAATCCTTATCTCTGCCAACTTGTCCATTAGCCACACCTGTAGTCCTTACCGCTATTGATGGAAGTCCAAACCCCAAAGGGAATATTTTGTACCAGACGGTACCTTTGTTTCTGCAGATTGGAGCATTACATTTCGAGAAAATACATTTTTTTGTATTGGTGCACACCACCAGTCCCATCATTTTGGGTCTTCCATGGTTACAATTGTATTATCCTCAAATCAATTGGACCTCTTCTCATATATTGTCCTGGGGCCCTTCCTGCCATTCCAATTGCCTGCTATGAGTGAAACCTCTTCTCAGTGTGACGCCTCTTTCCGTGGCTGCCAAAACCTTGCTTCCACCCCAGTATCAATCATTTGCGGACTTATTTAATAAAAGAAACTTGGAATTATTACTTCCTCATCGCATTTGGGACTGCGCAATTGATATTCTTCCGGGTAAAATGCCACCCAGGGGTCGTGTCTATCTACTATCCATTCCTGAAACACAAGCCATGTCAGATTATGTTAAAGAAAACCTCTCATGAGGCTTTATTCGACCATCTTCTGTGCAGGATTTTTTTTTGTGAAAAAAAAAAAAGACGGGAAATTACATCCCTGTATCAACTAAAGAGGCCTCAATGCTGTCACCTTAAAAAATCGGTATCCCAATGATAACCAAATTATTTGACCGAATTAAAGGGGCATAGATCTTCACCAAGTCGGACCTGAGGGGCGCTTATAATCTTATCAGAATTTGTGAGGGGGATGAGTGGAAAACGGCATTTAATACTAGAGACGCCCACTATGAATATCTGGTTATGCCGTTCGGCCACAGCAATGTGCCAGCAGTGTTCCAAAGTTTTGTGAACAAAATTTCTAGAGACCTCCTGTATTCTTCTGTCATTGTTTATTTAGATGATATTTTAATTTTCTCGTCGGACTTAAAATCTCATCAGGTTCACGTGGTGGAGGTACTGTCTAGGCTTAGAGCTAACCTTCTCTTCTGTAAGCTAGAGACAGGTGTTTTTTCGAAACACCAGAAACAACCTTCTTGGGTTACATTGTGTCGGGACAAGCATTACGCATGGACCCCGAAAAAGTCCGAGCCATTATCAACTGGCCTATTCCCTTCAGCCTGAAAGCCATTCGTTTCTTGGGATTTGCCAACTACTACAGTCAATCTATTCGGAACTATTCCTCGATTGTGGCTCCGATCGTTGCACTCACTAAGAAAGGAGCAGATACAAAGATATGGTCAACCTCAACATTATCTGCATTCGATTCCCTCAAGGAGGCTTTTTCCACAGCTCCAGTGTTAAGATAATCCAACACCTCTTTACCATTCTTTGTTGAATTGGATGACTCGGCGGCTGGATTTGGCGAAGTATTATCCCAGAGATTCCTTCCAGAGAAACAACTCCACCCATGTGCCTTCTTCTCTCGTAAATTTCTACCAGCAGAAAATAATTATGCAATTGGGGGATAAGGATCTGTTAACAATGAAACTAGCCTTGTCTGAATGGAGGTACCTTTTGGAAGGAGCATTGTTCCCTGTTACTATCTACACAAACCACAAAAATATACTTTACCTTCAGACAGCCCAATGCCTTCAGACAGCCTCGTTGATCTCTCTTCTTTTCACGTTTTAACTTACATGTTACATTTCGACAAGGATCAAGAAATAGGAAGGTAGATGCCTTATTAAGAGCATTCCCATGTGAACCAGAACTGTCGTATCACTAAACGTCCCATCCTGGAACCCAAATTTTTGCAAGCCACATCAGTGTCTCCTCCGCTGATGCCTCATCCAGGGAAAAGTTTTGTACCTTCAAATCAACGTAAAAAGCTTCTACACTGGTATCAATGCTCCCAGGGCCATCTTTTCCACTGGACACGTTGGACAGGGCTCTTAATTAGAATAAATAATCCTGCAAAAAAAAATTCCAAGAAAAAAAAAATCCTACCTTTTGCAGTCACCCGGTCAAGTCAGGTGGCGATCCGGCTCCCTCCCTGTTCCCCTCCTCCATGCTGCGCAATGAATGTTGGGTGTGACGTCATCACACCCGACATTTTCATTGAGGAGCACAGATGAGCAACGACATGAGAAGCAATGGAGAAGCAAGCGACAGGGAGGATTCAAAGAAGCAGAAGACACAGAATAAGAAAAAAGAAGAGAAGAAGGGGGTGCAATCGCAAGGGGATTGAAAGGTAAGTGAAGAGGGGATTTGATTGTTTAGTTGCTGTACTTCAAGGGTCACTGAGCGAGTATATTTAAAAAAAAAGTAATTTTATATATATATATATATATATATATATATATATACACTCAAGTTTATAAATATTGGGACATAGACACAATTCTCATAAATTGGGCTCTATACACCACCACTAAGGATTTTAAATGAAACTAACAAGATGTGCTTTAACTGCAGACTTTCAGCTTTAATTTGAGGGTATTTACATCCAAATCAGGTGAACAGTGTAGGAATTACAATGGTTTCTATATGTGCCTCCCACTTTCTAAGGGACCAAAAGTAATGGGACAATCTAAACAATTCTACATCAAACTTTCACTTTTTAATACTTTGTTGCAAATCCTTTGCAGTCAATTACAGCCTGAAGTCTGGAAGGCATAGACATCACCAGATGCTGGGTTTCATCCCTGGTGATGCTCTGCCAGGCCTCTACTGCAAATGTCTTCAGTTCCTGCTTGTTCTTGGGGCATTTTCCCTTCAGTTTTGTCTTCATCAAGTAAAATGCATGCTCAATCGGATTCAGGTCAGGTGATTGACTTGGCCATTGCATAACATTTCACTTGTTAGCCTTAAAAAACTCTTTGGTTGCTTTTGCAGTATGCTTCGGGTCATTGTCCATCTGCACTGTGAAGCGCCGTCCAATGAGTTCTGAAGCATTTGACTGAATATGAGAAGATAATATTGCCCGAAACACTTCAGAATTCATCCTGCTGCTTTTGTCAGCAGTCACATCATCAATAAATACAAGGGAACAAGTTCCATTGGCAGCCATACATGCCCATGCCATGACACTACCACTACCATGCTTCACTGATGAGGTGGTATGTTTTGGATCATGAGCAGTTCCTTTCCTTCTCCATACTCTTCTCTTCCCATCACTCTGGTACAAGTTGATCTTTGTCTCATCTGTCCATAGGATGTTGTTCCAGAACTGTAATGGCTTTTTTAGATGTTGCTTGGCAAACTCTAATCTGGTCTTCCTGTTTTTGTGGCTCACAAATGGTTTACATCTTGTGGTGAACCCTCTATATTCACTCTTGTGAAGTCTTCTCTTGATTGTTGACTTTGACACATATACACCTACCTCCTGGAGAGTGTTCTTGATTTGGCCAGCTGTTGTGAAGCGGTTATTCTTCACCAGGGAAAAAATTCTTCTGTCATCCACCAAAGTTGTTTTCTACAGTCTTCCGGGTCTTTTGGTGTTGCTGAGCTCTCCGTTCTTTCTTTTTAAAAATGTTCCAAACAGTTGATTTGGCCACGCCTAATGTTTTTGCTATCTCTCTGATGGGTTTGTTTTGATTGTTCAGCCTAATGATGGCTTGCTTTGCTTCACTGATAGTGACAGCTCTTTGGATCTCATATTGAGAGTCGACAGCAACAGATTCCAAATGCAAATGTCACACCTAGAATCAACTCCAGACCTTTTACCTGCTTAATTGATAATGAAATAACGAGGGAATAGCCCACACATGTCCATGAAATAGCTTTTGAGTCGATTGTCCCATTACTTTGGGTCCCTTAAACAGTTGGATGCACATATAGAAACCGTTCTAATTCCTACACTGTTCACCTGATTTGGATGTAAATACCATGAAATTAAAGCTGCAGTTAAATCACATCTTGTTACTTTCATTTCAAATCCATTGTGGTGGTGTATAGAGCCTAAAATATGAGAATTTTGTCGATGTCCAAATATTTATGGACTTGACTGTATATATATATATAAATATATATAGGTAGGGGCCCCGGTGTACTGCTTTGCCTGGGGCCCCATAATGTGGTTAAGGTGGCCCGGACTGCTCCCAGTTCTCGGGCCACGCTGGCGGAGCCAAAGTTTTTGAATTAGTCTCCCGAAACTATTGGTGGCCTACTCTCAGATCAGATGTCAAGCTATTCGTGCCAGCCTGTTAAATTTGATCGCAACATAAAACTCCTCGTCAGTCTCTGGTTGATCCCCTCGTGCCACTTACAATTCCTTCCAAACCGTGGACGCACATCTCCATGAAGTTTGTGACCGACTTTCCACCATGTAAGAAATTCAATACCATCTGGGTAGTTGTAGATCGCTTTTCGAAAATGGCACACTTTATTGCTCTGACTGCTCTGCCTTCTGCTCCCCTTCTTGCACAGGTATTTATCAAAGAGATATTTTGTCTGCATTGATGCCCTCTTGAAATTGTCTCTGACGGGGTTGTTCGATTCACTCCAAAATCCTGGAGATTTTTGTGCAAACTCCTGGACATACTGTTGAGTTTTTCCTCATCCTCTCATCTTTGGTCTAATGGCGAACCGAGAGGGTAAATCAGGATCTAGAGAATTTTATTTGTTTATTCTCCTCAGCTTCACAAGACAATTGGGTGGATCTTCTACCATAGGCAGAGTTCGCCCATAACAATCTTTACCATGAAACTACTTCATCCACCCCGTTTTCTATTGGCTATGAGTTACATTCCAACTTACCCAGCTTCAAGGCCATTTCCCCAACTCAAGTTCGTGCAGCCAAAAAACTCCACCGGGACTTCTTGTCCATATGGGCTCGGACTCTCAAATGTCTCAGGAAATCATCTCACCGATATAAACGTTTCGCAGATAGAAGACGTCAAGCAGTACCTCCACTAAAAGTGGGAGACAAAGTTTACCTATCAACCAAGAACATTCGTCTTCGAGTCCCATCCATGAAATTTGCATCCCGTTATATCGGGCTGTACAAAATCCTCTGAGTGATCAACCCTGTCGAACAAACTAAAATGATCAAATTCACTTCAGATTGCTAATACGTTCCATGTCTCCCTCATCAAACCTCTTATTATTAATTGGTTTTCCTCCAGTTCTATGGCTTCTGCTCCTCCGGTTGTCTCAAATATTGGATTCTAAGATCTTGCAAGGCAAAATTAAATACTTGGTAGACTGGAAGGGATATGAACCCGAGGAGCTTTCTTGGATCAACGCTTCCGATGTTCATGCTCCAGCTTTGATAAAAAGTTAAAATCTGGAAAAGCCAGTGCTGGCACTGAGGTTACATCAGCTTTCAATTGGTTAAACATTTGTTCCTGCTCAGGGAGAGTGTAAATGGCTTGCTATCATCTAGAAGTGCTAATGCAGGAGCACGGATAATAGCTCAAAATCTTAAGTTTTTTTGCAAAACACAATAGTCATTACTCAGCAGAGTCTATATCACGTAAATCTTTCTAGTGTTTATTAATGGCCTATTGGTATGCTCCAATAATCTTTACACTAGCTGTTAGTAGAATTTTGCAGCTAGTGTAAAGATTCTTGGAGCATACCAATAGGCCATAATCAATTGAGCCATAGCAGTCTTTGATAAGTGTATTAAACCATGACTAAGCTGTGCGAAAACAGGGTACACACTTTCTTTGGTGCAACAAGCTTACCATCATTACTGCACAACAAACCTGTGTGGTCTGGTTCACATCCTCCCTGCTTGCAAGCTGGAGACCTTCAGTGAAGAACAAACTTTTTTCATAGAGATTAACATTTATTCATTAAAGATTACAGTAACTGTCATTAATTCACATTTGTGGTCTTCTATCCCTTTTTATGCTGCTGACATTACTACTTTGTCCGCTCTGGTATTAAACAATTCCCTAATAACTGTGTGTTTGTAGTCACTGCTATTTCATCATCGCCTAGTACATCTTCTTCGAAAGAGTCCAATGTTTCTTCCTGGATTTCAATCATTCGTTCACCAACAGACACTGGAGTACTTTCCAAGCATTCAGTCATTTTAAAAGCAACACTGTCCCTTCTCACAAATCAGAGTACCCTCGTTAGACACCTAACTCTACATCAAAAACTAAATCACTCACAAGAGTTCACATACATTTTCCCCACATAATCCCTTCAAACTGATATCCAGAAATGTAGTAAAATTAAACGCATACAAGTTTAGAAGGTAAACAATTACATATTTCTGCCTATGCATATATAAAATGTGAAAGCAGATAACAAAGGTTATCCTTCTAGTAACCCCCCATAAAACAAAAAATAAGCAAAACAAAAATTACCCACTCCCTCACTTATAGTGGAAGAACAATTATCATCATCATCATCATCATCATTTATTTATATTGTGCCAACATATTCCGTAGCGCTTTACAATTGGGGACAAACGTAATAAACTAATAAACAAACTGGGTAAAACAGACAAAGAGGTGAGAAGGCCCTGCTCGCAAGCTTACAATCTATGGGACAATGGGAGATTGACACATGAGGTTAAGTATACATTTTGCATCTTGGCCCAGCCAGACTGCAAAGGTAAGGTGACTCATAAGCTAAATGATCCTGTCACACAACAATGTTGGTCCGGGGGTAGTTGTCTTCTGTGAAATTGTGTAACAGGCTAAAGGTAGTGAGGTTAAGAGGGTGGTTGAGGAATATTATAAGCTTGTCTGAATAGGTAGGTTTTTTAGAGAACGCTTGAAAGTTTGTAGACCAGAGGAGAGTCTTATTGTGCGAGGGAGAGAGTTCCATAGAGTGGGTGCAGCCCGAAAAAAGTTCTGTAATCGGGAATGGGAGGATGTAATGAGGATGGATGAGAGACGCAGATCTTTTGCAGAACGGAGTTGCCGAGTTGGGAGATATTTTGAGACAAGAGAGGAGATGTATGTTGGTGCAGCTTTGTTGATGGCCTTGTAGGTTAGTAAAAGTATTTTATATTGGATTCGGTAGAAGACAGGCAGCCAGTGTAGAGACATACAGAGTGATTCAACAGAGGAATAGCTATTTGCAAGGAAAATCAGTCTTGCCGAAGCATGCAAAATAGATTTTAGGGGTTTGAGTCTGTTTTTGGGAAGACCAGTAAGGAGGGAATTGCAATAGTCAATGCGGGAGATGATTAGTGCATGAATTAAGGTTTTAGCAGTGTCTTGTGTGAGATATGTGCGGATTCTGGAAATGTTCTTTAGATGTATGTAACATGATTTAGACATAGAGTCAATGTGGGGAATAAAGGATAGGCGTGAATCAAGGATTACACCTAGGCAGTGAGCTTGTGGGGTGGGATTTATGGTCATGTTATCAACAGAGATAGAAATGTCAGGTATGCTCTTGTTGGCGGGTGGGAATATTATTAACTCTGTTTTAGAAAGATTAAGTTTGAGTTGACGAGAGGACATCCAAGATGATATGGCAGAAAGACAGTCAGTTACACGGGACAACACAGATGTCGAGATATCAGGAGAGGATAGATAGATTTGGGTATCATCCGCATAGAGATGATACTGAAAGCCAAAGGAACTTATTAGATTTCCAAGAGAAGCGGTATAGATAGAGAACAGCAGAGGACCTAGCACCGAGCCTTGTGGTACTCCAACTGATAGGGGAAGCGGAGCAGAGGTGGCTCCAGAGAAATTAACAGTGAAAGAGCGATTAGAGAGGTAGGATGAGAACCAGGATAGAACTGTGTCTTGAAGACCTAGGGATTGCAGCGTTTGTATGAGAAGAGAGTGGTCAACGGTGTCAAATGCAGCCGAGAGATCCAGGAGAATTAGGAGAGAGTAATGGCGTTCAGTCTTAGCAGTGATCAGATCATTAACAACCTTGGTCAGCGCAGTCTCTGTGGAGTGTTGAGAACGAAAGCCAGACTGAAGAGGATCCAACAGGTTGTTTGCGGAAAGAAAGCGTGTGAGGCGAGTGTAGGCAAGTCTCTCTAGAAGCTTGGAGGGGCAAGGGAGCTGAGAGATGGGACGGTAATTTGAGAGAGAGTTTGGGTCGGAGTTTTGTTTTTTTAGAATAGGAGTAATCACTGCATGCTTGTATAGTGATGGAAAGATGCCAGTAGAGAGTGAGATTACAGATTTGAGTTAGAGGTGAAATGAGCACAGAAGACAGGGATTTACCAATTTGCGAGGGAATAGGATCAAGAGGACAGAAGGTAGAGTAGGAAGATAAGAAGAGCGTAGAAATTTCCTCTTCATTTGTGGGGTCAAATGAAGAGAGGATGTCAGAGGGTAGTGGGAAGGAATTGAGCTGATGGCTTGTTGAGGAAGAGGATACCATTTCTAGTCTGATCTTGTCAATCTTGTCCTTGAAGTAGGAAGCAAGATCCTGAGCACTGATAGTAGATGGAGGGTTCGGATTGAGAAGATGATTAAATATATTGAAAAGGCGTTTGGGGTTAGAAGCCTGAGCATAGATAAGAGATTGAAAGTATGTTTGTTTTGCAGTGTCCAGAGCATTTTGATAGGAGTGGTAGACAGAAGTATATGTGAAGAAGTCATTAGAGCTTTGAGATTTACGCCAGTGACGTTCTGCTTTACGGGACAGTTTTTGAAGATTTCGTGTTGCTTTGGTGTGCCACGGTTGACATCGAAGTCGATGTGTAGTATGTAGTGTCGCTGGAGCCACTTGATCAAGGGCAGTTGCTAAGGTTAGGTGAAAATGAGGTACTGCCATCTCAGGGGATGAGAATGTAGAGATAGGGGAGAGCAGGTGTTGGAGAGAGGTGGAAAATTGTTGAAGATTAATAGAATTAAGATTTCTACGAGTATGAGGAGGCTTGGTTGAGTTAGACAGTAGAGAGGTTAGAGCAGTGGGGGTGAGAGTGTAGCTGATAAGGTGATGATCCGAGAGGGGGAAGGGTGTATTAATAAAATTAGAAACTGAGCATAGTCTAGAGAAAACAAGATCAAGGCAATTGTCAGGCGCCGCTCGGCGGCCGCCCGCCCGTCCGCACAGAGCATCTGGTTGCCTAGCAACCAGACGCGTCACTTCCCCTTCCGCCCGGCCGGGGAGCTACAGACCTGGAAGCGTTCCCGTTGCTAGGCAACGGGACGCTGCATGAAGACAGCGCTACGGCGCTAAAGGATGACTAGCGCTACGGCGCTGGAGCTATGACAGCACTACTAGTGCTGAGGGCATTGGCTAGCAGCACTATTTAAGTCCCTCTGACCCCACCTCCTGTGCCAGAGTTTCAGGTCCTTTCCTGTCCTCCAGCGTTCCAGTGTTCCTGTGATTATCTGTTTCCTGACCCTTGCCTTCCTCCAGTTTATTGCCGTTTGCCTGTGACCATTGTGACCCGGATTGCCTTGACCACCTCTTTTGGATCTCCCTTCTGTACCTCGCTGTCAGAACGTTATCGACCCGGCTTGATTCACTACCCGTTCGGATTCTCCTTGTGTACCTGCATTGCCCGCACCGTTGCCGAACCTGCCTGTCTGACATCCCTCTCGTGCTTCGCTATCTGACTCGTGGAAGGACCGCGACCTGCGTGTTTCCTGCAGCTAGTCCATACCTCCTTGCGGGGGTCCCTGGTGAACACCAGGGGCACGTTAGACTCCGCACCTTCCTCCGAGTAGTGCCAACGATAGCAGGTACGCTACACTAGTCGTGACAGCAATGGCCATCCTTATGAGTAGATGATTCAATCCACTGGTAGAGGTCAAGTGAGGATGTTAGAGAGAGTAGTGTCACTCACCGGACCGTAAGTGCTTCTTCCCGGACATTTAGGAACCGTGGCCGTCCTCCATCCTGAGGGTCTGCGCATGCGCAGCCCTTTCCTAGACTTCAGTGTATGTCCCTTTAACTCAATTGGCAGATCAGGCAACACTCCCTATATTAAGCACCTGTGGTCAACACCACGTGGCCTGATCTTGGAGTCTCATTCCCCATGAGTCTCTGAAGGTGTTCCTGTGTTTCCTCGTGTATTCAGCGCTGCTGATTCCTGTGGTTTCCAAACCACTTCTACCTCTGTGGTTTCCAAACCACTTCTACTCCTGTGGTTCCCATACCACTTCTACCATCAAGTGTATTATCGTGACTGTTAGCTGATTCCTATCCGCTGCCTCCGTGCACTTCAGCCACTCTCGACATCTACTCACCTGTTCATCATCAAGACTGTCAGCTGATTCCTATCCGCTGCCTCCGTGCACTACAGTCTCCAGCTTGCAACTCGTCTGTGTCTCCTCATCGTGACTGTTAGCTGATTCCTATCCGCTGCCGCCGTGCACTACAGACTCCAGGTTGCAACTCGTCTGTGTCTCCTCATCGTGACTGTTAGCTGATTTCTATCCGCTGCCGCCGTGCACTACAGACTCCAGCTTGCAACTCGTCTGTGTTTCAACATCGTGACTGTTAGCTGATTCCTATCCGCTGCCTCGGTGCACTACAGTCTTCATCTCATCTCTCCCGTGTTTCCTCGAGACTGCTGCTATTATTGCCATCCGCTACTCTCCGTGATCAACAGTTCCTGGTCTACTCTGCTCACCCGTGTTCCATCGCCATCTGCACCTGCTGGTTGCTACTGGTTACCTCCGTGTGTCCGCAGAGGCCTGCTGCTGCTGCCAGCGCTGATCGTCCATCTACTGCTGATCCGCTCTCCACGACTTCCCTGTGTTCCGCTGGTCTCTACCCATCTGTCAGCATTGGATTCGTGTCTCATCCGCTATCCTGCTGCTGGATCATCTCCATTCTCCTGGGTCCTCCAAGAGTCCAGTTCCGCGTTCTACCGATTCCTGTGGATTCGTGTCCCTGTTGGTTTACTTACCTGTGCGCTGCACCTACTAGACCTCTGCTTCATCCATCCAGGGACTTCTTATCCAGCCGGCCTCCTGCCGCTCAGGTATCGCTGCACTCCTGTCTGACTGCCTGCTTCTGAACCACGGTATGCATACTTCTCATTGACTGTGCTGGTGTATTGCATATCTTGCTGGACTGTGTTGGTTCTCCTCTGGAGTCTGCAATCCGCTGAGTCTATTGCCATCATTGACTGTGTTATCTTGTGCTGGATTACTTCAAGAGACTTTCTATATTTGCAGACCTGTTCAGTCATTTATATATATTGTGCATATTACTGTGGATCGTGTTTAAGGTGCCCGTGTACATCCTGTGTTGCAGTCTCTCCCCGTACACCTCCTCACATATATATTCAGTGGTACAACTTGCTGAAGGCAGACCACTGATCCCTGTTTCCTGTATCACCTGTTCCAGTATCCTCTCACATAGCAGTGGTACAACTTGCTATCGCAGACCACTGACTACCCGGATACCTCCACTTGGATTCCATTCCTTCACTCAGACAGCGGTACCACTTGCTATCCGCAGACCGCTGACTCTCATCACCTCCTCGTTTCTGTTGGACATTCCTCCTCACTATAGCAGTGGTACAACTTGCTATCGCAGACCACTGACTACCTTCACATGCCCTTGTCCATACAGTTCCTCGTGTATTATTACCTCCATATTACCAGTGCTGCTAGTCATAGACTTTCCTGAGCATCTCATCATCTACCATTGCCTGTTCCGTGATCACCCTGCTACCAGAGTACCCAATTACCATCTACATTGCTCTGGTAAGCCTACCACCTGGTGATCCCTGGGTAAAGACTCCTAGTGCCCGTGACAGTAAGATCAGGCCATGACAGACCCAGATACGGAACCTACAGCCAAAGAGATGCTGCGGCATCTGGTTACCCGTATTGAGCAACAGGAAGTTCGCCAACGGCATTTACTGCGGTGTTACCAGGCGTTAGCCTCCCAAAGACCGTCTGTGCAAGATGCCACAACTACTGTTGATGCTCCTGTGCCTTCCTCCGTTTCCCCAGTGCCATCCCAGGTGTTTACAGCTTCCACGCTTCACCTGCCTACTCCGTCAAAATACGATGGAGACCCCAAAACTTGTAGGGGTTTTCTTACTCAATGCTCAGTTCATTTTGAGCTCCAACCTCAAAATTTTTCTACCCATCGTTCCAGAGTGGCCTATCTTATTTCATTGTTTTCTGGACAAGCTCTCGCATGGGCTTCCCCTCTGTGGGAGAGAAACGATCCATTGTTACAGGATAGTGCCGAGTTTATTTCCACGTTCCGAAGTGTATTCGATGAACCAGGTCGTGTTATTTCCGCTGCATCTAGCATTCTCCGTCTTCGCCAAGGATCCCGCACTGTGGCTCAGTACGTCATTCGATTTAGGATCTTAGCCTCTGAACTTCAGTGGAACACTGAAGCACTAGTTGCCGCCTTCTGGCAGGGGCTTTCCGATAAAATTAAAAACGCACTGACTTCACAAGAACTACCCTCCTCTTTAGAAGATTTGATCTCTCTTTGCCATCGGGTAGACCTGAGGTTTCGTGAAAGAGAACCTGAGAAAACAACTTCGGTTAAAACACCTCTTCTCTCAAATCCTCAATTTCACCCAGCTTCATCTCCGGTGATACCCATGGAGATAGGTCGCTCCAAATTAACTTTAGAGGAGAGGGACCGAAGAATAAAGAATAGACTTTGTATCTATTGTGCCGATTCTACGCATATGCTCAATTCTTGTCCCAGGAAATGCCGGGCTCTAACCAATACTGGGGAGATAAGGTTAGGGTTCCTGGAGTCCTCTCCATCTTCTACGAAATTAAAAGCCTGCACTTTTGATGTCACGATTTCCTTTGCTACCAAAACCTTTGAGTCACAGGCATTGATTGATTCCGGAGCAGCAGGAAATTTTATTTCCAAATCATTAGTGCATCAATGGTCTCTACCAGTGATTACGTTAAAAACACCCATTACTGTGACGGCTATAGATGGATCACGTCTCATCAATGGTCTCATCACCCAGAGTACGTCTCCAGTAACGCTTCAGATTGGTGGGCTTCACCAGGAAGAGATTTCGTTTTTAATTCTTCCTGTTACTACAAGTCCGATTGTCTTAGGCCTTCCATGGCTTCAGTGTCACTCTCCTCAGATTGACTGGCGCACTTCTCAAGTTACATCTTGGGGAGCTGAATGTCATCATCGTTGCCTCTCTTAAGGGGTTTCATTCAAAAGACAGCATTCGTCTATTCCACCAGGTCCTCCTCCACAGGATCCTTCATCTACGGATCTGTGTGATAAGGTTCAGTCTGAACGCCTTTCTCCTCATCGGGCGTTCGTGACGTCATCGGACGTTGAAGATGGATCTCAGGAGTCATCTTCAAAAAGTCAAGTGCTGGTGGTTCACGGTCACCATCCGTCTTTTCCGGAATTTCCTGCCCTCCCGCCCACCCAAGTTACTGCTGTGGAGACTGCTTGTCAGACCTTCAAAAATATCTGGTCTCAGGTCAAAACCTGTTTAAAGAAGACATCTAACAAATATAAGTCTTTCGCAGATAAGAAGAGGCGGGCTATTCCACCACTAAAAATTGGAGATCGTGTCTGGTTATCTACCAAAAATATTCGTTTGAAGGTCCCTTCTATGAAATTCGCCCCTCGTTTTATTGGTCCATATAGGATCATTCAAGTAATTAATCCAGTATGTGTTAAACTTCTTCTTCCTAAGAATCTTCGGATTTCCAATGCCTTCCATGTGTCTTTACTCAAACCTCTTATCATCAACCGTTTCTCAACTCCTCCCTCAGCTCCGCAGCCAGTTCAAGTTCATCAGGAGGAGGATTTCGAGATTACTGAGGTATTGGATGCAAAAATTTCGCGAGGAGTCCTCCGTTTCCTCGTTCATTGGAAGGGCTTTGGTCCTGAGGAGCGCTCTTGGATCAAAGCTGAAGATCTTAATGCTCCTGCCCTTTTGAAGAAGTTTTATTCCAAAAATCCGGACAAGCCCGGTTCCAGGCGTTCTGTGCCCACCTTTAAAAGGGGGGGTACTGTCACTCACCGGACCGTGAGTGCTTCTTCCCGGACATTTAGGAACCGTGGCCGTCCTCCATCCTGAGGGTCTGCGCATGCGCAGCCCTTTCCTAGACTTCAGTGTATGTCCCTTTAACTCAATTGGCAGATCAGGCAACACTCCCTATATTAAGCACCTGTGGTCAACACCACGTGGCCTGATCTTGGAGTCTCATTCCCCATGAGTCTCTGAAGGTGTTCCTGTGTTTCCTCGTGTATTCAGCGCTGCTGATTCCTGTGGTTTCCAAACCACTTCTACCTCTGTGGTTTCCAAACCACTTCTACTCCTGTGGTTCCCATACCACTTCTACCATCAAGTGTATCATCGTGACTGTTAGCTGATTCCTATCCGCTGCCTCCGTGCACTACAGTCTTCTAATCCACTTCAACTCTAGCTCATATCATTGTGACTGTTTGCTGATTCCTATCCGCTGCCTCCGTGCACTTCAGCCACTCTCCACATCTACTCACCTGTTCATCATCAAGACTGTCAGCTGATTCCTATCCGCTGCCTCCGTGCACTACAGTCTCCAGCTTGCAACTCGTCTGTGTCTCCTCATCGTGACTGTTAGCTGATTCCTATCCGCTGCCGCCGTGCACTACAGACTCCAGGTTGCAACTCGTCTGTGTCTCCTCATCGTGACTGTTAGCTGATTTCTATCCGCTGCCGCCGTGCACTACAGACTCCAGCTTGCAACTCGTCTGTGTTTCAACATCGTGACTGTTAGCTGATTCCTATCCGCTGCCTCGGTGCACTACAGTCTTCATCTCATCTCTCCCGTGTTTCCTCGAGACTGCTGCTATTATTGCCATCCGCTACTCTCCGTGATCAACAGTTCCTGGTCTACTCTGCTCACCCGTGTTCCATCGCCATCTGCACCTGCTGGTTGCTACTGGTTACCTCCGTGTGTCCGCAGAGGCCTGCTGCTGCTGCCAGCGCTGATCGTCCATCTACTGCTGATCTGCTCTCCACGACTTCCCTGTGTTCCGCTGGTCTCTACCCATCTGTCAGCATTGGATTCGTGTCTCATCCGCTATCCTGCTGCTGGATCATCTCCATTCTCCTGGGTCCTCCAAGAGTCCAGTTCCGCGTTCTACCGATTCCTGTGGATTCGTGTCCCTGTTGGTTTACTTACCTGTGCGCTGCACCTACTAGACCTCTGCTTCATCCATCCAGGGACTTCTTATCCAGCCGGCCTCCTGCCGCTCAGGTATCGCTGCACTCCTGTCTGACTGCCTGCTTCTGAACCACGGTATGCATACTTCTCATTGACTGTGCTGGTGTATTGCATATCTTGCTGGACTGTGTTGGTTCTCCTCTGGAGTCTGCAATCCGCTGAGTCTATTGCCATCATTGACTGTGTTATCTTGTGCTGGATTACTTCAAGAGACTTTCTATATTTGCAGACCTGTTCAGTCATTTATATATATTGTGCATATTACTGTGGATCGTGTTTAAGGTGCCCGTGTACATCCTGTGTTGCAGTCTCTCCCCGTACACCTCCTCACATATATATTCAGTGGTACAACTTGCTGAAGGCAGACCACTGATCCCTGTTTCCTGTATCACCTGTTCCAGTATCCTCTCACATAGCAGTGGTACAACTTGCTATCGCAGACCACTGACTACCCGGATACCTCCACTCGGATTCCATTCCTTCACTCAGACAGCGGTACCACTTGCTATCCGCAGACCGCTGACTCTCATCACCTCCTCGTTTCTGTTGGACATTCCTCCTCACTATAGCAGTGGTACAACTTGCTATCGCAGACCACTGACTACCTTCACATGCCCTTGTCCATACAGTTCCTCGTGTATTATTACCTCCATATTACCAGTGCTGCTAGTCATAGACTTTCCTGAGCATCTCATCATCTACCATTGCCTGTTCCGTGATCACCCTGCTACCAGAGTACCCTATTACCATCTACATTGCTCTGGTAAGCCTACCACCTGGTGATCCCTGGGTAAAGACTCCTAGTGCCCGTGACAAGTAGTTTGGAAGCAGCCTTGGAAGGTGGGTTATCAATGGGGATGTTGAAGTCACCCATGATGATGGTGGGGATGTCTGAAGATAAGAAGTGAGGGAGCCATGCAGAGAAATCCTCAATAAATTGTTGGTGTGCTCCAGGGGGACGATAGATCACCGCAACACGTAGGGAGAATGGATTAAAAATGCGAATAGCATGTACTTCAAAAGATGTGAACGTGAGTGATGGGACTTAGGAAGAGAGGGGAGACAGGTGATGTGTTTGAGGTTTGCTATAGAACGGTAGTGCTCAGATGTATGTGTGTGTGAGGAGTGTGGACTCCGCACCTTCCTCTGAGTAGTGCCAATGATATCAGGTACACTACACTAGTCGTGACAGTAAACTCTGGCGATGACTACCGAAGGAACGGGTGAACCCTCAGCCCGGGACCTTCTCATTCATTTGGCTCAGCGAGTAGAACAGCAAGAAGCAGCCCAAGCACATCTCCTACAATGTGTTCAAGGTATCGCTACACGCTTCGATGCTTTACAAGGCTCTCTGCCTGCTACTCCAGCCATTACCACCTCCTCAGGGGCGTCCTCTAGTGTGGTTACTGTATCCACTGCAACTTCTGGCATGCGTATCCCCACGCCTGAAAAATACTATGGAGATCCCAAGAAATGCAGGGGTTTCTTGAACCAGTGCTCCATCCAGTTCGAGTGCAATGCAGGAGCATTTCCTTCAGAGCGAACGAAGGTGGCGTTTATGATCTCCCTCCTGAGTGGTCAAGCACTAGCCTGGGCTTCGCCTTTGTGGGAGAATGGAGACCCTCTTCTTAATAACACCGGCTCCTTTATTGAAGCTTTCAGGAGAGTCTTCGATGACCCTGGGAGAGTAGCCTCTGCTGCCACCAGCTTGCTGAACCTGCGTCAAGGCAACTTATCTGTCGGGCAATATGCCATCCAGTTCCGGACCTTAGCGTCAGAGCTGAAATGGAACAACGAGGCGCTGGTCGCAACTTTTTGGCAAGGTCTAATCGACCGTATTAAGGACGAACTAATTTCTCGGGATCTTCCCTCTGATCTTGATACCCTAATTGCGCTATGTATTAAAGTAGACCTACGTTATCAAGAACGCACCCAGGAACGTCCTGTCTCTAAGCGGGTGGTTCCTCGTCTGGCTCCTCAATTTCAAAACCCAGTTTTGCCTATGGATGAACCCATGCAAGTAGGACGTTCCCGTTTATCCCCAGAAGAAAGAGAGAGGCGCTTCAGGCAGCGTCTCTGCCTTTACTGTGGCGATTCCGGACATGTTCTCAAGGTCTGTCCTAAGAGACCGGGAAACCCGTCCTCCTAAACGGTAGCAGGGAGGCCGGTTTAGGAGTATCCACGGTTGCTCCCTACTCAAAAAACACCCCTGAGCTTCTTATGGCAGTCACCCTGAGCACCCCTAGAGGTCCCTTCTCCACCACGGCCTTTGTGGATTCCGGCTCCTCCGGGAACTTCATTTCTGCCACTCTCATTGCTGGGCTTCAAATTCCAACTCTCCCCTTGCTTCAATCATTATCATTAACGGAAGTGGATGGGAACCGTGTCAGCAGTGGCTCCATCTCCTTCATCACCTCACCTATTCGGTTAATGGTGGGAGCCCTCCATAGCGAGATGATTCAGTTGTTGGTGTTGCCAAAATCCATCAATCCCATTATCTTGGGGCTTCCATGGCTATGAAGACACTCTCCGCAGATGGATTGGGATCGAGCTCAGGTTACTCGTTGGGGTACAGAATGTCATCATAGATGTCTACCTTGTGTTCTGCCTCCTGGTTCCCAAGTTGTTGCTCAGTCCACGGTTACAGAAGTTAGCCTTCCAGCTGCATACACTGACTTCCAAGATGTATTCAGTAAAACTGAGGCCGAGTTATTACCTCCCCATCGGCCCTGGGATTGTTCCATCACCTTGCTTCCCGATCAACCTATACCCAAGGGGCGAACTTATCCCCTTTCTCGCCCAGAGACCTTGGCAATGTCCCAATATATCAAGGAGAATCTGGAACGTGGTTTTATTCGCAAGTCTACCTCTCCTGCTGGGGCTGGATTCTTCTTTGTCAAGAAAAAAGATGGGTCTCTGCGCCCATGCATTGACTATAGACCCCTGAATCGTATTACCATCAAGAATCGGTACCCGTTACCTCTTATCTCCGATCTATTTGACAGAATCAGCGGGGCTCAAGTGTTTACTAAATTAGACCTACGAGGGGCCTACAACCTCATTCGTATAAAGAAGGGTGACGAGTGGAAGACCGCCTTCAATATGAGGGATGGTCATTTTGAATACCTGGTAATGCCCTTCGGTCTTTGCAATGCCCCTGCCATCTTCCAGAATTTCGTTAATGACATCTTTCAAGATCTGTTGTACACCTCCGTAGTCGTTTATCTAGACGACATTCTAGTGTTTTCTAAAGACTTGAGTTCTCATCAAGAACAAGTGAGGGAGGTCTTACGAAGACTGCGCAAATATCATCTCTATTGCAAATTGGAAAAATGTGTTTTTGAAGTTCTCCAAGTGTCCTTCCTTGGGTTTATTGTGTCCGGCTCTGGGTTACAGATGGATCCCACCAAGGTGTCATCCATCTTGAATTGGCCTCAACCGCAGGGTCTTAAAAGTATCCAAAGATTCATTGGATTCGCCAATTATTATCAACAGTTCATCCAAGATTTCTCTTCCATTATTGCTCCAATTAAAGCACTAACTAGGAGATCTGCCAATCCAAAGATATGGTCTCCAGAAGCTGTTTCTGCCTTTACTACTCTGAAGAAAGCCTTTTCCTCGGCCTCTGTTCTCTCTCAGCCGGATCAACAGCGACCTTTCTTTGTGGAGGTAGACGCCTCTTAAATAGGCATTGGAGCCGTGTTATTCCAAAAGACACCTTCAGGTACCCATTCTCCATGCGGGTTCTTCTCCAGACGATTTCTTCCCAACGAGATTAATTATGGAATCGGAGACAAGGAGCTTCTCGCTATTAAAGCAGCTTTGGAGGAATGGCGACACTTATTAGAGGGAGCCCTATTTCCGGTTACCATCTTTACAGATCACCGAAATTTGACATTCATTCGGGAAGCTCGCTGTCTAAATCCTCGGCAGGCCCGCTGGGCATCATTCTTTGCTCGCTTCAACATGATTCTTACCTTCTGTCCAGGTCCTAAGAATGGGCGGGCAGACGCTCTATCTCGTTCTTTTGATGATACAGACCGCCTGAATCCATCGATTCCTCATTGCATTATTGACCCTTCGAACATCATTGCTATTACCAATACTGTGAAGGATGCTCTGCCCACAGGACGATCATTTGTGGAACCACAATTACGACTCAAGGTATTGCGTTGGGCCCATTCGTCCTGTATCGCGGGTCACGCTGGCATAAAGAAAACCACATTCCTTCTCTGTCGTCGTTTCTGGTGGCCTACCATATGTGCTGATATACGGGACTTTATTGCAGCATGTACCATTTGTGCCCAACACAAAACTTCCAGGAAGGTTCCTGCTGGGTTGCTCCAACCCCTGCCTACGCCTGATGCTCCCTGGGAGAGTATAGCCATAGATTTTATTACTGACCTTCCCTGCAGTTCTGGATTTAATACCATCTGGGTTGTCATTGACCGATTTTCTAAAATGGTGCATTTCATTCCTCTTTCAGGTCTACCTTCGGCCAGTCACTTAGCAGACACATTCATCAAGGAGATCTTCAGACTTCATGGTTGCCCTAAGGAAATTATCTCTGACAGGGGAGTGCAATTCATCTCCCGGTTCTGGAGGGCTTTCTGTAAAAAACTGGGTACGGAGTTAAAATTCTCATCGGGATATCACCCCCAGACCAATGGTCAGACCGAGCGGTTCAACCAGGATTTAGAGACTTTTCTCCGTTGCTTTACCGCTGATAATCAAAGCAGATGGTCACAATTCCTTCCCTGGGCAGAATTCTCACACAATCACCATGTCCATGAATCTACCGGGTTTTCTCCATTCTTTATTGTGAGCGGGATGCATCCTATTATCCCAGATCCGTTTCCAAATTCTTCCTCCTCTGCTCCAGCGGTGGACTCACTCTATCGAGAATTCTCTCTCATTTGGGCCACAACCAAAGCAGCTCTGCAAAAAGCATCACAGCACCATAAGACCTTTGCAGATCGCCACCGAAGAGCTACTCCCCTATTGAAGGTAGGGGATCAAGTATGGCTTTCCACTTAAGATTTAAAACTCAAAGTACTATCTATGAAAATGACTCCACGTTTTATTGGTCCTTACATCATCTCACAAGTTATTAATCCTGTGTGTGTTAAACTAAAGCTACCGGCTTCTTTACTATGTCATAATACTTTTCATGTGTCCCTACTCCGGCCATTGGTGCTTAACAGGTTCTTTGTACCTCCATCTCGACCTCCTCCTGTTCAAACCTCCTCTGGAACAGAGTTTGAGATCAGACGGATTCTGGATGTCAGCATTCGCTACGGGCAACAACAGTTCCTTGTGCACTGGAAGGGATTTGGTCCGGAAGAAAGATCTTGGGTGGATAAACCAGACCTTCACGCTCCTCAGTTACTCAAGAGATTCCTCCAAACAAGGGGAGAAGGAGGAGGGCATACTGTCAGGCGCCGCTCGGCGGCCGCCCGCCCGTCCGCACAGAGCGTCTGGTTGCCTAGCAACCAGACGCGTCACTTCCCCTTCCGCCCGGCCGGCCAGCTACAGACCTGGAAGTGTTCCCGTTGCTAGGCAACGGGACGCTGCATGAAGATAGTGCTACGGCGCTAAAGGATGACTAGCGCTACGGCGCTGGAGCTATGACAGCACTACTAGTGCTGAGGGCATTGGCTAGCAGCACTATTTAAGTCCCTCTGACCCCACCTCCTGTGCCAGAGTTTCAGGTCCTTTCCTGTCCTCCAGCGTTCCAGTGTTCCTGTGATTATCTGTTTCCTGACCCTTGCTTTCCTCCAGTTTATTGCCGTTTGCCTGTGACCATTGTGACCCGGATTGCCTTGACCACCCCTTTTGGATCTCCCTTCTGTACCTCGCTGTCAGAACGTTATCGACCCGGCTTGATTCACTACCCGTTCGGATTCTCCTTGTGTACCTGCATTGCCCGCACCGTTGCCGAACCTGCCGATCTGACATCCCTCTCGTGCTTCGCTATCTGACTCGTGGAAGGACCGCGACCTGCGTGTTTCCTGCAGCTAGTCCATACCTCCTTGCGGGGGTCCCTGGTGAACACCAGGGGCACGTTAGACTCCGCACCTTCCTCCGAGTAGTGCCAATGATAGCAGGTACGCTACACTAGTCGTGACAGCAATGGCCATCCTTATGAGTAGATGATTCAATCCACTGGTAGAGGTCAAGTGAGGATGTTAGAGAGAGTAGTTTGGAAGCAGCCTTGGAAGGTGGGTTATCAATGGGGATGTTGAAGTCACCCATGATGATGGTGGGGATGTCTGAAGATAAGAAGTGAGGGAGCCATGCAGAGAAATCCTCAATAAATTGTTGGTGTGCTCCAGGGGGACGATAGATCACCGCAACACGTAGGGAGAATGGATTAAAAATGCGAATAGCATGTACTTCAAAAGATGTGAACGTGAGTGATGGGACTTAGGAAGAGAGGGGAGACAGGTGATGTGTTTGAGGTTTGCTATAGAACGGTAGTGCTCAGATGTATGTGTGTGTGAGGAGTGTGGGGGACCTGGATTAGGTGATATATCACCAGCTAATAGAAGCAGAGTGAGAGAAAGATAGGCAAGGGGATTGTAAGATGTGTGGCCTTTTATTTTCTGGCGACAAGTGGAGGCTGTACTTGTTAGAGATAACAAGTGGAAGAACATAGTGGAAGAACAATTAACTGATATCTTCCAGCCTACATCTGTTGAACTACAAGCCCCAGCATTTAACTAAATACTAATCAGCTTCAATGTGTTGTTACCACTCTGGATATATTTTAATTGCTCTTGAATTATTGATGCATACTCAAAAAACATTTTATCAATTTTACATACATTGGCAGATAACTAAAACATAGTCCTTCTCCAAAATTTATTTGACAACATCAGAACAGAGGGAGAGAATCTGCAACTTCATATCCCCTTTTTGCTCAGAGCCCCCTTTCCTTTCTCAACACACTTAAGTATTTTACACAGAATAAGGGAAGGGAAGTATTCCATACTCTCAGCTGCGTAGCCTCACACATACACTGTATAATTTTTCTCCCATACACATACATCTACAGGACGTAATGCTTACTCCCTTTCATCTCACAGATCACAGGTTATATGACGTTCATTCATCAAACTGTTTACTTCAACACATAACATAATGCTAGTCACTATATTTAAACCTTCTGTCTGGGTCCTTAATTTGTCTAAATATCTGGTAATGTCTCTTTATTATAGTTTCCACAATTTAAACATTGCCAATTGGCGTGCAGATGTTCTATTTCTTAGAATAGAATTATACATATTTGACTATGACTGCTCCCTTGTTGCAAAGCTCATTCTGCAAACTGTTCTTTCATCTCATCCAATTCTAGCTCATATACCAATATTTTGGAAGTTTCAAGCCACTGATCATGCATGTACGTGTACCTGTTATTTTTAAATCTTTATTCTGTATATATTTTAGAGTGTTTTTGTAACAGAACTGTGCAGACACAATCCCTTCAGCGTTTGTTACTAAACCAGACATGTCAACCCAGGTTCCTGAATAAACACTTTGTATTCGGTCAAATGTCTACAAAATCCCAAAGGGTTGGTTCTGACCAATGGCATATCCTTCACTAACGATATTTGCTCTATAGGGGTCCACGACTTAAAGGACGTAGTAGTCCATATAACATTAGCATTTTCATTTGCTGCAGGTTCTGTGGTGGTCTGTATACAGTAGCGGGGTATAATCCTAATCTATAATTAGGAACCTCTGGAATGGCTAAGTAAGGTGGTTGTGCTGATGGCCCTGGTGGACTCTCAGTCTGTCTCCTCTGTGTTACACATTTTACACATATATTTACTCTTCAATAATTCAGTCCTGTCTCACATTTACATCTCCACATATATTTCAACTTTCCAGACCTCTTAACTTTCACCTCAAACAATCTCTTGGGGTTTGATATCAATAACCCTTTCGTTCTTGTCACATTACATGGCTTACAGCCTTCATCTACAGAGTCTGACATGATTTACAAATTGTGTCTCTAGGAGGATTACAATAATCACAACTTGGGCATTCCCACCAGGATTAAAAATTTCCATCTGAACTCCATGGATTCACTCTTATCATACTACCACTTGCAACACTTTTGTTTCTCCATCCCCACACGTCAATTCCTTCCCTTAGATCTACCATCTCTGCACATTCATGTATAAATCAATTTCTCTGTGGTTTCCAGCCTCGTTTCACATTTTTTTCTTAAGTTATGTTTATCAATATATTTTGACATACTCTTTATCATGTGTTGTATCCTAATTGGATCAAAACTACCATCTTTGGTCAAACCAAACTTCTTAAACAATTCATCCATTTCTACACAAACTTCCTTACCATGGATATATTCCATTATGTACATAGGCATTCCTGGAACATCAGATTCTGTACTATTGTTGCTATCAATGGTCAAAATACCTTATGACCTAGTCAAAATACCTTATGAGTTGAAACAACAATAAATACAACCTGGACCCGTGCCTGGGTCTCAAACAATGAAATACCTTATCAAATTGTGTATCTTATGGATTCCAATGCAATGACAATAAATTTTGACCATCAAATATTTCAAAGAACAACAGATAATATGCAAAACATAACTTATACAACACGAATATTAAAGTTATCCTCTGATTGGCTTTTATGGTTGAGGCACAGTGACACACGGACCAGGCAGGACTGTAGAAAGACACAGAGGCAGAGGAGAAAACTACTCACCATGCGGATTTATGCGATCATGTGGGTCACAAACAGAGGAATCCTTTCTGCATGCAATCTCTGTGTCACTCACCGGACTGTGAGTGCTACTTCTCGTGTGTTTAGGAACCGTGGCCATCCGCCATCCTGAGGGTCTGCGCATGTGCAGCCCTTTCAAACCTTCTGTACATGTTCCTTTTAGTTAATTGGCTGATCAGGCAACACTCCCTATTTAAAGCACCTGAGGTCGATACCTCGTTGCCTGATCTTGGAGTCTCATTCCCCATGAGCCTCTGAAGGTGTTCCCGTGTTTCCTCGTGTATTCAGCTCCTGCTGATGCCTGTTGTTCGTTTGTGGTTTCCAGACCACTTCAACTCCCCTGTGTTTCATCGTGACTGCACCAGCTGATTCCTATCCGCTGCCTCCGTGCTTCTACAGTTTCCAGTCCACTTCAACTCCCCTGTGTTTCATCGTGACTGCACCAGCTGATTCCTATCCGCTGCCTCCGTGCTTCTACAGTTTCCAGTCCACTTCAACTCTCCTGTGTTTCATCGTGACTGCTCAGCTGATTCCTATCCGCTGCCTCCGTGCTTCTACAGTTTCCAGTCCACTTCAACTCTCCCGTGTTTCATCGTGACGGTACCTGCTGATTCCTATCCATTGCCTCCGTGTCTACAGTATCCTGCTCACCTCAACTCTCCCGTGTTTCATCGTGACTGCACCAGCTGATTCCTATCCGCTGCCTCCGTGTATCTGCAGTTCCCTACTCATCGCAACCCTCCAGTACTCCTCGTGTCTACAGCCAGCTGATCCGCTCTCCGTGCTTCTACAGTGTTCCTGCTTGTGTCAACTCGCCTGTCTGCATTGGATCAATGCTCCGCTGCTTTCATCTCGGCTAGACCACCTCTACTCTCCTGTGTTCTCCAGGTGTCCAGTTCTATATACTACTGCTTCCTGAGTATTGTTTCCATCCTTGCTGGTCTACCTACCTGTGCGCTGCACCTACTTGGTTACCGCTTCCACCCTACTGGGACTTTGTATCCTGCCGGCCTCCAGCCGTTCAGGTATCTCTGCACCTCTCTCTGACAGCCTGCTCTCCTGAACCACGGTATGCATACTTCTCATTGACTGTGCTGGTGTATTGCATACCTTGCTGGACTGAGTTGTTCTCCTCTGGAGTTTCCTATCCACTGAGACTATTACCATCATTTGACTGTGTTACCTTTTAGCCTGGATAGTTCTTGTGACTTTGTATATCTGTGCAGTGCTGCTCAGTTATTACTATTTTGTGCATATCATCGTGGGATCAAGTTCAGTGTGCCTGTGTATACTCTGCATTGCATTTATCTCCCCGTGCTCCTCCTCACATATATATTTCAGTGGTACAACTTGCTAGAGGCAGACCACTGTTCCCTGTTTCCTGACTCACCAGTTTCCAGTATCCTTTCACATAGCAGTGGTACAACTTGCTATCGCAGACCACTGACTTCCCGGATACCGTCACTTGGATTCCATTCCTTCACCTAGACAGCGGTACAACTTGCTATACGCAGACCGCTGACTCTCATCACCTCCTCGTTACTTCTGGACATTCCTCCTCACTATAGCAGTTGTACAACTTGCTATCCGCAGACCACTGACTACCCTCACGTTTCCTTGTCCATCCAGTTCCTCGTGTACAGTTATCTATTTATTACCAGTGCTGCTAGTCATAGACTTTCCACGAGCATTCTCTTACCATCTGCTGTCTCCTGTTCCGTGATCACCCCGCTACCAGAGTACCATATTACCACCTATACTGCTCTGGTAAGTCCATCATCTGGTGATCCCTGGGTAAAGACTCCTAGTGCCCGTGACAGTAAGATCAGGCCATGACAGACCCAGATTCGGAACCTACAGCTAAAGAGATGCTGCAGCATCTGGTTACCCGTATGGAGCAACAGGATGCTCGCCAACAGCTGTTGCTACAATGTTACCAAGGCGTTAGCCTCCCAAGGAACATCTGGACAGAATATCACAGCTAATGTTGATGCTCCTGTGCTTTCCTCCGTTTCCCCAGTGCCATCCCAGGTGTCTACGGCTTCCACGCTTCACCTGCCTACTCCGTCAAAGTATAGTGGAGACCCCAAAACTTGTAGGGGTTTTCTCAACCAATGCTCAGTTCATTTTGAGCTCCAACCTCAAAATTTCTCTACTCATCGTTCCAGAGTGGCATATCTTATTTCATTGTTTTCTGGACAAGCTCTTGCATGGGCTTCCCCTCTGTGGGAGAGGAACGATCCATTATTACAGGATAGTGCCAAATTTATTTCCACGTTCCGAAGTATATTCGATGAACCAGGTCGTGTCATCTCCGCTGCATCCAGCATTCTCCGTTTACGTCAGGGTTCTCGTACAGTAGGTCAGTACGTCATTCAATTTAGGATATTAGCCTCTGAACTTCAGTGGAACACTGAAGCATTAATTGCCGCCTTCTGGCAGGGGCTCTCCGATAAAATTAAAGATGCACTGACTACTCAAGAACTACCTACTTCTTTAGAAGATTTGATTTCTCTTTGCCATCGTGTAGACATGAGGTTCCGTGAAAGGGAGTCTGAAAAAACAACTTCAGTTAAAGCACCTCTTCGCTCAACTTCTCAACTTCGTCCAGCTTCATCTCCTGTGATACCCATGGAGATAGGACGCTCCAAATTAACTACTGAGGAGAGGAACCGAAGAGTAAAGAATAGACTTTGTATCTATTGTGCTGATTCCACACATATGCTCAATTCATGCCCTAAAAAATCGGGAAATGCCAGGCCCTAACTAGTTCTTGAGAGGTGAAGTTAGGGTCCCTGGAGTCCTCTCCATGTTCTACGAAATTAAAAGTCTGTGCTTTTGATGTTACAATTTCCTTCGCTACCAAATCCTTTGAGTCCCAAGCACTTATTGTGTCACGGGCACTAGGAGTCTTTACCCAGTATCACCCGCTGATGGTCTTATCAGAGCAGTAGAGTTGGTATATGATACTCTGGTGGCAGGGTGATAATGGAACTGGAAACAGCAGATGGTTAGAGAATGCTCATAAAGTCTATGACTAGCAGCACTGGTAAACAATAGCTAACTGAACACGAGGATCCGGATGGACAAGGACACGTGAGGGTAGTCAGTGGTCTGCGCACGGCAAGTTGTACCACTGCTATAGTGAGAAGGAATGTCCAGGAGTAATAAGGAGGTGGAAGTCAGCGGTCTGCGTATAGCAAGTTGTACCGCTGTCTGTAGTGAAGGAATGGAATCCAGGTGAAGGTAACGGGGAAGTCAGTGGTCTGCGTGTAGCAAGTTGTACCACTGCTTATGTGAGAGGATATATGCAACTGGTGACACAGGGAAACAGGAATCAGTGGTCTGCCTCTAGCAAGTTGTACCACTGAATATATATGTGAGGAAGGACACGAGGAGATAAATGCAATGCAGAGTCTACACGGGTACACTGAACTTGATCCCACGTTGAACTGCACACAATAATAATAATGAATGAACAGCACTGCACAGATAAACAAAGTCACTAGAATAGTCCAGCAAAAGGAAACACAGTCAATAATAGCAATAGTCTCAGAGGATGGAAACTCCGGAGGAGAACAACTCAGTCCAGATGGATATGCAATACACCAGCACAGTCAATGAGAAGTATGCATACCGTGGTTCAGATGAGCAGGCTGTTAGAGATAGCTGCAGGGATACCTGAGCGGCAGGGAACTGACGAGATGAGAAGTCCTTGCAGAATGGAAGCGGCAGGTAGGTGCAGCGCACTGTAGGTAGGCCAGCAAGGACGACAAAATACTCAGGAAGCAGTAGTATATCGAATTGAATAGCAGGAGACCACGGGAGAGCTGAAGCGATGTAGCAGAGCTGGAAGCCGAGGAGCGTAGACTCGATGCTAACAGGCAAGTTGACACAAATGGACACACTGTAGAAGCAGTAGGCAGCGGGTCAGCTGACGGCAGGTAGAATGCAGACTGGAGCGCTGAGACGAGCAGGACTCTGTAGACACGCTGAAGTAGCTAACAGGAATCAGCTGGAACAGTAGCGATGTAACACAGGAGAGTTGGAGAGATCTGTAACTAGTTAGACACACGGAGGCAGCGGATAGGAATCAGCTGCTGGAGTCACGATGAAACACAGGAGAGTTTGAAGTAATCTGTAACTGTAGATACACGGAGGCAGCGGATAGGAATCAGCTGCTGAAGTCACTAGGAACACGAGGAGTAGCAGTGGTCTGGAAACCACAAACGGCAAACAGGAATCAGCATAAGCTGAACACACGAGGAGGCACTAGAACACCTTCAGAGACTCATGAGGAATGAGACTCCATGATCAGGCAACGTGGTATTGACCACAGGTGCTTAATATAGGGAGTGTTGCCTGATCAGCCAATTAAGTTAAAGGAACAGAACTGAAGGTTAGAAGGGACTGCACATGTGCAGTACCTCATTATAATGGACGGACACGGTTCCTAGCTACCTTAGAAGTAGCACTCACAGTCCGGTGAGTGACATATTGATTCTGGAGCTGCGGGAAATTTTATTTCTAAATCCCTAGTGAATCAATGGTCCCTACCAGTGATTACCCTGAAGACACCTATTACTGTGACTGCTATTGATGGATCACGTCTTATCAATGGTCTCATCACCCAGAGTACGTCTCCAGTAACGCTTCAAATTGGTGTGCTACACCAAGAAGAAATTTCGTTTTTAATTCTTCCTGTTACGACAAGTCCGATTGTTTTAGGCCTTCCATGGCTTCAATGTCATTCTCCCCAGATTGACTGGCGCACTCCTCAAGTTACGTCTTGGGGAGCTGAATGTCATCATCGTTGTCTCTCCCAAGTCGTTCCTCTTAAAATACAGCAATCTTCCATTTCACCTTCCTCACCGGGACTCCCTCCTCAGTATGCTTCATTTGCCGATGTATTTGATAAAACTCAGTCTGAACTTCTTCCTCCTCATCGTTCATGGGATTGTACGATTGATGTTCTACCTGGCAAGACTCCTCCTAGGGGTCGTGTGTATCCACTTTCGTTACCTGAATCTCAAGCTACATCTGAATACATCCAAGAGAATCTCCAGCGAGGATTTATTCGAATTTCTACTTCTCCCGCTGGAGCCGGGTTCTTCTTTGTAAAAAAGAAGGATGGATCACTACGCCCCTGCATAGATTTTCGTGGACTTAACGCCATTACTATTAAAAATCGGTATCCCATTCCTCTGATTACTGAGCTATTTGATCGGATTAAGGGAGCTCGGATCTTTACCAAGTTGGATCTTCGTGGTGCCTACAATTTAATCAGAATCAGGTCCGGTGACGAATGGAAGACAGCTTTCAACACCAGAGATGGGCATTATGAATATTTTGTAATGCCTTTCGGGTTATGTAATGCCCCCGCTGTTTTCCAGGGCTTCATTAATGAGATCTTCCAGGACTTGTTATATGTATGTGTCGTCGTTTATCTGGACGACATATTGATCTTTTCACAGGACCTGCCTTCCCATCACCAACATGTGGCAGAAGTTCTTTCCAGACTCCGGAGAAATTCATTATTCTGCAAATTAGAAAAATGTTCATTCGAGTTGCCCCAGATTCCATTTTTGGGTTATATTGTCTCCGGAGTTGGCCTGCAAATGGATCCAGAAAAGGTGAATGCTGTGTTACATTGGCCTCAGCCAACTACTCTTCGTGCCATTCAGCGTTTTTTAGGTTTTGCCAATTACTATAGACGCTTCATTCAAGATTTCTCTTCGATTGCATCTCCTATTGTGGCCCTGACTCGTAAAGGGGCCAATACTAAGCAATGGTCATCTGAGGCTCTTCAAGCCTTTCAGTTTCTTAAAGAGTCCGTCTCCTCTGCTCCCATTCTTCGACAGCCTGACGTGACGCTTTCCTTCTTCCTAGAGGTAGATGCCTCTAATGTTGGTTTAGGAGCCATTCTTTCCCAAAGATCGGAGCAACAAAAATTCCATCCTTGTGCCTTTTACTCTCGGGGTCTTCTGCCTGCGGAGAAGAATTACACCATCGGGGACAAGGAGTTGCTGGCTATTAAAGTAGCATTAGAGGAGTGGAGATACTTGTTGGAGGGAGCTCGTCATCCTGTGACAATTTTCACGGATCATAAGAACTTGTCATATCTACAGTCTGCTCAATGTTTGAATCCTCGTCAAGCAAGATGGTCTCTTTTCTTTTCTCGTTTTGAATTAATCATAACCTTCAAACCAGCTGCAAAGAACAAAAAAGCTGACGCTCTATCTCGAGCCTTTGTGACGTCCTCTGACGTTGAAGAGGTTTCCAACCACTCTATACTAGACCCCAAATGTGTTTCGCTGGCTGCTTCTTCCACTAAGGTGCTACCATTTGGGAAGACCCTCGTGCCTCCTACTCTTAGGAGAAAAATCCTTTCGTGGTTCCACTCTTCTCGTTTTTCTGGACACTCTGGTGAACGCAAGACCTTTGAGATTCTCTCTCGAAGTTACTGGTGGCCTTCTATGAGGAGAGATGTCAAGGAGTTTGTAGCCGCTTGTGAATTGTGTTCTCAGTTTAAGACCTCCCGCAGAACCCCAGCGGGTTTGCTTCAACCACTACCGATTCCGTCCAAGCCATGGACCCATATTAGTATGGACTTTGTTACTGATCTTCCTCCTAGTAAAAACTGCAATACTATTTGGGTAGTGGTGGACAGATTTTCGAAGATGGCGCATTTCGTTCCCTTGTCTGGTTTGCCTTCCTCTTCTACTCTGGCTGAGCATTTCATCAAAGAAATCTTTCGTATTCATGGATGTCCGTCTGAGATTGTGTCAGATAGAGGAGTACAATTTGTTTCCAGATTCTGGCGGACCCTTTGTAAGACCTTGGGCATACGATTAGCACTCTCATCTTCCTACCATCCTCAATCAAACGGACAAACTGAAAGGGTCAATCAAGATCTTGAGACGTTTATAAGGATGTTCTCATCAGCCAATCAAGACAACTGGGTAGAATTGCTTCCTTGGGCTGAATTCGCTCATAACAACATGTACCATGAGTCATCTTCCAAAACTCCATTCTTTGTGGTTTACGGTCACCATCCGTCTTTTACGGAATTTCCTGCCCTCCCTCCCACCCAAGTTCCTGCTGTAGAGACTGTTTGTCAAACTTTCAAAAATATTTGGTCTCAGGTCAAAACCTGTTTAAAGAAGACATCTGCCAGATATAAGTCTTTTGCAGATAAAAAAGAGGCGGGCTATTCCACCATTGAAAATTGGAGATCGTGTCTGGTTATCCACCAAAAATATTCGTTTGAAGGTCCCATCTATGAAATTCGCTCCTCGTTTTATTGGTCCGTATAGGATCATTCAAGTGATAAATCCAGTTTGTTTCAAACTTCTACTTCCTAAGAATCTTCGTATTTCCAACGCCTTCCATGTGTCCTTGCTCAAACCTCTCATCATCAACCGTTTCTCGGTCCCTCCTTCAGCACCTCGGCCAGTTCAAATTCATCAGGAGGAAGACTTTGAGATTACTCATATATTGGATGCAAAGATTTCGCGAGGAGTTCTTCGTTTCCTCGTTCATTGGAAGGGCTTTGGTCCTGAGGAGCGTTCATGGATCAAAGCTGAAGATCTCAACGCTCCAGCTCTTCTTAAGAAGTTTTATTCCAAGTATCCGGACAAACCCGGTTCCAGGTGTTCTGTGCCCACCTTTAAAAGGGGGGGTACTGTCACTCACCGGACTGTGAGTGCTACTTCTCGTGTGTTTAGGAACCGTGGCCGTCCGCCATCCTGAGGGTCTGCGCATGTGCAGCCCTTTCAAACCTTCTGTACATGTTCCTTTTAGTTAATTGGCTGATCAGGCAACACTCCCTATTTAAAGCACCTGAGGTCAATACCTCGTTGCCTGATCTTGGAGTCTCATTCCCCATGAGCCTCTGAAGGTGTTCCCGTGTTTCCTCGTGTATTCAGCTCCTGCTGATTCCTGTTGTTCGTTTGTGGTTTCCAGACCACTTCAACTCCCCTGTGTTTCATCGTGACTGCACCAGCTGATTCCTATCCGCTGCCTCCGTGCTTCTACAGTTTCCAGTCCACTTCAACTCTCCTGTGTTTCATCGTGACTGCTCAGCTGATTCCTATCCGCTGCCTCCGTGCTTCTACAGTTTCCAGTCCACTTCAACTCTCCCGTGTTTCATCGTGACGGTACCTGCTGATTCCTATCCGTTGCCTCCGTGTCTACAGTATCCTGCTCACCTCAACTCTCCCGTGTTTCATCGTGACTGCACCAGCTGATTCCTATCCGCTGCCTCCGTGTATCTGCAGTTCCCTACTCATCGCAACCCTCCAGTACTGCTCATGTCTGCAGCCAGCTGATCCGCTCTCCGTGCTTCTACAGTGTTCCTGCTTGTGTCAACTCGCCTGTCTGCATTGGATCAACGCTCCGCTGCTTTCATCTCGGCTAGACCACCTCTACTCTCCTGTGTTCTCCAGGTGTCCAGTTCTATATACTACTGCTTCCTGAGTATTGTTTCCATCCTTGCTGGTCTACCTACCTGTGCGCTGCACCTACTTGGTTACCGCTTCCACCCTCCTGGGACTTCGTATCCTGCCGGCCTCCAGCCGTTCAGGTATCCCTGCACCTCTCTCTGACAGCCTGCTCTCCTGAACCACGGTATTATTATTATTATTAATAATATTTTTTTATAAGGCGCTACAAGGCATCCGCAGCGCCGTACAGAGACAAACAAAATCACAATACAATGGGAGACAGCACAGTACAGTAAACACAGCAACTCAGTACGCTCAATGCACAGCTAGAGAGGGCGGGGAAGGGGGAGGGAGGATCCGAAAACGACGGGGCCCAAGAAGGGGGGCGCGGAAGACAGGGAGACCCCCAGGGGGGAGGAGGGAGCGAAAGTGGACGTGGGGTGGAGGACCTTTGAGGAGGAGGGCTAAGTAGCAGGAGAGCAGAGTTAGAAGTGGTGGAAACAGGAGGAGAGATGGCCCTGCTCAGAGGAGCGTACAATCTAAGGGGAGGGGTGGACAGACAGAGAGACGCAGGGGAGAGATGGAGAGTAGGGGGACAGAGGCAGAAGATAAGGTAGGAAGTTAAGTGGGAGACAGAAAGGCTTTAAGAAAAAGGTGGGTTTTTAGGGCCCGTTTGAAGCTGGACAGATTAGGGGAAGTTCTGATGGAGGGAGGGAGCTTGTTCCAGTGGAGGGGAGCAGCGCGGGCGAAGTCTTGGATACGCGCGTGGGAGGAGGTTATAAGGGGGGAAGAGAGGCGACGGTCAGAGGCAGAACGGAGAGGGCGGGATGGAGCATGAATAGAGAGGAGGGTGGAGATGTAGGGCGCAGTGGAGTTGGCGAGGGCCTTGTAGGTGAGTGTAAGGATCTTAAAGAGGATTCTGAAGGGGAATGGGAGCCAGTGAAGGGCTAGGTAGAGGGGGGAGACAAAAGAGGAGCGTCGAGAGAGGAAAATAAGCCTAGCTGCAGCGTTAAGGATGGATCGAAGGGGATCGAGATGAGAGTGGGGGAGGCCAGTGAGGAGGAGGTTGCAGTAGTCCAGGTGGGAGATGATCAGAGAGTGGATAAGGCATTTGGTGGCATCTTGGGAGTGGAAGGGCCGGATGCGAGCGATGTTGCGCAGCTGGAAGCGGCAGGATTTAGCAAGAGAGAGGATGTGGGGGCCAAAGGAGAGAGAGGAGTCGAGGATGACACCAAGGCAGCGAAGTTGGGGGACAGGGGAGATAGAGGTGTTGTCGACAGTGATGGAGAGGTCAGAAGGGGATGGGGTATGAGAGGGAGGAAAAACTATGAGCTCAGTTTTGGCAAGGTTAAGTTTGAGGAATCGAGAGGACATCCAGGAGGAGATGACAGAGAGGCAGGCGGACACCCTAGAGAGGAGGGAGGGAGAGAGATCAGGAGAGGAGAGGTATAGTTAAGTGTCGTCAGCGTAAAGGTGGTAGCTGAAGCCGAAGGAGCTGATGAGTTCACCCAGGGAGGAGGTGTATAGAGAGAAGAGTAAGGGTCCCAGAACAGAACCCTGAGGGACCCCGACTGGAAGGGTGGATGGGGGGGAGAGAGACCCAGAGGTGGTGACAGAGAAGGAACGGTGAGTAAGGTAAGAGGTGAACCAGGACAGGACTGGGCCGGAGAGGCCGAAAGACTGGAGGGTGTGAAGGAGGAGGGGGTGGTCAACGGTGTCAAAGGCTGCAGAGAGGTCAAGGAGGATGAGAAGGGAGAAGTGGCCCCTGGCTTTTGCAGAGAGGAGGTCATTGGTGACTTTAGCCAGGGCAGTTTCAGTGGAGTGGAGGGGGCGGAAACCAGACTGGAGAGGATCAAGGAGGGAGTATTCAGAAAGGTAGGAGGTGAGACGGCTGCAGACGAGCCTCTCAAGAATTTTGGAGGCAAAAGGGAGAAGAGATATGGGGCGATAGTTCGAAAGAGAAGTGGGGTCGAGATTAGGTTTCTTAAGAATGGGGGATACGAGAGCATGTTTGAAGGAGGAGGGGAAGATGCCAGTGGAGAGGGAGAGATTAAAGAGGTGAGCGAGGTGGGAGCAGGTGGTGGGGGAAAGGGAGCGAAGAAGGTGGGAGGGGATGGGATCCAGGGGGCAGGTAGTGGGGGGGGAGGATAAAATGAGAGAGTGGACTTCCTCGCCGGTGGTGGGACGGAAGGAGTGGAGGGGAAGGTGGTTGGGGGGGGAGGACAGAAGAGTGGGAGGGGTGGAAGAGAGAGTGGAGGAGGAGATTTCAAGTCGGATGGCCTCGATTTTAGAGGAGAAGAAGGAGGCGAAATCAGAGGCAGTCAGGGAGGAGGGGGTGGGGGGAGGGGAGGGGGCCAGGAATGCATACTTCTCATTGACTGCGCTGGTGTATTGCATACCTTGCAGGACTGAGTTGTTCTCCTCTGGAGTTTCCTATCCACTGAGACTATTACCATCATTTGACTGTGTTACCTTTTAGCCTGGATAGTTCTTGTGACTTTGTATATTTGTGCAGTGCTGCTCAGTTATTACTATTTTGTGCATATCATCATGGGATCAAGTTCAGTGTGCCCGTGTATACTCTGCATTGCATTTATCTCCCCATGCTCCTCCTCACATATATATTTCAGTGGTACAACTTGCTAGAGGCAGACCACTGTTCCCTGTTTCCTGACTCACCAGTTTCCAGTATCCTTTCACATAGCAGTGGTACAACTTGCTATCGCAGACCACTGACTTCCCGGATATCGTCACTTGGATTCCATTCCTTCACCTAGACAGCGGCACAACTTGCTATACGCAGACCGCTGACTCTCATCACCTCCTCGTTACTTCTGGACATTCCTCCTCACTATAGCAGTGGTACAACTTGCTATCCGCAGACCACTGACTACCCTCACGTTTCCTTGTCCATCCAGTTCCTCGTGTACAGTTATCTATTTATTACCAGTGCTGCTAGTCATAGACTTTCCACGAGCATTCTCTTACCATCTGCTGTCTCCTGTTCCGTGATCACCCCGCTACCAGAGTACCATATTACCACCTATACTGCTCTGGTAAGTCCATCATCTGGTGATCCCTGGGTAAAGACTCCTAGTGCCCGTTACACTCGGCCACAGTACAGAAAAGAAACACACAACCTCTCTTGGTGTTTCAAGTAACTATTATGCTTATTGAAATCAAGATTACACATTCTTATAGCACTCAAACTATTTCCGAGCATGCAAAGAGATATAATGCCTGGCATTATATGTCTAAAATAATTGGAGCTATAAATCTGTCATTATATGTTTTTAGCCTTGCAAAGTATATATATCAAAAGACTTGCACGCTACAATGTTATCTAAAATAAACTATTTCCTACCAGCACTACTCTTATCTACTTTTAAACATGTTATACACATTTCCTGGAACATTGCCACGTACTCATTATTTTTCTTTCTAATTTCTACATTATATTTGATACAATCTCACAATATTATATGATTTCTATATTCTAATTTCTCAGCGGCAATAAAAAAATCTTACATATCACCATGAAGGGAAGTTCATGATAATTAGGCACTGGATCTCTATTGCTTTTTACAGAAATAGTCTTATAAATATCATGCTGTTATAATAGGATCTATAATGTTTCTTTGAAATCTTTATGAAGCTCACTTGGGAAACAAAACCACATGTGAGCCTGCTATGGTAAATTATCTTGTCTACTATGCAATAAGGACTCTTTCACACTTACATTGTCCTGTTTACTAAAAACAAACAGGCAATTTTGCTTTGAGGAACAGGATGACACGTCTTCATGACCTCTTGGTGCCATAGTGGAGTGAGACAACAGTAGCAATCGTCATAACGCTGAAAGTTGTATTCATGGGGCCTGATTCATTAGCAATCGGATCTTATTTTTCCTCATCCTAAGTTGCAATGAGTAGTTTAAGAAGAAACGGGGAAGATAAGAAATTTGCAATACAGTAAGGAATGCAAAGTTGCAAAACACACCCACATGCAATCCTTTACGTAACGGAATATAAGATGCAACAGATCTTAAGCAGTTTAGTTCATGTTAAGATTTGCTTCTCATTTAAGAAAGTGTTACGTAAGGGCAAATGTGGGAGGTGCAAAGGGTTTGTTTACAAATGTTAAAACACAACCGGAGTGTATTATGCAGGAAATTGTAATCTAATTATTCGTTTTAATACTTACATGTTTAGAGACCCTGGGAAAAATTACTTTGCAGTGTTTTGGAATCAGCTAAATCCACACACCTTCTTATACACCTAAATGAAAGATTGTGTAATGTGTTTGCTTTGACCTAAGAATGTGGATGTAAATTTATACCATAATAAATCGCTAACTTAAATGAATGCATACAATGAACTTTTGCGTATTATAAAAAAATATATATTTTTATTTTACAAAATGCATAGCGTACTCTTCCATAATAGAGTACATACAACTTCAATACAGACAAAGGTCATGAGCCAGGAATCAAACTTGTGACTGCATTGTTTGAAGCTGGATTGGTTAACCACTAAGGCAACATTTATTTGGAAAGATAATTTAATTCTAGAGACTAGAGTGAGAAGCACAACAATACAGCATGTGTGCAGTAGATGGAAGAGCTAGATAATAGTACTCTGTCTCACAACACTGGCGTCATAAGTTTGAATATCAAACTTGGCTTTAGCATCTGAGTGCCAAGGGCTAGTATTAGATAGTAGTTACCTAATAATGAAAGTAATGGTTGGTTTTATGTAACACACAAACACTTGATAGTTTGATTTTTCACACTCTACCATCATCATCACCATTTATTTATATAGCGCCACTAATTTCGCAGCGCTGCACAGAGAACTCATTCACATTAGCCCCTGCCCCATTGGAGCTTACAATCTAAATTTCCTAACATACACATTCAGACATACAGAGACAGAGAGACTAGGGTCAATTTGAGAGCAGCCAATTAACCTACTAGTATGTTTTTGGAGTGTGGGAGGAAACCAGAGCACCTGGAGGAAACCCCCGTAAACACAGGGAGAACATACAAACTCCACACAGATATGGCCATGGTCGGGAATTGAACTCATAACCCCAGTGCTGTGAGGCAGAAGTGCTAACCACTTAGTCAACCTTGCTGCCCATGCCACAATGATAAATCTGTCCACATATTTTACATGTATCTCCCACTCAAATGCAACTGTATAAGGACAAGGAGCATTTAGAAATCTTACTGCTTTTGGTGGCAAAATGAATCTGCCCCACAGGGCACATTTATTTACATTATCTGCGTGCTGCCATCTATTATTATGAATGTCCTTAGACTTTTAGGGTGGAGGTGGTTCATCTTGAGAGGACATGCTCCTTCGAGGTTAATGCAAAGATTGTCTGCAAACATATTTTTTTTAATTTATCTACGCCTTGTATGTTATGTACAATGCATAGGGAGTGTCTATTTGTCCCAGACACTCCCCAGAAGGGAAGCCATGTGCCAATATTTGGATGGAGGAACTGTTCAGAACAAGAGAGGCCAATACAGATATCCTGCCTGATGAATGATGCCTGCTGCTAATGTTTCAGATAAGCTTTAAAGATTTTATTTTTGGTACGCATATATTATATGCATAAAGTGTTGGTGTTTTCAAGTATGTACTACTATACATAGAATTATACAGATAAGCTATGAAGCTTTAATATCTGGTATGCATTTATTGCACATATAAGGTGTTGATGTCTCAGAGTGGTGATCACTCTCTGTACTTCCATCTTTTCACTGATCTTTGGGCTAACTCTGTCATCATATATAGTCACTCCATCATATTCACGTGGAGTTTGTCATTTCTGGGCTTGTGGAACAGTCACTGTATTTGTGTCTCTTGAAATACAGTATTACACTATGTGGCGCCCCATCCCTTTTGTTTTGCTTTAAAATATAACTGTCAATAGAAATAAAAGACCACTATACAAATCCACAGCAGAAAAAGACACTACAGGGCCCTAACCAACTTCAAGTGTGGATGAAGCAGTGTTTTATAGTGGATTGTAATGAGACAAGTATATGCAAGTGCATAGGTCCACTGAGGTATCAGATGACGAGATCTGATGCAGGGTCTATGCAACTCTGTTTACGAAAATCTTTTGTTACCTTTTATACTGATTTAAAAATGTTTGCGTTTATTTCTGATTGCAAATTATTCTGATATGCATTAGCATAGAATTTCTTAATTATTTTTTTAGAAAAGAAAACATGATCCTTTATGTCTGTTACTAAGAAGGCATGTGTAATTGTTCATTTAATTATGGTTAATAACACTTTAGGATGCCAATAGTGCCTGTGTTGTGTTGTATATTTATTTCAATCTGAAGTATGCCTTACTGGTCAGAGATATGAGCTGGCAACAGCAGGGTCATGAGTTCAAAACCAGAATTATGCCTGTATCTGTGTTGACTTTGTATATCTCCATATTTCTGTGGATGTACTCCAATGTGTCACTTATAGTACGCTAGTATATGTTTTGCCGTTTACTATGGCTAGTGTCCTGCATATTTAGGACTGCGAATTGTTAGCCGTTACATCCGCATCCACGTTTATTTTAGGGATGAGCGCGCTCGGATTTCTGAAATCCGAGCCCACCCGAACGTTGCGGATCCGAGTCGGATCCGAGACAGATCCGGGTATTGGCGCCAAATTCAAAAGTGAAACTGAGGCTCTGACTCATAATCCCGTTGTCGGATCTCGCGATACTCGGATCCTATAAATTCCCCGCTAGTCGCCGCCATCTTCACTCGGGCATTGATCAGGGTAGAGGGAGGGTGTGTTAGGTGGTCCTCTGTGCTGTTTAGTTCTGTGCTGTTTAGTTCTGTGCTGTTTAGTTCTGTGCTGTTTAGTGCTGTGCTGTGCTGTGCTGTTTAGTGCTGTGCTGTGCTGTGCTGTGCTGTGCTGTGCTGTGTTCTGCAGTATCAGTCCAGTGGTGCTGTGTGCTGTGCTCTGTCCTTCTGAGGTCAGTGGTGCTGCTGGGTCCTGTGCTGTGTCCTGTTCAGTCCAGTGGTGCTGTGTCCTGTGCTCTGTGCTTCTAAGGGCATAGTTATTTCCCCAATATTCCCCTGTGTTTAAAAAAATAAAAAAAAGTTTTTTTAAAAAATACCAAAAACTACTTTAATATTTTTTAATTACCACAAAATTTTCACAACCAATCCTGCAGTATAAGCCCATTGGTACTGCAATATTACCAAGTTCACACATTCAGCAGTAAAAGTCCAGTGGTACTGCAATATTACAAAGTTTACACATTCTGCAGTATCAGTCCAGTGGTGCTGTGTCCTGTGCTCTGTCCTGCCTGGTTCCGTAGTGCTGCTGGGTCCTGTGCCGTGTCCTGTTCAGTCCAGTGGTGCTGTGTCCTGTGCTCTGTGCTTCTAAGGGCATAGTTATTTCCCCATTATTCCCAAGTTTTTAAAAAATAAAAAAAAAGTAAAAAAAAATAAAAATTTTTTAAAAAAAAAATATATATAATAATTATAACCAAATTTGCAAAACCAATCCAGCATTATAAGTCCATTGGTACTGCAATATTACCAAGTTCACACATTCTGCAGTATCAGTCCAGTGGTGCTGTGTCCTGTGCTCTGTCCTGCTGAGTTCCGTAGTGCTGCTGGGTCCTGTGCCGTGTCCTGTTCAGTCCAGTGGTGCTGTGTCCTGTGCTCTGTGCTTCTAAGGGCATAGTTATTTCCCCACTATTCCCAAGTTTTTTAAAAATAAGAAAAAAGTAAAAAAAAATAAAAAATTTAAAAAAAAAATAAAAAATAATAATTATAACCAAATTTGCAAAACCAATCCAGCAGTATAAGTCCATTGGTACTGCAATATTACCAAGTTCACACATTCTGCAGTATCTTGTGCTACATATAATGGAGACCAAAAATTTGGAGGATAAAGTAGGGAAAGATCAAGACCCACTTCCTCCTAATGCTGAAGCTGCTGCCACTAGTCATGACATAGACGATGAAATGCCATCAACGTCGTCTTCCAAGCCCGATGCCCAATCTCGTAGTACCGGGCATGTAAAATCCAAAAAGCCCAAGTTAAGAAAAAGTAGCAAAAAGAGAAACTTAAAATCATCTGAGGAGAAACGTAAAGTTGCCAATATGCCATTTACGACACGGAGTGGCAAGGAACGGCTTAGGCCCTGGCCCGTGTTCATGACTAGTGGTTCAGCTTCACCCACGGATCTTAGCCCTCCTCCTCCTCCCCCCCCCCTACAAAAAATTGAAGACAGTTATGCTGTCAGCAACAAAACAGCAAACAACTCTGCCTTCTAAAGAGAAATTATCACAAATCCCCAAGGCGAGTCCAAGGGTGTTGGTGGTTGTCAAGCCTGACCTTCCCATCACTGTACGGGAAGAGGTGGCTCGGGAGGAGGCTATTGATGATGTAGCTGGCGCTGTGGAGGAACTTGATGATGAGGATGGTGATGTGGTTATTGTAAATGAGGCACCAGGGGGGGAAACAGCTGATGTCCATGGGATGAAAAAGCCCATCGTCATGCCTGGTCAGAAGACCAAAAAATGCACCTCTTCGGTCTGGAGTTATTTTTATCCAAATCCAGACAACCAATGTATGGCAATATGTAGCTTATGTAAAGCTCAAATAAGCAGGGGTAAGGATCTTGCCCACCTAGGAACATCCTCCCTTATACGTCACCTGAATAACCTTCATAGTTCAGTGGTTAGTTCAGGAACTGGGGCTAGGACCCTCATCGGTACAGGGACACCTAAATCCCGTGGTCCAGTTGGATACACACCAGCAACACCCTCCTCGTCAACTTCCTCCACAATCTCCATCAGATTCAGTCCTGCAGCCCAAGTCAGCAGCCAGACTGAGTCCTCCTCAATACGGGATTCATCCGAGGAATCCTGCAGCGGTACGCCTACTACTGCCACTGCTGCTGTTGCTGCTGTTAGTCGGTCATCTTCCCAGAGGGGAAGTCGTAAGACCGCTAAGTCTTTCACCAAACAATTGACCGTCCAACAGTCGTTTGCCATGACCACCAAATACGATAGTAGTCACCCTATTGCAAAGCGTATAACTGCGGCTGTAACTGCAATGTTGGTGTTAGACGTGCGCCCGGTGTCCGCCATCAGTGGAGTGGGATTTAGAGGGTTGATGGAGGTATTGTGTCCCCGGTACCAAATCCCCTCGAGATTCCACTTCACTAGGCAGGCGATACCAAAAATGTACAGAGAAGTACGATCAAGTGTCCTCAGTGCTCTTAAAAATGCGGTTGTACCCACTGTCCACTTAACCACGGACATGTGGACAAGTGGTTCTGGGCAAACGAAGGACTATATGACTGTGACAGCCCACTGGGTAGATGCATCCCCTTCCGCAGCAACAGCAACAGCTGCATCAGTAGCAGCATCTACAAAATGGATGCTCATGCAAAGGCAGGCAACATTGTGCATTACAGGCTTTAATAAGAGGCACAACGCTGACAACATATTAGAGAAAATGAGGGAAATTATCTCCCAGTGGCTTACCCCACTTAGACTCTCATGGGGATTTGTGGTGTCAGACAATGCCAGTAACATTGTGCGGGCATTAAATATGGGCAATTTCCAGCACGTCCCATGTTTTGCCCACACCATTAATTTGGTGGTGCAGCATTACCTCAAGAGTGACAGGGGTGTGCAGGAGATGCTTGCGGTGGCCCGCAAAATTGCTGGACACTTTCGGCATTCAGCCAGTGCCTACCGCAGACTAGAGGCACATCAAAAAAGCTTGAACCTGCCCTGCCATCACCTCAAACAAGAGGTTGTGACGCGCTGGAACTCCACCCTCTATATGCTGCAGAGGATGGAGGAGCAGCAAAAGGCCATTCAGGCCTACACAGCCACCTACGACATAGGCAAAGGAGTGGGGATGCGCCTGAGTCAAGCGCAGTGGAGACTGATTTCCGTGTTGTGCAAGGTTCTGCAGCCATTTGAACTTGCCACACGAGAAGTCAGTTCCGACACTGCCAGCTTGAGTCAGGTCATTCCCCTGATCAGGCTGTTGCAGAAGCAGCTGGAGAAAGTGAGGGAGGAGCTGGTAAGCCATTGCGATTACAGCAAGCATGTAGCTCTTGTGGATGTAGCCCTTCGTACGCTTTGCCAGGATCCGAGGGTGGTCACTCTTTTAAAGTCAGAGGAATACATTCTGGCCACCGTGCTCGATCCTCGGTTTAAAGCGTATGTTGTGTCTCTGTTTCCGGCGGACACAAATCTACAGCGGTGCAAAGACCTGCTGGTCAGGAGATTGTCCTCTGAAGAGGACCGTGACATGCCAACAGCTCCACCCTCATTTTCTTCCACATCTATGGCTGCGAGGAAAAAGCTCAGTTTTCCCAAAAGAGGCACTGGCGGGGATGCTGATAACATCTGGTCCGGACTGAAGGACCTGCCAACCATTGCAGACATGTCTACTCTCGCTGCATTGGATGCTGTGACAATAGAAAAAATTGTGGATGATTACTTTGCTGACACCATCCAAGTAGACATGTCAGACAGTCCATATTGTTACTGGCAGGAAAAAAAGGCAGTTTGGAAGCCCCTGTACAAACTGGCTCTATTTTACCTGAGTTGTCCCCCCTCCAGTGTGTACTCGGAAAGAGTTTTTAGTGCAGCGGGGAACCTGGTCAGTGAGCGGCGAAGGAGGTTGCTTCCTCACAACGTTGAAAAAATGATGTTTATAAAAATGAATAATCAATTCCTCAATGAAGTACAGCACTGCCCTCCAGATACTACAGAGGGACCTGTGGTTGTGGAGTCCAGCGGGGACGAATTGATAATGTGTGATGAGGAGGAAGTAGACACTGTAGGGGGAGAGGAATCAGAGGTTGAGGATGAGGACGACATCTTGCCTCAGTAGAGCCTGTTTAGTCTGTACAGGGAGAGATGAATAGCTTTTTTGGTGTGGGGGCCCAAACAAACCAATCATTTCAGTCAAAGTTGTTTGGTAGGCCCTGTCGCTGAAATGATTGGTTTGTTAAAGTGTGCATGTCCTATTTCAACAACATACCTCTCAACTGCAGCTCATCCCTCCTCTGCGGGGATAATGTCTCCTGTGCTCTGACACGTCACTCTGTGTACTCTCAGCCTCAGGATCTGACACTACAGCTACCATGCCTCTTGTAGCAGCCCTCACTCCAGGGCCTCTTCCATGTGCAGTGTCCCCCTCTCTCTTGGGTTCACTATAGTGGCATGGAGTTCTCCCCCTCATCCAGGGCACACATTCCTTGCCCTGGCTCAGTCACCACGCTCAGACTTCCAGGCAATGCTGGGGGAGCCTGGGAGCTTCCACCCCAGGTCCCCAGCTACAACTCTCCTCTCCTGTGTCTTCTCTCTCTTTCTGACACTTTAAAGATCGTGCCTTTAAATGAAAAAGTCAGTCTTCATTGCACGACTATGTGCAAGTGCAACAGGGACATTTTTTTGGGTTTACAAAGTCAAACAATAACACTTCGACCCTGTCTGTCTGGGGTCTCTCAATGACGAATTGTCTGTAGCATGTTTGGAGGAGGTATTGTGGCCCCGGTATCAAATTGGGTACCGGGGCCACCCCACTATGCAGTCCAGATACTTGTTTGGTGGAATTCCGACACATGGAGGGTTTTTTAATTATATTGTGGCCTCGGTACCAAATTGTGTACCGGGGCCACCACACTACGCAGTCAAGATACTTGTTTGGTGGAATTCAGACCAGTTGAGGGTTTTATTATTATATTGTGTGGACCACTCTATCTATACCACACTACAACTCTATACCACTCTATTTCCTACTTTAATTCTATTTAATTCTATTTCCTACTTTAATTCTATTACTAATTAATTACCATAAAGAGGAACAAAATAAACCAATTTTACCAAAAGTATAATATGACTTAGACTTACAAACGCTACACTTTAAAGATCGTGCCTTTAAATGAAAAAGTCAGTCTTCATTGCACGACTATGTGCAACAGGGACATTTTTTTGGGTTTACAAAGTCAAACAATAACACTTCGACCCTGTCTGTCTGGGGTCTCTCAATGACGAATTGTCTGTAGCATGTTTGGAGGAGGTATTGTGGCCCCGGTATCAAATTGGGTACCGGGGCCACCCCACTATGCAGTCCAGATACTTGTTTGGTGGAATTCCGACACGTGGAGGGTTTTTTAATTATATTGTGGCCTCGGTACCAAATTGTGTACCGGGGCCACCACACTACGCAGTCAAGATAGATAGATGCGTATTGCGTATCATAGATAAAGTACATTCAGTGGTGTGGGGCAAATTGAAAAATATTCCAAATGCACTGACATTATCAAAAACAAGAGGTTGTCACACGCTAAAACTCCAACATGTATATGATGGAGAGGATGGAGGAGCAGCCGTATGTGTAGTGTAATGCAGATCTGTTGAAGGTTTTTTATATATTTTATTGTGGTGCCCAGTGCCCACTCCTCTACGCAGTCCAGATACATTTATTGGTGCGAATCATAAAAGTTCAGGGTTTTTAATATATATTGTGGTGACCCACTCCTCTACGCAGTCCAGGTACATTTATTGGTGCGATTCATAAAAGTTCAGGGTTTTTAAGATATCTTGTGGTGACCCACTCCTATACGCAGTCCAGGTACATTTATTGGTGCGATTCATAAAAGTTCAGGGTTTTTAAGATATCTTGTGGTGACCCACTCCTATACGCAGTCCAGGTACATTTATTGGTGCGATTCATAAAAGTTCAGGGTTTTTAATAGATATTGTGGTGACCCACTCCTCTACGCAGTCCAGGTACATTTATTGGTGCGAATCATAAAAGTTCAGGGTTTTTAATAGATATTGTGGTGACCCACTCCTCTACGCAGTCCAGGTACATTTATTGGTGCGAATCATAAAAGTTCAGGGTTTTTAATATATCTTGTGGTGACCCACTCCTCTACGCAGTCCAGGTACATTTATTGGTGCGATTCATAAAAGTTCAGGGTTTTTAATAGATATTGTGGTGACCCACTCCTCTACGCAGTCCAGGTACATTTATTGGTGCGAATCATAAAAGTTCAGGGTTTTTAATAGATATTGTGGTGACCCACTCCTCTACGCAGTCCAGGTACATTTATTGGTGCGAATCATAAAAGTTCAGGGTTTTTAATATATCTTGTGGTGACCCACTCCTCTAGGCAGTCCAGGTACATTTATTGGTGCGATTCATAAAAGTTCAGGGTTTTTAATAGATATTGTGGTGACCCACTCCTCTACGCAGTCCAGGTACATTTATTGGTGCGAATCATAAAAGTTCAGGGTTTTTAATATATCTTGTGGTGACCCACTCCTCTACGCAGTCCAGGTACAATTATTGGTGCGAATCATAAAAGTTCAGGGTTTTTAAGATATTGTGGTGACCCACTCCTCTACGCAGTCCAGGTACAATTATTGGTGCGAATCATAAAAGTTCAGGGTTTTTAATATATCTTGTGGTGACCCACTCCTCTACGCAGTCCAGGTACATTTATTGGTGCGATTCATAAAAGTTCAGGGTTTTTAATAGATATTGTGGTGACCCACTCCTCTACGCAGTCCAGGTACATTTATTGGTGCGAATCATAAAAGTTCAGGGTTTTTAATAGATATTGTGGTGACCCACTCCTCTACGCAGTCCAGGTACAATTATTGGTGCGAATCATAAAAGTTCAGGGTTTTTAAGATATTGTGGTGACCCACTCCTCTACACAGTCCAGGTACAATTATTGGTGCGAATCATAAAAGTTCAGGGTTTTTAAGATATTGTGGTGACCCACTCCTCTACGCAGTCCAGGTACAATTATTGGTGCGAATCATAAAAGTTCAGGGTTTTTAAGATATTGTGGTGACCCACTCCTCTACGCAGTCCAGGTACAATTATTGGTGCGAATCATAAAAGTTCAGGGTTTTTAAGATATTGTGGTGACCCACTCCTCTACGCAGTCCAGGTACAATTATTGGTGCGAATCATAAAAGTTCAGGGTTTTTAATATATATTGTGGTGACCCACTCCTCTACGCAGTCCAGAAAGATACCTTGTTGCAACGTTTTGGACTAATAACTATATTGTGAGGTGTTCAGAATACACTGTAAATTAGTGGAAATGCTTGTTATTGAATGTTATTGAGGTTAATAATAGCCTAGGAGTGAAAATAAGCCCAAAAACTTGATTTTTAAACTTTTTATGTTTTTTTCAAAAAAAATCCGAATCCAATACCTTAAATCCGAACCGAGACCTTTCGTCAAGTGTTTTGCGAGACAAATCCGAACCTCAAAAATAACGAAAATCCGGATCCAAAACACAAAACACGAGACCTCAAAAGTCGCCGGTGCACATCCCTAGTTTATTTACATTTATAAAATCCCTATGACACATTTTTCGTGATGGAGAATAGGAGAATGTGTGTGTGTAATTCTTTAGTGTTTATCCTTAAACTTTCATGTTGGCAGTAATGCATGTGTTGAGTTGGGAATTTCCATATCCTAAAATTTAAACTGTGAATGTACCAAGGATTGAGGGCTTCAATATTTCAATGTAGAATTGATAACAATCATATAATTGATTGATTTTTACATTAATTAAAATTATTAAAGTAAAACTGTTTGTTATAAGACGTTGATGCTCAGTTTTTCCTTCTAGTCTATTTCAGGCACATAATGTTTCCACTTGGCGTAGTAGTTAGACAATCCACTTTTCATCAGTGGGTTCATGAGTTTGATTCCTGCTACATTTTGTGGAATATGGCTAAATGGCATGTTGAAAATTGTGTGCAACTACAACACAGTGAAGCAGCTGTTCAAAATTAATTGATTGCAAAGACATAGGAAATATCCACAGATGAAAGCTAAAAAAATAAGTGCCCGAAAAAAAAAACCCAATCAATTTAAAGTCCAATTATTATTATAATTATTATTATTATTATTATTATACATGACGGAATTTCCATATCCAAATATTTAAACTGTGCATGTACCAAGGATTTATGACTATAATATTTCAAAGTATAATTATTGACATTAATAAAAAAAAAAAAAGGAAAAAAGCTTGTTATGAGAGAAGTTGATACTCAGCTTACATTACACCAAGTCCTAAGCAAAACATAAGTACTGACTGTAAACCTAGCTGGCTCTGAACTTTCCACCTAAATTCCAAAAACATAATAACCTTTCAGAGTAAATTTGTAACAGTGAAAATGTAAAACCGATTTTGTCTTGTACTACTATCTGAGAAAAATTGCTACACACTCTTTTGGAATGCAGGTGCAGGTTCCTCCTGTGTTCTGCAAAATAAGATAAAGATATCTTTGTTCTGTGCTTGTTAATGTCTTAAAGCAGACCTGATATCTTACACATTAAACGTCAAGAAGCTGTGAGAATGAGATGAATTGCCTTTAAATCTGTATCAAATAAACTAGTTTAAATGTCATAAAAAATCCAAGAGTTATTTCTGAATCAGGTCACATTGATGTGTTTATTCTGTCATTACATAATAAAGAGTAAAGGACTCTAATTATGGAAATGATATAGTAACAGTCAGGCTTCAATAGTGATAGGGAAGTATAAAAAGAAATGTTTTATTAGTTGTGAAATATGCGGTCTGATTTATCAAGGGATGCAAAATGAACATAATGTACGTTTTTTTTAAAAAAAAGTACATCGGTCAGATCTGTATTTAAGGTGGAGTGTATATAGGCAATAGGTGTCTTGATGAATAGTAGTACTAACTCAATGACGTTGCGTAACAACTGGCGCTCATAGCACTACGTTTTTATCTGCTCCTTTATCTAATTCACTGGCAGATGTACTTTTGTTTACGACATGCATTTGTATTGCCAATTGACAGAGGAACGTAAGGTCTCGCACATGTTTTATTACACAATTAAATAACTTTATTAATATTTATAATATTTTTCCATCAGTTTAATATTATTATTTATTTTATTTTATTTTATTTTTTTTTATTTTTTTTTAATCAAAAGATAGACAGGTGGCATTTATTTGCCAACTGGAAAAAAAACAACATTTTACAATGGCAATCTTATGACATTTTGTAAAACATATCTATGGGTGTAGTTTGGTCAGACATTTGTCTAGCTCAGCAGAGTTCAGAGGTGCTAGATTAAGAGAAATTCTATGCAAAGCTTCATCTTATTCTGAACACAGTACTAGCCAGAGGCAGGGCCGTCTTTCCCATTGGGCACAATGGGCAGGTGCCCGGGGGCCCTGCAGCCCAGAGGGGCACGTCGGAGGCAGCAAAAAAAAAAAAAAAGACAATACTTACCTTGCTGACAGATGGCGATCCGGCTCCCTCCATGGTCTCCTCCGTACGGCGCTCGCAGTGCATGTCGGGCGTGACGTCATCACGCCCGCCCGACATCCATTGCGGAGCGCGACAGAGGAGGAGACCATGGAGGGAGCCGGATCGCCAGCTGACCGCAAGGTAAGTATTGTCTTTTTTTTTCCAGGTTTTTTGTTTTTTTTGCTGCCTCCGACGGGCCCCCCTGGGCTGCAGGGCCCATATATATATTTTTTTTTTTATATATATATATATACATATGTATATATAGGGGCCCCGGTGCACTGCTGTGCCCGGGGGCCCAAGATGTTGTTAAGAGGGCCCTGGCCAGAAGACTGAATTATTGGAGGCAGATGTGGATATATTGGGGAGGATTGCTTAGCAACAAACAACTGTGATGTCAGATACCTGTAGAATGGCAAACTTAGGCAAAGACACATGTTGTAAAGAAAGGCTCCCCAAGGCCTACACATTCATGCAGCAAAGCAAAAATATTAGATACTTACATTCACCTGCAGGGGCCTGGGATTTCTCCTTCACTTGGGCCTCCTCCATTTAGGGCTCCTCAAGGGTCTGGGAATGGGAATGGGATTGGTGGTGGGGTGGGGAAAGGGAATCCTTGTTGGTTAGGGAAATGCATACAAGGGTTGCTGGGTAAAGGAAATGTTCTTGTGCCTCTTCCTGTGCCCCCTCTAAAGCCTTCTCCTGGGACTCTTCCCTAACCCCTTAATTCTGGCAGCAACGGTGTAGGCGTTCTGTTGCAATAATTAACACACATTCGTTTTTTAATAAATGTTATCTTTGTCTCACACATACATAAATAAATACATATAATGTTAGGTTTCAATGGGAAATAGTCAATACCAGACATGGACCATTACTCCATTATTGGCCCAATAAACTCAGTTCTTTACCACTTTCATATGGATTTGACCTAGAAGATTGATATTATTCACATACTGATTATGAAACATAACTATTTCATAGCACGCCTTGTACTTTGTCCAATGAAGGCTGTTAGAAGCCATATTGCTTAGTAATGTGCCAGATAAAACTGTGATCTTATTGGGGGCTAAAAAGATAAACTATATTTTTTAGTAATTGTGAACTTACGCCTTCCAATCTCCCTCCTTGATTCTGCAAGGAACTGCAATTGCCTTCTCCTCAAGTCACTCCAGCGGTGCTGGAGTTACACTATAGAGCACCTGCTGCCATATCTATAGTGCAGGCAAACTATTGCTGCCCTGTATACTCAGGGGCGCACGGAGGATTGTGGGGGGGGGTCGACCCCAAAAAACAAACAAAAAAAAACAACCCGCAGCAGCTCCGTTTCTTCAGCTCTGTCCTATACAGCAGCCGCGGCGCTGTCTAAGAAGCATCTGCGGCAGTGCTGTATACACTACAGCACCGCCGCGGACGCTTCTTTGACAGCGCCGCGGCTGCTGTATAGGACAGTGGCCACTTAGTTAGCGCAGGGGGGGGGGGGGTTTCTAGAGACTCAGAACCCCCCCTGCGTGTGCCACTGATACTGTATATTTTTTTCCTGTTACTACTGTCAGTCCATAGTACAACTTGCAGCACAGAACTCAAGCCTCATGAAGGTGCCCACTCTCATGAATGCAAGTGAATGAGACTTTTCAACAATCTCCTCACTGATTGGCTCTCAAGCCATGTGTAGGCATAAGCATGTTAGTTGCGGATCCCTTGTATACCATATCTAAAATGACTGATTTCCTATCACCTGTCCTTAATAGAGCATCTGTCATCCAATCACAATAGTCAGGCGTAACCAGGCGTTACAACGCCTAGCCATTCACACATAGCCAATCGCAGGAGAGAACACCACTGTATATGCTTTATAACACCTGGAGACGCAATCATTCAGCCCTGCCATTTTGTAATTAAAAACTATTATTATACTGGATCCTACAGTCCCTGATCAGTCACATTTATGACTTTCTGTGTATCCTATTTTTGGATTTGGTTTAAGTGGTGAGTACAAGGAGATATGTTGGACATATAATACAGTGAGTATATAATGAAAGGCTTTTTAAATTATAACCGGGCTTTTTCCCGTTTAAAAATGTTTCTTGATGAGGGGAGAAAGAGCAACATGGCCCAAGCCTTAGGGTCCACTGTGTCTAAGTGAAGGCAGCCCAATTTCTTGCAGCGAGAGATAGCAGTGGTGGTAGCAGTGGTGGAACTACTATTGGTGCGGCAAGTGCCATGGAGATAATGGGGCCCCTTCTTCCTGCACGGGGCCCACTGCTCGCTAGTTCCGCCTCTGGATGGTAGAGCTGGTGGTGGAGAGGCTGCATACTGCCACCTGGTTACTCTCCGCACCAGCTAAACTGCGAATATGGGAGAATAGCATAGTGCCGGCCAATGCTCCAATTAGCAGATCGATGACTGAAGTCAAGAAATGATCAGCAATTGTTTTTTTTGTAAATTATTATATTGTGCTCTGCATACCTAGTACAGTTCTTCTAAAATTTGTTAAAACATAAAAAACATTGTCCAAGGTATGGCAGACCATCTTTAAATCTGAATGTAAAAACTTGTACATTATCAATCCCACTCTGCAACCTTTTTTAAGTCTTAAAAAAAGGTTTATGGCTGGGTAGCTTTCTGTTATTAGTATGTGACCTTTAGGCACAATAGATTTCTATCTATATGTATGTCCCCATAGTCTTTAAAGCATTATTCCTTCCTGCTCCTCCAAATTGATCGGTTTACTTATCAATATAAACAAAGGGCCTGGTTGAGTCTGGAACAATCTGAAATGCTGAAGAAGCAGTAAAGATATAAGCGCTACACAGGTACCTGATATCATATAACAACCCCAATTATATCATACATATTGCCTTCCATTAGTTCATGCCCCCAAGATATTGTATTACTAGCAGTGTTCAAAGTGGAAATTTAGAAGTGACGCTATGTACATTTAGATTGGCGGCATGAAAAATGTAATGGAAATGTAAGTGAATGGAATGTATTAGTTTTACAATGAAGGAAGTAGAAGTGGCAGCAGTGCATTCCCCTACACACCCCTACTTCAACCACCGATTGTGAGAGAATAATCACATCTCAATAAGATTGACTGAAGGGCTAAGGAGAAAGATAAAGGGATTAAGGGAATTATGGAAAAAGAAGACAAATGATGGCATTTACAATAAATACAATAAATACGGAGCTCCCGAAGCAGACTTACTAGCACCATCAGGTCCATCAAGTCCTATAGCAATAATTTTGCATTCCTCCCTAAACATTACATTATACAAATAAAAAGGGAAACTAAAAAATACAAAGTCAGAGTCTCTTTAACCTGTACATTTATTTGTTGTTACCAGCAGGTTCTTAAATAAATACAATCCATTAAACCAAATCTATATTATTGCTAAAAAAAAATCTAATTGTTAAAGTATTTTAATAATAATTTATTTCTAAGAATCCTACCCCAAGTTTAATTTCTTGAAAAAGTAATGTGAACGAATTGGGCATATTGTTGTCTTCTTCCTACAGCTGCCCCTGCTGGGTTTAATGATGATCTCCACTGAGACATCAAAACTGAGCTGATTACGGGGAAGTTAATGAATCACAGCCAGACCCTTGCAATGATCACATACAAACAGAAACACTTCCAGAGCACCACACAGTAGATTGTGATGCCCAGAATAACCCAAGCTTCACATGAATGCGGTCTAAATGCAAAAAGAGACCATGATAAATAAAACACTGATTACTAAGTATATTGTGGCAGTCACATGTCATAAGTCAAATGACTGAAACTTTCATTAATATCCAGGCTTTTGTCAAGTAATTTTCAAGAGCTGTGTCAGTTGTGTCCTTTTGTAAACTAGAAAAGACAGAATGATATTGACAATGTCTGACGAGGAAACCCTTACTCGCGGTTAACCTTTGTAACATGCACGCTGACCTGAGCTTTGTAAACTGAAGAAACATGAAATGCAGGTAATCATAATACAGAGAACAAATAAGTGATGTTCAAAATTGAAAAGCTTTATTTCAATAGATATGATTAAAGTATCGATCTATGGGCAGCACGGTGGCTGTGGCTAGCACTTCTTCCTTACAGACCTGGGGTCATGAGTTCAATTCACGACCATGGCCTTATCTGCGAGGAGTTTGTATGTTCTCCCCGTGTTTGCGTGGGTTTCTTCCGGGTGCTCTGGTTTCCTCCCACACTCCAAAAACATACTGGTAGGTTAATTGGCTGCTAACAAATTGACCCTAGTCTGTGTGTGTGTGTGTGTGTGTGTGTGTTAGGGAATAGAGACTGTAAGCCCCGATGGGGCAGGGACTGATGTGAGCGAGTTCTCTGTACAGCGCTGCGGAATCAGTGGCGCTATATAAATAAATGATGATGATGATCTGTGGTTAAAAAAAAAAGATGCTTAAACGGTGAATACAAGATGCTACAGATGTTTAAAAAGAGTGAGATGTTTTATTCACATTTTTCTATCTCACACACTTTTCTCACTATCATATCATAGTATGTTAAATTGGGATAATATCCATAAAAATGTAAGTGTTAATAATATTCACCTTTGCACCACAATAAAAAACACATCTTTTTTTTTGTACATCAAATTATGATAAGTATAAGCTATGCAATGGTTAAGCCAGTAGAGTAGTTCCCAAAGTGTGCACCGTGGTAACCGCTGTCACAGGGGTGCCGGCTAGATCTGCTTGTCCACTGACAAAAGAAGAAGAGAAAAAAAAGGAACTTATTAATCCAGCAGCGCCGGATCACCTTCCTCCCTCCTCACTGCTCTCTTCTCACTGTCGGGTGTGATGTCATCACGGCCGACATTGTCAGTGAGGAGCAGCAGCAGAGACGAACAACAAGAAAGAAGATAGAAGAAAAAGAGGAAAGAAGGTAAGTAAAGGAGAGGAGAACAGCATTGGGGGGCACGGTAAGTAAAGGACAGGAAAACAGCATTTGGGGGACACGGTAAGTAAAGGACAGGAAAACAGCGTTAGGGGGACACAGTAAGTAAAGGACAGGAAAACAGCATTGGGGGGACACAGTAAGTAAAGGACAGGAAAACAGCGTTGGGGGGACACAGTAAGTAAAGGAAAGGAAAACAACGTTGGGGGACACAGTAAGTAAGGGACAGGAAAACAGTATTGGGGGGCCACAGTAAGTAAAGGAGAGGAAACAGTGTTGGGGGGGACACAGCATGATCTGGTGAAGGAGCACATTGTGATAATGTTAAGGGGCAAATTGGGATAGAGCACATGTGATATTGTGAAGGGGGACATTGTGATATTGTGAAGGGGCACATTGTGATAGAGCACATGTGATATTGTGAAGGGGCACATTGTGATAGAGCACATGTGATATTGTGAAGGGGCACATTGTGATAGAGCACATGTGATATTGTGAAGGAGCACATTGTGATATTGTGAAGGGGCACACTGTGATAGAGCACATGTGATATTGTGAAGGGGCACATGTGATATTGTGAAGGGGCACATTATGATGTTGTGAGGAGGACTTTGTGATATTGTAAGGGGTTACATTGTGATATTGTAAAGGGGCATATTGTGATATTGTGAAGGGGCACATTGTGATATTGTGAAGGGGCACATTGTGATATTGGGAATGAGCACATGTGATATTGTGAAAGGGCACATTGTGATATGGTGAAGGGGCGTAGTGTGAAGGGGTGCAGTAGTATGATGAAGGGGCACAGTATGAGGGTGAAGGGGCCTAAATATTTCTTATGAATTGCCTTGGAAAAATTATGGAGAACCTAAGGGTGCCTCGAACTGAGAAAATTTGGAAACGTCTGGGTTAAGCTGACTGCATGCTTCCGGTCTGAAGATTTGTAACCACTGGTCCATGTGCCGCCAGCTACATGTTTACCACTCTCTGCCAACAATGGATGGAATCAGCTCTTGTCTCTGAATACCACAGGACAGTGTAACTGTGTAACTGGAGCTATTGGAGATGGACAGTTATCAATAGGAAGTAACCCGTTTTAGCCATGGCCAGATATGATTGCACCCATAGTTTTTTAACTCTACAGTTAAGTACTTATAACAGGTTGTTAATTCGATATTTCCCACTGTGATAACCAGAGCTGGACTAAGGGGGATGGCACTTGCCCTGGACCATCCTGTCTTATGGGGCTCCCAAACCAGAGGTGGAGGATGCAGCAGCATCAATCAAAAAATTGTGCAGCCAGAGTTGATAAGGCAGCATGTATGCAGAGGCCCCTGGCTCCCTTAGCGTTGCAACTGTATTATGTCATGTCTGCGATGCTTAAGTGACTTGGGAGCCTCTGCATACAGTGCAAGAACAAGAATAGATGAGAGAAAAAAGGAAAAACAAGCCCTAAAACAAGTCATAAATGGGGCATTAATATTAATTACAATCAACAAATGTGGCACTATTATTAATTTAGATCATCAAGGTGGCACAATTATTCATTTGAATCATCAGGGGAACACTATAACTAATTTAGATCTACAAGGGGCACCATTCCATTTACATCATCAAGGGGCCTAATAGTGTAGTATATTCAGAACCACGTGAATCAATATTTGGTAAGTACGTAATTATCTCTTTATTCCTGAATGATGGCACTATGCTCTTAATTTCAAACCATAGGGCCCCATCTTTCTTAAATACACTGGGTCCCCCAAATCCTGGTGAGAACAAATAGGAATTTTGAAGATTTTCACTGCCAAAGAGCACTCTTGATACATATATGCATGGGATATGTATTTAGCAATACAATCACCAACATATAGGGGACAAGTAGGACAGAATAATAAAACAAAAACTCTCTCACAAACCATGCAGTATACTTGTGACAGGAAATGTGAAATAAAAAGGGCCAGCGTGGACAGCAGGAGTTTATATACATTGGGCCAGGTAATCAGAGAGCCTGGAGAGGAAAGTGTAAGCAAGTACTAAAAAAAAAGACTGTCTGGCAGACAGGCCGTCCCTAGCTGAACTGGGGCCTCAGTGCTCTGTACCGGTGGTAATTCAGCCCCAAACTCCTCTAGAGTCACCGCGAATAAGAAGAGTTGGTTATATTTAGGCAAGAGGGAGCTAGTTTTTTTCCCCCAGATTATTCTACAGGAAATCTGGAGGCACTTTAATTAATGATTTTTGGCTTATAATTTATGTAGAATACCTCCCCAACCCCTTTAAAACATAAAAGCAAATATATATTGTTTCAATTGTTATATATATCAAAGATAGTAAATAATAATACATATAGCAGAAGAATAAATAATCAATGCACATATAATAATAGATAATCAGTATTAAACACATAACTAATATATATCAAGATAGAAATCAAAATTAGGTTTCCACAAATCAAAGCCATCATTGACATACAGGTACAAAAGTATTGAAAATCCACATATATAAGAGAACCAGTCAATCCTACCGCATGTTATCTAGACTATAGTTGGAATCAGCATTAGAGGTCTCAGAAAAATGTCTGTATATAGCATTGTGTTGTTCATATATGTATTCTTTCAGTGGTCTGATTGTGCAATCCACACATTATTTTTAGTTAGATATTATGTTTTGTTAAATGATCCACCAATTATTTTTAATTCACCTTTAAACAATTCTTTTGTACTTGCAGTTTCATTTATTTGTGTTGCCCTTGATACCAAAGATAAACTCAAATCTGTGCATTGTATAGAAATTGTATTTACACATCAGTTCTGTTGTTGCATCAAATGAAAACAATGCTGCTCAAACAATAGAATCCTTTGAAGTTGGACCTTCCCTTTAAGAAGTTATGTGTGTAACACACCTTTACATAAAGCAAAGTTCATTAGCAACACTTTTTCATTGGCTGATTTTATGTTAATTAACGATTGTTTTGCATTGTTGTTTACTTTGAATTTTGGACATGTGTACACAACATAATGTAATGGGGCGGCAGTATGAAAGCGGTAGTTTGTTGAAAAAGGAGTGTGGAGCTTGTAAATCCAAATAGTGTAAATCTATCATATCATCTTAAACTGGGTAGCCACTACAGATTTTTCAGATGATTATTGGACCAAATACCCATAAACCGACTGCTTGGCCCGATATCGCAGTAGTGCGAACACACTATGACCGATAGACGTTGCAAAGCAGCGAGCGCCGGAGCATTTGGTTGGTCTGTAAAATTAATAATCTCGTTCCAACTGATCCTGCGGTGTGTACGCATTCACAATCACAATCTCCATAGAGTTTACAGAGTCATGATCTTTTCAGCCGATGCTGACAATGACCATGTCCTAGTGAATAAATGTAGAGAGTGCTGTAGATGGAATAAGAACACAGTCTATCCAAAATAAGTATTTATCAGCCAAAAAAAACATTTATCCTCCACATTTTAAAACAGAAATCATTTTACTAACACTTCTCAGTTCTCATGACCTATACGATGATGGACATAACTGTGCGGGCACTTCTGCTGATCACTGCACCCCAATGATACCACATACAGCTGTGCCCCAGAGGATTGCAGTCTTACAGACTGATTGAATGACAAGAGCCACCCACGTGACCCCAGCGCCAGTGATCTCACACAGGGAATGATGAGCAGAGCACGTAGTAGATAGCCCGGCTGCCTGGTAACAGAAACAAAGAGAACGTGTGTGCTCTAATAGGGGCGGTCTCTGTCGTCTGATTGGCAGCTTGAAAATTCGGTTATCTGGTTTATCCCGCCCCTCTGGTGACGTCACCTGTTAACCGCTTTGTGGACGACTCAAAACGCCGTGAGAGCTGCAGGACGCGCATCACTTCGGCACCTGAATCGGTTAACTGTAATGTGAGGACGTGATAGGAGCTCCCTGACCCTGCGTCTATTGGTCGGACGAGGTACCGGTCCTAGCCGGCTGTCCTATAGTGAGTAGGTCCCCTCAGGTGACGCGCCTGTTGGTGGCAGTGAGGGGGTGTGTGTGGATGGTTGTTGTTGGTAGCCGGGGAAGAGCGATGGAGCCGGGCAGAGCTGTGCAGGACGGCAGGGATAACCTCTCCGGTTACCGGCGGGATCACCAGAGCACAGCGGCAGTGCCGGTGCCTTCCGTGCGGGACATGAAGCTGGAGCAGGAGAAGCTGTCGGGGGTGGTGAAGAGCATACATCGGAGCCTGCGGAGGAAGTATCTGGAAGGTAAGGCTCGGGGCAGGCCTCTCCATGGGGGAGTCCCAGTCACATGAGCCGCTCTCCGCTGGTGACTGTGTGTCCTCCGATCTGCATGTGTTTGTGCTGGAGTGTCTCATCCGGGCACTCACTAGCTTTCTTCTGGGTAGTCTCAGCATAACTCCGTAGCAGAGTCCCTGGTTCCAAGTTGCCCCACTGCCTTTATGCTGCTGATGTCCGTTGTTTTACCAGCCCTTCCAGCAGTAATCTTGTTACTGGTGGTTTTCACACTAACTAGCCCACAAAGCGTATACTGGCTTATTTCACCATAAAGCATAATGCAGTTGGTTTCAATAATTGATCTAACTCATAAGCTTTATATTGGAATGTGAGGTTTTATGTTGTAAGTACTGTCATTGTCTAAGGTTAGCTCTCTGTGAGCACTTGTACAGCTTCTTGTTGTGCTGTGAGCTGAGCTTATCAGAAAGTGACCAAACATCAATCTTGTTATCAACTGATCAATCACTACAGGATTGCACTGTCTTTGCTCAGATAGATACTGAAAGCACCTTTGCTCAGGCACAAGGTGCTTTCAGTATCCATTTATCAGTGATTAGCATTGCTCCTTCACAGTGTTGAGGCCTTGGGTTCACTTCCAACCCCTTTGTCGCCCAATGTCCAAAAGTCTTGTGGGTGATTAATTGTGTGTTTGCAGAATTAATCTGTGTGTATGGTAGGGAATTTAGTTTGTAAACACCATTGAGACAGACTGATCGGAGTGATCTGCAAAGTGCTGTGTAATATGTTTGCTCTATATAAATAGACGTTAATAATAACGTGAAGCCTGTATTGTGAATAGTTACAGAAATCCTGATAGTTTATTGAATACATTTCTGAAATATGTTCTCCTTCCATTGAATGCAGCTCCACAGGCAGATTGTTAATCCCACCATCTGACTATGTCCCCTAATGGTTTCCAAGTCCTCTACATGTTTTGGACACTGTTATATGTTTAAGCACGCCTTCTTACTTTGATCCACAATATTTTGCCCGTTCCACAAAATCCAGAAGCGGCAAGATATTTGAAAATCTTAAGACCTGTATTGCTGAATAAAATGTGTTGCTACCTGCAGCAAACTTGCTTGTTGAGTAAACAAAGTTGCTACCTCCAGTTTGGTTAAGGGTGGTAGGTCACATTTATAGATACATCAAAGGTGACTTGCTCCTGACCTTTCCAACACGATTTATTATGAGAAGTACTACATTACTGAAATGATGGGGAAAACCTGTAGCTTCACCACTTAATTTTTGCCATAAAATCTAATTGACTAATTTCCTAAATATAGAGATATCAAAAATCATTGCAGTAGTTTAGGTCTGAAAAAGTAAATACATTTATTTTAGATTTGTTTCACCACGTTCAATTAATTTTAGAGATGCTCAGGCTCGTTTCCCTGAGAACCGAACACACTCGAACTTAGCAGATCCGCATACTTTTGCGCACCCTTGGAATTGAAAACGAGGCAAAACGTCATTGTTATGTCCTCGGATCTTGCGAGCTTTGGATTCTATAAGTCCCGCCCTCCATGGCGATCCAGCATCATTTCAGAGGGACACAGAAGTGGTAGCACAGTTCTTGGCAGTGTCATAGGTAGAAAAGAAAGAGGAGGGGTAGCAGTGTTCTTCAAAGTCTCCAGTGACATTCAGGAGAGCTCCATTGCTAATTGTCATTGCTGAAATAGAAATAATAGGTCTGGCAGGCTTGGTCGTCTAAATCTGCAGTCTTTGTTTGTTTGAAAGTGTATGAAAATAATATTGTGACTTGTGAGGTGGTCAAAATTGACTACAAATGACTTGAAATTTGTGTTATTAAGGTTAATAATAATGTAAGCAAAAATATGTGATTTTAGCAAAAGAAATGGGGATTTTAGAAAAAAATCGGGATCCAAAACACGCAAGGGCGGTTTTACCAAAACACGAAGTTATTCCAGATCCAAAACCAGAACATGGGGGTCAGTGAACATTTCTAATTATAATATATCTAATTATAAAAGCTATTTCTGTTAACTCCAGTCACATACCACATATATTTATATGGGTTGTGTCAAGAATCAATAATGTTATGTATGAGTTATAGCAATCTAAAAATTTGTATATTTTGGGCGCAAATAGAGTAAATTTCCCCTTGTATAATCCGTAAGATATACATCAAATTGAACATGTTCATAGTAAAATAAAGTACAAATGTCTTTCAATTTCCGATAACCTTTAGATGAATGATGTATTCTGCAAGGGACTTTTCCAACGATATCCGTAAACTTTTTTTTATTCCTTTTGCAAGTGCGCTGTCACATGTCAGGGCTATAAGCTAAGGGTAGTTAACCACTCTTAATTAATTCCAGCTGGTAACAGGCATAATAACCATGTTGGTCCAATGCCCACTCCAGCCAAAATGTCTTCTCTGAAGGCATGTGCCTGCACACTTGCAAAAGGAATAAAAAAGTTTACGGATATAGTTGGAAAAGTCCCTTGCAGAATACATCATTCATCTAAAGGTTATCGGAAATTGAAAGATATTTGTACTTTATTTTACTATGGGCATTAATGGATAGTTGAACATGTTAAATTTGATATATATCTTACGGATTATCAAAGGGGAAATTTACTCTACTTGCGCCCAGAATCTACAACTGTTAGATTGCTATTATTGTGGAGGGAGAGTGGTTCAGTGTGATGATTTTTGTACATATAGTTGTTTTGTTTGATCTTATTCCTCTTAATGATAGCTGGAAATTATTATTTTACAGAAATATAACTGAAAAAAAAATATAAAAATATTATTTTCCCTTGGATTTATGTATATTAATTTTGCAAACAACTTACTAAGTATTTCTGTCTTGACCTAAATACTACTTACGTTATTTTGACCCAACTACTTATAAAACGGGACTGCTCAGTAATTATTTTGGAGTGGTGCCTAGAAAATAGTATGGAGACTCTAAGAGTGCCGCGAACTGAAAAAGTTTGGGAACCACTGCCTTAGAGGGAAAGTAATGCTCCATTTGTTAGGTTTGTTTGTTTTATACCCCTCTGTAAAATGGAATTAAAATAACAGCTAACCCATTTTAGGCTTTGAAAACTAACAAGGAGCACTTATTTTGTGTTTGCTTTGCCTGTCTTTCATCCATATGTGCTCAATAAACCTACCCTGACCAATTGTTAATAGAAGTCCTTTGAACTCATGTTATTACCTATATTGCAAATGTTAAGAACAAATTCCTAAATGTGAACAAATTGCATGGTATATGTATGTTTAATGCATATGTAGCTATTTATTTTGCCTTCAACAGGTAAACACAGTATATTTTAAGTATTTTGCTTCCTCTCCCAGTTTCTTCCTATTTTGAAATCCTTCGCCCCCTCTGTTCCATTTTACTTATATGTTGTGATATGTACAGTATAAAGATTTATTTCCAACACAATAAATTATCTTGATTAGGAACAATTGACATTTAAAAAACAAGCACTTTGCCACTATTACATACATGTCCTATTAAACTTGTGGTCAAAATAGTGGGGGTCAAAAAAGGCCAAACCCATTTGCTCTTTCTTTTGGCAAGTTGACTTCTTGGTGGATTTTATTTCATACTCCAATATGTTTATTGAGATAGCAGAAAACTTGCAACAGCATGCACAATTGTGGTTTACAGCCTGTTTTGTTTCATCAGCTCTTTAGTCATCTGAGTTTTTTCCAAAAAAACAGGTCAAAGTTTAAAAACTTTGGGCTCTGAATGAAGTGATTATCACCACACTTAAGAAAACAAGCTGGCTCTGCAAAACGCTGGAAAACTAAATAAATGTTGTGCTGCATAAATTTTTCACACAATAGAGAATTGGTCTGTAACTCCCTTTATCTACCTCAAGATTAAGTTGTCCTCTGTAACAATTTAGACCAAAGATCAGATCATGAATGAGCACAGAACAGCTTTAGGTTGGCCAGTTTTAAATAAAATTTAAAACACAGCCAATCTGATCTGTTAGAGACTGAATCGGCTTGTGCGGGGTAAAAATATGGCAGTATAATTAAACAGTTCTTGTAGAACCTTTTTAAGCTTGGTCACGAGACCAGGTCATAGTTTTGCCTGATTTTGTTTTTTGCTTGTGTTTTTTCTCAATCTGACAGGTCATATTAAGCCTACATTTGTGTTAAAGCATCATGCCACCCAAAACATAAAAACTTATGAAACATCATTTTTCTGCACTGCCCCCAATCTGTCATAGTGGGGGAAGTCAGTCTTGTTATTTTATTTACAAGTTTATTAAGTACAGGTTAGCGGAAAGAAGAGACAGGATGGACTTGACTAAAACATACAGTGAATGCCATATTTGTTGGTGTAAATTTCAGGACTAGCACTGGATACTATTTTACTGAAAAGTAGTTGAGTGAACAACAGTAAAGGAATTTTAAATATCCTTTAGACAAATGTACATTTTTTTGAGGATTAGCCATTAAGGGCAGGGTTGATAGGTCAGTTTATTTTTTGTCTGCATTCTACTAAGTTTCAAAATGAGGTGTTGCGTGTCTTCAGATTTGATTGCTGGTAGAACATATAACAACTTCCCTTTTTTTTTTTTTCTCCCCCCAACGTATTACATAACATTGTGTTTTCTGCTTGATATTGTTGGTCAGGCAGTGCTGAAAATACTATACCCTGTAAACATTAGTCTTGGTGCCCCAGAGGTCCTTTAGTTTATACTGCAGTGTCCTCTCCCGTCTCCCAATTTTCCACTGTCACGACTGCAGCACGACCAGGCCATTCGTCAATGAGCTTCACTTTGTTCTGCCTTGTTTAGTTTATTGATGAGAAGCTTGTGAGCAGGGCCCTCTTACTACTTTGTATGTATGTATTACCCAGTATTATATTATTACTGTTTGTTCCCAATTATAAGCGCTACAGAATCTGCTGGTGCTATATAAATACATGATGATGTTTATTGATGAACTATTCCTTACTTTAAAGCCCTGTGCAAATATACTTTATGAACAGTGGTCAACGTTGGGGTTATATGGTTGTATCCCATACCACAAAGTCTCCTGCGGCTTTCATTGTAAAACTATTAAATTCCATTCACCTAGATTTTTCTGCCACCACTTATACCTTTACAATTTGACCACTGCTTATACAACTGGTGAGTATACCTGCCAAATGTCTGTCTACCTGAGATGTAAACTACCACTCTTTCCATCGGTGACTTAAGCAAGCCTTGTTACGGAGATAATTACACATAATTAGTACAGTAAAACTGTAGGGGAGAGCTCTGTATCTGCATTCTCATCACTGTGGTATTACTATAATACTGTTATAACTATTATCCTAGTGCGATTGGCCATGGCCCCCTCTACAGCTTGCCCTAAACAAGTCACATCATCCTTGCTTATTATCTGTCATTGAGTAGGTACATGAACGGTCAGATGCTCTGCATCGGTGGTAGCTCTGTAGCTGTTGAGGAAAGGTTGTCCAAAAGCTGACAACCCCTTTTTTTCCGTACAGTGCATCTGATGGGATATGCGTCCCAAAATTCTGTCAACCATAGGTGTCTGTGGTCCCTGCTTAATATTAAACTGTCAGTATTTCACTTGGAAGTGATTAGTGATTCCCCTTTCACAAATTGAAGGTGCTGGGATATTGGCATTGTGGAAAGCAGGACAGCGTGTATGTGGTGCACTGACAAAAAATGGAATATGGTCATGTCTGGCATTTCTGACTGTCCCACTTTTAATCCCCCATCATTTTCTTTTAAAAACATTTGCTTGCTTCCTAACAGTCCCATTGAGACAGAGGTATATTCCCTTTACATTGTGGCTGTCTCACCTAAATTGGGGCAGTTGGGAGGTACTCTGACCAGTTATGTTTTTGCTACTTGCTATTTTTGATCCATATCACCTAAAGTTCAGTCACTGTCTGCAATTGGCTGTGGGATTTTATTTTTTTTCTCCAGAGAAGGGCAGTCACCCAAATTTATCACTCAAGAAATTGAAAGTCCTCCTAAAGTACTTAATAACTGATTTATTTATATTGCAATATGCTAATATTGAACATTCAATTGTTCATTTGAACAGTTCCATGAAAATTAGTTTGTAAAATTAGCTTACTATCTATTGTTTTGCTTATTCATTTGAGACCATCTGTGTTGGTTACTTGGCAGCCATTTTAATATTATCCATGCATCATTGAATTCATTATTCATTTACAAAACAGTCTGCATCATGATACCAGACGGCATTTTCCTCTTTGAAACATTTCTATCTACTGCATTCTAGCGCACTACTATATTCTATGATGCAAATGTATGAACCCCTTTGTCTACAATACAAAGGTAACTGATCCTAACACCATTTTTAATGGAAATTCATAATCTTGACATAATTCAACATCGATAATTATTATTAGTTTTTATTTATAGGGTGCCACCAAGTATCCATAGCACCATACAAGGACAAACAATGGCACAGTACAAGTAACAGTAAGCACTATAACTCAGGGAGCTCAAAGCACAGCTAGAGAGAGGGTATGGGATAGTCAGTACAGGCTGGTAACTTGAGCCCAAGAGGGTAGGCGCAGATGACAGGTTAAGAGGAACAGAGAGGAACAGAGAGAAGTGAGAGGAGTCGGAGGGCAGAAGGTCCAAGAGGAGGTGGGCTGAGTAGCTGGAGAGAGAAGTTAATAGTGGTGGAAACAGGAGGCAGGAGAACCCTGCTCAAAGGATCATACAATCTAAAGGGAGGGGAAGACAGACGGAGACACAAAGGGGAGACGGAGTCGAGGAGGGGGGGGAGAAGGGATGACAGGTAGAGGTAGCCGACAGGTGGGTGGTTAGGCAGGTGACTGCAAGGCTTTTAAGAAAAGGTGGGTTTTTAATGTTCGTTTGAAAGAGGACAGATATGGGGATGTTCTGAGGGAGCTTGTTCCAATGAAGGGGGGCGGCGCGGGAGAAGTCTTGGATACGTGCGTGCGATAAGTATTTATCTAAACATCCTGAAAGCTTTTCTTTACATTATCATTATTCAGATGTTGCTCCCTGTTCATTGTATAGATCTCCCTAGCACCTTCCTCTAGACCAGTCACTTTCAGGCTAGCTAATAAGTTCTCCTTATTACAGGCTTTGCTGTATTTTAAAGTGTACAAGTCCCTTTGCACATGTAGGTTTAGTGTGAAGTTTGTTGGTGAGCATTCATACAGGTGTAATAGCGCAGTACACACACAGTTGATGAAAGGCATGGGGCCATCTCTGTTTCTCAAATAGACAACTTTATTACTTTTTTTTGTTAATGTACAAGTGAAGACAATGGTTCATGCAGATGATCACAAGAGCTTACACTCGCTTGCAACTCTCTGATTCTCAACCTCTCACCTCTGCAGTCTTTCTGTATGTTTCTGTTTCCCTTACTTTCTCTAGACATCCGTCTCTCTCTCTCTGCCAGCTGTCACTGTTTGGTATCTTAAGATCAGATTTGATTCACACCACTGCTAGTGCTCTGTGTGTGGACACTACTCAAGTTTCTCATGGGTCAGATTTACTATACTCTGCACTGGTCTCTTACATCGAGCTCTCATTTCTTGCATTTCTCTGGCTCTTCAGGACATCTCCCACATGCATCCATCGAAAGGGGCCTTACACAGTGTTTGTATGATTTATCATAGTTTTATGTAGTACTTGTATAAAAGGAGTAAAATGTATTTGCGCTGTGTGTGTGTGTGTGTGTGCATGATACTCATGCATTCTAGTCAAATCAAATTTCTGTTTAGGAGATTGTTTTGGCAGTCAGGGCTAAGAACTAAGCTCTGATCTCTTTATATGACAACTGGAATAGGACAAATGCCATGCTATGAAGACTTCCATTTTGCCACAGATTAACAAGAAGACTAGGTATATCAGTGGATTCTAGGTCCAACATGAGTACCAGTGGAAAACGGTTACCACAATGCTGCCAACCAAATATCAATTCAACCAATTCAGAGAACATAATAAATGTAAATGTATGTTTTGTTCAGATATGTTGAATGTCCAGTTATTTGTAGGTGATGTGTCCACTTATGTTATATTTGAAAGCATGAAGTTTATCATGTATTTAACTAATAGAGCTGTATTGTTTTATGCTTTATTCACTTTTTTTTTTTTTTTTTTTTTTTTTTTTTACATGTCTGGATTAAGTTAACCATTTTTTGGGCATATTCATGAGAATTAATGGGTGAACTGCCCATATACGTACAGAAAAGTGTTCCTTTGAGAAACATTTTGTGACATCATAAGGAGCTGCCTTCAGTACATGGACTCTGAATGATCACATGAGCTTAGTGTCCACACTACCAGCTAATTCAAATAATGCCTAAGCCATTTATTACACAGATGGGGAGGGGAACAGGTTTAATGTAAATATTTCTCAACAGTTGTATGTTTTAAGTAAAGTAGATCTATAAATATTTATAGGTGGTTCATATACTTTCCTGGTATATGAATGTTGGGTTTTGTCAGTTTCAGTTGCTGGCTCATCTTGTGCTGATTTCATATTGTCCTGTTTAGTGTGTAGGTGCAGGTTTCAAAAACCAGGCCCTGCATCATTTTATTAGTGTTTTGACCTATAAGTGGATTACATACAGTTTTGGGCATTTAGAGCCCAGTTATCACATTTGTATATTAAGTACACATTTGTATATTAAGTACAAAGTTGCTTAATATACATGTAGGTTCCCTAGGAAAGTATATCACATTGACTGAAGGTGTTTAGTGCTTCTTGCTTGCTACATAATGTTTTCTTTATCAGTGGAGGCAACCTCTGAAATTATGCAACTTTGTCAAGATGGACTATTGACTGGGGTGATTTTTTTATTTTTTTTTATTTTTTTTTTACAAGCATTAGCTAGGTATAAAATAATGGAAATGTTATACGTTCTGATATATGTAAATTCATGAACTAAAGCTGTAGTGGGACTCCTTTTTATTGTACTGTATAATTAAGTAGAGGTGCCATATATTGGCAATTGAAAATATATGAACATGAAACATTTAGGTTATATAGGTCACCGTATTTTTATAACCCTTTCCTTTTGTTTGTTTTTTAGCTGGCGATTTCGATAAAATTTGGAAAGAACATTGTAGAGACGAAGAAAGACTTTGTGAATATGCTGCTGCAATGAAAAACTTAGCGGATAATCACTGGGCAAAAAAGTGCGAAGGAGAAGGTCGAATTGAGTGGTGCCTCGGGTAACTTTCCTTATTGCCAAGTCTCTATTGCAATGTAGTATTTCAATCCTCTGTTCCTTATGTGGTACATTTGCTGCTCTGGGCAAAAGAAACCTTTTAAAGGCTTGCTCATTTAAGTGATTTATTTATTTTTTATTTTATTGTCATTTAGGGGAGGAGTTTTATGGTAGGGGGTTGATTGTTTTTAAGTTACACATTTAGTGTTTTGTTTTTTGTTTTTTTTCTTCCTCCAGCTTGGTTTATGGAAAATTCCCATAAGCAGAATGTTGAACTCAGTCTCAGCATTAAATAAGTATTAATACTACTCTCTTTAGGCAAGGCTGGTAATTCCTAGTGTGTGTCGAGTAAACCAGAACAGCACTCCAGATTAGTGTGTTGTAATACACTGTGTTTCTTTTTTTTTACTAGTCATTGTGCCATAGCTGTTATTCTTCTGCGGTTCAGAAAGTCATTTTTGTATTTATATAATTTTAATCTAAATATGTGTTTGGTTTTCAGTATAGATTCCTTACAAGACACTCGCACCAAAACAAAATGTCCTTTTTATTTTATTTTTAATGGAAAGAAATATTTGTATGTGCATTTAATTATTACAATTTGACTTTTTATTGAATGTGTATCCTTTGGTATATCTCTGCATATTGTAGAGTCTTTTGTTTGTTCGCTGTAGAAGAGTCACGCCTCTGAATAATTGTATTCTCTTATTCACAGTGTTTGCCAAGAATATTTCTTCAATGGGGGAAAGAGGAAAGCCATTGAAAAAGACGCAAGGAGAGCAGTCTTAAAGAATCACCGGCCTCCCAGTTGTGAGCAAGTACTTGTCTCTGGACTTGATATTTCAAATGTCCCCACCCCAAACCAAGAGTACGTATGTCTGTGTATTGTAGCTTTGATCAAGGAAAACTGCCATTTGTCCCATCAATGTATTGTAGGCATACCTCCAAACTGTCCTGATGCTAGCGGAACCATCTGAATTTTAAGGGACAGTCCCACATTGTCAGGACTGCACAAGGCTCTCTGGGGATATATATACCATTCATGATGTCTGAGTGCATGTCCAGTAATATACCTGCAGTAATACTTAATAACCATTAATAAGCCATCAGTAGTAGCAATACCAAACATAGTCAACAATATTCTTCTAAAAGTAGTAATTCCCAATAATGTGAACCATAATAGTCACTATAGGGCATATTCAAGTTGTTGGCGTTTATAGCCAAAATACTCACGGCGCGCGCACTATTACTGTCATTACAGTAATAGTGAGCGTAAATACCGGTATTACGGTACTTTTCTCACTGGATTTCAGCTCGCAGCACAGGGAGCTGCAAGCTGAAATCCAGCTTACTATTACCGTAATACTGGTAATAGTTTTTCCGCCGCGGAATCCGCTGACAATTGAATACCCCCCATTGGGGCATATTCAATTATCGCAGTTTTCCGCTGCGTTAAAGATTTTACCGCTATTACGGTAGTAGCAAGCTGAAATCCAGCGGGAAAACTACCGTAATAACGGTATTTACGCGCACTCTTACCGTAATAACGGTAATAGTGCGCGCACCGCAAGATTTTTGGCTATAACGCCAAGAATTGAATATTCCCTATTGTGTGCAATAACATTAATGTCCATTAATAAGCCTTAAGTAATAGCAGTGCCCAGTAATTTTAGCACAAGTACCAGTAGTGCCCAGTAATATGCCACAAGTAACAGTACACAATCATTTCTGCAGCAGTAGTATCCAATAGACTACAAATTCTAACATTATTGCCCCTTATTGAGCAACGTCCAGTATTAAATACCAAATAATATCAGTGGTGGTATCCAGAAAAATGTACAGCAGTAATTGTAATGTCCAATGTTTCTAATAGTAGTACTACCCAATAATGTGACAGCAGTAAGTCATACACATTAAGAAGACAAGTTATTGTTATATCCAGCGATATGTCACTCGTAGTAGTAGTGCCTATTGCAAAGTCACCAGCTTGACTTATTTTAATAATAGTGCCAAGTATTAAGCTCACTTAGAGCAATGTCTATTAAGCCACCACTATGGATACTTACTGTCTCCTTCTGGCCAGAGGCCTATTAGAAGCTGGTGTCACATCCAATGTCCTGCTAAATAATGTGAAACATTTTAGCAAAGTTGCTGGCTCTCCACCCACCCAGTGTCCGTCTATGGACATCCTGACCAGTGGGTGGGGGGGGGGGGAAGGGTGGAATACTTTTCTACTTCCATAATACCCCTGCCCCAAGTAAATTGAGTAATTTTCTGAAGAAAACAAAGTGGCAAGTCCTGGAGTGAATTGACAAGATTGCCATTATCATGGGCTCCCATCCCCGACTGCAATGGGGCAATTCCGCAATTTTCTTCATAATGCACAGGAAGCTGGGCCATAATGATGCAATGCAGAAGTGGGCGTGTTCCCCACTCTCCCGCGAGTCCAGGGTGTTGCCCCAAAATTTGTGAGTCTCCCAGAAGATCTGGGAGACTATGCATTTTCATGGACTTAGTTACTGGGTTCATTTTGGTTTAGAATTAATTAATGACATTTTATTCATAAAACATGAAGACAACAGAACATACAATCTGTAGAAGCAGAAGTAGTGTTTGTTTGCTGGGGAGGTTGTGTTTTGCCTTTTTATCAAGCACTTTTTTGCTTAAAAAAAAATGTTTATATGTAAAACTTGCAAATCCGTAAATTCTTATCAGATGGTATTTTTACGATCTTATTTTATTTGTTTGTGGTAGTTTCCAAATGTACTATACAAAATTGTAGCCTGATAATTGAACATTATGTAATAAATTTACTGTAATTACATTTTAGACCCCCACACTGTAGTGTGTCAAAGGGGAAAACGTGTACATGCACATATCCCGGTTTTGGCAAATGCCCCAACTGTTGCTGCTTTGTGAAATGGAAAAATCCATTTTAGGAAAACTCCCTTTATTAGTTGAAACAATTCCGTTTTTTGTTTTTTTTACTTCGGAAACATTGCTCAGTTTAACCTCATCTATGTCTTAAATTATCCATGGACACCTGGACTGCCTTTATTACATGTGTAACTTTTTGTGTATTCGGGCATGTAATGTTGTCAGGTGGAGTGTTTAATCAGTGATAAAAGAGAACAATAGGTCTGGGTTAAACAATTAGTATATGCAGATATAACACTATCAACCTTTTCATGTTTAGCCAACAAGGTCATTGTTATACTAGTTCCCTGGATTAGACTCCTAGGCACCTTCTCCACAGGGAGCCAACGGTCCCCATCCACCATGGGGTAGGACACTCGGGATTAAGGCTAATAATTTACGCATTTATCCCAATCTGGCTACTGCCCCTAATCCACCTACCACTAGCTCCACCACCGTAGGAATATTGAAGTGGATATAACCTGTGTTTGGAAGTACTGAGGTGTGTTCAAGAATTGGTAACTAGAAAATATGCTTACATCACATGTTAATGCTGTACCTGAAGAGAATTGCATCTATCTGGTGATTGTATGTCCGAATGTATTGCTGCCTACACAAAAAACTGCGTTTTGGTTGCAACCAAAATCTGCCTACGTGATTTTAAAGAACCCACTAGGAATGGAGCTCTCACACCACCCAACTGCTCTTATTAGTAGTTGCAAAATTTTGTACCCACATGATTCTACCATTTTCACTTGCAAAATCTATGTGCTTTGCATAAAATCATAAGCATTTGTGCAAAAATGGCTGGAGATGGAATATACTCCAGGTGACGCATACTTTGCATAAATTAATTTTTATATATGATCCTTATTGTGTCCAAATATTGGACGTACATGCAGTCTGTGTGGTTGCTGGCGCAAACTGAGAGAAAATGACTTTTTTATTTTTAAAAACAGAAAAATTTGTTTCTCCCAAATATGCTGCATCGTCCTCCTCTTGAAGTGCATCAACAGCATATACTCATGGTTTACAACATCATGAGTGAGTAGTTGCTTGTGCCCTACAGCAGATGCAAATGGTTTGCCTACTAACAGGCATATGTGCGTGTTTCTGCAGGTCTGCATGAGTCGCAGTTGCATGAACATGCCTTTAATGTACTTGGCCACCGTTAATGCTCCTTCATTCCTCTGTCCCCCGTCTCCAGACAGATGGGTGTAAGTGCAGAATTAGTCTGCAATGTTGCATATGCCCGCTCTCTGGGCATACACAAAGCAATTTGACGCAAGTTACGCTATGTAAACAGCTGCCCATTTAACTCTGCATCAGCCCCAATGACTGCAAATGTGCAGCTCCTATGCCAAAAACCTGAGAAGGCTGAGTATTTGGCTTGACATTACAATAGATTGTGTCTCCTAAATTACCCGATCTGAAGAATTGCTGCTGGTCTCTGTCTTTCTCTAGCATATTGTCTGTTTATACAGCAGATTAAAGAAACATTTAGAGTGGTATCAAACGGGCACTTTGAACGCTAGTACTCTTCCACCTAGGAAAGAGCTAGAGTCCATAGTGTTTAATCTCTCCTGTGCTGACATAATACAGTGATCAGTGATGAGAGGACACCCCTCTCGTCACCACTGCATGCTGCTGCTTTAGAGCTTAATTAATAAACGTTCCCCATTCACAGCAATCTGTCAACACAGAAGAAATTTAGTATTACGCTGCACTTGTCTAGCTGGAAAAGCACCAGCGTTTAAAGCTCCCATCTGATGCCATGGTAAGGAAAATTAGCAAAAGGTAGGATAGTGCTATAATAGGTTATGCCATTGTATGGCAAAGTTTGTTGATACAAAGAAATGAATTCTGTGATCCCCAGTATGTCTACACTGCAACTTGGAAATATCTTACAAGAAATAGCAGGAAAAGGATAAAGTAGTGCTGAATCAATGCCACATGCTACTTTTACATCTAAAATTCGCTACATTTTACAGAGCTTAATTTTTGTAAGATTAGCATAAAACCATATTCAAGTCTTCATTTTAACGGAAAATGATCATCTAATTATTTAATGTAATTCATTTTTCCAACAGATTTCATCACCCTGGTAAGATTCGATTACTTGATGTTGGAAGCTGCTATAATCCATTTATGAAGTACGAAGACTTTCTGGCTGTTGGTATTGACATTGTGCCTGCAGTCGAGGTAATCTACCTTCACTATTATGGTTTTATTTATTTATTTTTGTTTCCAATGTGTGTCCATGGACTTTTCACACATGTGAGGAAAAAGCAAAACTTAAAACTAAGGTCTGCCTTACACTTCCCCACCAAAATGTGATCCAGAATATCAGTTAGTAATTTGTGACCTGTCAATTTTACAACATAATTGAAATTCAATTGAATTTCAAACTCCATTTTAAGGTATTCTTAAGTGGTTGAGCATGATAGAGTATTGACTGCAAAGGCCAATCCATGTCTGCAGCACCCCCTCCTCACAGACAGTACACCCATTCTGCTATACAATCACTTGGGCCACTGAAAAACAAGATGCCCTTGTCTGTTATATTTGGTTTATTATATGTTTGCTAAATCCTGGCAGGTGACCTATGGAACACTTGAGAATGGGTTGCACAACCTTCAAAAGCCATATCAGAGGCTGACATGGCATGTTAGGAGGACATGCAATTCAAAGGCTATCATGGCAAGGACAGTTTAACTAGATTTTATTTTGAATTATACTGACTTCTATATACTGAGTATAGATTTACTGTGATGAAAACATGCATCCTCAGCGATTCTCTATCCAGTCTATAGGAATTTGTGAAAAATAAAATCATACTATTTAAACATTTGTTTTTTTTTTTTTTTATATATCAGTCTGCTGTAGTGTATGTGTAACACAACTACCTAAAGCGCAGATGTTAAGTGTCAGTCTTGCAATGCACTGACTGATATTCATTGACAATACGCTGCCTCCACAGGCTGGCCTCTAAGTTCAGTGGTGATGCAGGCTCTTATGTGGGGCCTCCAGCCTTTATGTCCCCTGTGGGCCTTTCATGCCACGGATTACAATGTTTTCGCATACAAGTTTTTTTAATAGACTGCGCCATATTTGTGTCATAATTGCATACCTGCAGCTGCATCCAATTGAAAAGAAGTCCTGCACTAGATGTAATGAAAGATCCGAAGAAAAGGCGTTTTTTTATGATAAGGTTTACAAAAGCCCTACAACATAGATCTACATTCCAGAATTATTGGCTGGCTGTCTCTTTAAATGCATAGTCGTGTTTGATAACTACAAGAAAAAATATAATTGTTTAATTTTTATTTCCTTATTAATTACTGTTTTTTTTGTTTTCTTATAGACTGTGCATAAATGTGATTTCCTTAACCTGCAAATACAAAGGCCACTTCAACTTGCACCTGATGCATTTGATGCTTTCCTGAAGCAGCTGAAAAGCCCCATAGATTACCTACCTGCTGAACTCTTCCATGTAGTAGTCTTCTCTCTCTTCCTTTCTTACTTCCCTTCACGTTATCAGCGATGGATTTGCTGTAAGAAAGCCCATGAACTCCTTGCACTGAATGGCTTGCTGCTCATTATTACCCCAGATTCTTCTCATCAAAATCGGCACGCAATGATGATGAAGAGCTGGAAAATTGCCATTGAATCTCTTGGCTTTAAGCGTATGACTTATTCAAAATTTTCCCATATGCATCTGATGGCATTTAGGAAAACGTCACTGAAAACTACAAGTGATTTGATTACAAGAAACTACCCAGATATGCTTTATATCCCTCAAGATTTCAATTTTGTGGCTGAAGAAGAATATTCCAGCTCTTGTTATGCCAGATCAGAACTGGAAGATGAACAGTTGGCATTCACGTTTTCCGAGCTTCCGGACACTCCTTATGATTCAGACTCTGGGGAAAGCCATACAAGCTCAATGTCTTTCTATGAGTTTGAAGATCCCATTCTCCTTCTGAGCTAAATTAGCTTAGTAGCTTTCTAATGCCTATATGGCTGTTTTGCCCATAGCAAAGCACAGACTTGAATTTAAAAAATTAAACAAAAAAAGTTTACAAAGTTTGTTATTTTTCCTACACTTGTATTTTAGACATTTTTACTGTTGTGCAGAACTGGTTGATGCTTTGTAGCAACTGTTAAACGGTTTGTTTTTTGTTTAGGTTATTTTTTTCCTACACAAGGTACTTACTACACCTGCAGCATGACCTCATTACATGCATAATCTCTACTTGCATGTGATACATCATAATGCTATGAATAGTGTTAATGAGCAAGGAGAACATTCTGTATTTCTATTTAGAAATAGTCTAGTTTGCCTTTTTTTTTTCTTCTGCACCTTGAGTTGAAATAAAACAGATACTTGTTCTACCCTTTTGGGTAATGCTTTTCAATGAATTAACCTTTAATAAACCTGTCGGATTTACAGTTGGGAGCAAGTCCACCTATTGGGTGCAAAGTTTGTACCCAGGGTAAAAAAAAAACATGTTTGCTGCAGGGGGGATTGTGGAAAATATGCACAACTCTAATGAGAGTTCAGAGTTTTCTTTTCCTTTTTTTTTTTTTTTTTCTTTAAACCATTCTAGAAGTGATTGATATTGTTTTGTCTGACAATTATTAGTTATTGGTACCACAATTTAGAAATATTTGAAATCAAGATTTTCATTTGTTTATGCCAGTGTTTAGCTTTGCTAAAATATTGTCTTCCTAATAAAACTATACACTGTATTAAGCAATCATAACCCTGTTTTTATTGGTAATGGTCGTTCTGCAACATTAGAAATAAATTGGTTTCTACTTGTTTTTAGAATTCATTCCTCCTTTTTTCTTGTATTGCTCTACTGTTGTTTCTACTTCTGTGTACATTATAGCACAGGCACATTTGTCATTCAATTGATAGACAAAAGAATTATGAGAACAGTTTTGTATTTAATGTGTCAAGGTTGCATAACTGTTTATGGGAACAACACTATACAAAATCGCACCTCGAATAGTACAAAGATAACATTCATATTTGTTGCCATCTGTCTTTTTGATGTTTGTCACAATGCTAAAGAGGGATGGATTTATGAGATTGGAGAAATATAAATACCGCAATCTAAAGTTACCATTCCATGGGGCCAATTCAGTTCGGCCGCGTTATTCTAGGAATAATGCGACCTGCGCACTATTACCATTAGTACGGTAAAAGTGCACAGTATTACAGTTAATACAGTAATTTTAACGCTGATTTTTGCTCGCACCTCTTGGGGCTGCGAGTAAAAATCTGGGTTAAAATTACCGTATTGAAGGTAATACTACTATTGCCGCTTTAATCCTAGACTAACGTGGCCGAATTGAATTCCCCCCCCCCCCCCCCCCCCCATGAGGGATAACCAATACTATTATGTAAAAGTAGTTATACTCTATGGGCTCTATTTATCAACTTGAGAAAAACTGTAGTTTTCACCCTATCTATCAAAGGGTCATCTCTGGCAATAGCAGTCTATTTAACAAGGATGACATAGCAAGGATAACATGCTTTATTGTGTAAATAAACACATTTGCGGATCTGCAAATATTTTATTTTCATCTATCTGCACAAAAAAAAGATAAATAAGTCAAATGTGAAATACAAGCCAAAATATTTTTGGGTCAGATTAACTTAGTTTAAAGCAGCAATCCCATGTGTATTTTATTTTTCACATAAATAACTGGCAGGCTATATAAAGAATGTTGGTATTTCACATTGGCTCTTGTTTTTTTCCCCTTCTAGCTGCTATTATTTCGGATTCTAGTCTACCATGGCAACCACAGTCGCATGACATGATGTAGTGAGTTCTGTCTTAACTTTGATGGCAGAGGGTGGGAGGAAGATGTCACATCACATGCTGTGAGCTTTGAGCCTATGGGCTAAATTTACTAAGCTGCAGGTTTGAAAAAGTGGGGATGTTGCCTGCCTATAGCAACCAATCAGATTCTAGCTTTCATTTATTTAGTACCTTCTACAAAATGACAGCTAGAATCTGATTGGTTGCTATAGGCAACATACCCATTTTTTTTTCAAACCCGCAGCTTAGTAAATCTAGCCCTATATCTTTATATGCGATTAGGTCTGGGTCTGGCAGCCTTTTTTTTTTTTTTTTTTGCACACCTCCAGACAAGTATAATTAATTGTGTGTTCTTCTGTTGGTGCTTATGGAGATATTAGAACGGGACAAAGGAGCCACAATATGCTGAGGTAAACAGTAAGCCCCTTTAGGAAACTCACCTTTCTGATGTTGGGGCAGATGTGAGGCAAGGGAAGAGATGAAGGATCCACACATTGGAGGACAGCATGCTATTAGAGTGTTATGGGAGAAACCTCTAAGGAGAAAGTAGGTTGTAGGTTTTTTCAAATTAGGGAGTTTGAATTATGAACCAATTAAGAGGAAGATGAAGGTTGTTGGGGTTGACTATACCACTGACTTGAATGTAAACCCTGATGTCCTGACTTTTTTCCCCAAGGGCAATACTGGTTGTTTAAACAAAACTGTGGTCTGCCTCTGTAACAACATAGTTTGGTAGATGAGCATGCTTCTTAAGGTGGTGTTACAATACTAACAATATCGCTAATGCTCATTACCACCAAGATAGAGTAAGTGCTGTAGTATGTACAAGAAACTGACACTTACAATACTTCTTCATTCTTTAGCAAAAGATCTGCATAGGAGATATTTTATTATTGACATTTTATTTCACTTCAGTCCCTTTCCACAGTGCAGTCTTTTTTTTTTTTTTTTTTCTTTTTTTTCTTTCTTTAGCAAAAGATGCCATGGGCAGCACGGTGGCTAAGTGGTTAGCACTTCTGGCTTACAGCGCTGGGCTAATGAGTTCAATTCCCGACCATGGCCTTATCTGTGAGGAGTTTGTAAGTTCTCCCCGTGTTTGCGCGTGGGTTCCCTCCGGGTGCTCCAGTTTCCTCCCACACTCCAAAAACATACTGGTAGGTTAATTGGCTGCTAACAAATTGACCCGTGTGTGTGTGTTAGGGAATTTAGACTGTAAGCCCCAAAGGGGCAGGGACTGATGTGAGTGAGTTCTCTGTACAGCGCTGTGGAATTAGTGGCGCTATATAAATAAATGGTAATAATAAAATGCCACAGCTTGATCAGGTTTGTCAAATGGGAGCACAGGTTTTCAGTACCACTACAATCCCTGGTGGTAATAAGTGATAACATAGTAGGAGTAAAAAGAGTGTCATGGAGGGTGTTGGATACTAATATGTACACTTATGCTTTATTATAGTAAGTACAATTGGGCATTGGTATAGCAATAGAGGCTTAGGTTATGAAATCTTAAATATCTGCCAGTCTGATAAGCAAAGGTACATGCACCCATGCGCTAGCACCTCTGTACTACTAGGGTCCAGGCCCCTCTCTTGATGTCATGTTGGAAAACTGGGCCAAAAAACTTAGTTCTGTGCTATGTCTTCCACTTTCACATGGAACCTCTTAAGTGCAATGCCTGGACACTCTGGGCCCAATAAAAGACACCAACTGGCCTCAGAACCATCAGGCAGTGCACATGTTAGATGGAGGTTAGCTGTAGTTTTAGGCAATGTTATATTCATGCTAGTGGAAGGGATGTAAGCAAAGAAGATGAGCATAACATTGTGTACAGGCAGTCTCTGCGCCAATTGGGGGGATACATAAAATTCCAGTGGGCTTTATTATCTACAGTTCGAAGTGGTGTAATATTCTGAAATATGTGATTATTATATACATCACTAGATTTATTTTTCAAAGAGCTGCACATTTTCAGACCTCTGGTGATTATTTACAAAGCACAAACAATGTGCAGTGCAAAAGGCCTTGCTATTGCACCCCTACACCAAAATGGCTCATCCAATGCACATCAAAATGCAAGACTACTCAACTTTTTAACAAGACACCTCCTCAAACTTGACGTGATGTAAGGTATGCAGAGAGGGAGATAAATCAGAAGAAGCACTGCAAAATTGTAAATATATTATAGGCCAACATTCTACAACATTTGAACCATGGCTTTCATTAAATGAAACTTTTTTTTTTTTTCCCAAACAAAATTGTTATGCCTCATTTTAATTGTAGAGTGAGGGAACATTGGGAATGTATTTTACATATGACATTTTGTGTGTTAAAATGTTTGGTTTTGTCTTCTATAAAATATTTGTTGGAAGCTCAGTTGAGCCATATAATGACCTTCTTAGAGACATAATTGTAATAGCCATTGGACATATGTCCCGTGTTACAATAGAAAACAAATCGCATACATCAGCTACACTAGACCAAATAATTAGAGCAGGTATTAGGGGAGAATTGGAAAGAAGAAAGAAAGGACAATGGAGAAGCGAAAAGGGGAAGGGTATTGTTGGAATGCAAGTGGAGAAAGGTGAATGATCCAGGAGGATACCTTTTTATATAATAAGAATTCATTATACAAGCATTGGTTGATAAAATTGAGATCAGTATCCTCATGTTGAAGCTCCCAAGTTTGGCAGAAGTATTTGGCTGAGTGCTTAGGGGAGAAAGGAATGTCAATGAGGACAACAAGATCTCTAATTGTTTTGCAAAATGTGGACAATTTGGAACCTTAACACCAGATTTGGAAGATGGAGACTGATGTGATGGGAAAGATTTGTGCAAGTGGTTGGGAACATAATACCAGTAGATTAGAAGCTTTAAAACATTTTCTTTAATTCTCATGCGGATGGAGCATTATTGTCCTTTATATCTGCCCGTTCGTTGTCCTCCAGTGTCCCTTCAAAACGGATTCCCACTTCCATTCATGACGATTCTTCAGTGGGAGCTTTTGGGATCTTCAGTTTTGTACATATCGTGAATATGAGACCCACAAAGGAGACAAGGAGATGTGGCGATGAGCCTGCTGGTTGTCCTGGTTTTTATTGAGTAGAGAAAAAGTCTAAAGTTGTAGATATTGGTAGAAGGTTTTTTTTTTTGTGGGGATGGTGAGCTTTCCCTGTAGCTATTCGGGAAGGATGTCCCATCCAAGGTAGAAATATGGGTTGCCCAAATTGGTACCATGGGGCAGGGTGCCAAAAACATAGCTTGTTCGTGTAGGCCCATATTTAGAGTGATAGAGAATGTGGTGAGGTTTGGTGTCTGAGAATGATGATGCTTTGAGAGCTCGAGGAGGGAGGAAAGACACACAGCATTTATACTCCTCTTCCATAGTGGTAAAAACGGGAGTTGTGTTCCATGCACATATTGGGCAAGCTGTGCAGCCGGACAGCATTTTTGTGAGGTGTAATCTAGAAAAATATGAAAATGAGGAGGGGGCTCAAACGGAGAAAAAAAAAAGGAAAAATGTAAACCATCATCAGTAAGCTGTTCACCTTGACCGGGTTCATTTTGCCCATTAGAGAAACTAGTTGTTTTATTGATGAGGGGACATCAGACGTGATCTGTGCTAACCAGGGATGTCATTTGCTTTCAAGAGTTGGTGATAATGTTTAGTGATGTATAATCCTAAATATTTAAGTTTTATGTAGTTGTCATGTAAAAAAAAATTGCTTCTAGGAAGATTTTTTTAAATGTTGATAGGGATGTAAAAGTCAACACTTTTTTGTGTGTTTTGTTTTGGCACCCCAAACTACTAATAGTTGAATTTCTTAGTAAAGAGGATAGGGGCTTGCAGATTGTGAGAAGGCTATCATCTGCATACAGGGCTATTTCGTGGTCAGAGCAGCTGGAGTTAGTATCTGTGATGTTTGGGCTTGAACAGATTTTAATAGCTAGTGGTTCAATTATTAAAGTGAATGACATTTTGAGGAAGAGAAGAAAAGCAATTTGCAGTCACTGTTGCTGAGGGATTTGTCACAACAAGACACACCTGGCATCCTCTGTGTGGGTGTGAAATGGTTAATCAAGACCAAACCACCTGGTCTATCTTAAAAATACTGAATTCCCCCCCTATTGCTATTAAACAAAATGTTCTGCCAGTAGTGACATTTAGATCAAGAACTGACACTCTTAGGAAGTTTTCAGTTACTCCAAAATGGAATCACAACTTTAATCAGAGTTACTGCAACATTATAAAGAGCAAACCTATCTGACAAGTAGATTATTTAAAAACACAAAGGCAGAACATTATTAAATGTGGTGTAATATAGCAAAAGTCACAATGCTTATTGAATAAGAATGGTGATAACATTTGATACGCAGAAATATAAAAGTGCAAATAGATTCTTTAAAATAAAACAGAAATGGTAGTAACACACTCACATACACTTTTGCATAGTCTGCAAGAAGGTTTGAACAATCAGAAGACTGATCCTGAAAAACTGATTGTTTTTTAAATTATGTAATCACTTTTTCCAAGTATTTCAGTCTTTCTTGCCCAAACAAACCCCACTACTGTTTAACATCAGCCCTGTATAGCCCCACCAATGACACATTGCTGTGCAGAGAATATTTGTCATTATCAGTCATGGCCCAAATGGAGCTTACAATCTTAATTCCCTAATACAAACAAAGACAGGGTTAATTATGTTTGCAGCCAATTAACCTACCAGTATGGGGTTTTTTTTGAGTGTGGGGGTAAACAGAAGCACCCAGAGGACCGACACACATTCTCTCCCCTTCCCTACAGATAAAGTGCTGGTCAGAAATCGAACTCATAAGTGCTGTTGGGCCAAATTGCTAATCAATGTGTGACTAAAGATTATATCATTTCTTTGTACATATGAATTATGATTAACTTATTTTAATTCCTTGGGGAGATACATTATCCATATAGGTTGCTTATGGGGCACATGGCAATCATTAACACAGTAATGTTGTTACTTTCAGTGGATACAGATTTAGACACAGATCTCCACAAACATGTATTATAAAAATCATAATGGACCAAACCATTACTTCTCATAACTATATACTGAACTTCTAGTGACCCATCTTTATTTATAGCCAAAGGAATTTTACGTTTTTAGGATCTGTGGAACTCAAAACTGACTAATAAATTATGTTTTCTATAAGGATTATATAATAAACTTGGATTGACCCAAGTATAATTCTTTGTGACAAAAGGGATGACTGCCCTTCCTTTAGAACAGATTGATTAACAGTAGTTAGACTGAGCGGCCAGGGGGACCGATGCCCCCCGGCCCAGCCCGCCCCTGCCTATGATGAATAAATATTACAGTATGAATGGCCTTTATATTCAATCAAATTGTCTACAACTTGGGAGGAGCATTTTTGTGAATATAAAAATTCCCTGAATTCCTTAACTGCAGGGATCATAAATAGTAAGGGTCTGTTGGTGTTTGAACATTTGTATTAGGTTCTTTTTGTTTGTTTGGTTTTCATCTCAGTTTATTGGCTAGTATAGTGTCCGCTTTATCATAGGAGTTTTTGAGTGTGTTGACAGCAGCCTTTTTGGAGATAATAGTTTTCAGTTCTCCTTTGAAGGTACTGATTTTTATGAGTAAAGCTAGGTACACACTACAGAATTTTCCACCAACTTTTTATGCCGATCGATTTTACATGCGATCGATGTTCCGATCGCTCGGTCCATGGACTGCATACACACTAGCCTTGTTTAGGACGATAAAGGGAAGAGCGGACGTCCCTTTAGCGACTTTTTACAGCCATGTTGTCGTGAGCAATGACTGTAATTTCGTACTCACTGTTGTGGATCGGTCGGAAGTTTATACACACTACACAACAGAAACAAAATTAAATATTAAACGGTATGACCAACCAAATGAGGCGATAATCATCCATTTGGGCAAACTTTCGACCATCGTGTCACTGCACACACTGACCCGACTTTTGAACGAGCGGTCGTATGTCGGCTGATTTAGCCGATTATTGGATGAAAACCATGTAGTGTGTACCTAGCTTAAGTCAGTAGACAGATTTTGTTTGTGCTGGGCTAAAAGAGACCTTATCTGATTTTCTAGATTTGTGATTTATATGGCATTTTTTTTCCTGTTGCAGTTAAAATTGATCCCTGGTTGGTGCCTTATGGACTTCCCAGAGTATGCCCAGTGATATGTTGTAAGAGATATTGTGAAATTCTGGAGCTTTCTACTTCTTTTGCTAGGGGTCTGCTTATAATGAGTGAATAATCTTGTCACATTATAAATAATTGCTTATTGGACTGTGCAGTAGTTCCTAAAATGAAGAATCTTTACTGAGATATAATAGACTGTTTTTTCAACAGGTTACTGTACTCTACTTCCACTTCTCTTTGGATGTACTTTTGAACTGCATTTTTATATTATGTGCCTCTTTGGCCCCTACTATTTAGTTTAAGTAATATATTGTAGCACATACCCTTGTGTTTCAAACTCCCATTGTCTCATAGATTGTGGAAAAATATATATATATATATATATATATATATATATATATATATATATAAGTTAACCCGTGCATGATACTCATGCATTCTAGTCAAATCAAGCTACTTAAGGTGTTAAAAAGGTTCTTGTCATGCATTTGGGCCCTAGTCCAGGCCTCCTCAGGGGAAGAGCGTTACTTCCCGATGCAAGCGCCCTTTTTTAACGTGGTTTTGTCCACATGTCATCACCTCATCATTCTTCTCCATCACCTCATCCTTCATTTTCATCGCCACATCTATCCAGATGTCTATCCAGACACAGGGATCTCTCTCAGCGGTCCTGAGTATCACAATCCTCTCGCTCTGTCACCCCCGGCAACCACCAACCACTCCCCACTGTCACCCCCGGCAACCACCAACCACTCCCAGCTGTCACTTCTCCTTCAAGAAATATATATATTTTTTTTAAATCTTTATAAACACTTTTAACAATTAACAAATTAAATTAACAAATTAAAAACATCTTAGTATACCAAATTTCAGCCCTTTCTGAGGTTTTTTTTCACACACACTAAGAAATTAGTAGGTCAGTGTATAACTCCGCCCAGCAGGTGGCGCTGCAGCTTGGTTTTATTTTTTCCACACACACACACACACACACACAGACAGACTAACACACGCCACTAAGCATTTATATTATAGATATATATATATGTCGTAATAGGTATCTAATCACCTGTTATTTATAGAGACTCTGCTATATGGCTAAATACCGAAAAATCACTGGAGAAAAGCAGACACTGCTGGCATAGAATGCTCTTTAAATGGTTGGAGTTGAATAGTTCCTCCTTATACCACATATGAAATTATTAATTATGGCAGAATGATAATGTTAGGGAAATGACTCACACACAATGGAGACGATTCAATTTGGTGCAATGTCCCGCCGAACATCACCTCAATGTCTGGCTGCGCACATTGCCAGCTATTACAGTAAGGAATCTCTGCTAATTTTTCTGCGCATCTCTATGGGGCGTAAGGAAAAATAAGCAGAGATTTGTCTGAACTTCACTTTAATGTGTCTCTGCTAACTGTTTCTGAGACACATCATGCTGATTTGAATCTCCCCCCATATGTAATAATATAAAAATTTTCTTTTATTAATTTAGTTTCCAATCTTAATACACAGTGCAAAACACATGATTTTGTCACATACTTAAATTCAAACACTTTAAATTTGAAAGGTATTTACAAGTTTGGTATCAATGTGGTTAACTTCCCGATATCTGCAGGTAGAATCACCTCATACTATGTCAACACCTTAAACAGAAATTGTTCCTTAATACAAAAAGAAAATAAATTGGGGAACTCTTTTGATAATCCTACTCCATTTGTAATAACATTTAATAGTAAATCACGTCAGATTAAAATACTCTTATTAGGGATTTTGATATCTTAAAACAAGATTAACAGTACAAACTAATAATTAGATCCCTGAAAAACGGGGGAATTCAGTTAGCCGCGATGTGCTGCTGCGTTCATTATCAGCTAATAAGGTACAGAATCTCCACTCATTTTCGGAGATTTAAGTAAAATTTCTGCTGCAATGTGTCTCCGCAAACTGTTCTGGAGACACATGGTGGCACCTTGTGCTGCATCGAATTCCCCTCATAGAATTGTTTCTACTGCACTTCAGAGAATGCAAGAGAAATATTTTTCATAGATTACAAGCCCAGAGTGGCAATCCTGAAGGTTTGTTAGTTACAGAGGAGGATTCTGTTCAGAGAAGGGGATAGATTTAGAAAATAATGTTTTAACAAATCCTCTTGGATCTTTAAGCTGCATACTATCAATTCCAGAAGGACTGAACAGCCTCCACTCTTCTGAGAAGGCTTTCCACTAGATATTGAAACATGTCTGTGGGGATTTGTATGTATTCAGCCACAGACACGAAGTGAGATCGGGCACTGATGTTGGGCGGTAAGGCCTGGCTCACAGTCTGCTGGGATCCCAATACATCCCAAAGGTTCTTCAACAACAAACTCAGGAAACCTTTTTTTTTCATGGACCTCACTTTTGTGCCATTCTAAAACAGGCAAAGGTCTTGCCCAACTGTTGGCACAAAGTTGAAAGCACACAATTCTCTAGAATGTCTATATACTAAAGCATTAAGATTTCACTGGAATTAAGGGATGAAGACCAAAACATGAAAAACAGCCACAGACCAATATTCCTCCTTTACCAATCTTTACAGTTGGCAGTACGCATTTGTATAGGAAGCTTGTTGGACAGGTGGCAATCTGTGGCAGTGCCACATTGAAAGTCACTGAGCTCTTCAGTACGACATTCTATTGCTAATGTTTGACTTTGAAGATTGCATGGCTGTATGCTTGATTTTATGCAACTGTTAGCAATGGATGTGGGCGAAATGTCCAAACACCTTATTTAAAAGGGGTGTCCACATACTTTTGACCATGTAGTGTATGAGAAACGCTTAATATATCATATATAAACTACATTGAGAAGATTGCCATCAAATTTGAAAATTATTTTGTGGGAATTAGATATCTCTATTGTGTTATTTTACTGTATTATATTGTACATTTATAACTGAGCCTTCACTTAATACATTTAGACAGTCTATTTACATACCAGGTAACATGCACTATGATATGCTAATATATTTTTAAAGTAAGCAAAATAAACAGAATATGGAATAAAAGAATTATGGTAAATTCCAATAAAAATAAAATTATGGAAGGCACATGAATATAGGATTCCTAGATGTTTCAAATGCCCTTATGTTTTGGTTAATCACATTGAGCTGTGGCTATTTCATCCACCATACATAGATTACAATATACTGTAATTCAATGTATTGCAGCTTTTCTGCTATTTTGTATTAGAATAGTAGTCTGATTGTTATTTTAAATTACTGCAAATAGTGCCTTACATCTGTTTTTATTACTATTATCTATACTTGGAGAATAGGCTCCAAGGAAATGGGACTTTAATTTTGATAAATGAAACTATTAATAACATATCTACAATTGACTGGTTTTGTTTGTTCAGTTTGAGTATTGTGGACTTAACTGTCAATCAGTTTTGAGGGTAATCCCCTTCCCCAAGACCTTTAAAAACAACAAAGGGTCCACCGTGCAGCAGCTTTGAAAAATTCAGAAGTACTCGGACAAAACGTGTCCATGAACTAACTTAGTGAGAGCAGATTGAGAATGGACCTATTCATTGTATGTGTTTTACACAAAAAAACAACAAGGTGGGGCAGAGGAATAGCACTGGGACCTATCCTTGGAAGCAGCTATATTTTTATCTACTGCAATATAACCAACTGGCTTTTAGCATTCCAATGTAGGAGACATGTAAGCTAACATTGCTTTATTAACATCTTTACTAACACAGACTGTGTGGGACTCGCTACTTGGACTGACTTACTTGTAGAATTATTCTCCTAATCATTAATCCTTGTAGAGTCCCTAAAAGACCACATTACCTGCCATACGCTTTCTATTTATCTGCCAAACACTTCATATTGATATATGCATTTTTTTTGCTATAATGAGGAACCATTTAACTCCAACTTTTTAAAGATATCTCTCTATCCCAGCGCTGTTTGTTACTCTACAGCAATGTTGCACTCTGACTCAGAAATTTTGCGCTTTTTAAATAAGGCCTAATGTGCATCATGAACACTTATTGTCCAGGGTTGCCACAATTTGCATACGTGCCCTCTCTGGTCTTTGGCCGACCAGAGAGGGCAGGTGGGAGTATGTATTGTTACGTCCGTATGTATTGGTTGCAATAAAGATTGTCTGATGCCATCACTGTGATTCCAAAGCACAATGGTTTTATTTGCAATAGTATAAAACGAAGTTTGGTATGTATACGCATGCGCTTGTTAGCACGAACACAATCTTCTATGAGAAAGCTCTGGTTTCCAAAGCCAGAGGAGGACAATTTATACACTGTACAGTCGTAAAAATCAGTTACATCACAAAATACATTGTTACAGTATTAAGGTCTTCATTCATAGGTCGAAGGGTCTTGACCTCCCAAGAACTCGACGTGGCATTGGTGGATTCTTCTGTTCATTGTTCCCTGAGATTGCCAGGTGTCCTCCTTCAGATTCCCACCTCTAGACCTGTATAAACTGTTTTTTATGATTCCTGTGAACTATTTGGTGTATTGAAAGTGATATTATTTATAACTAGGTGTGAACGCTACATAAATAACACCGGAAATGTTCTCATGCGATTGCAAACAGAATGAGACCAAACTTGATGTAATATGTTTGAAATATTAATGAGCTTTTTCACATTATATTTTATATTAAGTAAAATAAATAGATTAAACTTATTTGCTTGTTATTTGCTAAAATAATTATTTTATTGCGTACTAATCACATCGCAACCAATATTACTGTACAGAGAATGGCTGTATAAGGGCCTCTCCAACTCCACTGCTCCCTATATCTCCTCAGCTCCATACTGTTGAAGTTTAATAATTGGATGAAAGTGGTAATCAATATTTTCTGTAGCATCCCCTTCTCCCCCCATTCTCTGTAGCACCCCCCCCCCCATTTTCTGTAGCATCCCTCTCTCTCCCCATTCTCTATAGCATCCCCTTTTCTGACCCCCGTTTTCTGTAGTTTCCCCTTCTCTCCCCATTTTCTGTAGCATCCCCTTCTCCCTCTTCATTATTTTTAACACCCCCTTATGCCCCCCCTTTTCTGTAGCATCCCCCTCCTCCCGTTATCTGTAGCATCCCTTTCTCTGCCCCCCATTTTCTGTAGTATCCCCTTCTCCCCCCCATTCTGTCGCATTCCCTTCTCCCCCCATTTTCTATAGCATCCTCTTCTACCCCCCCCCCCCCCCGTTATCTGTAGCATCCCCTTCTCCCACCCCTCTCCCCAATTTTCTATAGGATCTTCTTCTTTCCCCCCATCCGCCTTCCTGTTCCCTGTAACATACTTTCACTATTCCCCATTTTCTGTACTCACCTTCCCTCCTTCTTTTCACTTCTTCTTTCTTGCTTCTGTCGGCTCCTCTACACTGTCAGCATTGTGACGTCACAACGCTACCAGGATCTAGGAGCTGGGTGCCAGGTAAATTTGAATATGCGGTGCTGCACCGCCCATATTAACTTGAATATTAATGTCTTACTGTCTCCTCGGCCACAGTGCCGCCCCCTAGAGGCCGGCACCCTAGGCAGCTGCCTAATGGTGGCGCTGGCCCTGCATATATGTCATAACTATATGACTGTAGGTGCTGCATAATCTGTGGTGCCCTTTAAATTAACGTTGACATTACTGATAATTAATGTCAAAAAGTGATTTCCGTTCTCTTCATTGATTCAAAGGATAGCAATAAATGGAAACGTTTATGAAAACTGTCCTACAGTTAACAGTGTACAAAAAAGGAGGTATTTACAATTGCAACCTAAGAAAAATTACAGAATCTGATTGGTTGCTATGAACAGCTCTCATAAATGTCTTCCATTGTGAGTTTTCTCTTTTGTAATTGCAAGGTCTGGTCAAACTATTTAGGAAACCATTACATTTTATACATTGTGTACAACAGATGTAACGTTAATACTTATTAGACATGTGTACGACTACGAACCTTCTTCTGGGAGGATTAACTGTCTTGTAAACTAGTGTAGATGAGTCAGTCCCCTATGTTTTGAGGAAGCTCTAAAACGAAACCAATAAATAAAATAACAGTAGACCTCTGAAAAAAAGAACTCAGCAGCAGTGTCGCGAAGCTTGCGAGCCGCTGGCTTTTTGTCCCTTCCTACGTTCCCTAGTTAGTGACATAGCCCAAACATGGCGGCCTTTGCGGAAACAGGGAAACTTTAATGGGTTTACCGAGAAAGCTGTGACTTTGCCACCGAGTCGCCTGGGACAGCGGCCAGTTAGCGGACGGTAAGTGTGGATCTTTATATAGGGCCGATATCAGCTGATTGTACGTGTTATGTGTAAACAGGGACTGTAATATCTGATCGGTGCACACATACTAAAGTAATGGCACGTAAGCCTCGGGCAACCTGTGATTTCTCGGCTATACAAATCCCAGGCTGTTGGGGTATGCTTGGACTTGTAGTTCCACTGCAGCTGGAGAGCATTTAGATGCACAGGCATGTGGACTTGAAGTTACTAAACTGGCAGAGAGCCACAGGATGCCTACCTAAGACTCCAATGTAACTTCTTCGTACTCTGGCACTTTTCCACAAGCAGCAGCACATATGATATTATAAATATGTAAATCTGTTTAGAATTGTGAAATACAAGTGTAATGTTAATAGCAGTATATTTTTTTTTAACAATGATTTTGTTAAATCATGAATCTTTTACAGTGAAGACATGATAACCAGCGAGCTCACGCACATAAGGAAAATTAGCACTTTACATAGCATGTACTGAAGATTTTTAAATGAGCAGAGCCTTATCAATTTGTGTCTCTTTGCATATTACTATTGTTATTGACTTTTTCAGATTGTCTTCTTGATGGTACAGCACTGTGGAATTTGTTTGAAATATATCAATATAGTATAATAACAAGAATGAGACGTTTTACTTAACATGGCTTAAAATAGTTAGCTTGGCTTTCAGCTTTGTAATGCAGTCTGAGAGTAAGTTTTTGTATAAAGGTTAGTGCTTCACTGTTTTTTTAGAAACATTTGACCATTACATTAGCACTATTTTATGGGATGAGTTTAATGCTCTGCTACTTGTATTCTGAATACAGTGGGGCATATTCAATTGTTGGCGTTTTCCACCACGGAATTGCCTTGTTTGGAGCCCTGGGAGTCTTGGTATTACTGTATTATTGTTCTGTTTCACTCTGTATGGCCTACTTGTATCGTGTACGGCGCTGTGGACATCTTGTGGCACCTTATAAATAAACAATAATAATAGTATTAATTTAGCAACTTCAATAATGGTTCCCTATTTTCACAGAGGCCGCCATGTTGAGGTTGCGTCACTAACTCAGGAATGAAGATAAAAATCTAGCAACTATCTATCCGATTACAGAAATGTATTTACAGGTTAATGAGTGATAAGGTCCATGGTATAGCATTTGCTGTATATGGACGAGATGAGTGAGCATGCTGTATTTCACTATGTTTTGTAGGGAACTACAAACTTCTTATAGGTGGTTTATCATCAATATTAAGCCACTATTATTTATACTTTTACAGTTCAATATAATAAAACCAAAATTATGTTCACTTAAGGCTCAGACTTCACATTCACTCGCAGTACAGAGGGAGTGGCAATGTATGCATTTTATTGGGATCAGTTTACAATGCTTTACAACTCAACATGAGGGCTGGCGATTGGTGCTCATCCTATTCTGTAATAAAAAAAAAATGACTGGAAAGATCATTTCCTTGCAAGAACTGATCCTCATTATAAGACAATCTAAAAAGGCGTAGGCAGGGTGTAGGATGAACATAGAAGCAGTACAGTACAATAACTGTTGACTACACCCTTACCTACCTTTTGTCTCAGAAAAGAAAAAGAATTTCAATTCCTGCACTTCACACATTCCCCCCCCCCCCTTTTTAATCGCTTAACATAAATTCTCTTCCTCAAACAGAAACAAAAGTCATCTAATCTGTTAGTTTCCACAACCTGATTCAATCTCACTTTCAAAATATCCCATGCTCTGACGTCCATTATGCTACAGGGATATGGTAGATGGGTCACTCTCTCTATGGGGCATATTCAGTTGTTGGCGTTACTGCCTAAAGTAACGCGGCACGCATACTATTACCACCATTATGGTAATAGTGCGCGTAAATACAGTTATTACAGTATATTTCACGCTGGATTTCAGCTCGCAGCTCCCTAAGGTCCATGGTATAGCAAATGCTATACCATGGACCTTATCACTCATTAACCTGTAAATACATTTCTGTAATCGGATAGATAGTTGCTAGATTTTTATCTTCATTCCTGAGTTAGTGACGCAACCTCAACATGGCGGCCTCTGTGAAAATAGGGAACCATTATTGAAGTTGCTAAATGAATACTATTATTATTGTTTATTTATAAGGTGCCACAAGATGTCCACAGCGCCGTACACAATACAAGACAAGTAGACCATACAGAGTGAAACAGAACAATAATACAGTAATACCAAGACTCCCAGGGCTCCAGGCAAGGCAATTATAGCGATGCTGGAGCAGAAGAATAGGTATGGAGACAGGAGGGAATAGGGCCCTGCACACAAGAGCTTACATCCTAAGGACCTACTAGCCATTCGTTCTGCCTTTGCTACAACAGTTTTGGTGGCACATCTCCCTTTATCAGTATTATATTATCGACATCTATCCTTATTCTCTATTTATAGGCAGTTTAATTGTTCATGCTTTTGTGAGCTGGATATAACTTGTTACTTGTTCATATTCTGTATCATTTTAGAGTGGTTGGGCATTCCATACTTTTAAATTTGCATGTTTGCCCAAGATGGATGTTCTTTGTATGCTTACTAGATGGATTATCTGTAAATGTATATATTCTGGGTAAATGTGCTTTGCATATAAAATGGTAATTATGCAACAAGTTTGATTTTGTTTTAGGCTGTTTTATTGAATACAAGATGTTGCATCCAGACCTTTGGTCTATTGGTCCTGACAGATTGCAATGAGAAAACATGCTTAGTGGAGCCAGTCACACATCAATGTTGGATTGGGGGTAAGTAGTTTGCTAGAAAGAGAATACATGTAAGTTTTGCATGGACTGTGTAGAGGAGTGGTAATTCAGAAGTAAAGCCTAGGGTGTTTAAGAAGGTAATGTGGTTATTGATTGCATTAATTAAAGTTTGTGCAGTGTTTTGTATGAGATGCATGAGTATTCTGGAGATGTTTCTTAGAATATGTAACAGGATTTTCAAATGGATTCGATGTGGGGAACAAAGGACATTTTGAAGTAAAGGATGTTATCTAGGCAGCTAGCTTGTAGGAGTAGAGTTTATGATCATATTGTCAACAGAAATAAATGGCAGGTAGCTTTTGTTGGCTGGTAGAAACTCCGTTTTTGAAAATGTATGAGTAGAAGAATTGGTCCACTGAGAGAGCAATTGAAAGAAGATTAGAAGAAAAATCTGGGTCATCAATTGGGATGTTGAAATCAGCCAACATGATGGTGGGGATGTCAGAGAATAAGAAGTGAGGGACTTAGGCAGATAAAACATTGCTTGAAATGAACACTGTAGTATATGATGGAATCATGCCAGCCATAGCGTTAAAAAATAAGAATAGTAAAACTAAACAAGTTCTTCTAACGCAAAAGAAAATACTCTTCAACACCCATGAGAAGCACTATATAACTTCTTACAAATGACACAGGTTTTCTAAGATATTATTGGAGATCAGGCAGTTTGTTTCCTTGTGTAAATATTTTTCCTGTCTATTCCTCTTTGAAGCCAAAATACAACCTGATGAGATACTCTGACATATTGTTAAAGGATTTCGTATTTAGTACAGCTGACCTAAAGAAGGAGAAAAATCTCTCAGATAGCTTGTCTTCAACTGATACAAATAAAAAGAAGTATGACTAAATGAAGTATGACTAAATGTAGTATGACCCAATACTGTAGTACTAAAGTTTACACATTATTACAATTAGACTAATATTGTTTTTATTGCTTACTACTTCTCTTCTCCTTTTTTGCAGGCTGGTTGATTAAATTAACAAATTTAAAGGAAATACCAACATTTTGGCCTTTGTGTATGCAAACTCAAAACTTTGAGTACAGTGAAAAAAACACTTCCCATGTGTAGGTCACTTCGTTACTGTGTTAGTCACTGTCTTCATGCTGCAATGACTCGATTGGAAGAGGCAAATGGAGAGGTCAACATGCATTCATCAGTCAGATATCTGGGCTACTTAGCCAGGATAAGTTTACTAGTGGCCATATGCATGGGTCTGTATGTTAGATGGGAACAGACAGCAGACACATTGATATTAGTAATATTTATACTGGGCCTTTTCATCCTCGGAATTGCAAGCATTCTCTACTATTATTTTTCTATGGAAGCAGCCAGTTTAAGCCTTTCTAATCTTTGGTTTGGATTTCTTCTGGGTCTCCTTTGTTTTATTGATGATTCAACATTCAAGAGCAATGCAAAAGAAGAAGCTACAAAATACTTGCTTGTTTCATCCATCAGCATAAGAACACTGTGTGCCCTGGTGGAGAGAATTTGTGGGTATGTCCGGCACCGTCCCACACTGCTGACCTCCTCTGAATTTCTGGAACTGGTTGGTTTTGCAATTGCCAGTACCATCATGCTGGTTCAAAAGTCCATCAGCATCATCTTACTCGTCACTGCATTAGCTTTGATAATGATTGACCTGCGCATGAAATCCTTCCTGGCGATTCCAAACCTGGGGATTTTTGCAGTCCTGACCCCTGAGTTGTTTTTCCCATCGCTGAATATTCCTGTCAATCCATATGCCTTGTCTTGCTTTTTCTGCTGCATCATTAGTGAGCCACTTCTTGATGTCTACTTCAGTGGTCTCTCTGTCACAGAACGATGGCAACCATATCTGTATCGTGGCAGAATTTGCAGGAGGTTTTCTGTCATTTCTATTGGGTTGATTGAAATAATTTTTTTCGTGTTGGCAGCCTGTACACTAAGTGACTTAAATCTTTGGTACTTTGTCATTCCTGGCTTTTCCATCTTTGGTATTTTCTGGCTAATTTGCCATATTATATTTTTAATCACTCTTTGGGGTCTCCATACTAAGTTGAACGAATGCCATAAAGTATATTACACACACAGGTCGGACAACAACCTGGACAGAGTTATGGCCTCAAAGGGAATGCGGCATTTCTGCCTAATTTCGGAGCGTTTGGTGTTCTTCAGTCTCCTGGCAACAGCCATTCTCGGTGCTGTTTCATGGCAGGTAAGCACATTGTTAAAGGGAAAGTTCATTCTTTGTCAGATACATGCTCTAATAGTGTATATAGCCATTGTCTCTTTTTGGATATTTGTTAGACCGGTTGTACTGAGTCTTCTATGTAAGACACACTGCCATGTTACAAAACTGATGTCTTTAGATTTGGAGTAGCTTCTTATGCTACTCTCCTCAAACCACTGATGTTGAAAATATGGCACAGTGCAGCAAAGTGTGTGTCAGCCTACCAGGGATTTGAAAGCTGTAGGGAATGGTATTATTTGTAGCAGACTTGCCATAGATGTATACACACTTTACTGCGTTACACTCCCTTTGAACATCAGCTATATGTGATTGGTAGTAACATAACATAATTGCCCCAGCCCTGTAGTACAACACTGTGTCACAATGTTTCTGGATGTATTGAAATGTTAGGATTATGCCAAATTATGTGATTTGCATTAACTTTTGCTTTGTTTTTCTTAAATAAAGGTACTGTTTAATTGGCTGTTAAATAATGTATCCTTTATCTTGCAACTATTCTTTTTGATGTTTGTAGTCTTGCAGTCGTAACTGACAAAATGCTAGAAAGGCCAGCCTTTTTTTTAAGTATTACGTATTGAGGAAAATCAGACCTTTTATGTAATACAGTAAGGTAGTCTACAAATGGTTCCTGTTAGGAAACCATTTTGTAAGCTTTATAGAATGGGGCCCCTTCAATTGTACTCATCTCGCAATCTGTGCGGGAACCACTGTATTTTATTTTTAACCGTAAGGACTGTGGAGGACTGTAGAGAAAAGGAAATTGTGCACTGAAAATGGCACTTGATTGAACGAGCGCAGCTGCCTTCCAATTAACTGTTGCTTTTACGCTACTCTCCCCTTTGGCAACCTTTTGAATTTTACCAGTTGCCTCCCTTTCTCCGCAAATGGAGAGTTAGGTAAGGTTGGAGCATGAAAGGGAGGGGTCATCACTGTGTTGCTATTTGAATGGCTTTCTTGGGAGGTAGAATTTGGTTGCATAACAATCTCTTATCTCTATCATTTCAATGTTAGCAGCTGATATATGATTCTTACTGATGTATTTGTTATTTTTTTTTGTTTACCTGACTTGTTACATTGTAACTTTTGTTTATATTCTAGAAATCCAATGGGATCTTTATGAGTGTGTTTCTGATTGTATTACCACTTGAGTCAATGGCACATGGATTATTCCATGAACTTGGCAACTGTTTAGGAGGAACCTGTGTTGGATATGCAGTTGTAATCCCCACTAACTTTTGCAGGTATGTTGTCTTTTCAGCTCAAGAAATGTTTAACATGCATTTTAAAAGATCGAGAACTCCCTATTGCACAAGGTTTGTCCACTGTCCTCTCTCATGATAAGTGCTCGTTTAGAAATCGTTTAGGCTTTAATCTATAAAAGTAGCATATGAATGGTTTCTTATGGTAATAAAAATGTACCCCTCAAACTCCCTGTGACTAAACAGGGTGCTGCTGGACTGAGGACTTATTATTCACCACCCATTTCTCACAGTTTAATGTACTTTTTAATGCTTGGCCCAGTCTAAGTACATGCACCAGAGCATCGGTGTATTATGTGTATTATTATTTTGTTATTAGGTACATTTTACCCTTGCTATTTCCTGCAATAGTGTATGTATTAGAAATATAAGGAATATTGCCATATTGTGTGAAAATAACAGGACACCAGTAATTTTGCTTGTTAGCTAATGTAATTACCATCTCAAATGTCTATTGAAATCAGAAAAATGTCTAACTGACTTGACATAACTAGCTGACAGCCCACGTTAATTAGCTAGACAAGCAGGTAATCTGCAAGGTAATTGGGTTAGAACTTCTAGATAATGTGCCTCCACAGTAATATACTGGCTGAAATAGCATTAGGAAATGTATTAACATGTTTTAATATAAATGTTATTGTATCAAAAGGTATCACAGACTCAAATTGTGTAAAGCTGCAGATACAATGTGTCAAATGTCTTATTGTTTCATGCAAGTGTGAAGTTTCATTCCTTGATATAATATTGTAACCCTTTTTTTAGTGTATTCAGCCAAATAGCTAATTCAGTCAAGCTATTCCATTGTATAATCAAGGTAACAGAGATTGTATATCTAACAGTTAAAGTGCCCACTGATAGACCCCTGCTGAAAGGGGGAGGATTGAGACATTTGACTCCACTCCCTGTAATATTGCGAGAGGATAAGACTCTGAAAGAGACTGAGATTATAACTTTGGTGTGCTGACTGGAAGAGACTGCTGGATGGTACATGCTACCATTTACCCTCTATCTTGTGAATGTCTTGTGATGTGCTGTTGTAATAAAGCCTTATTTTGGATATACTCTGGTCTACCAGAGTGAGTTTAATCCTACAGAGGGAAACTGCCATCCTAGCTAAGGGTAGCATCCTCACACTCCCTCTTATGTAACGCCCCCCTAGTTTATTCTCACCTCCCAGTGACTGAATGTGTGACCCCCAACACAAAGACCCAGAGGAGACACAGCAGGAAGTTTTACTGAATATGAGTGAAAATGGGACAGATTTAAGGACAGTGCGTGGCTGCATATAAAGAGGGGTAGGAGCCCCCAAATTCAAAGATCCACAAGAAGGGGAATGAATCCCAAAGTAATAAAGAAGAACCCTGAGAGAAAAAAAGGGGGAACCCCAAAAAAGGAGGTTGCTGCCAAAGCAGTAATGAGCCATTAATAGTGTCAGCCGCATATAAAAAGCCAGACACAATGTAGCAATAATGTGACCCAGAGGGGCAGAGAGGACACCAGGGGAGGGTGTTCTAGCTCAAGACTTGATTTGAAGACTAGTGATAGTTCAAGATCTGCCAAGCAAGGCTGAGGGTGCACAGGATGAAGAGGGTGTCCGACTGCGCAAATGCCGGTGAGTGTAAGCATCCCAGGAGGGACACAGAGCACATTGAGCATGTGTTATAGCCAGAGGGATGATTAACTGTGGTGGAGTGAGAAACGAGATGTACATATTTATTGCACTGTTAATTCCAACTCAAGTATTGTACTCGGTTTATTTTTACAGATATGGTTTTGCATCCAAATCATTAAGACATCTGTTTTCACTGCACCCTAAGTTACCATGTCTGTGTTCCAACACCTTAAAGAGACAATGCTGAAAACCTGCATGTGCGAAGACCCTCCGGTCATTTATACCCACACCAGAGAGCTAGCCAGGGCAGAGGAAAGTACAAGAGAGGAAGTGCATTACTGACCTATGTACCCCAGGACCACACACAGTGACGGGTGTTACTTTTACTACCATTTGTCTCTTCAGATAGACAGTCAGATGTGATTATTGGCTATCAGATTTTTATCCTAATAGTTTGCTATTGACAATCTCCCTTGTATATATGTGCTTAAAAATCATACAGTTATGTTTTTAGATTGCTACAGCAAAAAAGTTTTCTTCCCATTTATTGTAGCTCAATCTGTATATTTCTGAGAACTATAGTGCAAAAGCTACGGTGTCATTGAATACATACTTTCAGTGCTCTATATTTCTTTTCCTAAAATAACATGCATTTCTGTTTTAAAAAAAAACAAAAAACAATAAATGTGTGTTGATAAATACATGAATTCTTTTTAAAATATATCACCATTGCAGTCGTATTTCGAACTTAAAAAGTAACACTTTGTATAACCAACTTTCACTTTGCATCAGAGTAGTAATGTTTTGGTTTTCTTCCTAAATCAGCCCAAATGGACAGCCCATGCTGCTTCCACCAGAACATGTGCAGGAATTGAACATGCGCTCAACAGGAATGCTAAATGCTATCCAGAGGTTCTTTGCTTCCCACATGATAGAGACCTATGGTTGTGATTACTCTACAAGTGGACTTACGTTTGACAACCTGCACTCAAAACTGAAGTCTTTTCTAGAGCTTAGAACCTCTGATGGGCCCAGGCATGATACCTACATAATATACTACAGCGGACACTCCCACAGTACTGGAGAATGGGCTTTAGCAGGTAGGGTATTGGGTGCCCTGACTGGGGAACATACTTGTACAATTATTACAATGACAGTATTTTCTGGATTCTGAATGTTCATATTTTTGCAGAATAGTATTGTACTCGACAAGTATTATGCAAATCTGTAGATTATTTCCAGATATCTTTTTTGAGATTATCTGGATGGGAAAGCTTGGTGGGTATTTGCTAATAGTCAGTAATGTGCTGTGACAGATGGAACAGACTGCCATTATCTTTTCTTTGTTTTTTAATGTGGACATAATACAACCTACTGTATATAGTGAGCTATTGAGAAATGCACAAATTACAGGTTAAAATATGAGCACTGTCCTGGCATGTTATACAAGAAGTCATTCTTTTAAGATATGTATAGGTATATATGTACCATATATGTCTCCTATTTGTCTGTTCTCTCTGCGACTTAAATATTTGACAACCCATAATTAATGAATGCAGACTACACAATCAGAGAATATTTTAGAATATATTCAGTGCATGAAAAAAATCATGTTTATTTCTGTTATCAAGTTTAATTGTTCTCAACTGCTAACAGGCAATGTACGTCTTGTAAGAATTTGCTTATTTGCTTTATCTACAGGACATAAATAGGCACCCTGACAATATTGCAGTCAAGCAGAGTGTTTTATCACACTTTGTCCGTAGCAAGGCTATAACTGAGAGGCTCTACTACCAAGTCTGTGCCCAGAAGCTGTTTTAACCTGTTCCCGAGCATCTAACCGTTAACACAGTTCTTAATTTGATTGTGATGTTCTCCAATGTGAAAGCACTGCTTTCATGCAACCAGGTGACATTGCAATTATTTATCTGGTACTTCCTCTTGGGTTGTCCCTGTTAGGCAGGAGAGATGTGATCCATGTCTTTCCTATTCCTAAGTAGCAATAGATAACTCTTTATAGTAATCTAATGTTAGCTAGCAAACCAAGACATGAATTCCCTCTTGAACCTATGTAAGAAAAATATATTTCAAAGGTAAGCACTTTTGTTCCGAGACCTTATTTGGTATAGCTGAATTCAAGAAGACTAGCCGATTGAATTGTTGATTAAATTTCTAGTGCTCATCATCATCATCACCATTTATTTATATAGCGCCACTGATTCCGCAGCGCTGTACAGAGAACTCATTCACATCAGTCCCTGCCCCATTGGAGCTTATAGTCTAAATTCACTAACATACACAGACAGACAGACATAGAGAGAGAGACTAGGGTCAATATTAATAGCAGCCAATTAACCTACTAGTATGTTTTTGGCGTGTGAGAGGAAACCAGAGCACCCGGAGGAAACCCACGCAAACACGGGGAGAATATACAAAATCCACACAGATAAGGCCATGGTCAGGAAGTGAACTTATGACCCCAGTGCTGTGAGGCAGAAGTGCTAACCACTAAGCCACCGTGCTGCCCAGTGCTCTACTTATAACATTAACGTAACTCGGGCAACAGTCATGGAAATCTGTATTTTCCTTTTTTTACCTCTGCTTATAAATGTAAAATTATTTTATTCCGACTTGCTATTAAAAAAGCCCTGTTTCCCTGGAATTCTGGTAATACTGAGAAATAAAATGATATCCCCATTTAAATTTGGCAACTAAAATAAAATTTGGTCCAGTTAGAAGTAACACCCTATTGTCATCAAGCTAAAACAATTGCCTTTTGTTGTGAAATGAAAAGCTGTTTGGTGTTTTCAGTTTTCGTGTTGAAAAATTGCTTGTAAATGGTTGTTTTTCTGTTTGATCTTTTGAAGAATTTAGATAAAAGTTTTCTGTACTCTGAGTGTATAAGCCATACATAAGGAAATTGTATTTCACATTTTACAGCAACTTCAGTGTTTATAACAAAAATAAATTTGTTTTCTTCTGGCCATCGTTATCCAAAGCGCAGCAGATGCCTATTTCACACTGTTTCACATAGAAGGTTCAGCTCATGATTATACCTTTTTGTAGGTCCCACTTACATTAATGTAATGCGCTAGTGTGTTTTTCATCTTGTTCAGGTACATGTAATTTGTGGTCCATTTCTTGATCTGCTTGTGTGAATATACTCTTGTATAGCATAGGGGTCCTTTATCCCTGTGTGTTTAGTGATATTGTTCCATATGTAGCTGAACATACCAGCTCAGGAATGAATGAGGACAAAACTGAACAGACTGTGAGGGTAGCGGGTGTAATAGTGTGCTCTTTTGCTTCCCAGGTGAAAGGTTTGCTCACAGTAAGCCTTAACTGTCAGCCTGGGTTCCCTAGTACCTTCGAAGTGTGTATGAAATCATATAGACATTTAGTGGGTAGAGCAAAGACCCTTCATTGTAAAAGCACAACACACACAAGTTATAGCACTTTGCAGGATTAAATACCAGTGGGTCATAGCACCAATTCTAGCACACAACACTGATTGGAAGAAGCTATACTCGCTGCTTACAGATTGAGTTGTTGCAATGTCACCCTGCTTTTGGATGCCCACAAAGACCTAGGATCCACCGACCAGTCCAACACTAGCCTAGTCAGAGCTATCCAAGCAAGACCGAGTGATCTGGGTAATGCTACCTTTTAATCCCCTCTTAGTTCCCACTGTGGTCTGACTTAAGTAGTACCTTTCATTAAATAGCTTTCTGGCCCTGGATTGGTGCTTGCTTATCGGAGGGACTGCCTCCCAACCTTCCCCCAGTTTCCAGCTAATGGTGGGCACCCTGCAGTGACAGGCTCGGGGCAGACTAGTTGTACAGAAGGATGGGCACACAGTATCCACACTAATATCAAAGGGGTCATATGTTACATTAACCGGATGGGGGGAGCCTTAGTACTCCACTGTTTAGCCTATGTAGTCTTTTCTAGGAAAAAGGGTCCAAAGGCTGAACGGCACGATATGGCCGACCTCTAGCAGAAGTTCTACAAAGTCTTATGTCCGTTCTCATTACAGCTCCAAATGTGCCTAAGGTTGGCCGGGGGTCTGAGAAATCCCTGTGACTGCAGCTCTTTTTGGGGACATGATAATCTACCAAGCAGTGCGTGAGGGACCCACAAGGCGACATTTAAGAATTTTGCAAATAAGTGGCGGCCTATATACAAAGCAAATAATGCAGTAACACAATAGGAGGCAAGAATGGATGCCAGGCTGGCCTAACCTTTGTTTTGTTTTGTGGGTTCCCCCCCCCCCCCACAGTGCTCGACACCCTGTTTTCACCATACACACGTTTTATAATGCCTGTACCAATGGAACCTGAGTTTGATATTAATGTGTAGAAGGCTTGTGCTTTTGTTGCCGTGTTGGAAATCAAATCTATACAATGGTTTTAATTAATTAATAATTAAATAAAAGACATCAACACAAACTGTAACAATTTGCTCATATAAAGTGGTACACTGATGGTGTATTTTGCTTTCCCCAATGGCATTCTAGCAACAAATTGTCACAATATCAGCCATGTGGCAAGTGGGCGGGGCCTAAGTACAAAGTGATGGCACAGGCTGCCTAAAATTATAATAAAATAAGCATCTAGCGATCACATTCTTAATCTTCATTTTTTTATAGTGTTTAAATATACACAATTTTTTTTTGTATTAAATAAACATTTAGTGTATTCATAAATAGATATGTATATGCTACATATAGTAGCTGCAAATTATTTATAGCACTATGTAATTTTTTCTGTAACTAGTTTTATTTTGTGAACAAAAGGTAGACTGTAAATGTCATTATCATCAACTTTTTATTGCTGTAGCACCAACTTATTACGCAGCACTTTACAGAGATTGCTTATGGTTAGAAGTCAAAATAATTTATTTTCTCCTACATGTACAGGTGGAGAGACGTTACGGTTCGAGACTCTGCTGGAGTGGTGGCGAGAGAAAAACAGTGCCTACTGCTCCAGGCTTATTATTGTGTTGGATACAGAGAGCTCATTGCCCTGGGTTAAGGAAGTTCGAAAAGTTAATGATCAATATATCGCTATTCAAGGAGCAGAAATGGCAAGGGTTGTAGATATTGAAGAAGCGGATCCACCACAGCTGGGTGATTTTACTAAAGAATGGGTGGAGTACAACTGCAACCCCGAACACAATATAAACTGGTCTGAGAAGGGGCGCACTATTAAAGCATCCTATGGAGTGTCAAAGCACTGGAGTGACTACACCTTGCATTTACCTACAGGGAATGATGTGACCAAGCACTGGATGATTTATTTTCCTCGCATTACATACCCACTTGTCCATCTAGCTAACTGGTGTGGAGCGCTCAACATTTTCTGGATTTGTAAAGTTTGTTATAAGTGTTTGAAGAGGTTAAAAATGAATTGGTTTCTTCCAACAGTTCTTGACACAGGTCAAGGCTTTAAACTGGTTAGATCCTAATTACCATACAAATGAGGTACTATTTCATTATTATTATTATAAGTATACTTAAAGATATATATATCTATATGTAAATGTATATATAGAGAGATATTTGTAATTGTTGGAAGAAATCACGATCATTCAGAAGTGCACTACTTTGTAACATCTGTCTGAAAAGAAACTTGTATATCTTCTCCATTGCAGCAGTTGAACTTTGTTACTGAGTTGTGTGTTTGTATATCCTATATTTACCTGTGTATGTATATACAGAAATACAAGTATGCAATATACAATTTACATATGCTGGTTTGATATTTTTAGCATTTGAAATAGTCTACAAACACTTATAGAATTGAACGTCAAAAGAAGTTTCTGCAGTATGAAAAAGTGTTTTGTAACATTCATCACAAAATGAAAAACATTTGAAATGGTTTGTACTTTTGCTAAATGTAAGCAATGTTTTCCACAGACACTGAATGGTGTCATGAAGTAAGTTACAATATTTTTCCCTGTTCATAGAAAATCCCTTGCACATAGAAAAATATTTTTCCCAAAGTAAGCACACGCCAATATCTGTTCTGTCTTTGCATATATATGCTGTAGTTGTGAATAGTACTTGTAGCTTTATCGTAGAAGATTGTTTCATATTTAGACTAGATACTAGACTAGATACTCACTGGAACTTAGAACACAGTTAAGCTCCACCATACCTTTTTAACCTAGCATTAAACATAGACAGAGCTTTCATATGGATCACTGATCCCTATGCAGAATAGACATCTCATACACAATCATGTTCATTTCAGACCTTTCATACTTGCACTTTTATTGGTTAACTAACCAATTACAACTATTTGGTATTATTTCTGCAACTTAGCCCTATATAGATATAGTCAACATGTAAGTTTATGTACAAATCTTCCAGTTTGGATGGCTGTTGCTAAATTGAGATGAAAGGTTATATTTTTGGTTTAGTTCATATAAATACATGTTTTTTTGCCAAATATATTCTCTATGACACACACAGTTCTGTTATATATGTTCTAAGTTTCACATGCATCACTCGACTCCCTCCCTGTTAGACATCAGCAAAGAACATGAAATGCATCAGAAAGATCTCAGGGAATTCAGTATTTAAATATGCAGATTTTATTAGTGCTGACATTTTTGTATTCATTATTTACAAAATATTTGTATGAAATCTATGCAATATATTCAAATGTATTTGTAAATACTTTGTTTTCTTTCCTTGCCTCTAAAACATATGTGAGGCCTCTTACGCCAATGTCTAACACATTGGTGGCTGCTTGTTTTGTTTGCAATCTTTTATATACATAAAACTCATTTTCAAATAAGTTTGGTTTAAAATACTCAAATGTATTTGATAAAAAGGCTTTATTTGTGTATCTGTAAATAAATGTTTGTTTTTTTTTCAAAATTCTGAATATATTGATGTTTTGTTTTACATATTCAAATACTTTCCTTTCAGGAATGCTTTACGTGTCAGAGTGAACAGTAGGCTGTGATGGCCTAAAATTTGACACTATAGAAGAAGCTTCAGCTCTTTAGCTTGTAGCGAACACTGCACTCTTTTAGTTAGCACCCTAATCTTGCCCTAGTGAGCTGTATGAGCTTATCATACCATTAGTAGTTGTAGCGTGCTCCACAGCGTATCAAATCTACTGTACAGCAGATAACCACTTACAAACATAAGAGATATAGAACATAAACATAGGCCATATTTAAATTCCACTTTTGATCTGCAGCCAGCACTTCTAAGTGCCTGTGCTTCACAGGCTGAGGAGATCTAAGTAATGAGAGAAACAAAGTGGGGGCAGTAATGCATTAAAGTTGACTAAATCATAAAATATAATGGCTAAAAACACACATTTAAAGCAAGTGAAAAAATCAAGCCTCAATTGAAATTTACATATAAAAAAATGTGTAAAAATTGCATACTAACAGTGTTGGCTAACCTGTGACACTCCAGGTGTTGTGAAACTACAAGTCCCAGCATACCCTTCCAGCAATAAGCTGCTATATATTGGCAAAGCATGCTGGGACTTGTAGTTTCACAACACCTGGAGTGTCACAGGTTAGCCAACACTGACCTATATGCTGTGCCATACACATCTTAAGATCTGTGTAGGTCAGAACTAGTACCATTTGCGCCCACTTTACACCAGGTACATGTCACATGCATTTACATCTCGCGCTAATTTGTTTTATGTGCAAGAAACGCATTTGTTATTGGGCATCAATAACTTTTTTTTTTAAAAAAAAACCTCCTTTGTGTACTACAAAATTAATTTGATTTTGTTCTGGCAATCGCAAGCGGTTTACTAGTGTCGAAGACGGTCATCATCATCTATCATTTACACCTGTTCTTGACCACCCGCATGTACAGCTTTCGGAGGAGTCTTTGTCTCGGTCTGCATCCGTTCGCAATTGCATGTACATGGCCTTACTTTACTCTGCCTACATTCCCAGGAACATATACATGTGCCTATTTTCTGGGCATGCGCAGGGATACGCTACGCAAACGGATAGTACTCGCCTTGAATCAGCTACAAGTCTTTATTTGGCAGCAGCTGGTATCCACTGATTCTGAGAACATGGCTCTCTTTTGTGGCTCATTATTATTTATAAAGCCATGACCTTATGACTTCTCATATGATATTTTTGTATGTGTTAGATGAGTAGATGGCTCTACTGGCTGTAACTTCATCTTCTATTTATCATGTAATTTCAATTGTGTGACGTGGAAAAGCGAGTTCTTCAGAACAAATTAATCACATGTCCATGTGTATTTGTTCTCTACCAATTGGTAAATATTTTTAAATCCAGCTCCAATCTCTTAGTCCTCTCCATACTTAGGAGACTTGACGCTGTATATAAAATGTTTTTACAGTGTTAACAAGGTCTAGCTGTTCCTGTACACGTCTGCATCTCATCTGTACTATTTCTCTTTTTCTTTTTTTTGTGTGATTGTGTATTTTGTATGTCTTATAACTGTGACTGTCCGCTTCTGCAGCGTTTTGTGGCGCCTTGCAAATAAACAATGATGTTGATTATTCAGCTTACCTTGTTTATCTCTTCACTGCTACGTAGAGATTATAATATGGTTTAGGAACCTCAATATGCCATTTAGCCTTGCCTGTATGCTATTAGTTGGAAACCTTTGATCAATTTTCAAATGTTAGACTAAAAATTCAAGCAAGGTGAGCAAAATCAATCATATTCAGAGTTGGAGTTCACCGTGTTTGTTTGAATTGTCTCGAACGTGAACACAGTAACGTTTGTTGCTCAAATTATGAATGTAAACACCAACAGGCAACATTTACAGTTTCTTTTGTTATTGTGAGCTTCGAACTAGAAATTCAGCAGAACAATGTTGACCAAAAATATTTATTGTTCCACTTTGATTTTTTATTTTTTTAGTTTGTCAGAAATATTCCTCTTTCCTAGTTACCTAGTAATTTATCATCTTTGGCATTCTCCCATTCCCAGTCTCAATCATTTCTACTAATTTAATTTACTAGTTCTTCATTTAATTTGATCTAATTTAATGTTCTTTGCAAATCTTTAGTCCGTATAAGCAATCCTGTTTTTTTTAGATCTGATGATTCTGGTGCTGTTTCTATTAAGTAATAAAAGAATATTATCACAGTGCATTCATTTTACATAGACCAGTTATCAAATCCTTTCATTCATCATTCTTCATTAATTTTCCTCCAGTCGCAACTACTCATTTTGTTTTTTGTCTCTTGCCATTTGATTTGAAACTTACATATTCTGTATCTTTTGTGATATTTCATACATAGTATCAGTTGTTAAATACTAAAAGCACATTGTAATATTTTAAATGTCCACTTGAGTATTATGATGTTTTGTTTTTTTTGATTGTATAATATATGCCAGTGGAACACACACACACTATATAGCATATGTCATCTTTCCTCAAATAAGCAAGATCACCTCTAGTAAAAGTTGTCTGAAATTTTGTAATTGCAAAAAAACAAAACTGGAGGTGTGTAGTGCCTGATGTAGAAAATTGTTAACGGTGGGTTTGCCCGACACATACTACAAGAATGTACTCGTAGTAGACAATACATGTTCACAGCATGTGGCAGCACTGTGCAACACCCAGTAATGCCTAGAATGAAAGTGCAATGTTCAACACATTTTCCCAGCAGTGCCCAGCATGTACCTGTAGCACACAGAAAAATCACAATTGCAGAAAAATTACTCATCATTGAGACTCCTAGCACTTTTCCCCAGCATGTAGCTGCAGTGGCTAACAGGTATCCACTCATACTCTCCCTGTTCTACTTGATTTGCCAGCAGACATTTATCAAGACTGCTGTTTTGCAACACAAATTTCCTTCCTATTCGCTAGAGCAGCAGATGGAATTGAAATGTCCCATGCTATTAGTGGTTGCTTGCCTTTTGCTCAGTGGCGGGCTGGTCCCATAGTGGGCTACCTTGGGCTGAATCACTGGCCACCTGCAATTTTTTTCTCTTTACAATGTTCCTAATTGGCTGCTGAGTTGAGTCTTGCCCCCTGGGCTAAAATGTGCCAGCCCTCCCCTGCTCATGCTGAGGCCACTTCTGAATATATGATAGCTGTTGTGTCCGCCATAAACTCTTCAATTGAAGAGGACTGCAGGACTGTGATGCCAATGCACTAGCAGTGCTATATCCTTGGTTGCCCAGGTCAGCTATGGTTGTCAGGATGTATTCACTTGTCACTGTGGAATTTGTTCAGCACTGCTGTAACACAACTCATGCAAGACACACACACACACTCAATACCCCATCAAACCTCTATTACACTCCAAGAAGTAACATTCCCCACACCACAGTCTGAAAACGATCTACTTTGACTTCTACATCTGTCTCGGCCCTTGTCACTTGCACACTAAAAAAGAGTAATTAATTTTAATTCATTTAATTAATTTTACTTCTCATGTAATATGACATGATACACACTATATACCAGGGGTGGGCAAACCTGTCCTCAAGGGCCATATCCAGTTCATGTTTTTAGGATTTCTGTCTGTAGAAACAGGTGGGATAATTACTGACCCAGCCAAATAGATTAACTCAGCTGTACATGATTAAAGAAATCCTAAAAACATGAACTGGATATGGCCCTTGAGGACAGGTTTGCCCACCCCTGCTATATACTATAGTACAGTGTTGTTTGTGTACGCCATTGCCTCTACAAATACGGAATACACAAACTAAGAAGTACACAGAATGTTTTTGTTTATTTGTTTAACTGGCAGTGTTTCAATAAATGACACTTTACACCACTGATACAATTTCATAATAAAACATACACATGAACACATACCTGCCAATAGTCCATATTTTTGCTGATTATCTGGCACTGAAGGGGGTATGACTTTGTGGGAATGTGGGCATGACTGGTTGTATCTGGGCAGGGTTTATTTTGTCCTGATTTTGCAGTTAAAAATCTTTGTAAGTATGGTAATACAATCTTCCATACATAACCATAGTTTGCAACATTCTAATATAATTTCCAGAAACACAAGGCTGCTAGGTAGGTGCATCTATACCAGTGCTGTCTAACTGGTTGTCAGCAGATGTACCTCTGGTGGTCCACAGTACCAAACCTCACTGTCTTATCAGTGCAATGTTTGGTTTTATTTTTATCAATAGTTAAATCAATACAAGATTACAGTGTCGAATAAGCATTAAAAAATTGTTACAAAAACTGCATTCTAAATACACATTATAGCATAAACTCATCTCTTTTTTTTTTTTTTTTCCCCAAGTTTAACTCCTAATTATCAGTTGTTAAAATAAATAAAAGTATACACTTAATATTGAGAACTTAGAATATAGAAGTCATTTAATATTGTGTGTTGTGCCTTTAAGATTGTTTCAAATATAATGTAGACTTTAGCAAGAAAAATAATGAGTAAGTGGCAATGTTTCAGGAAACGTGTGGAACATGTTTAAAAGTAGGTAAGAGAAGCGCTGGTAATAAATAGTTTATTTTAGATAACATTGTAACTCATAAGTTTTGGAATTTGCTTTGCAAGGCTAAAATTATAATGGCAGATGTACAGCTCCAATTATTTTAGACATAAGATCTCAGATGTTATATCTAATTGCATACTAGGAAATAGAGTGCTATAAGAATGTGTAGTTTTCTATTTCAATAAACAGAATAGTTACTTGAAACATCAAGAGAGGTTGTGTGTTTCTTTCTGTTCTCTGGCCGAGATTGTATGCAGTAAAGATTCCTCTGTGTAATGGACTCCGTTATAATCCGCTGGTAGCATACTTTGGATTTGACATTTCTTTGGAGGTTCCGCTGAGATGGTCAGCATCCAATGACCCACGGAATGACCGCCAGATCAGAGATGGACACATACGCTTAAATCCACGTGGTGTGTAGTTTTCTGCTCTGCCTCTGTGTCTTTCTATAGTCCTGCCTGGTCTGTGTGTCGCTGTGCCTCAACCATAAAAGCTAATCAGAGGAAAACTTTAATGTTCGTTTTGTCTAAGGTATGTTTTGCATATTATCTGTTGTTTTATGAAAATTTGATGGTCAAAGTTTAATGTCATTTCATTGTAATCCATAAGAAACACAATTTGTTAAGGTATTTCATTGTTTGGGACCCAAGCACAGGTCCAGCTTGTATTTATTGTTGTTTCAAGTCATAGGTATTTTGACCATGGGTAGTAACCCATGTACAGAAAGGTAGAAATGTACAGAATCTGATGTTCCAGGAATGCCTATGGACATAGTGGAATATGTCCATAGCAAGGAATTTTGTGTAGGAATTGGTGAATTGTTTAAAAAGATTGGTTTGACCAATGATGGTACTTTTGATACAATTAAGACAACAACAGCACATGATAAAAAGTATGTCAAAATATAATGACAAACATAACTTAAGAGAAAAATACCACAGAGGAATTGATTTATGAATGTGCAGTGATTGCAGTTGTAAGGGAAGGAATTGGCATGTGTGAATGGAGAAACAAGGGCGCTGCAAGTGTTCGCATGGTAGGAGCGTATCAATGGAGTTCAGATGGAAATTTTTACTCCTGGTAGGAATGCCCAAGTTGTGATTATTGTAATCCTCCTAGAGACATTGTTTGTAAATCATGTCAGATCCCATGAAATGAAGGCTATAAGCCGTGTAATGTGACAAGAACAAAAGGGGTATTGAGAGCAAACCTCTAGCAGATGACGCTGCAAAGCAAGCTGCTGTAATGACACCGAGCCCTGTGAACATAAAAGTTGTGGCCCTAACCCCAATCCCAGATCTAGAGACACTCATAAAGGTCCAAGAACAAGCCTGAGAAACAGGCCTGGAAAAGGCTATGGGCAGAGAAAAGAAGAAATTAATGGCATTTGCAAGATCGCTATTGTTTGCTAAAGGCACTGTACCCAGTGATGGTGCAGGTACTGCATGGAAAGGCCCATGTGTTCAAGGACACCATGGTAAAGGACCTGGAAAGAAACTAAGTGACTCCTGGATTTGCACAAGCATATGTGTCTGGATGTGTGATATGTGCTTTACAAAATCCTGGTAAGACTGTAAAAGTCCCACCTTTCCAAAGGCTGCAGATTGACAGTTGCCAAAAATAACTGGCTATGAGATGTCCTCGTGTGCACTGACCTGTTTAGCCACTGGGCAGAGGCATGGCCTAGCAGGGCAGCAACTACTAGGGCAGTGGCAAAGAAATTGATGTCAGAAGTGGTGTGTCGACATGGGGTTCCAGAAGTGATTGAAAGTGGTACCCATTTCACAGGCAAGGAACTACAGCAAGTCCTAGAAGAAGTGGGTATCGCATCAGCCATATCGCTCCCAGACTAGTAAGTGGTTGGAAAGGCTGAATGGAAAATTAAAATTGAAAATGCAGAAATTAACAAAACAAATGGTTAGATTGCTTCCCCTTTGCCCTACTTCCCGTCAGGAATACCCCAGTATGGAAGTTAAAACTGACCCCATGTGAAATTCTCTTTGCAGCACTCTACAGACTAGGATGTTATTTTCCCCAGAAATTGCAGCACACACATGATGATTTGAAAGCATATATGGTTCAGGTAAACAAACAATTGACTAATATCCACCACAAGGTGTTCTCTTCCATTCCAGATCCAAAACCAGGATCCTAACACTCATCGAAAGGAGCCTGGAGATGGAGTTGTTATAAAGAAACATGTGAGAAAAACTAGAGCCGAGATTTGAGGAACAATACCAGATCTTATTGACAACACCCACGGCAGTGAAGGTTCAAGGAAGAAACACCTGGATACACACTTTGCACTTCAAGATCTTCAGACAAGGGGAATCTGAGTAAAATGTATAAGTACAAGTTACTTAAATGTCCAAGGAACACCAAAGAGTGGTGTTTAATGATATTTGCAGAAGGTATATTGATTGCAAGTTATTTTTTGTTGTTGTGGGCTGTAGGTGCTTACAAGTCTACAAAAGGAAAGTCAAGTCTGGAAGAACTAGACTCACAAAAATAGTAGTGTACAGATCATATTACATAATGAGAAAAATTCCAATATGAAAGTTCAATTAAAACACTTTCAAGAAATAAGACATGAAATATAAATTTTCAAAGGAGCATACTGGAGATGCTTATCTAGAGGGATGGTTTTCATGGCTGAACCCGGGCAATTGTTTCAAGGGTATAGGAGGATAGATATCAGGTCTGATTCATCTTGTTCTTCAAGGACTGTTACTAATCCTTATATATAATACACTAATAAAAGTGATGATTTGACTCATTAACAAGTGTATTAAAGCTGTGTTTCTCTTCCAGAAAAATTAAAGCTGCCACACCTGCCTTAACCACTGTACTGTACACCCCATCTGATGAGCGTGATATTTTCGGAACTCTCAGTACTACTGATATTTGTGATCAGTGCAGACACCTAGAATCTTTTCCCTGGATTCCACATACTCATTTCTGAAGCCTATACTTATGAAGACATACAGCACAATGGACAATCACTCCTATTGTGAAATAAGTGACATGTAACACTTCCCAAGCACACTGTGTCTTCTTCCTCCCTTTCCTTTTTCCTTCCCCATGAAATCCATAGTTAGGGTGAGATTCTATTTGCTACAGCCACAAAACCTGAATAAATCTATAAGATTTAATTATATAAATAAACCTTAGGAATTATATAGTGAAGTTGAAACAGGAGCAAAATAGGAACTAGAGACAAAGAACAGTTAGAGGTTATAGATAAAATTTTAATCAAAAGTGGGAACTTAAAAATTATAATACAGAAGTCATTTAATATTGTGTGTTGTGCCTTTAAGATTGTTTCAAATATAATGTAGAAGTTAGCAATAAAAATGAGTTAAAAGTAGATAAGAGAAACACTGGTAAGAAATAGTTTATTTTAGATAACATTGTAACTTAAGTCTTTTGGAATTTACTTTGCAAGGCTAAAATCATAATGGAAGATTTATAGCTCCAATTATTTTAGACATATGATGCCAAGTGTTATATTTCTTTGCATGTTAGGAAATAGTTTCAGAGTGCTGTAAGAATGTGTAAACTTGATTTCAATAAACAGAATACTTACTTGAAACACCAAAAGAAGTTGTGTGTTTCTTTCTGTTCTCCAGCTGAAATTGAGTGCAGTATTTAACCCAGTCTCCTCATAAAGGACAATGTCCTGGAAGAAAAATATCTCCCTTGTCAGATTCTGTCTTTCACCTTCTCACAACAGGGTCAGGATCTATTATCTAGAATGCTTCCAGATGGGGGTGAACTACAGTGGTTGTAGGAGGTGAGTTGGTTAAGGGGTATGGTAGTAGGGGATCCCGATGAAGTCACTCCATCCACTATACCTGCCTTGTTTTTCTGAGCATGCGCGGAGCCTGGCACATATGCAGTGTATTCTCCCTTGGGCTTTCAAGTTCAGCTTCACTGTGCCTATACTATCCCTGCACGTAGTTAGAAGGGGAGAGTGAGATCCTACAGAGTATTACTGAGGGCAACCTGCTACACCACTGCTTCCACCTAAGTGGTCTAGCAAAAACATGGAGAAGCATTCCTGAAATATACTAAATTACCGTATATACTCGTGCATAAGCCGAGTTTTTCAGCACATTTTTTGTGCTGAAAAAAGCCCCCCTCGGCTTATACTCAAGTCCCACTTACCTGGTCTCCGTTTTCCAGTCTCCCCCGCTCATCTGCAGGCATCTGCAGCCTCTGTGGATCACTGTCAGCCACCATTTTATTGTAGCCCGTTTTTGTGTGTTCATTGCACATGGAACAATAAAGTTAAATGAAAAGGAACCTGTCAGTCAAAGCTAAAGACCGGGACATTTCCATCTAGCCCCGCTGGTCAGAGACACATGTGAGTACCCTGACTTGTCCACTGCAATTATTTGCAGCAGTTTTATAAAGTCCAATATTTTCATTTTTTGTCACCTATTAATAAGTGTCTAAAGATTCTTTTGCATAACTGTGAAATCATTGAAAAGTCTAAAAACATCCCAAACTTCAAGTATAATAAGGGTTAAATCACACAAAGCAAATTGTATTGTTCTGTTAAAATGTTTCTTCCAGCAAACAAAATCAAACTTATCTTTATTTGAGCTATTCTATCAAATTCTATTTAGTGTATGTGCAGCATCTTTTGCATTACTAAAGCCTAAATTACTGTACTGTTCTGAACACTTAGGAGTAACTGCTCATCACCTTCTAAAGGCGAATAAACTTAACTGGCACATGTATTTAGTATCCACAGACTGTCTCATTGATTTATATATTAATGATCTGAGTTGTCTTTAGTGAATGTTATTTATATCTGTGTTCACCTATTAGGCTTGATACCAAGTGCAGAGGATTTAGTTTAACCATTTGTGTACAATTTATTAGGATATGGGTATATATTATGTACTTATAGAATTTTATTGATGTTTAATAACAATAAATTTTGATATATTCATTTACAACCTCACGTTTGTATTATTGGGAGCCCAGCGTTAACGATATCCAGCACTGTTTTTATTTTTGAAACTTACCAGTAGCTGCTGCATTTCCCACCCTAAGCTTATACTCGAGTCAATTTCCCAGTTTTTTGTGGTAAAATTAAGTGCCTCGGCTTATATTCGGGTCGACTTATACTCGAGTATATACGGTACCTTTGTAGATATTATCCCAACACTTCTGTGGCATTCTTTTAATTAAATTGCATAATACTGCTCCTCACAATGATTATTAGCTAGAGGCACTTGGTGATTATGTCTGTGTATATGAGATTATTACCGAATGTGCAAAAATTGTCCCGATTCTCCATGTCTAAATGTTGGGCGGTATGGGTAATCTACAATGTATAATAAGCACACAACAGATTTCATTCTTCAGATTAATTTTGACTATGTTATAGTGTAACACCAGTTTTGGACACAAGTTACTAAGTGTTTTATAATTATATTTATATGAATACTGTATACACATATTGTTTGTACTCCATTTCTTTAAAAAAGTCTGGAAGATGTGGCTTTGTGTCAGATGAGAAACATAATTCCAAACACATACAGAGGATCTTATTTGACATACCGTGTGCTCAATGTAATTGTTGTTGGGGGGTGCAAAATGGTCCATACATTATATATAAAGTTATTATTTTTATTTCATATATACAAATATATATTTTTGCATTATAGTTGCTATGATGATGCTTGCATATTACACAATATAATCACACTAATATTTTCTATCCTGATGGGCAAGGTTATATCTATTAGTTAACATTGATATGTAATATTCTAATTATTATTTCTGGCCATTTTAAAGAAATACATTTTTCTGCAACTTCTGTTCTTGTGCTTTCTTGTTAACTGGAAGTTTATCTCCATTCCAAGGCCTGGAAATAGAAAATAGAAAATAAGTACCACAAACTATTCTGTCATTGGCCATTTCCAAAAATCATTGTTCTTTTAATGTTAAAAAGTTTAAAATTCAAAACATCTTACTACCTGAACTTTATCTAGACCCCTTGAAGTGTATGGTTATCAGATCTACAACGTTAGCATTTATTTTTTAACACATTGAATAATTCTTACATGTGAATGTTGCAAAAGTGAAAATAAGATATCAGGTACATGTAAGAAAAAAAAAAAAAAAGAGTTCTACCGGTATCTGTAGAGGAGTTTAAAAAATGAGTCCTTGTTTTACATATCTGTCATATGAACTTGGCTGCAGTAGCCTTCAAAGTTGTAAGTCCAGCAGGAGACATGGTAGGCAAATTTATCCATCGACATGTAATGCATTTTCTTTTTTGTTAGACTTAATTGGCCAAGGGAGCGAGTCCTTTTAAGTGCACACTGGGTACAGTAGAATAGTAATAGTTATAGAATAACATGAAGCAGCAGCCGGCCAATAAGAATGCTTTGCCAGGCAGAATACCAGTGTATACAACAGAATTCTATATATTTAAATTTGTGTCTAAATACAACAAAGTGGGATAGAATATGTTCTTAGAATATGTATTGAAAACCATACATCTCAACATTTAACATACAAAATTGGAACAAAATAAGCCCCACTCTCAAATCCCACCCAGATACTCCTCAAAACGCCCACATTAGAGCAAAACGCTGCCTATTTTGTGTAAGTTGCGCCTTTGCAAAGTGTGAGATTGAGGACTATCCTGCCGAAATCGGGACATTTGGTATTTGAAATTCACATTATCTATTAAGTGATTTGTTATTAACTAACCCAACCTTAGATGGAAAGGTAACCTGCCTGTTATAATTTACTGAAAGTGTGTAAAAATAAGCCAAGAGAATAAGAAGGAACACAAAAATACATTTGAAGGAAGGAAAAGAAAAATGTTTTAATTCTTCTCTAACCTCCACTACCTAATTGCTATCCCTTTATTGTAGCTCCCCTCATTATCCAACTTGTGTCACAGTTTCCCTTAGATGTGTAATAGCTGCTATTGCTGGGGAGGACTTGCCTCTAAAAGCTGAGTGCAAGTAAGACAGAACCCGGATAAAAAGTATATCAATGATCACGTTAAGATTCAGACTGAATTCCTCTTTATAATTAGGGTAGGACTGTCCAGAAACAGAACATTTTGCATGAGTTGGTCAGCTTAACGTGTATTGCAATAAGTGTACATAAAAAAATAGTTTGAATAGCATTAATATTTTGGTAAGTGTAGAGGATCAGTGTTTTCTTGTTTACACAATGTGATCACACCTCTCCTGCATGGTAGAGTACAACACTTTTTAGACATGGATAATTGTATGCATTTGCCTTAAGTTTAATCTTGTGTTGCACCAGAATATCCTTGTTAGATAAGATTTGGGTGCTCTGTGGCCTACTCGCTATGTTGGTGATCATTATTAATGTTAGATAGTTCATATTCTCCAGGCATGTCCCGGACACTCCTGAATTCTGAGTAGGTCTCCTGGTAGAGTAGACCATTCCTAGTGAAGTGGGGGGGGGGCCCTCAATGACTCAATTTTTTTTTTTGCGAATCGTTTTGTTTTGGACATGATTGCAGCATTGTTTTGCAGGTTGTGGGGCTAAGATGATGCAATTTGCTGCATCCCACCCCTACTCACTTGTACTTCACAGTACCTTTGTTATACATCAATGCAGTTGAAAACTTATATACATCTCAATGAGAGCACATGTAAACACAATGAGATGCACAAGGAGATGCAGTTGAGAAGTGTTTGGCTTGAACAAGACTTCCTGTTTTGTCACAGATGCATGTTTAAAAAGCGCAAATTTAATGCATCTGAAAATAAATCTAAATACAATGGGGGGAATTCGATTGGCCGCTTTACTGCCGAAAAAACAATAATAATCCTGCGCTGAGCAAAAGGAGTATAGAAGATCACAAAAGCAGCTGAATCAGAAAATGGGCTGATTGTTGAACCCTTATATCGTACAAAACTAAAACCAAAAAGCACCTGACAGCGTTAAATGATCTTACAAATCTAGTTTAATAAAATGAATGATTTTAATAATGTAACATACATTCAATGCACAATTATAGAGACCGGTCTCATTTTACAAGATATAAAAAAGTGAATAAAATATTAGCAAACCAAGACTCTCATTGAAAAACGGCCACAAATGAACTTAGAACTGTATGAGAATTCACATAAAGACTAGGAGGGGGGCAATGAGCGAGACTAAATGGAGATAAAAGGTGGTAATGCCGATATATTAGAGTGCTGAGGTCCTGATGAGCTGGAAGCCCTGGAGCAGGATCAGAGGTGATGCTCTGCAGAGTGGCAGCAGCGTGTTGGCTGCGGAGGTGATACAGAAATACACAGGAGAGCAACAGGCTGCAGGCTGGTGAAGTGCTGAGGTCCTGATGAGCTGGAAGTCCTGGAGCAGGATCAGAGGTGATGCACAATGATCTGCAGTGTGGTTGCTGAATCTAATGAATAACGAGGTTGAAGCAATAAACTGCCAGAGGAGGAGATGTCCTAACATGTAAGGAGACCTGAAAATCTGGCACCTTAGTAGGGAGGCAGGTGCTTTAAATAGACAGAGCTCAGAGGCAAATAACCAATCAAGTGAATGCAGGAAGTGAAAACCAGGTCTGTGCATGCTCAGTTCAGACCAGCAAGTGAATGCAGGAAGTGAAAACCAAGGGAAACAAGTATGAACAGAGACCAGAATGAATGGTTAACCGATGCGATGTGTGACAAGAAATGTGCTCTCTGTATTGTGTGGCAGTCACAAGGATGCTCTGTGTATTGTGTGACAGTCACAAGAATGCTTTCTATTGTGTGGTGGTCACAAGAATGCATTCTGTATTGTGTAGTGGTCAAAAGGATGCACTCTCTATTGTGTGGCGGTCAAAGGGATACTCTGGACTGTGCAGCAGTCACAAGGATGCTCTACATAGTATACTAGAATTATCTCTATATCTTTATATTTTGCATGGGTCGCTAGAAAGCTGAATACTATGCAGATGGAGCTGGTAAATGTATTTGACCTGTGTTATGTACAGTGTTTACTTATTGCTCGGCTATCCATCTTTCTTGTACCTATACATTTCCACGATCATACCCGACATTCTAGGGTCCAGACAAGATACCAGCAGTAGGTTGTGAAAGTAGCAAAAACAAGTAGGAGAGACCAACACAGGCCATCCAGCCTTGTTCTTTAGCTCTCCTATTTTTGTTTCCTAACTTCTCTTGCTCTGTTTCTCGTTTCCTCTTTTTCTCTCATTTGCTCTGTCACGAATTGAGGTCATAGTCCTGTTTACACCACTCAGTGGTACCATATCACCGTGCATCTCCCTCCTGGTGGAATGCAGCATTCCATCCTGGGACAAGTGTTACTTCTGTCTGCAGTAATGGAGGCTGTCATCTTGGGTGAGACATTTGCTCAATATCCTGCTGAGTCTGAACACCTGATCTCATCCACCAATTGGCTTCATCTGCAGACTATAAGAGTCTCCTTATACACTCAGCACAGTTGATATTGGTTGCTACTTTAATCCTGTCTGCTGTATACAGATCTCAACCATCATCCTTCATGTGAATTCAGCTTCAACCTGTTTGCTGTTCTATTGATTTCTATGGCATTAAGTCTCTAAGTGAGGTCAGATTCATCGTGTATGCTGTTATATGGACTTTTACCATTAACCCTTTGTGTGAATTCAGCTTCATCTTGTTGCTGTTATATGAACTGCAAACCATTAACCCTTCGTGTGAATTCAGCTTCATTCTGCCTGCTGGAATAAATACTTTGCTTATTTATTTCTCCTGTATATTCACCTTCATTCTATCAGCTTGTCTACAGATTCCAGCTGTTATCTTCTGTGTGGATCCTCCTCTCATCAATCTATTCCTGTTTCTCCTACTGGATATCTGGGGTAGTAGGTTGTTGTTCTGAGTCATCCACGTTCTGGAGCCATTTCTGTGTCTCGGGGTACTGACTTCCAGTTCCAGTTCTAAACCAGGTTCTGAGTTGTCAAGGGCCAGTTCCAGGCTTTGTCTGTTCAGGATGTTGCCACCCCTGTATATCTTCTGCCTGAGTTCTGAGTCTTCCCAGTCCCAATTGTGGTACTATATTTGCCTGAGTCTCTGAGTTCTTGGAGGTACTGAGTCTCTGGTCGTGGGTTCAGGTCCCCCATATTCCTTCGTCCAGGTTTCAGTCCATCAGCTCCAGATTCCAAGCATTTATTTTAGTTCGGAGTCCAGTCCAGCATTCCTCCTCCTAACTTTCCTAACTTCCAGTATACAGGATTAGAGCAAGGCATTCATCCAGCCTCCCAGGTTCCACTACACTCCTGCTACAGCTAGCCCCAGGCGTTTCCGAGACGGATACCAGGAACCATATTGCCGTGACATGCTCTATCTTTCACCTTCCTCACTGTCCTATCCATATCCCTGCTGTGTTTCTACATGCCATCTTAATCGACTCCTCCTCAGCACTTTACATTTTCCTTATCCTTTCCAATTTAATTTCTCTCCACCTTGGGGTGCAGTGAGCAGAAGAATAATCTATCCTCTCTGAGTCCCATGAGAAGACAGTTGATTTTCATGTTCACTGTTTCCTGGTGAATCACTAGTGGGGAGAAGGGTTTTGATGCATCTCTCCTCTTATCTTCTGAGTTATGGTACTGCAGGATTCACAGCAAATATGCCTGTGCTCTGCTCTCATGTTTTACATGCCTGTGATAGGAGGTAGATCTTTAATGGCATGTTGTGTTCGAACTAACAAGGTTTGTTAACATTTATTATTATAAAAAGATTACCATATCTACCTTGGTCAGGTGGTTTTGAGAGATCCGTGACTACCACCAGGAAAGACTGCAGATAAGCCTATATATGTTAGATATTATGTGCGGGCGCATTTTATATATATAAAACTATTTTACCTTTGTAATAAAAAAAATTTTAATGGATCAATTTGATATGAGCTTATGTTGGTACCCACTTTTGAGGAATTGTTGGTAGCCTTATTTGGCATACTACACCATAATAGTTTTGTTCTGAGTCCATAGCGATCTGAATATCTGGAGCCATAAGGACTGGACATCAAGGATTCTTACTATATAGGATGTCGGGAATCTAATTACAGATAAGCTGTTTATTATTCGTTTTTTGGTACAAGGCCAATTCACTTGTTTGTCACACTGAGAAGACTAATTGTTGGTCATTTAATACACTATGCGTGGCGCTTCTCTCTCCTTTTGTCTTTTAGATTTATTATTATAATACAATGTTGGCAAATTTTCAAAACAGGACCACAACTTTCCATGAGCCAGCCTAATGTCAACAACGCTCAAGAACTGTTAAGAGACCTCAACAGGTGGCCAGTGATGCAAGAAAATGTAAGAGAGAACAGCAGTCTGTCTATGTTGTTACTGGTATTTTATTGATATACTGAAGTGGTACAGTCCTAACTCTCTATCTGTGTTTGCTCCACATACCAGTGCCATGCTTTGCCTACTTACATTTTAGATCTACCTACTATGACAGCTCTCTCCCTGTGTTACTGTGACTCCACCTACCATTGCGTGATGCATTAGCCTTGCCTACCACTGATGTGGTATGGGATAATTGTATGCTAACCCCTCCTACTTTTATGTTGGTCCCGCTTATTATTTATTATGTTCTGCCTACATTAGGCCACTTTTAGAATTTTTCCATGGCCAGTTTTAGTTCCCAATCTGCCCCAGATGAGGGCACATGACTTGGCTAAGAAAAGCAACATATTGTGGAAGATTGGTTTGTTAGCAAGTTCTTTTCGTTTTTTTGGACAGAATTTGGGAAATCTATAGGAGTCCTCTGTTCATGAACAGAATGAAAGCTACAACACATCTGCACTGCAATATCTGAACATGGCTTTGTTATCTAGCTGGGCCAAATTTAGATTCATGAATAATGGATAATTTGATTTTATGCTGCATTAGAAACATGAAAAACATGAATTTTATGCAAACGGATTGTCTTAGAAATGTCCTTCTGTCAAGTATGTATCATTTTCCTTTTCTGCATTAATGTAATTGACATAACACTTCATACCACTGATTATACTTTTCCTTGTAAACGTCTTATTTTATGAGTATAAACAGCTGTGTTTATGCCTCCATGAATTTCCTATTTCATTATAAAGTTGTCACCGTGCTGTGTGTGAGCGATAGGCAGTCCCAGGCACCATGGCTACCAGCTGGCATGGGAACGTTCTTCTATAATAAAGGTATTAGTCAACCAACTTACAAATAGTATTTATTCTTTTTAAGGTGCCAGGATAGGTTGCATTGTTTAAATACACACGTAGATATAATAAGTGAGTACAATCAAAGTTTTTATGCATATACATTATTGTGCTTTGTTTTATAATAAAATCAAAACTATGTTTGAGCGCATTCAAATCATTATTTAATAATTACAGTTAAAATAAAACTATGTTACAGATTATGTCAGAAATGTATATTACATTATATATTACCCAGATTCACTTGGAGCAGATGAATTTAATTCTTGAAGGCATTTTTATGGCAAACATATTTCCCAATTATAGCATGCGGAGTAGTGCTTTGATACCATTGGCCACTTATTTATGCTAGCTGTCCAGAAAAGACATTTTGGGACTTGTTTGCATAGGAAATGCATATGGGTATGCATATACATGTCTCCTTATACATGTAAAGGTGGAACAGGTTTGGGCAGTAGCAGCAATCATAGGCGGAGTAATGTAAGGCTATATTCAGGTAATTCAGACATAATTAGACATGGATGCACCAGAAGATACCCCATTTAAGAGGTTAATCTCTTGCAGGTGCTGGTGGGCTGGTGCAACGATACGCAAAGATGATGATTACAATGACTCAGGAGCACTATCTAGCCGACTTTGATTGGCTGATTGCGTATCAACCCCCTTGTATACATAAAACATTATTGGTGTGGCTATATTATATGAGGTCTCATTTGTCTATTCAAATTACTTAATTGCCATTTCTATTTGGCCTACTGTAGAAAACAAGATTCAAATTTGATTTTTTTTAAAAAGGAAAACAGATGTTTGTATTCAATTTAATTTGCATTCTGTATTTGTGTTTTTGCATTTATGTATGTAATTACATTTTGTGGAACCTACAATTTTTTTTGCATGTATTAATAACATTCAAGACTATATTCCCTCATGTGTATAGATATTTTTATATGATTATATTGTGTGTAAATAGGATAATGTGCAGTCCTGGCCAAAAGTTTTGAGAATGACACAAATATTGGTTTTCAGAAAGTTTGCTGCTCACAATATTGCCTAAGAACACAGCCATGAATAAACAATGGAACCAAAAGACCCTCCAAGAGCAACTTCTCCCAACCATTCAAGAACAGTTTGGTGATGAACAATGCCTTTTCCAGCATGATCAAGCACCTTGCCATAAGGCAAAAGTGATAACTAAATGGCTCGGGGATCAAAACATTGACATTTTGGGTGTAGGTGGGGGTAGTGTTTTAAGATTACAGGTGCACACCACCCAGGTCACTTCATATTCTAAAAAAGCTTATACATTTTTTCCCAAGTGCTATTTTCTCCATGGCTGTCAATGGCCAGTATGAGCTTCAAATAACCATGTCCTATCCCACTGCTGCTGTTTCTCTGTACATGATCAATACGTTCATTACATTTGAGCAATGACATCATTGAGCATCACGCTCTTCAATTTCACCACATGATGCGTGCAACTACACTGTGCACCACTTGGTTACTCCATGGTACAATGATCTCTTTCAAGTGTGTTGGTTATTTTGTATAATGGAAGATAATAAGATGGATATTTATTCAGTAGACAGGAAAAGGTTGTAAAAAGTGGAGGTGGTAATCCAGAATAGATATTTAAGGTAGGGGTTTGCCTTGGTTATAAAACATATAGTCCTGTAATTGTAGAGCACAATTCTATAGACCTCTTTTATTATAGTTTTCTGTAAAACCACAAAAAAGGATAACAGTTTTTCAGTATCAGCTTTAGCAATTGTTCCAGTTACAAACTGTGCTGAGAATGCTGCCTCATTTTCTTCTACTTGTCTTTAAGCAAGAAACAATAGATACAATCTCATAATAATAAAAATAATAATACAAATTTCTGGCAGGAAACACAAACACATATTTTCTTAAAATGTACATAATTGTTGCTTACTTGTTATACATCCTTGCAAAAGATCCTGGATGTCCTCTTTCAAACACCTAGTGCGAAAAAAGCATTATTAACATTTGAATAAAGTTGTGTGTGTGTGTGTGTGTGTATTTATAAATATATATATATATATATTGTGGCAAAAGCCCGCTACTGCAGAAGTACACGCGGACAACTTCTTCCTTTTATGTAGTTTTATTGTCAGGATGGTAAATGTTTTGACACCGTACAGATTTCACAGCATTTCTTGGAGACCCTAAACGCTAGCTAGACATAGCTCAGCTCTCTCAAGACCAGCCAGCTTCCCCAGCGTTGATCTCTCTGAACAAATGGCACAAACAAGCTTTTATACATATTACTCCTTCCCCAGCCTTAGCTTGATGGACAGGTGACACACCCACCTTCTCTTTAAAAGAAAACACCCATCAGTGACTCTGTTTGCCCAGACACACCCTGTCTGTTTGCTGAGAGGAAATCATGTAAGTTAACAAACTTTAAACTACACATACGTTTTTACCTGGTTTAATCTCAACCTAGGTGCATAACTGTGCCAATGTTTTATTCTGTTTGTATACTTTCTCTGCCTCTTGTCAGAAAAATCCCTCCCTTTGTTACTATATATATATATATATATATATATATATATATATATATATATATATATACATATATGGCATATTGGGGAGATGGCTCTCAGGGGCGCATGCATGATTTTTAAGGGGGGGGGGAGAAAAAAGCGAGAGCTGCTGCGCATGCGCCCACAGCTCCATTTCAGCAGCACTGTACTATACAGCAGCCGTGGCGCTGTATACAATACAGCACCGCCGGGGATGCTTCTTTGACAGCGCCGAGGCTGCTATATAGTACAGTGCCGCTATGTAGGGGCACTTCTTGAGGGGAGGGGTTTCTCGAGACCCAGAAACCCCCCTGCGTGCGCCCCTGGCTCTTACTCTGATAGCAGATTAAGCCGTATATGTGTCTGCTGCACCTGCGCAGTAAGCAAGAGCGCTTATTGCTCATTCAAGTTGGCCTATGTCTACATCTACATGACCCTCTGGGCCTTTCTGTGCTGCGGTTGCCTTGTGCATCAGATACAATAGTCAAAGCACTGTCTACTTTTTTGTTTGACATAGACATTATTAAATAGAACTTTTCCAATGAATTGCTCATTTGCCCCTCATTACATTAAAGTATTAACTTCATACTTGCCAACTTTTCCTCGTTGGCTTCAGGGAGATCCCGGGGGATGTGGGAGTGCGGGGGCGGGGCTTGGTGAATCGCATCATTTTGGTTATGATGACGCAATATTTGCGTCATTAAGCTCCACCCCCGCCACTTATCTATTGCGGGAACGAGAACCGGGAAGTTGCCTTGCTCTCCCAGGAGCCCGGGAGGTCTCCCAGAAATGCGAGAGTCTCCCAGACATTCCAGGAGAGTAGACAACTATGCTTAAATAAAAGCAGCTAATAAATCTCTAGAGACTGAAGTGTCTTTTACATTTCTGTCTCCATTACTGAAGTCATGTTGTCTGACCTGTCAGTCTTTGATTAAATCTTGGTCTCCATGAAAATGGCCACCTCCATGGGCATCTTTACATGGACATAGGACACAATTTCTGAACTGTCATCATGCCACAGATGGCGAAGCCAACCACGTCTTGTACTGGCTCAGCATCAGGGAGAATGCCAGATTCTTCAGGGAGTGAGGGAAATCACCCCTATTTCGGGGAGTCTCCCTGACATTCAGGGAGAGTTGGCAAGTAAGATTAACTTGTGAAAATAAGGAGACTATGGGCCTATATTTATTTCAATTAGCATATTTCAGTACTCATATTATTAAATATGAGCTGTCATCCTTGTGGCGGATCCCTATTTTTTCACCCTCAGCTATTGGAAGCCTAGTGGAAAAACCCTTCTCCCCTCCCTTTACCCAGAAGAGAAATGCTTGTAGTTTGTTGTAACTCCCCTGCCAAGAAAAAGGTTATGGTAATTTATTCGTTAGGCTTTGAATAGCCTGTAGCTACAATAAGTGGACACATCATGTACTTCCAATCTCTTTTTCACAAGCCTTTTTCTTTTAATGTTTCCCTGATGTCATTATCTTTGGACTATGTTGAAATGGTTTATGGGAGTTGTAATCTATTAATCTTTACTCTTTTAACATGACACAGGTAAGACATGTCAGTGGCGCACGCAGGGGGGGTTTCTGAGTCTCTAGAAACCCCCCCTGCGCTAACTAAGTGGCCACTGTCCTCTACAGCAGCCGCGGCGCTGTCAAAGAAGCGTCCCCGGCGGACGCTTCTTAGACAGCGCCGCGGCTGCTGTATAGGACAGCGCTGGCGAAACGGGGGTTTTTTTTGGTTTTTTTTTTGGGTTCGGCGGGGAGAAACCCCCCCCCCCCCCGACAATCCTGTATAGAGGTCTTAAAGTTCAAAACCACACATCTGTTCTCTTCTACTTGTAGCAAAGGGAAACACAAAATAGTAATAATAAATAGGGGTCAACAGAGTGATCAGAATACATAGCAACACAAGTCAAGACAAACAGCAATGGTTCATGCTGGCTTGTTGCTATGCAGTGGGTTTCCAGAAAAGCATGTTAAAGTCACCATGGCAATCAAAAAATGCTACTGCCACCTACAGGGCCAGAGAAGTAACCATTCCTACCTCTTTTCCAAATCTCTCCCTCTCGCCAGTACTTGCAGTTATTACCAGTGTAGAATGTGACCGCACTCATGTTAAAGGTTTAAATGGTATACTTCCAATTTTCCATTTGTATTTGTCTACTACTTGTCTATTACAAAAATTAACTCAAACTAATAACTGTATAAAATATTATTTAACAGGATTTTTGCTATTTACCACGATGGTGCAGAGATCACTATTTTTTACATTATAGTTGCTTTCTCTTCACCATAATCCATGTATAACCAGACATTTCCTGTCAATCTAATTCTGGTGTGATAATTCTCTCAAGATACAACATACTTGCCATCCCGGAAACTGAGAGGGGGCGTGACTTGAGGGCGGTAGGGGGCAGAGCCAATCGCAACATTTTGGCCCCGCCTCCTGCGAAACCGTAATTTGCATTGCGGGGGCAGGGCCAAAATGACGCGATTGGCCTCGCCCCGCCCCCTCCCGCCCTCCAAAATGGCGTGATTCACCGAGAATCGCGTCAAATGACGCGATTCTCGGTGATATTCAGGATCCGGGAGAAATGCCAGCTCGCCCGGGAGCCCGGAGGACTGAACCAAATTTCGGGAGTCTCCCGGACTTTCCGGGAGAGTTGGCAAGTATGAGATACAACAGTTGGGGGAGGGGGTACCATCAACTACATGGCCAGGTCTATAAAGTACTCAAAATATGCCTATGCCAATATATTCATCACCAGAATGATCTCTGTATTGTAGATCGGTCCCTAGAATGCTATCTTTAGTGCACACTGAATCACCACCATTTTTCTCTGTATTGTATATTGGTAGCCAGATCACTATTTTTATTGTAGTCTAGTTACTAGAATGCATTATTTATTACATATTAATAAGTAGATTATATTCTGCATTGACTACTGGCGATTGCACATTTTTTCATTTACTGTTATTTGAAAAAAAACACTACTGCTGTGGTTCAGAGATTACTTTGGTTAGATAAGCCATACATAATTTGCACAAACTATGCTTGTAATTGTTTGGCCATGATCACTTTTGTTCTGTATATTATAAAAGTATAGAATATCCCCTACTGTTCATAAAATATATTATAGGTCATTGAGAAGTTCTTTTATTAAAGTATAAGGGTCTGATTTAGAGATAGTGGCAAATTCTTCCCAACTTCTCCCTTCGTATTTTTACAAAAACAAAATTCCTACAGCACGCCTTTGCTGCGATTCATGCATATTAAATAAATTAAAAATGTTAATATCTAATTCCGGGTATAAATGAGACTGAAAAGTCATTACTGGTGCCAGTATATACAGTTACTATTACAGTATATTGTTATTGCTAATGATCTGCCCCTCCAGCAGTACAGAGGTTAACGATGCTCTTCCCCACACGAGATCTACTAATGCGTAATGAACCATTCGTGATAAATTGAATACATCTTCCAGTAAATCAGTTGGGAGACTCCCAGACCTTTTCAAGTGAATAGAAGAAAGCTGTGACTAAAAGATATCAAGCCAGTTGTTGAGTGCTTAATGGTATAAATACCATTATAATTGAAATCAACAGACCTTAATGTCCAGGCTTGTTGGAGACATGGGAAGATATTTGAGGCAGTGGTTTCTACTTTAAGATTTTTCAAGATTCAAATAGTACATACATTATGTATATCATTTTAAATGTTTGTCACTATTTTCAATAAATCTATATTTTAAATTAAACTGTATACCACAAACTTAGATGAGATCATGGGGTCTATTTATAAAGACCCCGCCTTTTCGCCACATTAGAAAATGCTCGCTAGCTAAAATTTATAAAACACCGGGACAGCTTGCCAGGCCAGTACAGTGTCTTACCAGGGTCCCTTGGCACATGCATGAGACACAACCGGCCAGTGGCGGAACTACCATTGGTGCCGCAGGTACAATGCACCGCGGCCCATGGAGATAATGGGGCCCACTACACAAGGAACTAGCAAGCTGTGTATCCTGGTTTCCTACTTCCCTGCACCAGGGCCCACAGCTCGCTAGTTCCACCTCTGCTCCCAGCTAAATCCATCCTGAGATGCAGTCAGTATTTGGAGGACCGGGGCATTGTTTGCATGAAGAAACAACACAGGAAACCAATTGTCTTCTCTGGAAAATGGGCATTGCACAATTTACGAAGGGGTTAACGCAGGAGAAATCAGTAGCCCGGTACCTCCCTAGACAGTAAGGAGAGGAAATATATATGCACTAATAAAAACTATGAAATGTTTATGCACTATATTCTCCTTTTAAGGTATTTTTCATTTAGAATAGTTTCCCGATCTGCTGTTGCAAACATTTAAATGTGTTCTTTTTGCTATGCATCTACATCTCTCTCTGTGAGATTCAAACTGTAAGCCCTCTATATCGTGGTCTTGCCACAATCTCTCACCAGTAACTCTGCAAACATGAGAACCATGTGTTACATTAATATAGCCAAAGGCAGGGCCGCCATCAGGGGAGTACGGCCAGTACTGTTGTGAGAGGCCCGGACAGACCTCTCCGTCTGTCTGGGCTCCCTGGACTGTCCGGCCCCTCAGTCTGACTGACCGTGCTGCCCCTTCTTCTCTGCGTCCACGATGTTGCATCTCCGCCTCCCAGGCTCTGATAGTCTAGGAGTGTGGCGCGGTGACGTCTTCACTGAGCGCCGCGCTCCCAGTGTATCAGTAACCAGGAGGCGGAGCTGCAACATCATGAAGGAGAAGGTAAGTTAATTAGATATTCATGTTATAGGAGAGGGGAAGAGGGAACATTAACCACGAGGGTAGGCGAGAAGGGGACAATAACTGTGTGGGGGGGCCTTAACTATGATTGGGGGGGAGGGGTACCTTAACTGTGGAGGGGGGGAGAGGGGGCCCTTAACTGTTATTGGGGGAGGAAGGGGGACATTAACTGTGGGGGGGAGAGGGGGACAGTAACTGTGATTGCGGGTAGGGGAGAGGGGGACAGTAACTGTGATTGCAGGTAGGGGAGAGGGGGACATTTACTGTGATGAGGGAGTAGGGGGAATGTACTGTAATGAGGGATTGGTAGCAAAGAGGGAGGGGGCACATGTATGGGGATTAATTTGTACTGGACCCCACAGTTTCTGATGGCAGCCGTGTCCAAAGGGCCTGTAAATCTCAATTAATTGACCCAGCTTTGGCTATCAATGTGTCAGTCTGTGGGCTTGGTAAGATGAGTGCTAATGTTGTTGGTGTGAGTGAAACTAACAAGCATAAAAAAGGAACACCCAGGCCACATATGCAAGTGCTGTTTATAAGATGGCAAAAACAGTTCTATGCACCCAACTACTTAGAAGGGTCTAGAGAATCAGCTGAAGTTGTGTATATAGTTAAGAGTGCATTATTATTATTATTATTATTATTAATTTTTATTTATAGGGCGCCACTAGGTATCCGTAGCGCCATACAGGGACAGACAGAAACACGATACAGGGTGAGACAGCCCAGTACAGTTAACAGAAATCACAGTAACTCAGAAGCTCAATGAACAGCTAGATTAGAGGTGAGCACCCCCAGCGGGGTAGAGACAGGGACCGGAGGACCTCACGGAGGAGACAAGGAGCTGGAGAGCAGAGTTAAGGTGGTGGAGAACAGAAGGAGAGGAGGCCCTGCTCGGAGGAGCATACAATCTAAGGGGAGGGTAGGACGGACAGAGACACAATGGTAGGAGGAGGGAATGGGGAGAACGGAGGCAGAGACGGAGAGGGGGGAGAGGATAATGAAAAGGAGGGAAGTAGGAGGGGGACAAGAGAGGGAGGGGGGGTAGGGGGAGACTGGGAGGAGGTCAATGGGTGGGGGACGGAAGGGCTTTAAGGAAGAGGTGGGTTTTTAAGGCCCATTTGAAGCTGGACAAGTTAGGGGAAGTTCTGATGGAGCGGGGGAGCTGGTTCCAGTGGAGGGGGGCAGCGCGGGAGAAGTCTTGGATGCGAGCATGGGAGGAGGTAACCAGGGGGGAAGAGAGGCGGTGGTCGTTAGCCGAACGAAGAGGGCGGGATGGAGCGTGAATGGAGATAAGGTTGGAGATGTAGGGAGCAGTGGAGTTGGAGAGGGCCTTGAAAGTAAGAGTGAGGAGCTTGAACACGATTCTGTAGGGGATGGGGAGCTAGTGGAGGGATTGGTAGAGGGGGGAGACAGAAGAGGAGCGGCGAGAAAGGAAAATGAGCCGAGCGGCTGCATTGAGTACGGAGCGAAGGGGAGCGAGATGAGAGCGGGGGAGGCCAGTAAGGAGGAGGTTACAGTAGTCCAAGCGGGAGATAATAAGAGAGAGGACAAGGGCTTTAGTGGCATCTTGGGAGAGGAAGGGCCGAATGCGTGCGATGTTGCGCAGCTGGAAGCGGCAGGATTTGGCGAGAGAGAGGATGTGAGGGACAAAGAAGAGAGAGGAGTCCAGGGTGACGCCGAAGCAGCGAAGTTGAGAAACAGGGGAAATAGAGGAGTTGAGAGCAGTGATAGAAAGGTCGGAAGGGCAGGGGGAGTGAGTGGGGGGAAAGACAATAAGTTCGGTTTTTGTGAGATTGAGTTTGAGGAATCTGGAGGACATCCAGGAGGAGATGGCGGAGAGGCAGGCGGACACCCTGGAGAGGATGGAGGGAGAGGAAAGGTAGAGTTGGGTGTCATCCGCATAGAGGTGGTACTTGAGACCAAAGGAGCTGATGAGTTCACCGAGGGAAGAGGTGTAAAGGGAGAACAGTAGGGGTCCGAGAACAGAGCCTTGGGGAACCCCTACTGGAAGGGAGGAGGGGGGGGAGACAGATCCGGAGGTGGAGACGGAGAAGGTACGGTCAGCAAGGTAAGAGGTGAACCAGGACAGGACGGAGCCGGAGAGGCCAAAGGATTGAAGGGTGTGGAGCAAGAGCGGGTGGTCAATGGTGTCGAAGGCCGCTGAGAGATCCAAGAGAATGAGAAGGGAGAAGTGGCCCCTAGCTTTGGCAGAGAGGAGATCGTTGGTGACTATAGCCAGGGCAGTTTCGGTGGAGTGGAGGGGGTGGAAGCCAGATTGGAGAGGATCGAGGAGGGAGTGATCAGAGAGGTAGGTGGAGAGGCGGCTGCAGACGAGCCTCTCAAGAATTTTGGAGGCAAAAGGGAGAAGAGAGATGGGGCGATAGTTGGAGAGAGAGGTGGGGTCGAGATGAGGTTTCTTAAGAATGGGGGATACAAGAGCGTGTTTGAAGGAGGAGGGGAAGATACCGGTGGAGAGGGAGAGGTTGAAGAGGTGGGCGAGGTGGGAGCAGGTGGCGGGGGAAAGGGAGCGAAGGAGGTGGGAGGGGATGGGGTCCAGGGGACAGGAAGACGGAGGAGAGGATGAGATGAGAGAGTGGACTTCTTCTCCCGTAGTGGGGCGGAAGGAGAAGCGGGAGTGGTGGCGAGAGGGAGAGGGAGGGAGGGTGGGGGGTGCATGTACTTCATGGCAGCAGAGCACCCCTCAAACACCCCACAAACAAACCCAGGCAGCAATGTAGAACCTTGATGGATGCTTAGCAAAAGGCTAAGCATCCATCAAGGGGTCAATAGACGAATAACATTTTCCTTTTACCCAAGACCCTGATGACCACCTTTCTATTCAGAGGGGGCAACTTCTACAACTCAATATATCTGTGTCCAGATACAGTACCACTCCTTCCCATCTAGTGCACACTATTCTCTGGTGATAGTTGACAGAGTTTTCACTAGATAGTGCAAACTTGAACTATATACATATAACACCAAATAAGAACTGATAGTGGGGTACCTAGCTTAAACAAAGGTGGGGAATCTTCTGGTAAAGACACTATGTACCAAACACATGGAAGGCTTTAAACCACCCCAGACTCCATGTTGTCCTTGTGTATCTCTCAGCTGTAGGATATATTATAAGTTTTGCTGTTTAGCCGTTTAGCTAGTCAACTTGCCATTGGATAGTTGCATAGTTCACTTTTTAATTCAGTTGTATTTGAAGGTACATACTTATCATTTAGTGGTTTTGCCTTATGTACTTCATTATATCATAAGAAATGTAAAATTTAATAAGCATACTGAAAAATGTCAGTGTTATTTTGGATATGATTTTTCCTAATTTCTGCTTTTATAATTTCATGAATTCATAAAATTCTTCATGTGACATCTCTCAAGCTCTATTTCTGAAACAATAGTTGACTGGATTTTCCAGCTGGTGGGTAGTCTGTCTGCAATGTATCTTAAACAGTTATGGAACCACATGCTTAAACTTTAGTATCAACAGATTACTATCACAACACTGAAGCTAATGCTAGAATATCTTACATATACAGTATGTCCTCAGAATCTCTCTAGTTCTTCCTCATAATTATTTGAAGCAGGAGAAAATGATGTAAATAGAACTTCATGTTTTCTGCTTTCTGGGTAATAATGAAGTGATTAATGATCCCAGCTTGGGTATAGGTGATATCTTAAACTACACCAATAACAAGAATCCAACATGTACCTTATATGTTAAAAAAAACTAGAATGCTGTATTTGTAACCTAGGCACCTGGCTAAAGCAGAAAATTTCAGGGGGGAGGAAGCTACATGCAAATGGTTTAATCAAAAATGTAATTCTTTATTTCCTTCAAATTTTTTTTTTTTTGCTACTTGAGCATGTGGTATACTTCTCAATATTACTGATTGAGACAGGACTGTCTGGATTGACAGATTCGGGAAGAGGTGGACATAATTGAAAGTTGTGCTTCACTAAAATATGGAAGTTGTTTGTTGAAATTGGTTGCTGTTTAAGTGGATCATGCGCAAGACTTGGGTCAACCGTGGACAGGGTTTTATTTTCCCAATTTTTTTTCTAAATTGAGGTTGTCTTTCTATACTTTCTAAAGAAAAATGTTGCTATTTATCATTTTAACCATGAGTAATGCTTTATTGGTTACCACCTGTAATGTTATTTAAATGTAGACTTGGGGCTAGATTTACTAAGCCGCGGGTTTGGAAAAGTGGGGATGTTGCCTATAGCAACCAATCAGATTCTAGCTGTCATTTTGTAGAAGGTACTAAATAAATGAAAGCTAGAATCTTATTGGTTGCTATAGGCAACATCCCCACTTTTCAAGCCCGCAGCTTAGTAAATCTAGCCCTTGGACTTCTATCTATATGTTTTTATTCCTTAGTGCTCAAAGAATAATCCCATAATAATTTATGCCACTGCACGCTCCATATATTTGTCAGCTACAATCCACCTGATATTCATTGACTATTGCTTTTAGAATATTAACTTTACAAATTGTAGAATTTTATCTTACTTTACAAATGAAATAGACATGAATACAATAAGTGACAGCTTTCTAGAACCTCAAAGGCTGAAGCCAAATCATATAACACTAGAGTCTTCATCATTATATTATTGTCAGTTATGCAACAAAACAGGTGATGGTTTCTACAAACTACAGAATTAAGTGTTTAAAAAGGACAATGCAAAAATGTACAAATGCCGTACTCACATTAAACTACATACTTACAGGAAAACGTGTTGCTTCAAATATTTTCCAGCACACTTCTGTCTTCTGCCTATGGCTGATAAAAAATATACATATTTATAATGTGTGAGTCATGCAAAGACATTGCACTGTCAAATGGAGCAAAGACAGGCAACATGAGATTTTAAAGCTGTTAATAGCAGCTCCATTGGCATATCTACCATGGGGGGTGCTCAGGGGTTGTCAAACACCAGAATCTGTCCATGTTAATCAACAATCAATATATACTGCATACAGATTAATAAGTGAGTAGGCGCAACTCATGAAACAAATTAATGAGTGTAAAGGCAGCATTCATGAAACATCCATTTTTATATGCTGTGGTATGTTGCATGGTTTACCTTTTTGTACACCTTTGGTAACATTTTGGTAATTTTTTTGACAGAGAATCTGTGACTTCACCTTGCCTCAGAATTACAGCAGACTTTTCTGAAAATCGCATAAAGCTGACACATGACAATGTTTGTCTTCCTTTTCCTGAAAAATTAAAATTAAAAAGTTATAATTTGCAAGATAAGAAATGTGTCTTTTGGTGGTGTTTAGTATAAACATGCAGGCTTTGCAATCATTCTAACAGAGAAGATATCAAGGGAACTGGCCTAGCTAGCTCTAGTCAAGAACTCATATTGGAGGAGAAATTTGATTGGCTGAAGTATAGACCCTAGGGCCGGATTTACCACTAGACAACCTAGGAACTTGCCCAGGGCCCAGCAGTCCCCAGGGGGCCCGGCGGCTGGTGGGGGCCAGCAAAAAAAAAAAAATATCCGAAAGTGTCCGAGGGAGGAAGAAACAAAAAAAAAAATCACATTGCAGCCCCCGACAGCCTCCTCTCCTCATTCCTGCTCAGTTGCGTTCCACTGAATGTCGGGTGTGACGTCATTACACCCGGCGGCATATTCACTGAGGAGCAGCGCGCTAAGGGGCAAAAAAGAAAACAGAACAGAAGATGAGAAAACAGAAAGAAGAAAACAGAAGAGAAGAAAGCAATAGAAAGGCAAGCAAACTAACTGAGGCACAATGGCACACTATGAAGAAGGGGAAACAAATTGTTTCAAAAAAATTATGAAGGGGGGGGCACTGGGTGTTGACTGTCTCTAAGACTCCCCACTCTCTCTCCCCGCCCCCAGCTCCGGTTTTAGATAGATAGACTGACAAAAGGTGCCAATAAAGGCGGAATAACTTTCTGGTACCAGTATCTCCAGTCCTTGATTCCCTCCTCTAAAGCCCCAGCCCAACTTCACTGAGAAGTAGACCTGGGTCTATCCCTTACTCCGCAACAATGGGAAATGATCTACTCAACCTCCTACCATATGTCAAACTACATTAACCACACAGAAATGCATCAAGAAAGGGGATCGGTCAGCGTTCTCTAGGATCAGGGGAAGGGTAATAAATGCTGTCACTATCCTCTTGCAGGGGTAAGCCTGAAAAAACCCCCACAAAAACGCGCTGGACCAATCACAGCCAAGAACAGTTCCTTAGCAGCACAAAGTGACGTCACAGAGTTCCCCTGTGCAGCGGCCAGTAAGCCGTGCATTTACATCGCTTCACGGAGCAAGCAAGGTTCACACTACGGTTGTTAGGATCCTGAAAGATACCTTTCAAGGAATCATCACACATGCAAAATGTGAGTGTAATTTGTTTTTATGTAAGGTTACTCCCCTCTACCCTTCCGCTTCACCATGAGTACTTTCAGACCACCAAAATGTAAGACAACTTGTTTTGTTGTATATTTACTCTCCTCTATACGTACATTGTTGTAATTATGAGCCACTGGTTCAACTGAGTGACCCCCTCCTGCGTGGGGGTTCCCTTGTGTTCCCCCTTGTTTTGATCTTCCCATTGTTTTCTTTTTCCTGTACCCCATACACTTTTCAAGTTTCAATAAAAACTATTGATGCAAAGAAAAAAAATTATGAAGGGGGACAGAGGAGTTCTGAAAGGGCACTAGGTATGTTGGTTGTTGCTGCTAAGTAAGCGCCCATTGATGCAAGCCACGCCCCCAATGATATACCCACACCTCCTTTGGGTGGCGGCACATAGCTTTCCTTCTACTCAGCTATAGGGGTATATGGGGGGTATATGGTAAGCTAAAAAACATAGGGGCCTCTAACCAGTATCTTGCCTAGGGCACCATGAGGTCTAAATCCGGCTCTGAAAGACCCACTTTCTTATATCACTGCTAGTAATATTTCATTTGGATATACTGTATTGTAACATTTTCCCCATGAAAGATGTTATTTACAGAATGTATAAAGTCAAGATTTGTAAGAAACATTTATGTTTCACATATCTACATATCTAGGTGGTGAGCACTTCAAAATGTTTTTTTAATGATAATGTGAAAAACTGACTAAAAACATTTAGCAAATGTATTTCGTGAATTTGAAAAACATATAGGGCTAGATTTACTAAGCTGCGGGTTTGAAAAAGTGGGGATGTTGCCTATAGCAACCAATCAGATTTTAGCTATCATTTTGTAGAAGGTACTAAATAAATGAAAGCTAGAATCTGATTGGTTGCTATAGGCAACATCCCCACTTTTTCAGACCCGCAGCTTAGTAAATCTAGCCCATAGTCAGATTGTAAAATGTGGGATCCAAACTGACAAACCTTTTTACTGCAATCCGAACTGCCCAACTTGACAAATCAAGTTCAATGCTAGAAGCTTTGCCAGCTTAGAATTGATTCATAATGCAAATCACATGTCAAGCAAGATTATTTTGCCATTGTGGAGTGTTTTGGAAGATCATGAAACTATGTTAGAAGTGGCTTTAAAAAGGGGCCCAGAATCCCCCTTCTATACCAGAAAATAAATACCTATTACATAAGAAGTAAAGCTGTGGCATGCCCTTTATAGCACACTACACTACTAGTGTGTGTACATATATTTATATGAACAAAAAACAGCACTCTTCAGTAGGTGCAAAAAGTGTTACTTGATCAGTGTAAACTAACACTTTTTGCACCTATTGAAGAAGTCTCATTGAGTGCCAGGTTTGATGGGGTCTTTTGTTTTTATTTGAAATTCCCCATTCAAGGCTACTGTGCACTGGTGCATTAAGAATTTGTTGTTCTGGAGTGCCAAACCATAGATATAGATATATATAGATATATGTAGATATATAGATATATACATATGCATTAGCAATGTCTGCTTGACTTGAATGGATACTTCTGCTTGTTGGTTGAATTGTGGGCCATATATCAGAGTAACAGTGAACACATGAAGACTTCAGGACTACATGCAGATAAGCTATAAAGTTTATGTTTCTGGTACGCACATACACCTTTGGACGGGTTTGGTGTATTGGCTTTAATCACAAAGGTCTATGCACTTTTTCTTGCCCTATATGCTTCTAATCACCCTGTCTCTGAGTCTGCTATGAGATTTGAAATACTCTGGGAAAAGTATTTGTAATATTGCATCTTTCTGGTACGCATAGTTTAGTTAATAAAAGTATAGCTGTTATTCTAACAGTACTACACTATGTTGACACCCTATCCCTTTTCTTTTAGATTTTTTTCTAGAAACAACATCTGGCACAACTGGGAATTGGCAGCCGCCTATACATCGGCAAGTGTTTATAAACTATGGACTACCTGGACAATTAATCATTATTGCGTTACGCGCCATTGTGTATCTTTGCTATGGTTTGTAATATAAATATATATATATAGTAATATATAGAGATAGATAGATATGTATATTCACACACTAAGTTCAATAGAGATAACAAATGACCATTACACTGCTAAAGTGTATCCGTTCTCTTTTAACAATGGAGGAAGACATTTAGTGGGCTGAACAAATCATCATGAAATGCAGCCAATCAATTCACTAGTATCTATTGACAGCACAGAGGAATGCTGCACAATTTAATTTATAATCATTTTCCGTAAACACATTTTTAACAGTGTAAGTGGCATTTATTATGTTCTTGAGCAGTACCTTGTGATGAAACAGATTTGATATGCTTACCAGGCTTAACAGGCACTGAAGATGCTCTCTTCAAATGCAATGAGGAACCAGAAGAAGGTAGGTTTACGCATATCACAGTGTGAGGTACATTTAATGACCACAAAAACCTAGAGACAAAACAAAAATGTAAGCACACTAACCTCTAGCAGCACAAGCTAATGTAACATCTTCCTCTTACTTTGTAAGAATATGCATATCCTTGCACTGCAAATTCCGGTTTAAAAGACTAGCTGAGAAAAGCACAATAGCAGAAGGAACAGAATAAACAATTTGTATTGCTGTCATTAGGGGAAAGAAAAGGTCTTAAAATTAGCTGAGAATAGAATATGTTCTGAATTTTCAGCAATTATAGCCAAATTATTAAGCAACTTGAAAAAAGTCCAAAGGAAACTCAGTAAGAACATTCTACTTCATCATAAATATGTACTATATCTAGACAGTAATAAGTTTTCTGCGTTTTGTGGACAAATGCTTATTTTAGTTGATCAGGAAATCTAGCCAAAATTAGTTCTTTACAACATGTAGGCACCTCAAGATTTGCATTTGCAGATTTGTGATGTGATAGTGCTAAAGTAGGGTTTGTGTGTCAAAATATTAATATTCTCTATGTGGCTCATTTAGAGTGGGATGTAAGTCAATCTTTCTTACGTAAGATACACATTTCTGTACTGCTCATGCCCACCAAAAATACATATGCATATGTTCGTATATACATTTTTTTTAGCATTAATGGTTCGTGTCTCCTTACACCTGAAGAGGCAGAACAGGGGCTGGCAAGCATAAGCCAAGTGCAGTAATGGCATGTTCCCTTAACTGCAACACAATTAGATGTGGGTACATCCGCAGATATGCTGTTTAGGAAGCTTATCTCTTGCTAGTACTGGAGTGAAGGTGCAGCAATACAAAATGATAATGATGACTTAGCAGAATTATTTAGCCGCTTTTATATTGAAAATTGATACACGTCAAGAAAATATTATATTGTGTATATGACAGTTGCATTGCTATAGTGTGTACAAATAGGGTAATGTAATTTTATGTTGCATTGTCAACCAGTATCTCTGTGCTGTTGTGGCCCTTTAAGTATACATACTTGGATCTTTGATGTAGATCTGGTCCAAATGCTACCATTTTTAAAGTGGATGTATCTTGAGATACATATGCCTGTAAATATACTTTTTTTATGGGCATCTTTTTCTACGTACATTAGGAGCGCACCTGGGTCTACCTCTAAATGAGCCCCTATGTATGCAAATTTGGCAGTTCTGCAGGAACACCTAAAATGTGGGACAACAGTAGGTGGATCAAGCAGGAGTCTAGGTGTACCTAATGTAACACAATGTACAAAAATACAACGGGTTATGGCATGGGCAAACTTGAAAGTATGGCCTTAAGTGCAAAAAGGAGGTTGAATGTATACCTGAAAATAGTGAAAGAAAAAAAGGTCGCTTCTTTAAATTAATGAAATGTGTACAAGTGTATAAAATCATTTGAAACGGCAGCCAAGGACAAATAGGACCAATGTGCAAATGCAAATAAAAGAAAAATGTTGTCCGGCGCTCAGAAACAAACAGAATTTAGAAATCACTGTGTCAGCATAAACATAAAGGAGAATTTTGTGCACAATATAGCTATATTGGGGTTAAGCTCAACTGCCGGACGTCAAGGCATCTCCTGTAGGTGAGTCCCTAAGCTAGTGATACAAATTTACATTCAGGGTGTTCCATTTCTAAATTCTGTTTGTTTCTGAGCGCCGGACAACATTTTTCTTTTATTTGCACTTGCACATTGTTCCTATTTGTCCTTGGCTGCCGTTTCAAATGATTTTATACACTTGTACACATTTCATTAATTTAAAGAAGCGCCCTTTTTTTCTTTCACTATTTTCTAGTTTTTTGGGAGTTGACCACTCCCTACAAAGGTGCTGCAGGCTTTATAAGATGGAGGTTCAGGGGAAGGTATTTAAATGGAACACCCTGAATGTAAATTTGTATCACTAGCTTAGGAACTCACCTACAGGAGATGCCTGAATGTATACCTGATCACAAGACACTACAGTTGGAAGTGATATGCAAATGTGTGAACTGGAAAGCAATGTAACATAAAGCTTTACATTGACAAATATGAAATATTTATGAGAAGCCACTTTGTACCATTACTTTTTCTTTTAAGTCACTATATTTATGGAATTTTAATTTTTTTTGCCAAAGGAGCAGTATAACATATACAATATACATGCAGAGTACAATGATTACATACACACCAAGATACAAGAATTACATACTAATAGCAAAAAGTCAAAGATCAAAATAAAACCCAGTGTCACAAATAACAGGTAATATAAAATGTACTCGGCAGAAGTGTTAATAAGTAACTTCCTTGGGATGGATGGTTGTAGGGTAGAGGGAAGTAGGGGTACATGTCAGAGGAGGGAGAAATTGATAGAAATAAGGTATGTTCAGGATGTTGGGGGTAGCCAGGCCCCGTGGTACGTGTAAGATGGGTCCCAGAGTTTGTGAAAGGAGACCACTTTGTTGGTCTAAAGGCTGGTGATATATTCCATTTAGATACAAACCCGGTACTGCTTATGACCTCTTGACAAGAAGTTTTTTTTTCCAGTTTCTGGCTATCTGAAATTTGTCTGCACAGGAGATAAATTTATCTATGAATTTGTCAAGGTGAGGGATGCCCATAAGTCCATAAGTGGTTAGTGAATGTCAAATTGATAAGTCCATTGACTTCTGCTATAAGAGACCGGATCTCAGTCCAAAAGGAAGCAATCTCTGAGCAGGACCACCAAATGTGTTTCAAGTCTCTCCGCCCGCCACATTCTATCCAACACATATTGGAGGCACAAAAATGTCTACATACCAAAAATGTTATGTGGACGGGTGGGAACAATGTACACTTGGTGAGGACCTTGTAGGAGATCTCCTAAATTGTGACACTAATGGAGACCCGGGCATGAAAGGTTTCCCACACTTTCTCCCCAATGGAATTTCCCAGGTCAGTGTCCCATTCTGTCACATGTGTGTCAGATGGAGGATTCTGCAGGGCGAGGACAGCATGATAGAGGAGGGAGATGACCCCCATGTAATCAGCGTTATGTACACATGTGCCGCTCGAATTGAGAGAAACGCAGGGGGGGGTGTGGATTTAAGGGAGATCTGCATAAAATCGTGTATTTGGTCATATTGGTAGAATTTTGTGTTGGATATGTGGTGTCTTTCATGTATATCGGAGAATAGTCCTGCGTCAAAGTCTCATATAATGTGGTGGATGTACCATGACACAAACAAATTACATACAATGACATTAAACAGAAGCTAAAGATGATCCGGCACAAAAGATCTTACAATGTAAGAGGTGTGGGAACACTTCATACATGAAGTAGTGGCAAAACATCGTTGATATAACTGTGTATGGCTATTGTAAGGCAGCAGCATTATTAGACACCAATAATAAACATCCATTGGTGGCATTTCCGTGCAACTACCAGTGGTTTGGAATGAGGAGAGATGGAGACATGAAACATGAACCAGTCATTCTAGAAATCTGAAAAAAGTCAGCTGCTGGAAACCATAACTGTTCTTCCCCATTTATCTTAACTGAACAATTTTCCTGTTCTGGTTCTAAAGAAGGCTGTGCTGCACACACACACTCTTGTGGTTATCTGCCAGCTTGGAGTAGTTGTGTGTAGCCCCATATTTTTGTTTAGCAACATGCTCACTGCTGGAAACAGAGCCAGGATACTTGTTCCCACCAAAGAGGCAGTGGAGCTTTACAAAGGAATAGCAGAGAAGCCAACAGCAATACTTCCCTGAGTTGTGGACCTCTTTCTGTGGGGTAGTATGCACCCCAATAACCAGACCTATCGCATAGCACCATCACAGAGGAAGCAGGGACACCCAATAGCTTGTGCAGGGACCACATTTTATGTCTCCAATATTGGCAGATTCCATAGTATTGACTACCTATAGTTATAGTTATACTTTGCAATGGGGTGTACTAGTATTTAAATAGAAGGCAGTTACTAGTAGATTTACTTCATATGGAAAATTATTGTCAGCTAGTATGGCAATTTTTCTTTGTGTCCCTTGTGTCTCCATGTGCTTACCTTGGAGTTTTACTACCTTTAACACAGGTTATGCAAAGATTAAATTTATAACACACATTTCTGTTGGAACACTGTGTGGAAAGATAACAGGATCAGAAACTAAAAAACTCACACAACACAGAAAAAAATGCTGCAAAATAAATCACTTAATATAACACAGATGGCAGAAAGATTATAGCTGCAAATGAACTATACAATCTAAAATTGATTTATTAACTGACTTAATGAACTTTTGCTAACCTAGAAATGCTTAAATGCATTATTACTATCAGTTATTGCTCTAAGATTTAGAGATCCCTAGATATGGCTGGATATACACTATACAAAATTTCTCCTGATGCAATATCTTTAACGAGTTTACCAATGACTAAAAGAAAAGTCCTGATCAGCATTAAACAGATTAAACACATTTTACACTATTTACCTTCAGATCTGTGCTCTTCATCTGTCATAACCATTGGCTGAAAAGATTGTGACTCTGCACACTCCATAGAGATCTATGGACACTGACAGTCCTGAGTGCATGCACACTGCAGAATTGGAACAATATTGTACCAACGTTGAATGACATTTTTAGTTCCATTTCAAAATAAAATGAAACGATAATCATTCATTGTTCCAGTGTAGACACTAATGCGACATTGGGCCGAATGCTTGTTTATCATTTGATTGGCCTGATAATTATATATATATATATATATATATATATATATATATATACATCAATATAAAATATTTACTATGGTCAGGAATCAAACAGCGTGATTTTTGTAGTCCACACTAAGAAACAGTTTACAAGTGGATCAAATACATTTTCTTTTTATTTAAATATTTTCAAAAAGCTAGAAAAACACAGAGACAGATAGGGGCCCTCTCACATGGGGACCATCTCACATAGATGACAACAAAAACTATTACAATAAAGATGTTTTGATTACTGGTATATTAACAGAAGGTATAGAAATGTGGTAGGATGGATATTTGGCTATAACTGGTATTACTATATTTGGTTGCTCTTGACTGAGAAATTTTATTGACAAAGCTGTATAAGAAAGTAAACTCTGTAGTTACAATAATAACAATAATCACGATCAGGATATTTTTGATTCTCCCATGCAGTGACAAATCTCCATTGATATGGACGTTTCCTATTCCATGGATATATCCCAATACATGTTATCTGGATTATATGATCTGGAGTCTGAAAAGACTTCAAACTCCCTAAAATTGTTCTTCTACAGAATTTGCTGGTAAACATGTAATATGTAAATATTTTAAACATCACTGAGCAGAAGTCTTTATTGCCTCTTTATACGCACTTACCAACAGAGATTATGATAAATAATCTGTAGCTATTCTGCATGATATTTGTAGCTTGGTTGCTAAGCACCACATGCAGTTAAACTCAATGGAGTGCTAAAGAACGAGTTAAAACACCAAGGGACTCACTGCTCTTAATAAGAATACAAATAACTAAGTTGGATAGTGAGATGCCACATGAAGATGGATGTTGTGGGATCTATTCACTACATGAAATACTGTTACACTGTGGCTTTTATGGCTTTGTTAAATATAATATATTGTAAGCATGTGAGCAGGGTTCTCTTACCTCTCTGTCTGTATGTATTACCCAGTATTGTCTTATTAATGTTTGTTCCCAATTGTAAAGCGCTATGGAATTTGCTGGCGCTATATAAATAAATGTTGTTGTTGATGATGATGATGATAACTATATGCAGCTGAAATTTAAGAGGAAGCTCATACAACATAACTAAAAAAAATGCTGAGTAGCACTTTTATTATATTATAACATGTATACTTTCCTTTTATTGTGCTTACACCTTTACTCTACATGAAATCCTTAAATTTAAGCAAAGAGCAGGCAGGATTTTTTTCTTTTAGGATAAGTGTGAGCTACCAGGCAACCTTCACGGTATGAAACTTATTCTGAACGCAGCTGTGCAGAAGCAACCACACAGCAAAAACTATATAGAAGAGATGTGAAATTAATTTGCTGTGTATATACGTTATTATGCATGATGATTCTACAAAATTTACTGAGTCAGTCTGAAATGTAACAGCAGACTAAACAATTGTGACTTTATTTGCCTTTCACTGGAAATGTAAATAGAAATTTACTACTGGCTTATGGTTCTTAAATTTAATTGAAGATACCAGCTGTATCATTATATTTATCTAAGAAGCATAGTTTCTAAATCTTACAGAGTAACCATAAAGTAATCATAAGCTCAGCTCAGGTTCAGTGAGTAAACAGTTGTTCAGGGTTCACAGGTACACCAGGTAGCCTGATTTCAGGGTACAGTGGGTTCTACTTTACATAAAATTTTTCAACTTTTTTATGCACAATAATCAGGGCAGGGCTGGCAAATTCTAGCCTAGGGGACAAGTCTCAACTCAGCAGCCTATTGCGAATATTTTAAAGGAATAAAATTCAGGTGGCCCAGTGACCGAACCCATCATAGCTCACTATAGGATCGACCCAGGGGGCAGAAGCCCTCCTACCCCCAGCACAGCCTGCCCCTGACAATAATAGCACTGAGGTCTGTGCACTATGGCTAGTGATAGGGTCAGTGCAGCACAGAGATCAATGGAATCTGTGCGAGCAGATAGAAATAGAATCTATGTAAAAGGATCTGTGCAATGGGGGCTTACAATAGGGTATCTGCAATGGGGGAGACATTTTCATTTTGTACAATGGGGGTGTAATTCTTAGTATCAGTTTCTGTTCTTTATATATGGGCAACTACACCATGGCACAAATGCTAGAAGAGGTAAGTTGTGGTTGCTTTGGAGAAAGGACAGGGTATTGTGAGAAATTAAAATTAAACGGAGAAGATCAGTCTTACTGCAGCATTTAGGATGGAGAATGGACATATAGGCGAGAGAAATCTAAGATAGGAGGAGGCTGCAGTAATCATGATGGAAGATGTGAAAATGGATTAGAACTTTGAATACATTTTGGGTATTGAAGGTGGCAGTGACAGGACAAGAGACTGGATGTGAATGAAGAAGAGTACAGAGTCAAGGTTGACGGCAAGTCACTGGGCTTGGGAGACAGAGGAAATTGAAATGTTATTGACGGTAATGGAGATTTGAGGGCAGGTGGTTACTCTTAGAGGAGGGACGATAATAAGCTCCTTTTTTGCACATGTTGAGTTTAAGGTGGCATTGGGACATCCATATGGAAATAGGAGAGATACAGTCATGGGCAAAAATTTTGAGAATGACACAAGTATTGGTTTTAACAAAGTTTGCTGCTTCAGTGTTTTTAGACTTTTTTGTCAGATGTTGCTATTGTATACTGTAAAATTACATTAAGTTTATGCAAAGAGTCAAAATTTGCAGTATTGACCCTTCTTTTTGAAGACCTCTGCAATTTGCATGCTGTCAATCAATTTCTGGGCCGCATACTGACTGATGGCCGCCTATTCTTGCCTAATCAATGCTTGGAGTTTGTCAGAATTTGTTGGCTTTTGTTTGTCCACCCGCCTCTTAAGAATTGACCACAAGTTCACAAAGGGATTAAGGTCTGGCCCAAACTTTCGATGTTTTGATCCCCAAGCCACTTGGAGCACCTTGCCATAAGGCAAAAGTGATAACTATCATGCTGGAAAAGGCATTGTTCTTCACCAAACTGTTCTTGGATGGTTGGGAGAAATTGCTCTTGGAGGATGTTTTGGTACCATTCTTTATTCATAGCTGTGTTTTTAGGCAAAATTATGAGTGAGCCCACTCCCTTGGCTGATAAGCAACCCCACACATGACACAGGACTGATGATAGCGCTCAACTTTCCTTCTCCGGACAAGCGTTTTTCCAGATGCCCCAAACAATCTAAAAGTGGGTTCATCAGAAAAAATGACTTTACCCCAGTCCTCAGCAGTCCAATCCCTGTACTTTTTGCAGAATATCAGTCTGTACCTGATGTTTTTCCTAGAGAAAAGTGGCTTCTTTGCTGGTCTTCTTGACACCAGGCCATTCTCCAAAAGTCTTTGCCTCACTGTGCGTACGGATGCACTCACACCTGCTTGCTGCCATTCCTGAGCAAGCTCTGCACTGGTGGTGCCCCAATCCTACAGCTGAATCAACTTTAGGAGACATCCTAGCGCTTGCTGGAGGTTCTTGGGCACCCTAAAGCCTTCTTCATAACTATTGAACCTCTGTCTTTGAAGTTCTTGATGATCCGATAAATGGTTCATTTAGGTGCAATCTTACTAGCAGCAATATCCTTACCTGTGAAGGCCTTTCTGTGCAAAGCAATGATGACTGCATGTGTTTTCTTGCAGATAACCATGGTTAAGAGAGGAAGAACAATGATTTCAAGCACCACCCTCCTTTTAAAGCTTCCAGTCTGTCATTCTAACTCGATCAGCATGACAGAGTGATCTCCAGCCTTGTACTCGTTAACACTCTCACCTGTGTTAATGAGAGAATCACTGACCTGATGTCAACTAGTCCTTTTGTGGCAGGGCTGAAATGCAGTGGAAATGTTGTTTTGGGGATAAAGTTCATTGTCATGGCAAAGAGGGACTTTAAAATTAATTTTAATTCATCTGATCACTCTTCATGACATTATAGTATATGCAAATTGACAACATAAAAACTGTGGCAGCAGACTTTGTGAAAAATAATATTTGTGCCATTCTCAAAACTTTTGTCCATGACTGTACAGTTGATCACACAAAATAATAGAGAAGTAGAGAAGTCTAGGGAGGAGTGGTAGATTTGGCTGTCGTCAGCATTGAAGTGGTACTGGAGACTGAATGAGTTCACCAAGAAAAGATTTGTATATTGAGTAAAGTACAGGGCTGAGAAAAGAGCCTTGTGGGACTCCTAAAGTGAAGGAGAGACACTGAAGCAATATCTGGATTGGAAGAAGTTTAACCAGGAAAGAACTGCATCATGAAGGTCAATTGAGTGAAGGGTGTGCAAGGGAAGAGTGGTATCAACATTGTTTAAGGTGACAGAGCGGTCCAGGAGGAGTAATATGGAGGCGTAAACTTAGACTTTTCTGTAAGTAGATCACTGATCCCTTTTGTGAGGGCAGACTCAGTGGAATGTAGGGTGCAGAAGCCTAATTATAGAGAGTTTAGATAGAAGTGAAAGGAAAGAAAGCTTTATAGGCTGTATGTTATATAGAAGATGCTCAACTAGTTTGGAGGTAAAGGGTAGGAGAAAAATTGGAACTTTATCACATGAGATCTATACATGAGATCACTGATGACATCACAGTGAGTGACATAACAGATCATCAATGAAATCGCTGCTGACAAAAATTACAATAGGTGACATAACAAAAGGTGACAGCATAGGTTACATGAGTTGACTTATGACTATTGGTGACAGGTGACATTAAAATGTTTCACATTATTGATGTCATAAAAATTTATAGCATTACAGAGGGTGACATGACTAATGACACCCCATTGGGTGACATCACTGAAGAGAAAATAATATATATGTATATGTATCATGGCTGACTTCACTTCTGATCAAGAGTAACAGATGATATCAAAAATAGATTACATAACAACTAGTGACACCCAATATCATACAAATAGGTAAAATCTGAATTAATGATGATCACTAATAAAATCAAAATATATTGCATTATAACAGTTGACATCAGTAATGATATCATGATCGGTGACATCGCCAATAATTTTTCTGATGACGTCAAGAAATAATTTGAACATGTAGTATTGACATCACAGTGGGAGATATTAAGGGGCATATTCAATTAGGTCTGTGATTGCGGTAATACGCGGAATGCGCATTACTGAAGGTTGTATGGTACCTCAACAGTGCCCCTTTCCAGCATGTTACCACGATCCTGGGGCCTAATTGAATATGCCCCAAATTATGGGATCACAATAGGTAACATCAACGATAACTTCCCAAAAATTGAGATAAAAGCATGGCATCATTGATGGCGTCACAGATTACAATGGGTTAAATCAATGATGACATCAATGAGCTGGTCTTTTTAATGGTTTGCATATTGAGTGGAAAACGCAATCCTTCACTGCCACAACTAATTACATTACAAGGTGATGTCATCACAATTGATGACTCTTGTGATTACATTACAATGAGTGATACAAGTGAAATCACAAAGAAAGATATTGCATCAAAGATATTGTTTCAATGTGGTTGTCTTTTTTGGTAATTTTCATGCTGAGTTGTTTTTAAGATTATAATCCTGAAATACTAGCACTAAGAAAAAAATGATAGACACAAAAGATATATAGAAAAATATTTTCTTAACTTCAGAGTAGTCTTGGTAACCTGTTACATCTGACAAAGGTTGGAATCTGGGTTCATCATTGACTCATGGGGTTGCCATGCAGATTGAAGGGTGTATTTATCATATGGAGTTTTCACCAGAGGTAGGGCTTCTCCTTATTTACCAAGTCCCGATGCTGGCAATAGCGATCACTGGGTATCGCTGCAATTGCCTTTGTCGGACGCCTACAGCGATAGCTTCTCCCATGGGAAAGTCTATTAAGAAGGATCACAGCGGTACCTGTCTCAGGATAGTGATTGTGCCGGCGTTATAGGAAATATATGCTTTATTTAATTAATTTTTTCCATTTAAAATTATTTTGAAATGGTAAAAAAAGATGTTATTAATATTTTGCCATTTATTTTTCTTTTTTTCTCACTCTCTTTGCATCTATTACTGGACCATGTTTCCAGTGCAGTGCGCATGTGTGACCTGGCCATGCCGGGTAAAAGTTCTACTTACCTTTGGTCTGGTGTAACCCTGAAGGCTTTTTCAAACTAAAAGCATTGTTGTTGATGCCCTTTGCCCTGAACTACGTATTTGTTTGAATGAAAGTTCACAAGGAGAAAAAACAACAACACTGCTTGTGTAAATCAGACAAGCGATAGTAGCAGTAGTAAGGGACTGTTGGAGCCTTCACGTAGACCTGCTGAACAAGGATAATGAAATACCAAAGGTAAGTACTTTGTCAGGGCAGTAATTTTTGCTCTGGAGAGAGCATGGCACGTAAGGAGCTGACCCTATGGAATGCTCATTCCAGGGCCTTATCAACCAATAGGCAGATCAGGCTGCAGACTGGAGCATTGGGACCTGGGGAACACAATTTTTTTTTTATTATTAATGTGTCTGCGCACCTGGAGTCACCCATTGTGCTGATTTGGCACGCTGCTGTTCCCTCCCTCCTCCTTTCCTTTCCTCTTTTCCTCCCTCCTCCCCCCTCCTCCCTGGCTGTCAGGCGTGATGTCATCATCACATCCGACAGTGTCAGTGAGGAGCTGCGGTGACGACGGAAAAGAAGATAGGTAAGTAAAGATTTTTGTGTGTGCTAAGCAGGGACAGAGAGAGTGTGCTGAGCAGGGACAGAGAAAGTGTGCTGAGCAGGGACATAAAAGGTGTGCTAAGGGGGGACAGAAAAAGTGTGCTGAGCGGGGACTGAGGGTGTGCTGAGGGGAGGCAGAGAGGGTGTGCTGAGGGGAGGTAGAGAGGGTGTGATGAGGGGAGGCAGAGACGGTGTGCTGAGGGAAGACAGAGACGGTGTGCTGAGGGAAGACAGAGAGGGTGTGCTGAGGGGAGTCAGAGAGGGTGTGCTAAGGGGGAGTCAGAGAGGGTGTACATATTAAAAGATAGCAATTTTAATTATATCCTCCACCTCACCCAGTTTAAGTGCTTATTAGAAAAATAACATGTAATCCAGACAGGTATTTCTGTACAATGAAGAGAAAAGCAGAAAAATGTCAGCTTATGGAGCTAGTGTAGAGAGGAGCTACCCTTGGGTCGGGATCCCAATTCAGGTGTCTTTATTGTCAGATATGCCATACATGTTATTGAGAATCACCCCAAAACATTGTAACAATAATAATAATGACCCCTGCTAAAAAAAATGTTTGCGCACCACAAGGACTAGTGGATAGGAACTCAAGAAGAAAATGAAACATTGATTATGATGCTGGGCTTATTATAAAGTGCTAATGTAGTGGAACAAATGCTTTTCATTTAGAAATGTTGCCACTGTTGCAGGAAGTTAAAACAACTAAAACTCCAAATTGACATTTTCAAATATAAATCAAATTGAAACTCATTGTTCAGTATTAAGCTGACTTTTCACTGCAGTTCTGTTAAAAAAAAGAAAAGTATTAGCTCCTGGGAAGCCTAATCTTACAACATTTCTTAAAATACTGCAAAAAAACACAGCCCCCAATGGAGTAAAGCAACATCCCCATATTGTATGGCAATGACCTTAGACTGATTATGGTATCAAAGTATCATAGTTGTAGTGTAGCTAGAACACTGACACCGAGCTGCATCACCTGTGCATAGACCCATCTCCTACATCTGGTAGGGCAGGAGCCAGCTAAAATCTGCTTCCCCATGGGAAGTAATGGAGAGGCTGCCCAGGATGGGATACCAGTCAACTTTCTCACACCTTTAATGTTTGCTCTGTCTAGTCGGCACTGTAATTCTAACGTTTTTTAGTTTTTGAATAAAGTTGGGACTATAACAGTGATTTTTTTTCCTGTGTAGGGTAGGCCAGGAAACACTTAAGACAAAATTTCACCTGTGAAATATACAAAGATTTACAAACAAATGAGAAACGAGAACGTTTCACTGATCGGTTTTCAAAAGTTTATTCATCTCTACTTTTTGAGGGACACTGCTCAGTCTGCTTACCTAATGTTGTTGGGCATTTTAAGGGACTTAATAATTTTATTTTTTGCTGACCTGCATGCCTACCTGTGGGTATTTTGAGAGGCCCTTGGTTGGGGCCCCTTCAGAAGTTATGAATAACTGTGAAAAAATTCCTTTGTTATTTTAGCAGATAAATCTTTGTATCACATGATTTGCTGGTGGAGGTATGTCTGATGTGCTATGACTTTGTGCTATGCTAATTATCACTCTCCAGTGAGCCACTTTTTATTGTACAGAAATACATATATATCTGTGTATGTCCGATTCCACAGACGATAGTCACTACGACTAAAATGTGGGTATTAACATTTTTTAGCAGACTAAGAAATTGCAAATCACATCGCTGGCTTCAATAATTACTACAGCTTTCTTTTCATGTTAATATTATGTTCAGCAACTTGACAATTCTAGTATGTACAGTATAAAGATATAAAGAAAAATTGCACAGTCTGGCAAACCACTCTCATTGCAAAGCTTGCCAAGCACATAAAAAAATTTTTGTATCTGAATTAACGTTTGCATTTTTTTTTTTTACAAGCACATCAATATACAATTGGTACTTGGGAAATTGAATTTTGAATACACGAGAAAGGACACATCAATTTGATCACTTTCGGATGAAAATTTTCTACTAATATATGATTTTAATACACTCAAATCGGCAAAAGGAAAAATAATCTTATTGTCATCAACATGCCGATTCTTTAACAATATCATGGGTGGTATTCTATAAATATATACGTTAACACCATTTTCTCTTTTAAAAAAAGGCTTTATTAAGTATATAAACATATCCTTTATTGTCCTTCGTGGTTAAAAATTTTTATTTTCTGTGTTTTCTTAATACACTGTATAGTCTTTCTCCATTCTTTTATACCAGATAATTTTCTTCTCTTTCAATGTAGAATGCTAATTTGTTTGACAATAAAGTTATTTTAAAAAATGACTTTTCTATTAGTGTAACTTTTGATTGTGCCATAAACCATGCTCACTCTTTTTTACTCATTAACATAGAAAGAGACAGAGGCTGTATAAATGGCAGTAGAAAGTTACAGACCATGAAACACAAAGGAGGACAATCTTACAAAAAGTTAAGGTAAAATGTGTCATGATCTGCCACCTGCAGCTCCTGTCTGCCAAGTACTATGCTGGACTTTTGCATTTATATGTATCCAGCTTGCAGTACCACTGTCCCACCAAAGGGGCCACTATGGTACTTGGACTGCTCTTCTACTTGGCAAAGCTAAGCTTGTTACTGCAGGATGCATAGCACCTGTCCATGGCCTATAAAAGCCTGCCTGTCCCAGCAGTTTTTGCAAGTTTATCTGTTGCCTTTACTGCTGCTGGTTTTCCTGTGAATGTATCCTGACTGATTTCTTGGTTTTGACCTCTGCTTGGCTCCTTGTTTTGCACCTCATCTTATGATCCAGATTCAGCTTTGTTGTGGCTTGTCTTCTGCCTCCTCCCTGGTATCGTGGTGGACCGTGTGGCTTTGACTTCTGGCTTGTTTGAACCTTCAGCTTTACTGTGTCTGCATTCCATCGCACCATTAGCAATCCTACACTCTGTGACATATCCTACTCCTGTGTCTCCATTCCACTGCACCACTCGCAATCCAACATATACACTCTGTGGCATAACCTACTCCTGTGCCTGAATTCCACTACGCCACTAGCAATCCAGAATCTACAGTCTGTGGCACATCCAGATCCTGTGTCTGCAGCTGTTACACATCTGTGTCATCATAATCATCATCATTTATTTATATAGCGCCACTGATTCCGCAGCGCTGTATAGAGATCATTCACATCAGTCCCTGCCCTATTGGAGCTTACAGTCTAAATTACCTACACACGCAGAGAGAGAGAGACTAGGGTCAATTTTGAAAGCAGCCAATTAAACTACTAGTATGTTTTTAGAGTGTGGAAGGAAACCGGAGTACCCGGAGGAAACCCACGCAAATACGGGGAGAATATACAAACTCCACACAGATAAGGCCATGGTCGGGAATTGAACTCAAGACCCCAGCGCTTTGAAGCAGAAGTGCTAACCACTTAACAGGTAGCCATGGAGGGCAACAATAGCATGACTCAGCTAAAGAAGGATGCATGCAATTTCCCAAAAGCACATTCAGTGTTCAGTATTCAGTCAGTAGTTCTCAAAGTTTTTCAGTTCGCGGCACCCTTAGAATCTCCATAATTTTTTCAAGGCACCCCTCCAAAATAATTACAGAGCAGTCCTGTTTTATAAGTAGTTAGGTCAAAATAACATAAGTATTTAGGTCAGGACAGAAATGCGTAGTAAGTTGTTTGCAAAAATAATACACATAAATCCAAAGGAAAAGAATTTTTTTATATATTTTTTTCAATTATATTTCTGTCAAAGAATAATTTACAGCTAATATTAAGAGGAATCAGATCAAACAAAATAAAAACGTACAAAAATCATCACTCTGTGCCCCTTCACCTTTACACTATGTCTGTTCATCCACACACTCTGTGCTCCCCTTCATCCACACACTCTGTGCGCCTCTTCATCCACACACTCTGTGCTCCCCTTCATCCACACACTCTGTGCGCCCCTTCATCCACACACTCTGTGCGCCTCTTCATCCACACACTCTGTGCTCCCCTTCATCCACACACTCTGTGCTCCCCTTCATCCACACACTCTGTGCGCCCCTTCATCCACACACTCTGTGCGCCTCTTCATCCACACACTCTGTGCTCCCCTTCATCCACACACTCTGTGCGCCTCTTCATCCACACACTCTGTGCGCCCCTTCATCCACACACTCTGTGCGCCTCTTCATCCACACACTCTGTGCTCCCCTTCATCCACACACTCTGTGCGCCTCTTCATCCACACACTCTGTGCGCCCCTTCATCCACACACTCTGTGCGCCTCTTCATCCACACACTCTGTGCCCTCCTTCATCCACACACTATGTGCGCCTCTTCATCCACACACTCTGTGCGCCCCTTCATCCACACACTCTGTGCGCCTCTTCATCCACACACTCTGTGCGCCCCTTCATCCACACACTCTGTGCTCCCCTTCATCCACACACTCTGTGCTCCCCTTCTTCCACACACTCTGTGCGCCTCTTCATCCACACACTCTATGCGCCTCTTCATCCACACACTCTATGCGCCTCTTCATCCACACACTCTGTGCGACCCTTCATCCTCACTCTGCCCCCTCCTTCATTCTTTTGCCCCTCCATGGCTGTTTCCTATCACCATTTTCCTTCCGTTTCTTTACTTACCATACTTGGCCTTCTTTCTTCTATTTCTTCTGATTTCTCTTCAGTCTTCTTACCAATCGGGCGGCTCCCCGAACCCAGTATCCTCCTCTCTCTTGCTGCTCCTCACTGAATATGTTGGACGTGATGACGTCACGCCCGACATTCAGTGAGGAGGGAGGAGGATGCTGGGTCCCGGGCACAGCCGGATTGTTAAGTTGTTTATTTTTTTTCCCCTGGCCACAGCACCCCTGTTACAGTGCCGGGGTGCCGCGGCGCACACTTTGGGAACCACTGCATTAAGTTACAAAATATAAGGGAGTTAAAAAAACAGCAATATTTGTATTTTAGAGTGGGCACTGCACAAGTCCATTTCTGTAAAATGGAGGCGGTACAGAAAAATGTATGGAAAAAGGGTAAAAATATATAAGGTTTGAATGGAAGAAGAGTTGGCGTTAATGGGTTATTATGGTTTAAATCATATTGACTTCTCATTGTAACCTTTGCCAACTTTTGGTCCAACATACAATTATGTAAAGTGTACAGTAATATGTAAATGTGTTTCTGCTGGACTTTATTTGTAAATCCTAACTCTTATATTTATCACCACTATTGTATAAAAGTAATACTGTATATATTTATCTATTATATATCTATAGCTGTATTACTATCACTTACATATTGTAGAACTCAGACATTTCTGCGCTGTTAAAGTCCTTTACACCTAAAAATCGGATAGTGGAGTAGTTGATTTGAAGAGCCTGTAAATACAGGGGTAATATTGTCAATGAACTTACACCAACCGTTGCACACACATTTCTCATATGCTTTGTCCTTTCTACGAGTTAATTAACTTAATGTTTGTGATAAAATGTCATTGTAAGTGCATATGTTTATTATTTAATGAGGCAATATTACCTACTTTAAAAATCAACAGTTAGTCTTAAATACTCAACAAAACCAGTACTTATTCTATTTACGTCATAATTACATAATTCATATCATTTGTTGTAAGGCATTAATAAATGAGTATTGCAGGAATGTCTAATGCATTATTTGGTAGGTACAGTTTTAATGCTTTTTTTAATCTTTCCCTTCTCTTATTATAAGGGTAAGCCATTAGATTCATGCCGGTGCATATTTGGCTTGTGTTTATAATAGGAATGATTGTTTCCTAAGAGAACACAAGTGGGATAAAAACATTTTAAGACTCCTTCTCCAATAACATTAATAATCATGCTTTTACTAGCATCATTTGCACTTTTTCAGCATTAGTAAAGTATGTAAACAGGTCTGAAGATTTTTACTCTAATTCCAATTGGACTGCTTCAAGACAGAAAAAAGAAGATTTCCTATGGATGTAGGGGACTAATAAAAGAAGCAAACAAGGGATTTTTGGAGTATTTATTTTAATTAAAATGCTAAAACATTCAGGGCCTGATAATTGTCTGCAGCACAGAGCTATGACGAGCATCTGATGTGTAAACAGCTTGAACATCAGAAGACTCAGCTCGTTAAACGGCTTGCATGGAGCTCAAAGCCTAACAACAATACAAATAGCACAAGCACAGGTGGTCACCGTTTGATACCATGATTGGTGAGATCTATAGAAATCTTATTATACATGCAACTAATATCCCTGACATAAAGAATGGGACAGGTTGTTCCCAAAGGGGAGTCATTATATTTACACCTTTATAAACATCTCCAGTATTAAGTGGGACAATTGTTCCTAAAGAAGACTCTTCCATTATTAACTTACACCATATGGAGATGCACATACCACTTATGCTCTACTGAATATATAAGTATAGCGGGATATATATCTAATACCGCTTTCATACTGCCGCCCCGGCAATATCCCGGGTTTTTCAAGCCGGGTTTTTGCCGGGGCTCGGAGCATCCCAGCTCAGAAACACCATTCATACTGCACCTCGGACCCGGGAATTTCCCGGGTTGACCCCATTCATACTGCACAAGTCTGTGCCCTGGCAATTTGTGGGAGTCATCACCAGAGCAGTTTTCATTGGCTGAAAAATGGTGATGTCATTGAAACCTAAACTCACCATTTCTCCTAAACTCCTTCTCGAATCTTCCACGGGCTCCCACCGATGACATCATCCTCCAGAGACAGGCAGACAGCCAATCAGCTTGTTTTCTGTGCAACCCGGGTTGAAAAACCCGTGTTGCACCATTCATAGTGCAGGCAACCCGGGTCCGACCCGGGAATTACCCCTCGATAAATCCCGGGTTGAAGACCCGGGTCTTTAGACCCGGGAATTTTGACTTTTACCATTCATACTGCACCAAGACCCGGGTCGTTTGAGCTCGCCCCGGCAAAAACCCGGGATTTTGGTGCAGTATGAATGGGGTATAACAGTATTGTACTAGATTATTGTATTTCACTTGTATTTTAAAAAATGTTTAGAACTGTTTAGATCTGTTCTGCTCTAGAAATAAATGTGTATTTTTTAAACTATAATAATATTATTAATAATTGTAACGATTGACTTGTTTCAATACTGGTACTAGTAACATTTATTTATATATAATAAATAAAATAAAAAATAATATCTGGCACATATACTACGCGCAAACTAAAAGATCTATATATCATCATCATCATCATCAGGTATTTATATAGTGCTACTAATTCCGCAGCGCTGTACAGAGAACTCACTCACATCAGTCCCTGCCCCATTGGAGCTTGCAGTCTAAAAATTCCCTAACATACACACACAGACAGAGAGACATTAAGGTCAATTTGATAGCAGTCAATTAACCTAGTACTATGTTTATGGAATGTGGGAGGAAACCGGAGCTCCCGGAGGAAACCCACGCAAACATGCAAACTCCACACAGATAAGGCCATGGTCGGGATTCAAACTCATGAACCCAGTGCTGTGAGGCAGAAGTGCTAACCACTAAGCCATATAGATATTTTAGTTTGATCGTAGTATATGCACCAGCTATTATAACATTTTTTTATTGTATTTATTTTTAGGCTTTGATTAAGGCTCCATAGTTGTGAGCGCTCCAAATAGTCAATTTCAACTTATATTTATATATGTTTTGGTGACTTAAGGGACAACCAGCGCAGCTTTCTGGATAACATTTGCATTACTTTTTACTTGTACATGTGAAGACTACATTACACTATTACACAACTTAAGTGGACTAAAACTCCCCTGCCCTGTAACAACAGTTTACATTTTACAAAAGTGTACATATTGTTAATTATTATCATTTTTTAATTTAACCATAATGCATTTATTCAGCTATTATTACTATAAGCAGTGTCGGACTGGGGCATGAAGGGCCCACCGGGGGACTGCAATGCTAGGGGCCCACCAGAGGGGGTGTGGCCAGCCATCATAGAGGCGGGACCAGACACTAGAGGGGGAGTGGTCAGCCCACGAAGGACAGCTAGCACCTTAGTGTAGTATATAAAGAATGCAGTGTGTGTATAAAGAGTGCAGTCTTCACCTGCCCCTTAGATTGGGCAGAACAGTCACCAAAAATCAGGATTGTCCCACTACACCAGGCTTGGCTAACCTGTGGCACTACAGGTGTTGTGAAACTACAAGCCCCAGCATGCTTTGCCAATATATATCAGCTTATTGCTGGAAGGGTATGCTGGGACTTGTAGTTTCACAACACCTGGAGTACCACATGTATGTCTGTCATGTACTATTCATACTATATGATGTTCGAAAACGGCCCAAATGTAGGATCCTTTCTTTCCACACACTGCAACGAGCATGAAGACAAAGTTTAGCATTGCCATGTTTAGACGCTTATTTAATACACAGCCCCCTTGTGTACTCACGTATAGCCTGCAATGTATCCACTAGTGGCCGAGTTCAGTCACTTATAACCTGTTGCCACAGAAAAGTTAGGGAACACCTATAAGAGCTCACATAACCCTCGAAGCCTGTCTTCTGGTCCCATGGACTTTTCACCTGTGCTTATTCCATGTATCATTTACATACTTTCAGTAAATATGCAGTAAAGGAATGGGCAGCACAGACACCCAATCAGTGACAGGCGGCAGTTGTGGGGACCAATGGAGGAACAGGTTTGCAGGAGTGGGCGGGGGAGAGAAAGTTAAAAAGAAGATAAAGAGCTATGCGCTCACCTCCTAATGGTTGCAGGAGCTGCAGCAGGACTAGGGATCCCTCCCTAGGCATACAATAGAACAGTGGAAAATTCCTCTGCGCTCCCTGTCTTGATACTCAGTACTAATATATTATGCACGGTCTAGAGCAATACAGTACCCAATCTAGTTGATTAGATCACAAAAAGGTCTAAATGACATATGCTAATTTGACATATATACATTTATTGATACACCTCTATACAAGAAAAATGCAATATAATCATAAAAAGTTGATATAAAATAAAATTAATTATTTATGGCTTGAACCAATGTATATATGGAAACAATAGTGCATTCAAATGGATCCTAGTCAGCATAAAACATATCCCATAATCATAAATAATGTGTTAAAAGATAAATTAATACAGCGATTAAATGAAGCTTCAAAGCCAAAGCATATGCTGTGGATGGTCTAACCAAACAAGCAAAAGTTCTTAATGGTAGGAGGTGATGTGCCACACTCGATCAGAGTGTAAACAGGATTATGAAAACAATTGTCAATGAGTGGATATTCTGAGATGAATCGATGATAATGTGGTAACCTGTATATATCAGGATAACCTAAGCCGTGAGGATACAATGCCCGTGGATAGAGGAGCCTAATTATTTATATTAAAATGCAGTCCGAGTGTCCATAAGAATAATGTCGCACCGGAGTGAGGAGTGAGACCAATACTTGCGTTTGCTGTCGGAGACTGATTGCAATGGTGTTCGGTTCGGGAGGTAGTGCGGCAAGCCGGTCCTAGGGGTATGCAGGAAGAAGAGGTAGTAGCGGGTGATGGATGATAGAGGTTGCGTTCCACATGAGGTGCGCAAACGTGCTTCCGGTCCTGACTTCCGGGTGGGAGGGAGAAAGTCCCATTTGACAAGCTGTGAACAAACCGAGGAGGACAGCAAGCTCCATGCTCTGCCCACTTTTAAAAGGGGGTGTGGCCGTAAGGCAGCGGGGCCTACCGGGGGTTTTACCGGTATCCCGGTGGGCCAGTCCGACGCTGACTATAAGAATTATTTTACCTGTTCTTGATCATCATTCAGAGCAAGACATGAGTTATTTTCAAGTCCGATGTGTTTTTTAATGTTGCCTCTTAGTATCAATGAACAAACATGAGAAGAGTTGAAACGCAGACCATAATTTAAATCTTTGATAGCTTCCTCTTCTCTTTTCATTGTACACCACACTAAAGCTCTAATGCAATAAACATCCTGAAACAATGGAAATACACAAGTAATAATATGATGAGCTGCAAACTAGGTGCAATACAGTTCTATTTTGAATCCATAGATTTATTGCTAAAACAAATGGACAACCATATTCATTGTTAATGTGATATTCTCACTAGAGATGGTCACTGACCCCCGTGTTTTGGTTTTGTTTTTGGTTTTGGATCTGGATTACCTTCGTGTTTTGGTTTTGGTTTTGCAAAACCGCCCTTGTGTGTTTTGGTTTTGGTTTTGTTTGGTTTTGTTTTGCTATTTTTGAAAAAAATACAATTTTTTTGGTCTAAAATAACCTAATTTAGTGCTCCACCAGTTTCTTAGATAAGTGAGGTAATTCTAAAGCTAATAAATGATGAAAAAAACTGTTTAATCCCTGGTAGGCCGTCCTTAATGTGAACACTTGTCTGCAAATTATACAGTCAAACCTGGTTGTCTACCTCCTCCATCTTTGATTATTGTCAATGTAGCCATCGTCTTTGGGTGTATATTACACCCTACACTTGTAGTTGAATATTAAAAAAGCAGCCTGCACAGACTGTGGAGCTAGAAAGTAAAATTAAATGGACCACTGTACTTTGGTGGCTATCTATGCCCCCCCCCCCCCCGCCCTCCACTTGTAGTTGAATATAAAAAAAGCAGCCTGCTCAGACTGTGGAGCTAGAAAATAAAATTAAATGGACCACGGTACTTTGGTGGCTATCTATGCCCCCCCCCCCGCCCTCCACTTGTAGTTGAATATAAAAAAGCAGCCTGCACAGACTGTGGAGCTAGAAAGTAAAATTAAATGGACCACGGTACTTTGGTGGCTATCTATGCCCCCCCGCTCTCCACTTGTAGTTGAATATAAAAAAAGCAGCCTGCATAGACTGTAGAACTAGAAATTCAAATATACAAAGAAATGGACAAAGGCAGTTTGGTATCTGTCTGCATCAGACCCCCCCCCCCCATCCACGTGTAGTAAAATAGAAAAAAAAAGCAGCCTGCATAGACTGTAGAAATAGAAATTCGAATATACAAAGAAATGGACAAAGGCAGTTTGGTATCTGTCTGCATCAGATCCCCTCTCCACTAGGAGTAAAATAGAAAACTATTCAGCCATTATATAGTCTAGAATATAAATAGAAATTGAGGAAGGCAATTTGGTATCTGTCTGCATCATAATCATCAACATCCTCATTAGCGCCCTCGTCACCTTCAAAAATCTCCCCCTCATCCTCTTCTATTTCCAAAGTGGCATCCTCAATTTGTGTATCACCGGCTACACTCGGGCTGTTCAGGTACACATCAGCAGAACTGCTGAAAGGGCCCTTCTTTATGGGTACACTAACAGAATGCTCACGATTAGACATACCACTGTTGGATGGACTCTCCACAGGGATTGGTGTCATTTGTGAATCAGAGCAAACATTATCCTCTAATGCCTTACTGTTATCTTGCAGGTCGGCTTTGATGCGTAACAGTAGTTGTGCACCAACTATAGGCTCGGTAACTTTTTGGGATCTGCCACTAATAGCCAAAGGTGAAGGCCTCATTCTCTCTTTGCCACTGCATGTGTAGAATGGCATGTTGGCAATTTGTTTTTTATCGGCACTTATCTTTTGCTCAGTAACACTTCTTTTTTACTTCAACACAGTAAAAAAATAATTTTATTTTGTTTTTTGGGCTGATTTCGAAACACTCTGTAGTTTGACATCGCCTTGCCCAGATGACGTACTGGGAACACTAACATCAGGACTGGTGACAGTACCTGGTTGCTCATTCTGATCATATGTGGACTGCTTTGAATCCATTCTGAGCGCAAAGCACTTGTAGTGGTAAAAATTATTTGGTAAGATACTGCTGACAAATATGACTTTTGACAGCCAGAAATATTTATGCACAATTATGGGGGACACCCCAAAAGCACTGGGGAGTGCTAAAAATTATTTGGTAAGATACTGCTGACAAATATGACTTTTGACAGCCAGAAATATTTATGCACAATTATGGGGGACACCCCAAAAGCACTGAGGAGTGCTAAAAATTATTTGGTAGATACTGCTGACAGATATGACTTTTGACAACCAGAAATATTTATGCACAATTATGGGGGACACCCCAAAAGCACTGAGGAGTGCTAAAAATTATTTGGTTGACACTGCTGACAGATATGACTTTTGACAGCCAGAAATATTTATGCACAATTATGGGGGACACCCCAAAAGCACTAGGGAGTGCCAAATATTAAAAAAAAAAATAAACCTCTATCCTCCTCTCTTCTCTAGCGATTTTTGTTAGAACAATTGCAAGAAGAATATTGGATTCTCTGTCCCTGCTCTAATCAGCCTGTGACTACACCCTGCTCTCTCCCTCTGTCAAATGGCGATGGATTGCTGTGGAGGCATGTATTTATAATCTTGAAGTATCGCGAGAACCGAGCCCCGAGATCCGACGACGTCACAATGACGTTCGGCCTCGATTTGGATTCAGAGCGGGCGGGATTACTCGGATAGGCAAAGTTCGGGTGGGTTCGGTTCTCGGGGAACCGGACCCGCCCATCTCTAATTCTCACTGCAACTGCTAATGTAACAATAATAGCAATATGAATTAATTCAACTTCAACCTGTCATGCTAACTGAAACAGTGTAAAAATCTGCCCAATTTCCATTTTAGTTATTTGCGTGTATTTTTGTAATTATGCACCTCTTTATCTTTCCCAGCCTTTTTCAAAAGCTGGTGAATTGTATGCAAAGTAGAAGGAGAAGACAGATTCAGCAGGCATTCCCTTTGACACTATAGCGATTACCTTTTGGCTTTTAACACAAAGGTCCTCATGGAGATGTATCTGTTGCGGGAGCTTTCTCCTGGTGCAAGATCTGTGCTGATGATGACCATCAGCATGGACCTTGATGTAGTAAAATAAAATAAATAAAATGCAGCATAAAGATATGTGCTAGTCATAATCCTATGTAAATTACGGGCTGCAAATTACACATACGCTGTAAGTGTAAATTATGTCCAACTATACATCAGGCTAAAAGTGGGTATTCAATTCAGCGCAAAGTCCTGCTGGAGCCTCACATGATGCACTCCTGCCAGCATTACTATGTATTACTGTAGAAAACACATTGCTTATATTTGCAGTGTTATAGTACCCTAACATCCCAGTGAAGTCTCATCACATGAGACTCCTGAATTTCAATCACCCCCCAAAAATATGATTTTAGGTTGGAACCGTATCTGCACTTTAATTAAGCAAACCCCTTTGTAAAAATATCTTGATATACAGATAAGACCAAACTCACAGGGTTTAAACTGTCTAGGACAACAGCAGCATCAGCATCTTTTAGAGCCTTCATTGTTTCACCTGCAATGATAAACACAGGGATATGGACAAATTTTTAATTTCCGTTTCTAACATCATCATCATCATCATCATCATTTATTTATATAGCGCCAACATATTCCGTAGCGCTTTACAATTGGGGACAAACAAAATAAACTAATAAACAAACTGGGTAAAACAGACAAAGAGGTGAAAAGGCCCTGCTCGCAAGCTTACAATCTATTGGACAATGGGAGTTTGAGACATGAGGTGAAGTCTACATTTGCAGTCGGCCCAGCCAGACTGCAAAGGTAAACGTGACTCATAAGCTAAAAGATACTGTCACACAACAATGGTGATCAAGGGGTAGTTGTATAACACGTGGTAATAGGGTAATGTACTGAGGTTAAGAGAGTGGTTGAGGAATATTATAAGCTTGTCTGAAGAGGTGGGTTTTCAGAGAATGCTTGAAAGCTTGTAGACTAGAGGAGAGTCTTATTGTGCAAGGGAGAGAATTCCATAGAGTAGGTGCAGCCCGGAAAAAGTCCTGTAACCAGGAATCGGAGGATGTAATGAGGGTGGATGAGAGACGCAGATCTTGTGCAGAACGGAGTTGCCGAGTTGGGAGATATTTTGTGACAAGAGAGGAGATGTATGTTGGTGCAGATTTGTTGATGGCCTTGTAGGTTAGTAAGAGTATTTTATATTGGATTCGGTAGAAAACAGGCAACCAGTGTAGAGACATACAGAGTGATTCAACAGAGGAATAGCTATTTGCAAGGAAAATCAATCTTGCCGCAGTGTGCAAAATAGATTGTAGGGGTTTGAGTCTGTTTTTGGGAAGACCAGTAAGGAGGGAATTGCAATAGTCAATGCGGGAGATAAGTGCATGAATTAAGGTTTTTGCAGTGTCTTGTGTGAGATATGTGCAAATTCTAGAAATGTTTTTTAGATGTATGTAACATGATTTAGATATAGAGTCAATGTGGGGAACAAAGGATAGGTGTGAGTCAAGGATTACACCTAGGCAGCGAGCTTGTGGGGTGGGATTTATGGTCATGTTATCAACAGAGATAGAAATGTCAGGTATGCTCTTGTTGGTGGATGGGAATATAATTAACTTTTAGAAAGATTAAGTTTGAGTTGGCGAGAGAACATCCAAGATGAAATAGCAGAAAGACAGTCAGTTACACAGGACAACACAGATGTCGAGAGATCAGGAGAGGATAGATAAATTTGGGTATCATCCGCATAGAGATGATAGTGAAATCCAAAGGAACTTATTAGATTTCCAAGAGAAGCGGTATAGATAGAGAACAGCAGAGGACCTAGCACTGAGCCTTGTGGTACTCCAACTGATAGGGGAAGCGGAGCAGAGGTGGCCCCAGAGAAATTAACAGTGAAAGAGCGATTAGAAAGTTAGGATGAGAACCAGGATAGAACAGTGTCTTGAAGCCCTAGGGATTGCAGTGTTTGTAGGAGAAGAGAGTGGTCAACGGTGCAGCCGAGAGATCCAGGAGAATTAGGAGAGAGTAATGGCGTTTAGTTTTAGCAGTGATCAGATCATTGACAACGTTAGTCAAGGCAGTCTCTGTGGAGTTTTGAGAACGAAAGCCAGACTGAAGAGGATCCAACAGGTTGTTAGCGGAAAGGAAGCGTGTGAGGTGAGTGTAGGCAAGTCTCTCTAGAAGCTTGGAGGGGCACGGCAGCTGAGAGATGGAACGGTAATTTGATAGAGAGTTTGGGTCGGAATCTTGTTTTTTTAGAATAGGAGTAATCACTGCATGCTTGTATAGTGACGGAAAGATGCCAGTAGAGAGCGAGAGATTACAGATTTTAGTTAGAGGTGAGATGAGCACAGGAGACAGGGATCTACCAATTTGCGAGGGAATAGGATCAAGAGGACAGGAGGTAGAGTAGGAGGATAAGAAGAGAGTAGAAATTTCCTCTTCATTTGTGGGGTCAAATGAAGAGAGGGTGTCAGAGGTTGGTGGGAAGGAATTGAACCAATTGCTTGTCGAGGAAGAGGATACCATTTCTAGTCTGATCTTATCAATCTTGTCCTTGAAATAGGAACCAAGATCCTGGGCACTGATAGTGGACGGAGGGTTTGGGGTGGGAGGATTGAGAAGAGCTTTAAATGTCTTAAAAAGGTGTTTGGGGTTGGAAGTCTGAGCATAGATAAGAGATTGGAAGTATGTTTGTTTTGCAGTGTCCAGGCACTGACTGGCAATGAAGCTGCAGCATGGTTAGGGCTATGCTGCTGTGAATTTGAATAATATTGCTGGCAATGAGGCCCTGAACGTAGTTTGTGATTTCGATTTTTAGGGTGGCTGCTGAATAGAAGTGTCTTAAAATGTTTATATGTGGTCCAGTAATCCCTATTTATGTACCTGTATGAAAATGAATGCCCATTAGAAACATGAAAGCTGGGGCATTTAATACATTTACTTACCACATTTTACTAATGCAAAAGCTCGTCGGGTCAGTACAGGAGTGTGCAGGCAGGTTGTCACAGTACAGCCAGCAGCGCAGCTTTTCTGCAGAACGACAATATTGTTGTTCTCTGTCATTTCAACATTTCAGCTACCAACATTATAAATGACCGATAAGCACAAGCTTTATATGTTAATGTTATCCATCTGTGGACATTAGCTTGTGCAGTCTTTAATTTATTTCAAATTAAAATACTAATTTTACCCAGCAGGGTATATTGGAGCGAAGGAAAGACCAGCACTACTCCTACAGGGGATGCTTGTGTCCGAACTACAAAGTACATCATTTTATAATTGCATTCTGCTAGTAAACATTCCAAGCATTATAACCTGAGGGACATATAACAAGCTATAAGGCTGGTAGCATGTTATCTATTAATTCATCGACGCAGAGAAAATTTCAAGCACTTCTGTTTTTTTTAAGGAGTATAAAATGATCTCTGCAGTGCATGTGATTATCATATTGCTCCATAAGAACAGTGATTTAAGAAAGGGTTAAAATCACTTAAATTTAGGAGTACACCCACTATGGGGGTGGGGGGCAGGGATTTAAATGTACAGAAAGATTTTGATTTGGAAGGGGGTCTCATGCGCTCTATGCAAAAGTAGGCATTTTCCCTGCGTTCAAGGCAAAAGAAATGCATTGGCACCCCTATAAGTGCAATATAGTCTATTCAGGTGCATATTTGCACCCTTTAACTGCATTTTCACCTACCTCAAAATCAGGCCCTTAGTCTCGAAGTACAATTACTTTCGTAGATGTACATAGAAAACTCAGTAGGCCGCATTCAACTTTAATGCTAATCATTAATTCTTCAAAATATTGTATACACAGTTGTATCTATGTGACAATGCTACATCAGACTGACTTTTATAAACATCATAATTAGGTCTTGCTCCTGCACAACCCCCATCTCTGGGACGACCCTGAGCCATGTACAATCTTCCACTCAGTACCTGGTATTGCCATCTCTGTAAATAATGCTGTGATTTGAGCACTTTCACAATATGAAGGAAAGTGCTAGGGATGCCACGCTGTGTAGGCGCACACGTAGGGGGGGTCCTAGTTGCCTGGGAACCCCTACCCCCGCGACCTGAAGCTTTATTTTCTCATTTGATAGCCAGTACTGCACCCAGCGATAAGCAGACAAGCTGCTTCTCTTCCAGGGCTGATACGTGATGATTCCCACCCTAGCCCAGAGCCTGGCTCCCTCGTCTTCACTGACTGACTGTCAGGCGTCACATCATCATCACATCCCAATACTGTCAGTGAGGAGCTGCAGCGGGAGAACCTGCAGACAGAAGAGGAGACCAGACCATAGGAAGGTAAGTAAAGTATTGTGTAATGAGGGGGACAAATGTGTAATGAGGGGGGGACAGAGGTGTAATGAGGACGGGGGCAACAGAGTGATGGGGGGGAAACAGAGGAGTGATGAGTGGGGGGAAACAGAGGAGTGATGAGGGGGGGAAGCAGAGGAGTGATGAGGGGGGAAGAAACAGGGGAGTGATGAGGGGGGGGAAACAGGGGAGTGATGAGGAGGGGGGAAACAGGGGAGTGATGAGGAGGGGGGAAACAGGGGAGTGATGAGGGGGGGAAACAGAGGAGTGATGAGGGGGGGAACAGAGGAGTGATGAGGGGGGGGAAACAGAGGAGTGATGAGGGGGGGGAAACAGAGGAGTGATGGGGGGGGGGAAACAGAGGAGTGATGAGGAGGGGGAAACAGAGGAGTGATGAGGGGGGGAAACAGAGGAGTGATGAGGGGGGGGGGAAACAGAGGAGTGATGATGGGGGGAAACAGAGGAGTGATGAGGGGGGGGAAACAGAGGAGTGATGAGGGGGGGGAAACAGATGATGAGGGGGGAGAAACAGGAGTGATGAGGGGGGGAAACAGAGGAGTGATGAGGGGGGGAAACAGAGGAGTGATGGGGGAAACAGGGGAGTGATGAGGGGGGGAAACAGAGGAGTGATGAGGGAGGGGGGGGAAACAGAGGAGTGAAGAGGGGGGGGGGAAACAGAGGAGTGAAAGGGGGGGAAACAGAGGAGTGATGAGGGGGGGGAACAGAGGAGTGATGAGGGGGGGCAGAGGAGTGATGAGGGTGGATATTCTGTATCTATCTATCTATATATCTATCTTTATACACACACACACACACACACACACATGTGCACAATCAAAGCCACCTCATTATTTTTGGAAAAATTTGAACCCCCTTCCCCTTCACATTCCTGAGTTTGCCCCTGCTGTGACATCTCCATGATTTTCCTCATGAAAGAATGTCTAGTTACTTGTGTGGGATAACCGAATTTAATAGCTGATATTAAATGAAAATCGAATATATATATTTGTATTTCATTATCAGATTGCAATGTTTTATTGTGCCACAAATACAACTGAATGACATCACAAGTGAAAATTGTTGTGTGTACAGGTAGCAATGATTGAGAGATTAATCCTTCTGCATTGTCAGTCATAAAGGGTCCTACAAAGCTTGGAGTAATTCAGAGGACATGAAATTACATAGTGTGATTAAGAAATGTAGTTTAGTAGCACCTGCAAAACATACCTTTTTGATGGATGAGGTTTGTAATGCTTTAGTGTACTGCAAAACAGCTTTTCGATGTTGATTTACATTTTCAAAAGCAATACCCAAATGATAATATGTTTCATATACCTGAAAATATATCAATATTGTTACAAAAAAATATACTATAAATTAGTAAATAGCAAAGGCACCAAACTCACGAGGAAAGTCAAAGAAGTAATAAAAATGTCAACACAAGCAATGTCAAACCTCCAGCTAAAGAGTGAAAGTTTGCACCTGGACAAACCATGATGCGTTGCAAGGGGTGGAAATTCAATTTTATTTTTGAATACAGGAAAAATAATGCATGTTTATGCATGTAGCAAACAAATACTGGGTCCATTACATTGCAATTTAGATTTAAGCTAGGAAGTGGCCCTTTCAAGCTGCCAGCGCATTTCAACCCCCCCTCCCCACAGCGCAATATGGTTTTGCCAAGGTGTAAGCATTGTGTCACAGCAGTTAGCATTGCTGTTACGCAGAGCCCTCTTAACAACATTTTGGGCCCCCGGGCAAAGCAGTGCACCGGGGCCCCTATATATACATATATATATAAAAAAATAAAAATTATTGTATATATGGGCCCTGCAGCCCAAGGGGGCCCGTCGGAGGCAGCACAAAAAAAAAAAACAAACTGAAAAAAAAAAAGAGAAAACACTTACCTTGCGGTCAGCTGGCGATCCGGCTCCCTCCCTGGTCTCCTCCTCTGTCGCGCTCCGCAATGGATGTCGGGCGGGTGTGATGATGTCACGCCTGACATGCACTGTGAGCGCAGCACGGATGTTACCAATACCAATGTTGCCCTATTATACAAGTGGCGGGGCCAGGATGACACAATTAGTCCCACCCCCACCCACTTCACCAACGAAGCGGGCAGGATTTGGGAGGTTGCGCTGCTCTCCCGAAAGTCCGGGAGTACTCCCAAAAATTTGTGAGTCTCCCAGACATTCCGGGAGAGTAGGCAAGTATGTGAGCATTTAGATTTAGAATCTGGTGGAACCTCCTTTAGCAGTAATAGCTTTAACCTAGATTTTCCTTTTTCTGTTAATCAACTCTGCACATTGACTTTAAACGTTTTAAGCTATCATATAACTGCTTCAACTAATTGATATTTTTGTCTGCTTGGAATGGCCTGACCTTTACTCATATAAAATACTGAGGAGAGCAGTTCATATAAGTCAGGCATACTTCCTTTGCTCACAATAAAATCTTAAAACATTGGATCGATTACAGATGAAGACATCAGTTGGTAAGTATATGAGGATGTATTATTTTTAATAAACATATTTGGTTTTAACGAGGTGTCTGGTTTATTTTAGGGATTTTATTATTTAAATTAAGATTAAACTTTAAGTAAAGAAATGTGGTTTAAAAGAGCGCTGTGTGGTTTATTAAAATCTTCAGGGGATGCTGGCACTTGTGGCTCTCGAAGTGCATGCATGCCTTGGTTGCCATGGGTATGCTGGTGCTTGTTGTTCTACAAGCATCAGCATGCCCAGACTGTTATCGGCAGCCCAAGTTGGCTTGGACTTGTAGCCCCACATTAGTAAAATACTGATTATACCTTTTCTTTATTTTTTTCACTTTATTACTCTACACCCACTTCCCCAGGGAAGTAGGAAGAGCCCTAGTGCTTTCATCATTGGGCTGGGTATTCCTAGAGGAAAGCCCACACAATTGTTTTGTGGACCTCACTCCCTAGGGAATTCAGCCCCTTGCTGAACAGCCTGGTGTTGGTTTGTCATTAAGACAGGGGGACCCCTGCTGCCTGTCCCCCTGCTATAGTGCCACCAGTGGCAGGCTGAGCACCTGCTCCCTGGGCCAGTCCAATAGTGAGCTCTCTTGGGCTGGGTCACTGGGCCACCTGCATTTTTTTCCCTATTAAAATAAGCTGCTGAGTCGAGTCTTGCCCCCCGGGCCTAAAATTTGCCAGCCCTCCCCTGAGTGCCACCAACCCTGGCTGGTTTACATAGTGCCCGATTTTACAGCAACCAGCAATAGGCTAGCAGCGCTAGGATTAATATTATTAATAAGGGAGGGAAGGCAGGTGCTTTACCGACCGTATCTGCCGGTTCTGAGCATGCGCAGACTGATTTTGTGTTTGATACGCTCAAAATCAGCAGATGAATCAGGCCCAGTTGTGTTAAGTTTCAGTTTATGAGGCCTTTTTATGAAGCTTTAAATGGTTTTGGCAAACTTAAGTTACAGAGCTATTTAACATTAGCCTAATGCAGGAGATACCAGGAATATCTCCTGCATGAGGCAAACTACCTCACAATGCTGTCGTACCCAGTATTCTCAATTGGTACTGCGGTCTGAACCAATTTTTCAAACCAAGCTTTTTGGAGTCTGACCACGATAGCTTCCACCATCTATGGGGAGAGCATCACAGGAGAGGGATCTTTGGATCGCTCCCCGGCAGGTTTTGTGCACCTTCCCTCCCTCATTTCGTTAATTGTTTTATGAGCAATTGCTGCTTGATGAGTTTGGAAGTGATTGCAACTGTGATCGCAAACAAGAACACTTTACTATAGATTCTTCACCAGGACAGAATGTCCTCAAATTTTAATAAATAGGTATTTTATTCAATTCTTATCACTGCAAGGGTTGGCTTTTAGAGGTTGCCACCACACAAGGCCCCGCACTTCAGCTGGGCCCTGTGCATGATAGCCCTATGATTTATCTAGCATTAATTCTTTGATAAATAGTAAAAAGCGATGAAAGAGCCTTTTTTCGGCGTTAACTGTAATTTGTCTGTGACAAAGTTCCAAGAGGAAAAATTCCTTATTTGTTAACTGCTTTTTCTAAACTGTCTGAATAGATAAAATGGCATTACAGTAGTAAATGGTTCATTTATTCTTCAAAGCAATTGTTAGGTATGCATTGTGTACACAATGTTTAGATTCATATTCCACTGTCCTTCCTAGGACCAAAAAAATTCAATCATTTTATTTATTTTCTCTACATTATAATTATTATATTTTTCCACTGTGATTTGTATTATTTAAATACATGTTAATTAGCTAAATGGCTGTCTACCAAATGTACTTTTCATCTTGTTTTCTCCTGGAGAAACCCATGTTACAATGCAAAGGGTGCAAATTAGTTTATTATTTTGCACATAAGATAAATACTGGCTGTTTTTCATGTAGCACAGAAATACTTGATAGCTTTATTTTTACACTGAAATTTAAGTTGCCCTACCCCAACTACAAATCTGCCATCAAATTTTAAATTTGCCCCCCCCCCTCCAATGCAACATGGTTTTGCCAAGGTGCAAAGTTACTCAATTACTTTCCTTAATAAATCATCCTTATTTAATAAAATTTAGTATTGTAAGAAAGAACGAACAGATAAACAGATAATGTAATGCCTTGCCGCTTTATGGTAATTTTAATTTCATGTAATTCATGGTACTAAACACATAGTAAAGTGTGCTTAATACATTCTTATTCTTTCATAAAACTGATCTTGATATGTTAGATTTTTTAAGAGATTAGTTTCATGCATAGTCTAGTCTACTTGGCTGCAAAATAATGTTACACAAGTCTGTAAAACAACAAAAAATAACTAAAGCACCTGCTCATCCCAAAACTGATATAATTTACAGTGTTTTGTATAATTACCAGTTGCTTGTGATGTGGCTCCATTTGTGCATGTTCAGAAAAAAATTGTGTTTTGAGAATTCTCAACAGCTTCACATAATTTTCTACTGCCTACATGTGAGAATACAAAGAAAGCTTAATGTACAACTAGTTCTTTTTTAGGTTTAGTATATTTTATGAAATTTGTCAATATTGTACACAACCTGTGACCATAACACATCTCATTCTAGAGAGTAATTTACATGAAATCAAACGTTTGCAAACACAACGCATGGGCAATGTGTTCTTGCTGCAATCTTTATGCACAACTGGCCATGTGTGTGTGTGTGTGTATGTGTGTGCACCAGTATTTTCAGTTACTAACTTCTCACAGCACAGACATCCATAACTTCTCACTTGGTTTGAAGATTTTACAATTTACATTATTTGTCCTGTAGTGAATAGTGTAATAAACATAATAAAAAGATAATGCCACTACCTTCTCCCAGCGCTTTGACCTCTCGCAGGCTATAGCATTACACAAGCTTTCCTGGGCCAGCTGCTCCAGAACCAAGAACTGTCCTAAGGACATCTGTAGTGTAAGATGAAGAATAAGGCAAGCAGAAAACACAATCCAAAAGTAACGTATTTTGCATATGTAGAGCTCATATCAAAAAAGGATGCTCCGACTATTGTATTTCACTTTACCTCTGGTTATCCAGCATTGAGCTTGGTTTTCTATCAGTGCCCAGGACACCCTCAACAGGTCGTCCACTTCAATCAGGTTTCCACACAAGAAATAGAACTGTTGGCCCGTGCAGTTGAATTGTAAACAGCATAAGCAAATAAAAATACCACAGTCTCCATAGCAAGTCCAACTGCCTAACACCTTATACTAACTCACCACGCTCTCATGACTGACCTGTGGCAATAATTAATTGCAATGGAAAAAGAAAAAGCAAATACATGATGTTTGCCCTCTAGCATGAATAGACAAGCAAATAATTCCCTTATGACTCTCAACATATGGTTAGGATGAACGTTGGCTCTTATTTGTTATGTAAACATACAAGCTTGGATTGCCAAGAAGGTGAGTCAAATATACATGGGAACTATTATATATGATGGGATATGAGACAGGAGGATAACAAAAAAACATTGTAGTAGAGAGATAGTATTGTGCCTAATATCGTCCTTAGGACACTATCGCCAAAGTTCTGGAAAAATATAACTGTTAAACACACTACTAACTAGTGCTTTCCTATAGCTGCCTGTTTGAAAACAAAGTGGGCCTGATTCATTAAGGAGAGTAAGGCTGTGATGACTATATAGTATATCTAATGACTGATTTTTATTTTTTAAATTCATATATGACAATGTATATTGCATATAACCTTGTAATGTAATCTCAACATGTGCTTTGCTAACTGACATGAGTTTAAACCTATGCAAAGGTCAATAATCTATTAAAAATAGCCAGACCAAGGAGAGATAGGATGTTGGGGGTGTTTGAAGCCCCAAAGTTGTAAACCATCTAGCCACGCAGAACGAGCAAAGGTGGGAAATCAGGTCCTGTGAACATTCCGATTTCGGGACATACCTAGCTCACTTCGAAAGCCCTGTGACATTTTGGAGATCAATCTGTCCTTATTGACAGCTAAACTCCAAAAGTGGGGGATGAGAGCTATGTGAAAAAGGGTTTAAAATATTCTGCTTTAGACATTACAGTGTGCATTTTCATGAGTGGGTCTATCGAGACTGAAATGTCCCATTTTCCTCAATTGTGGTCCCTCACACACCAAGTCTTAACTAGTAAGTAGTAACTCTGATTTTATTTCCTATTTTTTTTTCTGAAACTTATTAGTGCAAATATATTGCATGTCTTGTTATTAATTTTTGTAGCTAAGCCTTGGAACCATTTTTCAGATTAAATAAATTTAATCTAGCGTGTTCTCCGTGATTCTTTGTGAATTTACGAAGCCCAGGAAGGCTCATGCTACATGTGTATGTGATTTAAGTGTGAAACATTAATAAGTGGTTCTGGTGAACTTAAGGACACCATAATAAATCCTTTGTGATGGCAGAAAAGGTGCATTCATTGCTAAGGTGACGCCAATCACGGCCAGCTGTTCAGATTGCTGTATCTGGGACAGGCTGGGCGTTGGTGACAAAGGCAAGAAAAGGAGTAAGTTTGCTCTTATACAAACCATGTTACAATGCAAGTGTTGAAAATTAGTTTATTATTTTGCACATAAGTAAAATACTGGCAGTTTTTTCATGTAGCACACAAATTATTGATAACTTTATATTTACACTGAAATGTAAAGTTGATCTAGGACATGCCCTATCTCCACTATAAATCTGCCATTACATTTAAAATGTACCTTCTCCTCCAATGCAACATGGTTTTGCCAAGGTGCAAAGTTACTCCTTTTTTGCTTTACTTTCCTTAATGAGTCAGACCCTGTATGTTTATTGAGCATAGCACAAGAATAAAGCAGCCCTGTTTACTTGCAGCTATAGCTTTGCTGGAGCCATCAGTATGAACAATGTGTAGCTAAAGAAGAATGCTGTAAAATGTTCATTGTTAAAAAAGAGGGACATAGATCACTGTTTGATAGCAGAGGACTCTTTATTAAGAAACAATCACATTTGCTGCATGGTGATGTGAGTTTCTGTACACACAGAAAATATCTCAGTAATAATAATCTGATAATGACGATAATGGAACAAAGCCATTATGAAAATGCCTATTTCCTAGAATAATTATTTTTTCCTGATTTAATGTTTTAAAACATTTAAATCATATTTAACACAAATTAAATTGTTTTTTAAACTTTAATTATTTTTTTTCAAAATTACTGAAACTATTAGTCTAATTCTGGATATGTGCTAGCTGATAAGCTAGGTCAAGCATGTGCACACAGTAATTTAACTCTTACCGCCTTGTACCTGTATCACTGAAACCGCTCAGTTAGGAGCTGCTTGTTCATTCTTTGTCTCAGCAGGAAACAGCTACTGAATAATGGCTGATGGTTGAATGGATTTTAGAAAAAACCCAAAAACATTTCTGACACTGATATAGGTAAAGTATACATGGTTGATGTTTTTGGTGCAATGGTTGAACATGAACAGAAGAATGGCAAGGTAAAATTAGACAAATTCCCTTGCCCCACAGCAGCACGCAGAACTGGAATGATTTCAGAAGACTTGCTTACAGAAGCTTTAGGTTAGAATTAAAAAAAACATAGACTACATTTCCTTAGCTGTGGATGAATCATGTGATTTACCCAATAATGCCCAGCCCATGGTGTTTGTGAAATTCTGCAATGAAACAAGAAGAGTTTTTTCTGAGGAGCTACTACTTAATGCCCATAAAAGAGGTAAAGATATCTATGGAGCAATAAAGGAAATGAAGAAAAAGAAAATCAGTTGGAATTCTGTGATTTCTATTTTAAAGTTATGGAGCTCTTGCTATGGTAGAAAGAGAAAAAGGACTGGCACAGAGTTAAGTACTCAATCCTTGTTGGATCTCTTACTACTGCATTACTCACCACTTTATCTGGTGTGCTAACCTTGGAGAAAAATATGCAAGTGTTATAGAAAGTGTTCTGAAGCTGATTAATTAACTGCAGGCCTCTTCTGCACTTCAGCACCATCTGCTGAAAGACTTTCTATTTGAAGTTAATGCTGCTTTTAGCCATATACCTGCCCACCACAAAGATGGATTAGTAAGAGCTGAGTTTGTTAACAGTACTGGAGCATTTGGAAACAGCTCAAAAAGGTTTTAGTTGAACGTAAGAGATAAAAAAACAAAAGTATTTTTAACATTTTGCATAACAATGAGAAAATGGAAAATGTTGCTTTCCTGGCAGATATTATATGATACAGTCCGTGTACCAGTCACGAATGAAGGATCAGGCAGCTCAAACATCCCATGGAGACGCTAGATAAATAGTGGCTGTGTGTTTGCCTTGGACATATCACCCAAAGGGTGTCCACCTCCTGTAACCCCTGCACAACATAAGGAGAGACCCTTCACCTATAACATATTTTCTAATATTTAGCAATCAAATTACAATTGGTGTACAAAAACCTTTCGTGACCAACTGTGCTATTGACAAGATCTATCCAGTCACTCCAGAGAGGAGCCTACACAAGACATTTTAGTGATTATATTACATTTGGTAGCTTCCTGTGCATAAGAATCAAGTAAAGATTTGTAAGAAATAGTGGGATCACTGTTCAGTTTCCTATAGTGTTTGGTATTTAATTGTCTCAAGGCTTCTGATCTACACTATATGGACAAAAGTATTTGGCCACACCTGTTAATTATTGAATTGAAGCATTTCAATCAGACCTGTTGCCAGAGGTGTATAAAATCAAGCTCCTAGCCATGCAGTCTCCATTTGCAAACTTTTGTGATACAAAATGGGTCTTTCTGAAGGGTTCAGTGACTTCAAGAGTGATACTGTGATAGGATGTCACCTTTGCAATAAGACGGTTTGTGAAATTTTTTCCCAGCTGGATATTCCTCAACTGAAAGTTATATTATTAGAAAGTGAAAGCGCTTAGGAACAGCAACTCTACCACGAAGTGGAAGACAACGTAAATGTACAGAGCAATGTCAATGACTGCTAAGGCGCATGGTGTGTAAAACTCGCCAATGCTCTGCTGATTCCATAACTGAAGAGTTCCAAACTTCCACTGACATTATTGTAAGCGCAAAAACTGTGCAGCAGGAGCTTAATGGAATGGGTTTCCATGGCCGAGCAGCTGCATGCAAGCCTCACATCACCAAGACCAATGTCAAGCATTGGATAGAGCGGTGTAATGCACACCGACACTGGACTGTGGAGCAGTAGAAGCGTGTTCTGTGGAGTGACGACTCACGCTTCTCTGTTTGGCAGTCGGATGGGCGAGTCTGGCTTTGGCAGATGCTGAGAGAACATTATCTGCCTGACTGCATTATGCCAACTGTGAAGTTTGGTGGAGGAAGGATAATGATATGGGGCTGTTTTTCAGGGTGTGGGCTAGGCCCCTTATCTCCAGTGAAGGTCAATCTTAAAGCTTCAGCATATCAAGTAATTTTGGACAATGCTATGCCTCCAATTTTGTGACAACCGTTTGGGAAGGCCCTTTTCTATTCCAACATGACAGTACCCCAGTGCACAAAGCAGGGACTACAAAGACATGGTTTGATCGGTTTGGTGTGGAAGAACTTGACTGGCCTGCACAGAGTCCTGACCTCAACCCCATCGAACACCTTTGGGATGAACTGGAACGGAGATTGCGAGCCAGGCCTTCTCGTCCAACATCAGTGCCTGACCTCATAAATGCTCTACAGCAGGGGTGTCCAACCTTTTAGCTTCCCCGGGCCACATTGGAAGACGACGAGTTGGTTTGGGCCGCACATAAAATACACTAACCCTAACGATAGCTGATTATCGAAAAAACCATAAAAAACATAGTTAACATATTAAACTTACTTGGAAATGAAGTTAGTATGAGTTAGGAAACCTGTTGCAGAATCATTATTAAAGCAGTATTCCCATTACCAGCTACAATTTTAACTTACCTGCAACTGTCCTTTAGTGGGGTTCGGGGAATTAAATGGCAAAAACTTTTTTTTCCTCTCTTTCTGCACCCATGAATCATTTTTTTTATTGACCAGTTAGAAATGGTCACGGATATAGGTAGCATCAGGAGGACTAATAGAGATCTACAGAGATTTAAAGATAGGGTGGTGGGATAAATGGCTCATGGAGCAGCCTCCGATAAGGGTAACAGTGGGTGATATTTTCACCCTACTCAGCACTGCACATTTAAAATGGTTTAAATTTTAAACATACAATCATCTCTTAATATTTATATTAGATACATACAGAGAACACAGCTAGTTCATAATTGCATGGTGCAGAAAGTCCAAATTCCGAGCAACAACAATAAGATACTGGATAATCTTTCACTGCTGCTGATAGTTCGCGCGGGTGACTCCCCTGTGCTGCGCTACGAAATGGATGTCGGGTGTGATGACGTCACCCCCAACATTCACTGCGAGCGCCACACGGAGGAGGAGACCAGGGAGGGAGCCGGAGCGCCAGCTGATGTGACCGCAAGGTAAGTATTTTCTTTTTTTTTTTTTTCAGGATTTTTTTTTTCAGTGCTGTCCCCTTGCCACAACCAAAACTCCTGCTGGGCCACATTCACAACCATGCTCTACAGCAGTGGATTCCAAACTTTTTCAGTTCAAGGCACCCTTTGGGTCTCCAAAATATTTTCAAGGCACCCCTAAGCCAAAATAATTACCAAGTAGTCCCCCGCCTTGCTTACCACTGACCTTGGCAGAGGCACCCCAGTGAAATCTCCAAGGCACCTACAGAATGAATGGGCATAAATTCCCTCAGAAACACCCCAAGATCTTAGATCTTGTGGAAAGCATTCCAAGAAAAGTGGAAGCTGTTATTGCTGCAAAAGGGGAAACAACTCCATATTAAAGTATATGTATTTGAATACAATGTCATTATAGTCCCTGTTGGTGTAATGGTGAAGCATCTGAATACTTTTGTCAATACAGTGTATATGCTTTATCCCATTCTACCATATATTCTGCTTTATATGCCTTTCCTATCACCATTGTGAAATCATTTGCTATTTTTTAAATACCCTTTAAGCACCTTTCTTCATATATACATTGCATCATTTCAAATTATCACAAATGACACCACTACTTCAGAAGTAATCATATTCATGAATGTGTCCAATGATGATTAAGTGCTCTTTTTAATGCTCCTAGAATAAATGTGCTCCTGAGTATAAATAAAATAGATATAGTAACCACATGCTGCACAACTAAATCTGTGTGCATATGAGGAGAAAGTGATGGGGAGGTTCAGTATAGGATTGCTCACAGGAACTAAAACAAGTCATACATGTATTGTTTCTCTTTGCACCAGATGATTAAATCTGTATCCTAATGTAAGGCTGGGTACACACTAAAGAAAATTTCTACCGATGAGATATAGTGATTTTGCCAAGAACTGAAAAACAAAAAAAGTGCCGATCAGCATGCCGATTCATGTGTACACACTAAACACATTTTACACTATTTACCTTCAGATTTGTGCTCTTAATCTGTCATAACCATCCACTGAAAAGATCATGACTCTGCACACTCCATAGAGATCTATGTAAACTGCCAGTCATGAGTGGATACTCACTGCAGAATTGAAATTACATTGTTCCATCATAGAATGAGATTTTTAGTCTGGTTTAGAACTCAAATCAAACAATACCATGTGCTTCGGAATGATAATCTGTCATCATTGGAGTGTACATACCAATGTGATATGGGGGTGATATGGGGATGAAGCCAAGAGAAACTATACCCCCCCCCAGGAGCATTCTGTGGTAGAGACAGGAAGACTGGAAGCAATTGGGCAGAGCTGGAGTTGAGGTGATGAGGTGGAGTCTAGAAGCGTGAGGAGAGAAGCTTGCTATCAAGGCAAAAGAAGATCAACTATCTCTGAGGGGACAAATTATCTCATCTGGTGAGTTAAGAGATTTACCTGCGAGACTGTGAACAGAACTTTTTTGACCGGAACTGTTAAAGGTTTTTTACCTCCTTTTGGGTTTTAATCTCTTTAATATTCTGGCAAATGTATGTATGACCATTTAATACCGTTATATATATATGACTATTACCGTCAACCAACTCCTCGCAAAAGGTATTTCTAAATTGAACCAAGAAACATCATTCTTATATTCCCTTAAATCGACAAGCTTCAAGAATAAACACAACAAAATATAAATTCATTTAAAGTGTGTTGTATTATATTATAGAACAATAAACAGCGTAACAATATTGTACACAAAATATATATTTTATGCCATACATCATTCTTATTGCCTGTAATATACATATATATGTAATTGTGTGTGTGTTGACTAACTCTTATCTAAAGGTGTGTGTGTGTGTGTGTGTGTGTGTGTGTGTGTGTGTGTGTGTATGCATTGTGTAGTGAAGGGGGAGGGGAGAATCCATACATATACACTCACTCCATTCATCTCACTCAAAGTCCATAATGAAACTTCTTCTTACAATGTAGTCACCATCCAAAATAACTGACTTGCCATGCTTTGTTACAAACACATGTTGGCTCACAAGGCCTCACTTACTAACAATGTGAAGTCAGTACAGACCCATTACTCATTACAAGCAGTATTAGCCAGTCCACCACAAATAGCTCTCTATTCAGCAGTTAACACACAATGTCCGCTGGCCAATTTTAACACATGGTATTTCACATAAAGCACCAATGTTTCCATGATCAAAACTTAACCAACAAAGAACCATCCATAGCACAAATGTCTCCATTTATATCAACAATCTATCCCAAACACAACAGGAATTCAAACTATGTATAGCATAAATGCTTTCATTTAAACCAACATGGTATGCATTTATGTAACTCTGTCCATTTCAATCCAGTCACATTTACCATCTGTATTCAAACTTTCATTCTCATATACTCTACACATAATCATTCATTATCATGTAACATTTAAGTATCCATACTCGCTCACCTTTTACTACATTCAAGCTCCGTCATTCACACTAGCCAAGGCCTAGGGCCTGTTCACCTAGGAGTAAAAGCTGCATGTCCTCTCTGTCCGAGCACCAAGCATGAAGAGAGAGATTATTTCTCTGTGTACAGTAAAAACTGTATGCTCAGGCTCGATTCCCCAAGAACCGAACACACCCAACTTAGCAGATCCGAGCCGGCACGGCTCGGTACTTTCGCGCGCCCTTGGAATCAAGAACGAGGCAATACGTCATAGTTACCTCGTTGGATCTCACGAGGTTTGGATTCTATAAGTACCGCCCTCCACAGCAATCCAGCGCCGTTTCACAGAGGGACACAGAGGGGGTAGTACAGATCTTGGCAGGCTGTAGAGCAGTTGGGCAGCATCATAGGTAGAATAGACAGAGGAGGGGTAGCAGTGTTCTTCAAAGTCTCCAGTGGCATTCAGGTGAGCTCCATTGTTCCATTGCTAATTGTCATTGCTCAAATAGAATTAATAGGCCTGGCAGGCTTGGTCTTCTAATTCTGCAGTCACATAATGTACAGTGTTATATAGGTAACACACAAATAGGAGACCTCCATTGCTCCATTGCTAATTGTCGTTGCTGAAATAGAAATACTAGGGCTGGCAGGCTTGGTCTTCTAAATCTGCAGTCACATTGTACTATGTATTATGCAGTTACATTGTTATATAGGTAAAACACAAAGAGGCGAGCTCCATTGCTAATTGTCATTGCTGAAATAGAAATAATAGGGCTGGCTGGCTTGGTCTAAATCTGCAGTTACATTTTACTGTACCATAGCTCACTCAGAAACAAGAGAGGTGGCAGGGTTCAGTGCTGAAACAGAAATTGTAATAATAGGGCTGTCAGTGTTCTTAAAAGTCTTCAGTGACATTCTACTGTGCCATAGCTCATACAGAAACAGGAGGGGTGGCATTGTTCTTGTTACTCTCCAGTCTCAGTCATGATGATACTAATCCCTCTACCTCATGTGCTAAAGTCTATGTTCAAGTGCATAGTGGTTTTAAGTCAGGGAAACAAAAATGTAAATAAAAAGTTTGTACCTTTTTAAAGAAAAAAAACACCTCTCTAGTAAAGGTGAAAATTTACTGTAGAAAAATATAAAATTGTCAAAATGTCATTCTACCCAAAATATTACCAAGCATACCAATGGAGGTAGCTAGTTCCCTACTCTCAGCTAGATCTCACCACCTGCAATCTACACTGTCATCATATTCACCCTCATCAGTGTGTACATCATCCTCGAACAATACTAATTCATCCCCGCTGGAATCCACCATCACAGAAGTCTGTGTACTTTGATGTAATTGCCAGTAATGGTCTTCCTCATAGAATTTGTAGTTCAGTTTACGGAAGAGCTGTCACGATTTTTGGGCACTTCTTTTAGACCAGAGCAAATGTCAAAATGTTGTGCAGACTCATTTGCATCACCACTGGGTGTCTTGGAAAAACTAATTTTTTTCCTAGCAGCAATTTTCAGAGAAACTGGAGGAGTAGCTCATTGCATCTCTTGAGATCCGGGTCAGTTGAAAAGAAAGAAAAGACATAGCTCTTAAATGTAGGATCAAGCACAGTTACCAAAATGTAATGATCCAATTTCAGGATGTTGATAACTCTTGGATCTTGGTGAAGTGAATAAAGTACTTGATGTACAAGTCCAACATAATTAGCGGAATTGCTTTGTTTCATTTCCTACTTCAATTTCTCTTGCTGCTTTTCAAAACTTCTAATTAGGAGAATCACTTGACTCAAGCTAAGTGTCTGCACTCTCTTCACAGGTGACTACTTCGAGTGGTTTCAGCACCTTGCACAACATGTAAAGCATTTTCCACTGCGCTGCACTAAAATACATTCCCCCTAAATTCCATTCTTCTTGCAGCTGATGCATTCTCCTACATGCTGCTGCAGAATCCCGAAAATGACCTAAATATTTCGGGACACAGACAGCAATGCCTGCATGTCATTGTCATTTTTTTAAAGGTTCTGTACCACCAAGTTGATTGTGTGAGCAAAACAGGAAACCTAATGGAATCCCCCCTGCTGTAATGCTCTAACAATATTGGTGGCGTTATCAGAAATCACATTTCCTCAGGAGACTCCAAGCAGGATAAACCATGTTGCAATGACTTCCCTTCATTTTTCAAACAGGTTGTCAGTGGTATTACCTCTGACCTGCACCTTGTCTCGTCTCTGATAACCACCTCTCACTCCCGCCTTCAAGACTTTTCCCGTGCTGCTCCCCACTTATGGAATTCCCTACCACGCTCAATCAGACTTTCCCACAGTCTTCAAATCTCTAGATGCATCCTCACAACTATCCCAATCTCCACTCTGAGTCACACTCAGTCCTCTTGTTTCAGTTGTGCCCTCTTCCCTTTAGATGTAAGCTCTCTATGAGCAGGGTCCTCCATAGCCTTTGTTTTCATGTCTCCATTAATTTTGTTTGCCTTGTCTGTTCTTGTTTTACGTATGTCTTGTTTTATGTATGTCCTTGTCTTCCCTACTGTATGGCGCTGTGGAGCACTGTGGTGCCTTACAAATCTACGATAATAATAATAATAATAATAATAATATGCCTCTTAGTGAAGCAGATGATACACAGAGTAGCCTGCCTCTGAAAAATGTGATGTACTTGGGTACATGCTGCTGCTGTTCCTGATGGTGAAGGGGAATCTCCAACCCAGTGGGCTGTCACAGTCATATAATCTTTAGTTTGCCCAGTTTCGCTTGTCCACATATTTGTGGTTAGGTGTACAGTGCTTAGAATGGCATTTTGTAGCCCAATAATTACATTTTTACGAACCTTCTTGTAGAGGTGAGGAATAGCTTTTCTAGTAAAATGGTGTTGTGATGGAATTTGGTAACGGGAACACAAGACCTCAAGTAATTGTCTAATACCAGCTGCATTAATAGTGGATATTGGACACAGATCTAATACTAACATAGTCGCCATGGCGTCTGTGATTCGCTTTGCGACTGAGTGACAGCTTTCATACTTGCTAAGGATTGTTTAACAGTCAATTGTTGTAGACTACTAGTAGTCTTCTTTTTGGTCTGCTTCTGGGTTGAAGATCCACCGCCAGAAGCAGGAGCAGCAGCAGTGGGCCTAACGCTCAAGGATTCTTCTGAGGAGTCCTGGATAGGGGAGGAGTCATCTCGCATTAGCAACTTGGATGCAGGACTAACTCCAATCACTTGTGAGGATATTGATGATGAAGGTGTTGGGGGTGTAGATTGCAGGTGCTGGGATCTAGATGAGAGAAGGGAGGTAGCTGATGCTGGACTGCTTGTTGTTATTTTTTTAGCATAAGTTTCTGATTTTCCCAAGAGCTTTCCATGAACTCGCTTCAAATGGCGTAACATGGATGAGGATCCTAGATGGTTAAGGTCCCTACCTCTACTGACTGTGGCTTTGCAATGCTACAAATGGCTAGACAACTGTTGTCAGAATTTGGGTAAAAATAATTCCACACATAAGAGGTGGATTTTTTGGTCTTATGCCTAGGCATGACAATGGCCTTCTTATCACTGGCACGAACTGCTGCAGTTTTTTTTGAAAGTGTATGAAAATAATATTGTGACCTGTGAGGTGGTCAAAATTGACTGCAAATGACTTGAAGTTAGTGTTATTGAGGTTAATAATAATGTTGGAACAAAAAACGAGCAAAATTATGGGATTTTAGCGCATTTTAGCTGTTTTTCTAACAAATACAGATCCAAAACCAAAACCAAAACACACAAGGGTGGATGTGCCAAAACCAAAACCAAAACACGAAATTAATCTAGATCCAAAACCAAAACCAGAACACGGGGGTCAGTGAACATCTCTACTTAGAAGCTGTTGAACAGTCTGCCTTGACTCCTGTGTGTTAATATAAGAGTAGAGGCAGTTTTTTTGTGACACCACTCACAATAGAGAACAGGAAGTTGACAATTGCACAGCAGCAGAGTGTAACCTCCATTACTGCTTGGGATATTACATACCATAGACTACAGCTGCCGTAGGCCGTCTGCAAGAGAGAGTCCATGATACCCTGAAAGATAGTATCAAAAACAAGAGTATATACCGAGAGTAACAAACCATAGAGGGTCTTCTTTACCATTGACTTGCATTAATCTCATTACTTGGCTGAACTATGGAGTCAGGCTACCTGTCTCAGGTTAAACAGCCAGGAATATGTATATAACACGCCCTCACTTTTGCCATGACGGAAGTGATGCATATATCTCCCTTTAGTGTGGGAGCCTCTCACTTTTTGTGGTGCAGTGCCTCCACCTGAGTCTCTGCAATCTTGTGAGAAGATGGTTTCTTCCACCCGGTGACAAATCGGGACACGCCTTGCAGAATGTTGTAAATAAATCACCTTGGTGCGTTAATTAATGGGAATGGGGGTGGCGTAATATATTAACCAATAATTAAATTTTGCAGAGTACACCAACTGAACTGTAAGCAATTTGAATATAAAATAATATCTTTAAAATGTAATGCACAGTGGATGGTCAAAGTTGAGTATCAATCAATTACATGAAATACACTAAGAAAAATAGTATAATATACAATATTGAATCACACATGTATAGCCCAACAGATTGTGCTTAGCTAGCTGCAGGAGTGTGGTGCGTAAGTAAGTGCAAGAAGCAAAGTAAAATCCTAACTGACACTAGGCAGTACTGCAGATTAGCAACAAAGTTTCTAAGTATAGATGCACTTTGTGGTGGATATCTTGGATGTAAGAGTCCCCCTGCATACAGTGCCTGCTAGTAGATGTGGGGGTTAATGGTACTCTCTGGGTCTATATGGATCAGTGTGTATCTATCCTGAAAAGCAAGCCGTAGGATAAGGACATATGGCAGGGAGCTCAACATGATTGAAGTTCCCCTCAGACAATTCACCTAGGCTGGAGTCTCCCTCTCTGAGCCAGCAACTAGCTTGAAACTTGAAGGCCCAATCTATCTGTCTCTCACAAGGAGCCTCTATGCCCTACTGAGCTCTGATTACAATTTCTGGGAAACCTTTATTGCGGGTAAAAGGTTCCCCATCCATTCCTTCCTGTCAGAAGTTGTGCTTGAGATTATCCTCCTTCACTGAAAGCTGTGTTTCTTTTAATATAGCTTCTCTCTCCTTACATTTCCTTTCACCCTCTGTTACTTTTCCATCACACTTCCTTTGTTATTTCGCTCCCCCAATTACATTCCCCAGTCGCCAGGCATATCACAAATACTATACTTAACCCTGAGAGATGAAATATCCTTCAATACATGACAATTCAAGGCAAGAAATGTACTAACCTAACGTTTCATTTTAAAGGAAGCTCATCTCCTTATGCAGAGTGATACCCAGAGACTAATTTATTTTGGTTGGTAAACCCACATTGAAGAAAATCTATTATGATCCACAAATCAACAAGAATATATTGCTTAAAACTCATCACAATACTGTTGATCCTCGGAGACTGGGAAACCTAAAATAGCAAAGAGTATACTTTTCACTGTAAAGACCATAAAAATGTTACTAGATTAGATTGTCTTTTAAGTGTAGATCATCTCTTGCCCAAGAACAATCATGCCAATAATGGTAACATATTATTATATCTGACCACGCTCCCATTTAATTGACATAGCCAAAACCAATCCATCTGGCAGAATGACTACAATGAGAAATATCATACTTTAAACAATTTAAAAGACTTCACCGATCATATAAGGAAAAATGAGTTGGTGATTGTGTATTTGCTATCTATAAAAGTTTAATGCTGCACTTCCTACCACCACCAAGTTTTTATTTTTTGGAGGTTGTCCCGAATTAAAAGCTTTTCTTGCTCTCTGTGTGGGCATATTTGTGTATTCTGATGAATCCCATGCACTTATTGCTTCCAGATGTCTGCCGAGATTGATTGTATGGTTTCTTTCAGGTGTTCCACTGTGGAACCCACAATGGTTTCCAGATGCCGATGCTGCATTTGTAATTGAAGTAGTGTGAGTCTGTCCTTAACCAACGCATTTCAGCTGATTTTCAGCTTCACTTAGTAATGAATGCAGAATCTGTGTGTGGACGAAGATCCTTATTATAGGATTCTGGTGTCATTGCTTTCCTCTCATTGGTCTTGTGTATCCACCAGTGATCCATAAGGGTATGGATCATATGATTACTTATATTCAATCTCCGTTGATGTGTGCTTATAATCTGTAGTGACTGAATGCCCTTGATAATGTAGTATGTATCACTTATTGAATATTGAAGGTGAATGGATGCAGTAAACCTGATTTCTCCTTTAATGGGTCATATAATAAAAAATTGCTATAGAAAAAACATCCCATTAGGTGATGTAGATGGGACCTTTGCCATTTGCCATTCTATGAGGTATATTACCCCACTGCTGTCACATGTTAAACTCTAGTTGATCTTGTAAATGTGTCTTGTTTCATGTGAGGCAAATTCCCTGGTGGGTTTTCTGCTCTTATGACGGAGTGTCCTGTAATTTGAGAACATTCCACATTGGTAAAACCCCCGTCTTATCGTATTAGAGTAAGGGTGGATTGTACAGTCAAGTGTGGTTTAAGATGATTCTTGACTAGCTTTGTTTTCAGGGCCAGTGCCTTCCAAAAAGTTATTTCTGGGTATGGGTATCAGATTTTGGAGAGTTGTTCATCTTTAAGAAGGACCTGCCAGTATTCTCTGAGAATTTTTATGATTGCACTTGCTGAGTTGTTAAATTGAGTGATGAAGAATGCCTTGTTATGTGTATTGGTAAGTCTTTCCTTTTTATGTGAGCAATAATTCCCTCCTTCTGTTCTGTTGCTTTAAATGTCTAATTCACTAGTTCTGGATCACATTTTTTCTCCTAGGCTGTTCTCCCTGAAATCTGAAATTCTCAATATGGGAGCAATTCTGTCTAAACCTCTTAAATTGCCCCATAGGTATATTTTTTAACTAGGTGCCCACTTGTTGATAGGATATAGCTATTTATGTCTATGGTCTTGTGCATTGCTTTTGTTTCTATTTTATCTTTTTCTTAGAACTAGGTTTGCCCCATGCTCTGACCTGATGGAATCCACCTCCCAATTGCTCATGAATAATTTTGGTTACTTTGGGTAAAACTTAGTCTCAATGGTTGTCCCTGTTTCTGAAAATAGAACTCTCCCTCGGACCATACGTAAATTTATCTTAGGATAAAATCTATCCTATTGGGTTATAAAGGTAGCTTGTATAAGGCCCAGTGTGGTGTCCCTCTTCACTAGCCCTTGGTCTTGTGTCCATATTGTATTTTCCAGAATCTGAAGTATTTGTATTGTGTCTTGTAGATGGAATCTTTGTTCTTTCACATTGGGTTGAAGAAAGATGGTGGTAATTGTGTTAACGGGGATGAGAACCCTGACACCCTTCAAACCTACACGAAAATTCCGATTGCAGGAAAAAACTAAGGCAATTTAAACAGGCTTACCTCAAAACTGAAGATCCAGCTTTCCAACGGCAGCGGATGCAAACAGCCAATCATTCCAATGAGGCAGCAGGCAAAGTGTTTAAACACTTAGTCTGCGGGGTCCAGACATTGCCACTTTAAATTAACATTAATGTACGGCGCACTGACGTCAAGTGAAGTGCCGGACAGCTGCCTTATCAGAATGACTGGCTGTCTGCATCCACTGCCATCAGAAAGCTGGATCTTCGGTTTTGAGGTAAGTCTGTTTAGATTGCCTTGTTTTTTCCTGCTATCGGAATTTTCGTGTATGTGTTAAGGGTGTCAGGGTTCTCATCCCCGTTAACGCGTACCGAACCTGCTATATCTAGAAATGTTAGCAGTCAGAGAGATAATGCCTGAAATGATTGATCACCGGGTGGTTTGGTTAAGCTTTCATAAATCTTCAGCAAGTAGTAGAATACGAGATTGACTAGGTGGGTATTGTGCAGAAAGTTGTATTCCTGTTTGTTTAGGATCCCTTTCTGCCTTCTTTCAGGATTATTTTAAGTTGGTTTTGAAAATCATTTGTCGGGTCTTTTTTAAGTTTGTCGTATGTTACTGTATCTCCTATTATGGTCCTGTTTTCAGGCATTTCAAGATATGTTTTGGCTAAAAATTGGATGTTGATCTTAGTTCAGTATGTTTTTATCTTTCTGTGTTCGTGTTGGGTATATGTTGCAAATTGGTTTGACTCATGTAGAATTTATTCAGAGTGAGCTTCCTAATGTAGTCCGGATATATCTCAAATATGTTGAGTCTTTTGCCTGGGGCGTACTTAAGACCCTTATTTAGTAAAGGGACATGGACATCTGTGAGTGTGATGTTGCTAAGGCTGAAGATGCCCTTAGGTTTATTGTCAGCGTGTTTTACTTTCTGTGTTTGACTTTTTTTGCCTCCTCAGCATCCCATTCTAGTTCTGTTAATTTTTATTTGTTGTGGTTTGGAGTGTTTTGTGATATTTCACAAACTCTCTGTCCCGTTTCCAAATATTAAAACATCTTGTTCCCATGATGTAGAGTCAGAATCAGTTCTTCTCTTGTCAGTTTCTGGGATTGTGGTCAATTCCCCTAATGAGTGATTGTGATCTGGGGTGGTTTCTGTTTCTGTTGAATCTTGTGTGGCACTAGGTCCTCTAACTGCATTTAGCCAAACTTGTTCAAAAGATAGCATGGCTATAGCATAGCTATGTTGTCATAGTCGCTGTCATTTTCAATCTCATAAATTGAGAATGGTGTCTCTGTTTCTGTTTCTGACTCAGTTTGAATATGCTCTGTGTGTTCTCTAGAACAGTCACCTGGATCTTGTTGTATGATGCTATTTTGTGCAGTTTAATCATATAGTGCTGATATGTTAGATTAAGTCTTGTGTGTTTCCCTGGACTTATACCCCAGTGTTGTCCAATATTGTTGTCATTCTTGATTTTGTTATTGTTAAAAAGTTCTCATTGTTGCTTGTAACCCCAATTTCTCCCTGAGTATCTTCTTTTTTTGTTTGCTATGATTGATTCTTTCCCTTTGTCTATTTTGTGTTTGGTTACGTCCTCTATAGCTTAGTGAATTCTGGTTCCTACTTGAATGGTCCCAAGGTTGCATCTAATTCCTCAATGTCTCTGTTCAATTACATGAGTTCCTCTAGGTGTGTGGAGATTATCACTTCAATAAGCTTGAATGAACATTAGTGTAGTATGTCCTGGCATTGTTCATGAATGGTTTGTTCTCTGTGTGATGTTTGGGCATCTTTTGATGCACAATCCCTTAGGTTTAAAATTCTGTTCTAAGTACCATTGTAATGTATGGGCATCCCACCATACCTTTGTTCCTCTGGTGATTAGTTTCTCTAGTCTAAGGAAGGTTCTACAGAAGTCATTCCCCTTATTTGTTTGCTAAGTTATACATGCCCCACTGCGATAATATCATCATGGGAACATGGTCAAACCATCTGGCTACACCAGAATCCCTCTGGGATTGATGTGTAGAGACCCCGGGAGCCGGCACATGCACATATTCAGCACAATGTGGAGAGCTGAACACATTTCAGGCATGTACTGATTGTGCATAAGTGGACTCCATTGTGTAGGTCAGTGACGGGCAACAGGCAGCTCGTGGGCTGCCAGCGGTCCATCAAGCCTTCAGCTGCATCCCCAGCTGGCTGCTGCTTTATTATGCAGAAGAGCATCTCTGAGTGTATGCCACTTTGAACCTTTTAGTGTATGGGCTACAACAGCAGAAGACTACACCAGGTTTCACTCCTGTCAGCTAAGAACAGGAATCTGATGTTACAGTCAGCACAGACTCACCAAAAATGGACATTTGAAGCCAGGAAAAACAACACCTGGTCTGACAAACCTTGATTTCTGCTACAACATGCAGATGGTAGGATCAGAATTGTGTGTAAACAACACAAATCCATGGAACCATCCTGCCTTGTGTCAATGGTGAAAATTGCTGCTGGTGGTGTAATGGTGTAGGGAATGTTTTCTTGGTACACATTAGGGGCTAGATTTACTAACAGGCGTGTTTGGTGGCGGTTTGAAACTGCCACTCATCGCCGGCGGTTTAGTGGTTCAAACCGCCGCATTTACTATAGGGCGACTTGAGGCTTCAATTTAAAATGACTGGCGATGTGTGGCGGATTGAAAAAGCTAAACCGCCGGCGGTTTTGTCCAAACCGCCGGCGGTTTGGATGAAACCGCCACAAAACTGCCACAAAACCGCCAGCCAAAAGACAGGACAGGACAGTTTTAATACCTGCTTCAGAATGGCTTGATAGCTTAAATATGCTGTTTGAACTATTTTGCCATTCAGAACATTAGAGAAAGTACCATTGACATTTAAATTATGTTGGCAATCATTATTTATTGATTAAGGGGCAAAATGAATAAAATATTATCTTATGAGGGAATAAAAAATTTTCATTATATAAAGGGGATAAAATTATTTAATTATTACATTATTTGGACAATATGTCATGACAAATTGTGCAACATAAATAATTATATCCACCATTAACAATCAGTTATTAATATTATATATTCACATTTTCTACAAACTATAATGCTATAACAGTGTCCCTTTAAAAAAAATATAAAAAAAAATTATTTCATAAATTATTATTACATTTATTTTGTCCCTTTAGCAATAAATAATGATTTACCAAATGATTAAAATATCAAAGGTGCTTTCTCTTATGTTCTGATTGACCAAATATCTGAAACAGCACACTGTTTGAACAATCTCGCTGCTCACAAGCAGCGCTTTCATTTTGGTCTATTGAATGGCGGTTTTCCGGCGGCTTTATAAACCCCCTAATAGTAAATCCGGCTGTTTGTATGTTGAACATTGTTGAAACCGTCATGGTGCTTTATACAGAGGCGGGTTTGGAAACATCATTTTTGGCCGTTTGGACGGCGGGTTTAGCCTTAGTAAATCCGGCGATGGCTAAACCGCCGCCAAACCCGTCGAAAGTCGGCGGGTTTACAAACACGCCTGTTAGTAAATCTAGCCCTAGGTCTCTTAATACCAATTGAATATTGTTCCTGACCATGTGCATCTCTCTATGGTCACAGTCTACTACATCTGTTAATGGCTACACACTTCAGCAGTTGGTAGTTCCATTCTGTGAGCTTGGGTGACCTACTGCTTTGCGGCTGAGCTGTTGTTGCTCCTGGACATTCCCACTTTATGATAACATCACTTACAGCTAATTGGGGCAGGGCAGAAATTTTATGAAATGACTTGTTGGAAAGGTGGTATCTTATGAGAGTGTCACAATGAAAGTCACTGAGCTCTTCAGTACAACCCATTCTACTGCTAATGTTTGACTATGGAGACTACATGGCTTTATACTCGATTTTATGCAACTTTACAATTCCATGTTAGCAACATTAGCTCAGAACTCCCATGAAAAAGTTAATGCACCTATTCATGCAATTATATGGTCAGACTGGCCCACCGTTGTGCCTCAGATCTTGGGGTGATAGACTAGACCCTAGCTTCCTTACCCAATTCAAACTAACCTCTTTAACTTTCTACAAGGGTCAGCTTGAACATATGAACACCACAATGGTGGTGGGGGTGTCTGCTCCACTAACCACATGTAGCCAAAAGCCAAAGAGTTTAACCTGCTATAAGCACTTGCCCCACATCCAGGGCTTTGTTATGTGTCTAGTTTATTCTTCAAGCTCAAGCAACTTTGACAATTAGAGCTCCTCTGCTTTGGAGCTTGGCATCCAGAGACTCCCAGGAGGCCATACTCCTTCTGGGCTCAATAGAACTATTTCAGAATGCATCTAATGTTGCCATTCTGCAGTCTTCAAACACATAACCAGAGAGAACTGCCGCCCAACACAGCTGGGTCCTCCCTAGTTGCTGCATCAACGCTCTCTAAGCCATCGAGTATAGAGATCTCCAGTCCCTGGACTTGTAGGCTGCTGCATTGCTGCTTATATTTCATATTGTCAAACACAATTTTGTTTTTATTCTGTTTACTAATGACAGAAGGGAGAGAAACTGACGTATGCTGGTTAAACGGATTATCCACAAACTACATCAGCTAGCTTAAAACCATGACTCACAATATAAATAAACCTTTGTGTAACGTTTTAAATTAAATGTGCTTTTCTGTCTAGGGGAGCAGTCTGATGGAGAACCATTATGAGATTAACAGACAAGTTTTGTTGGTGTAATGTTTTCGCATGAGTTACTGGAATAGGCAGACATGAAAGGAAAGTGATAGAATCATGCTTGTTTGATATCATTTTGGTCTTTAGATAATTAGTAGATTGGCATCATAACTCATCTGTATAAAATGGTTATGTTTGTGATCAAGGATATAAACAGATGTTTGTTTATATGTTCAGAACAAGTTTTAAAATGTTTTATAATTAATGTAAATGATTTATACTGCAAATGTTTTGTTTGAAAAATGAAAAAGGAATTCTTTAATATAATACATAACAGATATATCAGTGCTGTTATACTGTCTCACATTGAGTTTGTGCTGATAAGAGCATTAGTAACACTGTGTAGTACATATTATGTAACAGTGGTCAAAGTGAAAATTTAGAAGTGGCAGTATAGAAATTTGGAAGTGGCGGTATGGAGAATATGGAGAATGTAAGTGAATGGAATTTGATAGTTTTATAATGAAAGCAGAAGGTGAAGTGACGGTATGGCATACCACCATCTACACCCCCACTTCAACCACTGTTATATAATTTAAAAATCTAAAGAAACAAGACCACATTCTTATTCACCTGACCACACCCATATGCCCTTCACAAGGCACATGCTCTATAAGAGTGTCGAAGTCAGCAAATTGGATAAAGGCATTTCAATTAATATCGAGCAAACTTGGTTGTCTTTGTCTGAAATTATGCGTAGAGCATGCTACAGCGTGGAGGGGTGTATCAAGCTGCAACATGTGGCAATAACAGGTTTTACACACATTCTTACAAACATACACATTTGTAATTAGTACACATTAATGTAGTTGCAACACATAGTTATTTATGTCGAAATATAGCATTATTTATGTTTAGTATTATAAGTTATATACATGTTAGTGAAACCAAAGGATCAGGTTGCAGAAACTATGTCATGTTTAGTATCATTTTAATCCCCTATTCATCAGCAGTTGTCCGGTTCATTCGCCGAAGAGATCGCACATACAATACTCTAGTTAGCGATGTTAGGGACTAAATGTTTAAAATATACTGACTGTGTAATGCAAATAGACTAGTTGAAACTGGATTCTTGGTGGGAAAATCCCCTGGAGAGCTGACCCCCACCTTTGGATATTTTGGTTTGAACTGGCCTATGACCTGCAGTACACTGGACCTTCCTGAAGCCTGGACCAATAGAAGCAAGCAACACCATCTGTATTGTTTTACTGTATTCTCTGACTGTATATAAGCAGGGGCTCTGGACCTAGTGACCAGTCTTCTTGACCACAGCCTTCAGGCCTGAATGACTGTACACTGGATCCAGAGCACCTGAGATAAGTTACGGCTGTACTTATTTTATTCTGACTATTAAATTACTTTGTGCTTTGGAACCACACATCGGGATTCGACAATCGTTATTGGATAGCAACTATACGTGCAGAACAGAGTATATCTGACTATACTCTTATAGAGCACCTTTGTTGTTTTTGCCATTTGTTGGGATAAACCATTTGAAACAGTGGTGAACAGAAAATTTGACCTGAATATATGACCTCACTCAAACACATCAATCACACTGATTTCAGAGGGTTTATAAATTACAGTAAAAAGCTGATCCACTGCTGTTGACTAACCTACCTTTAGACTCAATATATTTGACACTAGCAGGCATGTTTCAATACAAAGGATTAAACTTGTAGGGCTGACAGCATCAAATTATAGTTCTCACCATACGGTCAGTAAGGTCATTAGAAATAGGCAGAAAATAACAATCTGTTTCTAGCACCTTAGATGAAGACATTATTTTTTCCAAAGCTTTCGGCTTTGTATAAAGGCATATGGGAATCATTTTTAGATAGGATTTAATCCAGCTAGAAGATATACATTTTAACCTGGGCAAAACAATGTTGTACTGCGGAGAAGGGGGAAACAAAATGTGCGCACAGATTTCAAAGTGGGTGGTAGACACATTCTCAGCTTTAAATTGCAGTGTAAAATAAAGCTGCCCAGTAGTTTAATGCCATAAGCAAAAACAGACAGTATTTTCCTGCAGCAACAAAACTTGCATTTGCACCCCCTGTATCACAACACGGTTTGTCCAGGGGAATGCAGGAGGTGAGTTGATAGAAATCGACAGCTGCCCCCACCCTCCCCCCTCCCCTGCACAATGACGCAATTTTCATCATCAATCAAAGGGCTATGAAGTGGAATTCTTCCTCATACAGTGGGGAGGGAGGGCTTGACTGCAAACCGTGTTATCAATGCCCTGTCCACTTCTCACAAAAAAAAAAGCAGGAACTAGGAGGGTGGTCTATTATCCCAGGAGTCATGGGGGACTCCCCAAATTTCGTGACTTTCCAGACATTCCAAGAGAGTATTCATCATCATCTATTTATTTATACAGCGACACTAATTCTGCAGCTCTGTACATTCACATTAGTCCCTGCCCCATTGGCGCTTACAATCTAGCATACACACAGACCAAGAGAGAGTAAGGGCAATTTTAATAGCAGCCAATTAACCTACCAGTATATTTTTGGTGTGTGGGAGGAAACTGGAGTACCCGGAGGAAACCCACGCAAACACAAGGTGAACATACAAACGCCACACATGGTCGGGAATCGAACTCATGACCCCAGTGATGTGAGGCGGAAGTGCTAATGTCAAGAGCCGCCGCGGCTCTGGGCACCGCCGCGACTCGCTCTGCTCCGTGGCTCAGCGCCCCGGCCGTCGTCATGATGACCGTGATGTCACTCCCGGTTTGCCAAGGCAACGGGCGAGACGATCTGTCTGTATAGCGCCGCGTCCCGGCATCCAGGGCAGCCAGGCGCGCGCGCAAACTAAGGATAAGCCAGGTGGCTAATCACATTACCATGGGTCCCAGTCTTTTCTTATTGGCCAGTACTAGTATATAAGGCAGGGAGGGGTAATCCACCCCTGCCGGTTATAGTCCCTGCTCCTTGCATACTTTCCTGCTTTGTTGCTATATGTGATATTCTCTCCCTTCTGTTGCTGACCTTTGCCTGGATTTTGTCTCTGATTGATTGCCTGTGACCTTGACCCCCTGCTTGTATTAGACGCAGCTGATTTTCCTGTGACCCTGACCCCTTTGCCTGGATTTCTACACTGCCATTCTGTCTGTGACCTTTTGACCTCTGGCCTGGACCTAGACTCTGCTGTTTGCCGGCTACCATATATACCTTGCCGGGATCTTCACTCCACCTCTGTGTTAACACCTGCGCTACGTTCTCAGGTATCAGCTCCTACTACTAGAGTACAAGACCTGGGGGCATTAGAGTACCTGTGAGCGCATCTAGCTCTACGGGAAAAGCGGTTCCTATAGGCGAAGACTTCTGAAGTGGTTCTAGGAGTTGATGCCTGGGGGCGTGAGCCGTAACATTATAACCAGCCCAAAAAAATATACACTAGGAGTGAGTGAATTGTCTGGTATTCGGTCCTATGGAACCAAGTCCGGCTCAAGTGTTGGCAGGACAAATCCAGACCTTGTCTCAAATGGTCCATGAGTTGTCTAAGTGGCAGGCTGCCCAAGAACAGGCGTCAAGAGCCTTGCAAGCTGCTCAGCCTTCTGTGGTGAAACCAAAGATGCATTTTTCCAGACCGCTTTTTGGGAGACCGCAGACTCTTCTGGAACTTCCGTGAAAGCTGCAAACTTTATTTCAAATTGAGGCCACTCTCGTCTGGATCACCACAGCAAAGAGTGGGGATAATTATCTCCCTCCTACAAGGGGATCCTCAATCTTGGGCATTCAGCTTAGATTCCAATAGTCCTCAGTTGCAATCTGTGGACGCCTTCTTTGAAGCTCTTGGTTTGATTTATGATGATCCAGACCAAGTGGCTTCTGCTGAAGCACAGCTGCGATCTTTAATGCAAGGACGACATTCCGCTGAAGAGTATTGCTCCAACTTCAGGCGTTGGTCCTCGGACTGTGAATGGAATGACCCAGCTCTTCGTAGTCAGTTCCGGTTGGGTCTCTCCGAACAAATGAAAGACTCCCTTGTCCAGTATCCTACTGCGGGATCTCTGGAGGAGCTCATGCAGTTAGCTATTCAGATCGACAGAAGATACAGAGAAAGGAAAGCTGAGAAGGAAAATTCTTCATCCTATTCTCCTGTGCTTCCTCAAACTGCCCCCATTAATCAAGTTGAACCAATACAACTAGGAGCATATCGGCTGTCGTCTGAGGAACGTACCTGGAGGCGTACTTTGGGTCTCTGCTTGTACTGTGGAGAGAAGGGCCATCTGCTCCGTACCTGCCCCATCAAACCGGCAAAAGACCAGGCCCAGTGAACACGGAGGGAGTACACTTAGGCCTATAAGCCATCTCTCCAAAAAATTCCCTACAAATACTTGCCCAACTCACATATGGTGGACAAGTCATTTCTGTTCCTGCATTCGTGGACAGTGGATCTGCCGGAAACTTTTTAGATTTAACCTTCGCCCAGTCCTTGGGATTCTCAGCCATTCCTCTAGACTCCATAATTGCTGTATATGGGCTGGATGGGAATCGCCTGAACCACGGTGAGATTCATCATTGTTCTCCTCCTCTGCAGCTGAAGATCTCAGAATGAAGAGTGCCTATCTGTAACGGACTTACCTCCCCGCCGTCCGGAAGCCGCACTTCCGCATCCAGCACCATGTGACTGCACCCGGAGGCGGTCACGTGACTGCAACCTAGAGGCGGGGATTTTGAATCCCTATCAGTACTTAAAGATCACTCTGACACTCGCTGAGTGTCAGAGCAACACTTACCTGTTCCTGGCTCCTGTGTTTCGTGGATTGCTGTGTCTTCCAGTCTCTTGTGTCTTCCTGTGTGCTGATCTCTGCCTGTTAGACTATTCTGGCTCTCAAACCCCTGTGTACCGACCCGGCTTGCTGACTATCCCTCTACTCTTGTGACTCGTGTACTGACCCCGGCCTGATTGACTCCGCAACTTCTGCTCCACTCTGCTGCACTACATCTTGGGGCGAACCTGAGGACCGCGACCTGCGACTCCTGGCAGCGAAGCCCACCCCGCCTTGCGGCGGTTCTTGGTGAACACCGGGGAGATCGATAGACTCCGTGCCTCAGGTAAGCCAGCACTAATCAAGATTAGTAATAGTAATCCAGTATCTGTTACAATTTGCTCTTACCATGGATTCAGCGGCAAAAGATCTGTTGGAGCATTTAGTGGGAAAGATGGATAAGCAAGAGACTAACCAAGAGCAACTTTTAAAATTCCTCAATAGTTTGTCTACTCAGTTGGATGTTGTCCAGAACACTCTGGTGGCTAGCGGACCACCTGCACCGGCGATTGCAGCCCCAGAACCCCCGCCCGTAGCAGCAGCTTCTTCCTCGCAGTTACGGATACCTAACCCACCTAAGTTCGATGGGGACCCCAAATATTGCAGAGGATTTTTAAATCAATGCTCCATACAATTTGAGCTGTTGCCGGGAAACTTTCCTTATGAAAAAGCTAAAGTGGCCTATGTGATTTCAGTATTGTCCGGTCAAGCCTTGGCATGGGCTTCCCCTTTATGGGAGAGGAACGATCCCATTCTGTATAACTTCAACACCCTTTTGTCCACTTTCAAGAAGATATTTGATGAGCCAAGAAGGGTATCTAATGCCGCTACTGGCTTACTACGTCTTCGCCAAGGAAACCAGTCTGTGGGACAGTATGCAGTCCACTTCAGAACAATGGTCTCTGAACTTCGCTGGAATGATGACGCTTTAGTGGCTACGTTCTGGCAGGGCCTTTCAGCCCGGATCAAAGACGAGCTGGTATCTCGGGAACTCCCTACGTCTCTGGACGAAATCATCTCCCTCTGTGTCAAGGTTGATTTGCGTTTCAAGGAGCATAGTTCCGAGAAAGAACAATCTCGGCGCAGTATGATTCGCTTGGCCCCCAACTTCCAAACACTTGTTCTTCCTCCCGAAGAACCTATGCAATTGGGGAGGACCCGCCTGTCGGCCGAAGAAAGGGAGAGGAGATTTCGGAACAAGTTGTGTCTGTATTGTGGAGAAGGTGTCCATCTTGTAAGTTCTTGTCCCAAACGTCCGGGAAACGACAGGGCCTAACGAGTTTGGGAGCTGTATCGTTGGGCCTCTTCTCTCAGTGTCATTCAGTTCCTTGTAGTAATGATTGCCTTACCATTCCTATTTCCCTTCAGTTAGGACATAATACTTTCCCGCAGTCAGCACTTCTTGACCTCGGAGCCACAGGAAATTTCATCTCAGCTGCAGTAGTTAAACAATTCTCCATTCCCACACAAGCCTTGGAACAACCCATCTCACTGCTGGCCATTGATGGGAGAAGAATTCCTGATGGGTCCATCTTGGTACGCACCACTCCCTTCCTTCTCCAGGTCGGAGTGCTTCATTGGGAAAAGATTTCCTTTCTAGTGATTCAGAAATCTACCAACCCAGTCATCCTAGGACTTCCATGGCTTCGTCTCCATTCTCCCACCCTAGACTGGAAATCAGGTCACATATTGTCCTGGGGACAATTCTGCTTCTCTCACTGTCTCCAGAAGGTGGTCCCTCCTGATACTCCCAGACGTTCCCAAACATTTCCAGTGTCTCTTCTGCCTGAACCATACCAACCCTTCTCTGACGTTTTTTGTCATCAAGAGGCCACAAGACTCCCTCCTCACAGAATCTGGGATTGTGGCATTGACCTTATGCCTGGTAAACCTATTCCCAGGGGCCGCGTTTAACCCCTTTCTCTTCCGGAGTCTAAAGCTATGGAGGAGTACGTCTAAGAAAATCTAAAAAGGGGCTTCATCCGCAAGTCTGCCTCCCCAGCTGGGGCTGGCTTCTTCTTCATAAAAAAGAAAGATGGGGGTCTTCGCCCTTGCATAGATTACAGAGGCCTGAATGCTATTACCATTAAAAATCGGTATCCTCTGTGTTAGTGGTCGCGGCGGCTCCGGGCACCGCCGCGACTCTCCTGCTGCTCCTAGTGACGTCCCGGCCGTTGCTACGGCAACCAGGGCGTCATTTCCGGTTTCTGTGTCCCGGTTGCCTGGGCAACAACTGGGACGCCTTGGTCTCACTGACTCCGCACCCGGCCAGCTGTCAAACAGCCGGGCGCGTTCGCATAAGTGTAGGTAGGGCCAGCCCTGCATGTCTCTCAAGTTCAGCCAATCAAGGCTGATTTTGGCTTCATTATTGCTGGCACTCTCTAGACATGATTGGCTGCAGGCTCTGCATATCCATTATACTGCAGCTGAGGACACATTCTGAACTGGGTTCTGATTGGCCATCTGTACTATTTAAGGCAGTGAGGTCTGCAGCCTAACTGCCGGTTATAGCGTTCTGTCCTCAGTCCTGCTGCCTGCTTGTACTATCCGTTTAGGTTCCTGCTACCTTAGATTTGACTACCCGTGTTTGACCCCTGCTTGTTTTTGGACCTGTGACCCTTCTCTTCTGACCTTGACCTTTTGCCTGGAATTCGGATTTTGCTTCTCTGCCTGTGAGTTTGACCCTTCGCTTGCCCTTGGATATTGCATCTGTGCCTGTGACCTTTTGACCTTGGATTTCTCTTATACTACAGTCCACCAATCACTCCACGTCTGAGAAACTCCTTTAAGTCAGTATACGCTACTCGACCCTCGGTCGGCCCGCAGCCCAGTCTGTCCCCACCACTAGGGGCTCCAGCGAACACCTGGCCTTCTGAGTAGTTCCCGAGTTTCACTGCAAATTAGAGAAATGCACCTTCGAACAGAAACATATTCCTTTCCTGGGATATATTATTTCTGGCACCGAACTGCAAATGGATCCCACCAAATTGAAAGCCATACTTGACTGGCCCCAACCTTCAGGTCTTAAGGCTACCCAACGCTTCCTAGGATTCTCCAATTACTATCGTCAGGTTATCAAAGCTTATTTTTCTCTGGTGGCCGCCATCACTGCATTGACCTGTAAATCTGCGGATGCTAGCGTATGGTCCACTGAGGCTATCCAAGCCTTCATATCATTAAAGTCTCTTTTTTCATCTGCACCCATTCTGCAACAGCCTGATTGTTCACGTCCTTTTATCCTGGAGGTAGATGCATAGATGCGTAGATAAGAGGAGGAGAGTAAGCCCAAGCTTTGCTATCGGTGACAGGGTATGACTATCCACTCAAAACATTTGTTTAAAGGTTCCCAGTAAGAAATTTACTCCCAAATTCATTGGCCCGTTCGCTATTTCTGAGGTCATCAATCCGGTAGCTTTTAGATTGAGTCTGCCCCCTTCCCTACGCATACCAAATGTCTTTCATGTCTCTTTGTTAAAAACAATGGTAACCAACAAATTCTCCACTCCATCAAGAGTTCCTCCTCCTATTGTGGACCAAGATCAAGTGGAATATGAGATTAAGACTATTCTGGATTCTCGCAAAGTTCAAGGTTCCGTACAGTTATTGGTGGATTGGAAGGGTTATGGTCCTGAGGAGCGTTCCTGGGTTAGAGCCATTGATCTGCATGCTCCCCGTCTACTCAAATTATTCCATAAGAAATTACCTTTAAAACCCTATTAGGTGTTCAGAGTCCACCTTTAGGACGGGGGGTACTGTAACGGACTTACCTCCCCGCCATCCGGAAGCCGCACTTCCGCATCCAGCACCATGTGACGGCACCCGAGAGGCGGTCACATGACTGCAACCTAGAGGTGGGGATTTTGAATCCCTATCAGTACTTAAAGATCACTCTGACATTCGCTGAGTGTCAGAGCAACACTTACCTGTTCCTGGCTCCTGTGTTTCGTGGATTGCTGTGTCTTCCAGTCTCTTGTGTCTTCCTGTGTGCTGATCTCTGCCTGTTAGACTATTCTGGCTCTCCAACCCCTGTGTACCGGCCCGGCTTGCTGACTATCCCTCTATTCTTGTGACCCGTGTACCAACCCCGGCCTGATTGACTCTGAGTTGCCTTCTGCTTCTGCCTGCCTCAATTCCTGTGTACCGACCAGGCTTGATTGTCTCTGCAACTTCTGCTCCACTCCGCTGCACTACATCTTGGGGCAAACCTGAGGAACGCAACCTGCGACTCCTGGCAGCGAATTCCATGATGTTATCTCAAAAAAAGAAACAGATACTCTTCCTCCCCACTGGGAGTACGATTGTGCTATTGACATCATCCCTGGTTCAAGATTGCCCAAGGGAAGAAGATTGTACGCATTATCTATTCCGGAGACCCAAGCCAGGGAGTTATATGTAGAAGAAAACCTACAGAAAGGTTTTATTAGGCCTTCCAAGTCACCTGCTGGAGCAGGCTTCTTCTTTGTGGCCAAAAAGGATGGCGGACTGAGGCCTTGTATTGACTTCAGGGGGTTAAATAAAATAACCATCAAAAATACTTACCCCTTGCCACTTATCTCAGTCATCTTCGACCAACTTAAAGGAGCAAAAATCTACTCTAAAATAGATCTGCGTGGAGCATATAATCTGATACGAATCCGGAGTGGTGACGAATGGAAAACGGCCTTTAATACTCAAACGGGCCACTATGAATACCTCGCTATGACCTTCGGCCTCAGCAACGCTCCAGCTGTCTTCCAAGATTTAATTAATCATGTCCTTCGCAAATTCTTGGGCTCCTTTGTAGTGGTCTATTTGGATGACATACTGATTTACTCCTGCTCATTAAAACAGCATCAAGAACATGTTCGACAAGTACTTCTGAAACTCTGTCATCATCATCTGTACGCCAAATTAGAAAAATGTGAATTCGAAGTCTCCAAAGTCACTTTTCTGGAATATGTTATTTCCCTTGAAGGCTTTGCTATGGATCCGACGAAAGTACAGGATATCCTTGACTGGGTGCAACCATCGAATCTTAAGGCCATCCAAAGATTCCTGGGATTTGCTAATTATTACAGGAAATTTATCAGTTCTTTTACTATTCTTGTTGCTCCCATCACAGCTCTGACTCGCAAGGGAGCTGATCCGAAAATCTGGCCATCTGCCGCAGTATCCGCTATCGAAGCCTTGAAACGTGCTTTCATGTCTGCACCTGTTCTGAGACATTCTAACCCAGACCTTCCATTTATTGTCGAAGTGGATGCTTCAGATGTAGGAGTAGGAGCCGTGCTATCTCAAAAAAACCTTGAAGACCATCACCTTCATCCTTGTGCTTACTTATCCCGAAGATTTTCTTCCGCTGAAGAACATTATGATGTGGGCAATCGAGAGTTGCTGGCCGTCAAGTGGGCGTTGGTAGGATGGCGCCACTGGCTTGAAAGAGCAAGACATGTTATCGCAATTTATACTGATCATAAGAACCTGTCTTACATCGAATCAGCTAAAAGGTTGAACTCCAGACAAGCACGATGGTCCCTCTTCTTCTCCCGTTTCCATTTCATTATCACCTTCCGGCTCGAAGAACCTTTGGGCGGATGCCCTATCTCGTAGTTTTGTCTCGTGTCAGACTCCTACCTCAGAGCCGTGTCCTTATGTCCTGGCCTCGTCTGTGCTGATCGCCTTCACACAAAAATTGGGAAAAACTCTCCTACAAGTTCAACCACAGGCACCTCCTGAAACCCCTGCAGACAAACTTTTTGTGCCTATCCACCTCAGGAGAGCTGTTCTTTCAGAATGTCATGACAACCAGACTTCTGGACATCCTGGTATTGCCAAGACCATAGAAATCATCTCCCGAGTTGTCTGATGGCAATCTATGTTTGCGCATGTTAGAGAACACATATTATCTTGCGATCTGTGCTCCAAAAACAAGATTCCTCAGAAATCTCCTACTGGTCTATTGTTGCCCTTACCAGTCCCAGTCAGACCTTGGACCTACTTGTCCATGGACTTCATTGTCGACTTACCTCCATCTTTTGGGTGCAACACCATCTGGGTTACCGTGGATAGGTTCAGTAAAATGGCTCACTTTATCCCGTTGACTAACCTACCTTCAGCACGCTCTCTAGCTTCATTATTCATCAAACGTGTTTTGTATCCATGGCCTCCCTGAAAATATAGGGTCCGATCGAAGCTCTCAGTTCATAGCAGCCTTCTGGAAGTCATTTTGCTCCCTGCTGGGTATTAGTCTAAGTCTATCATCTGCCTACCATCCGCAGTCAAACGGACAAACTGAAAGGGTAAATCAGTCTCTGGAGCAATACCTGCGATTATAAATTTCTAAAAGCCACGACAACTGGGTGGACCTTCTTCCATGGGCTGAATTTGCCTACAACAATGCATGCCATTCTTCATCCCAGCACTCCCCTTTCTACTGCAATCTTGGGTATCATCCCAGAGCCAACTCATTGTCCTCTTTGTCTGCCGATAAATCATCTGAACCTAGGTCTACAGCCACCCGGCTTAGGAAAATCTGGAAGTTGGTACATCAGTCCTTACTCCGAGCCTCTTTTAAGTCCAAAGTCTTTGCTGACATTCACCGTTCCGCCTGTTCCTTTAAGGTTGGAGATTTTGTATGCTTGCCTACCCGGAATATCAAATTCCACCATCCGTGCAAGAAGCTAGGACCCAAGTTTATTGGACCTTTTCTCATATTGAAACAAATCAACCCAGTGTCTTTCAGGCTGAAGCTTCCAGAATCGTTAAGAATTCCCAACACGTTCCACTGCTCCCTGTTGAAACTCGTTCTTTCCTCAGCGCCCCGCCCATCGTCATGATGACCGTGATGTCACTCCCGGTTTGCCAAAGCAACGAGCGAGACGCTCTGTCTGTATAGCGCCGCGTCCCGGCATCCAGGGCAGCCGGGCACGCGTGCAAATTAAGGATTAGCCAGGTGGCTAATCACATTACCATGGGCCCCAGTCTTTTCTTATTGGCCAGTACTAGTATATAAAGCAGGGAGGGGCAATCCTCCCCTGCCGGTTATAGTCCCTGCTCCTTGCATACTTTCCTGCTTTGTTGCTATATGTGATATTCTCTCCCTTCTGTTGCCGACCTTTGCCTGGATTTTGTCTGATTGATTGCCTGTGACCTTGACCCCCTGCTTGTATTAGACGCAGCTGATTTTCCTGTGACCCTGACCCCTTTGCCTGTATTTCTACACTGCCGTTCTGTCTGTGACCTTTTGACCTCTGGCCTGGACCTAGATGCTGCTGTTTGCCGGCTACCATATATACCTTGCCGGGATCTTCACTCCACCTCTGTGTTAACACCTGCACTACGTTCTCAGGTATCAGCTCCTACTACTAGAGTACAAGACCTGGGGGCATCAGAGTAGCTGTGAGCGCATCTAGCTCTACGGGAAAAGCGGTTCCTGTAGGCGAAGACCTCTGAAGCGGTTCCAGGAGTTGATGCCTGGGGGCGTGAGCCATAACAGCTAAACACTAAGCCACTGTGCTGCCCGTAGTATTCAAGTTTGATATTTAGACAACTAACTGATTTTTTATGTTGTACTAAGTTATGAAATGCATAGTCTTATGATTCAAATGAGATCAAGTAATACAAATTAAAAATTCTACACTGTCCTGAGTGCTTTGATGCCATATATATGCAGCTCCTACTATATATATGACCAGCACAACCCTGTTAAACATAATGATGCAAAGAGGCAAAATATCCATCAAAAATGTCCATCATGAAAGAACCCCAAAACTTACAAACCTAAAACTTGCCTTGTGATCCCCAAACCCACGTAATTTTTTAAACTACAGACCCTCAAATGATACATTTTTCTTTTACTTCAATTTAAAGAAAAAAAAAAAATCGGCCCCTCCCCTGACTCGCGGCAGACACCACCCCCCCCCGCCCCCGCGACTCGTGCGCGGGGGGGGGGTGCCGCGAATCGGGGGAGGGGGGGGGTCGGGTGCCGCAAATCGGGGGAGGGGCCACACAGGGCTAGTATGGTGCTGGTCTCCTCCCTCCCTCCTGTGAGTGGCCTGCTGTGTGTCACATGGGACGTGCACCACATCACAGGTGCTGTCCCATGTGTGAAGGGGATGAAGACAGCTCCGTGGCTCCTAAATGGAAAAAGGTAAGTTGGGGGGGTGTGTGAGGGGCCACTGCGTGCGTGTATTATGTGTGTGTGTGTGTGTGTGTATGTGGCCACGGCGTGCGTGTATTGTGTGTGTGTGTGTGTGTGGCCACTGCGTGCGTGTGTTGTGTGTGTGTGTGTGGCCACTGCGTCCGTGTATTGTGTGTGTGTGTGTGTGGGGCCACTGTGTGCATGTATTGTGTGTGTGAGGCCCCACTGCGTGTATTGTGTGTGTGTGTGTGTGTGTGTGAGGGGCCACTGAGTCCGTGTATTGTGTGTGTGAGGGGCCACTGCGTGCGTGTATTATGTGCTTGTGTGTGGCCACTGCGTGCGTGTATTGTGTGTGTGTGTGAGGGGCCACTGCGTCCGTGTATTGTGTGTGTGTGTGTGGGGCCACTGCGTGCATTGTGTGTGTGAGGCACCACTGCGTGCGTGTATTGTGTGTGTGTGTGTGTGTGTGTGTGTGTGAGGGGCTTCTGTGTGTGAAGGGGGGGCCCCAAACCGATATCTTGCCTTGGGCCCCATGAGGTGTAAATCCGGCTCTGATTACTACTACTAATCTTGATTAGCTCTGGCTTATCTGAGGTGCGGAGTCTAACGATCTCCCCGGTGTTCACCAAGAACCGCCGCAAGGCGGGGTGGGCTTTGCTGCCAGGAGTCGCAGGTCACGTCCCTCGGGTTCGCCCCAAGATGTAGTGCAGCGGAGTGGAGTGGAAGATGCGGAGTCAATCAAGCCGGGTCGGTATACAGGAATGTAGGCAGGCAGAATCAGGAGGCAACTCTGAGTCAATCAAGCCGGGGTCGGTACACGAGTCACAAGAATAGAGGGATAGTCAGCAAGCTGGGTCGGTACACAGGGGTTGGAGAGCCAGGATAGTCTAACAGGCAGAGATCAGTACACATTAAGACACAAGAGACTGGAAGACACAGCAATCCACGAAGCACAGGAGCCAGGAACAGGTAAGTGTTGCTCTGACACTCAGCGAGTGTCAGAGTGAGATTTTTATACTGACAGGGATTCAAAATCCCCGCCTCTGGGTTGCGGTCATGTGACCGCCGAACCCGGAAGTTCGGCATCCAGACGTAGCGGCGGGGAACAGGTAAGTTCATAACAATACCATTTACAACTAGACTTACATTTGCAAAAAGGTTAATTTATAATGGTAAGCAGAGCCGGATTTAGACCTCATAGGGCCCTAGGCAGGATACTGTTTTTGGGGCCCCTCCCTGCAACAATCCATAGCACTATATTTTTGCAGCCTACCATATACCCCTATAGTTACGTAGAAGTGAAAGCATGTGCCGGCGCATGCCTACCATATACCCCTATAGTTAAGTAGATATGAAAGTATGAAAGCATGTGCCGCCGCGCAGCGGCGGCACGCCGCCAAAGGAGGTGAGGGCGTGGCTTGCATCTTTGGGGGCGTACCTAACATGTGAAAAGAGCAAGGCCACCCTGCTGCAGAAAAAGGCACCCCTAAATAATTACCAAGCAGTCCCGTTTTTTTAAGTAGTTGGGTCAAAACAACATAATAAATATTGAAGTCAGGGCAGAAATACTTAAGTTGTTTGCAAAAATAATACGCATAAATCCAAGTATGTGCTCTTGTCACTTTTGTCCCTCTATCATCACACTGTGCCCCTTCATTGTCACTTTTGCCCCTTCACAATATCACATGTGCCCTTTCACCATCACCTCTGTGCCCATCACCATCACCACCTCTGTGCCAATCACCATCACTGTGCCAATCACCATCACCACCTCTGTGCCCATTACCACCTCTGTGCCCTTCACCATCACCACTTCTGTGCCAATCACCATCACCACCTCTGTGCCTCTTCACCATCACCACCTCTGTGCCCTTCACCATCACCACCTCTGTGCCAATCACCATCACCAATTCTGTGCCCCTTCACCATCACCACCTCTGTGCCCTTCACCATCACCACCTCTGTGCCCATCACCACTTCTGTGCCAATCACCATCACTACTTCTGTGCCAATCACCATCTCTGTGCCCTTCACCACCTCTGTGCCCATCACCATCACCACTTCTGTGCCCCTTCACAATCACCACTTCTGTGCCCCTTCACCATCACCACTTCTGTGCCCCTTCACCACCTCTGTGCCCATTACCATCACCACTTCTGTGCCCCTTCACCATCACCACTTCTGTCCCTTGTTTTACTTACCTTTCCATTGCGCGCTGCTCCTCCTCCGTCAGTCCAGATGTAAAAAAAAAAAAAAAAAAAGAGAAAGAGTCACGTGATCGCTCGTCGGGTCCCGGCAGCCTCTCCTCCTCTCTCTATCACTGAGAGGAGAAGAGGCTGCCGGGAACGATTCGCGGCACCCGACCCCCCCTCCTCCGATTCGCGGCACCCCCCCTCCCCCGACTCGCGGCACCCCCCCTCCCCCGCACAAGTCGCGGGGGGGCGGGGGGGTTGGTGCCGCGAGTCGGGGGAGGGGCCGATTTTTTTTTTTTTCATTTTTTTTTAAATTACTCCTGTCCCCCCCAGCTGTGCCCCCCCAGAGCCGCTAGGCCCTAGGCAGGTGCCTAGGTTGCCTAGCGGTAAATCCGGCCCTGATGGTAAGGCATTATGCTAAATATGGAACTTACTGTTTTGGACTTCTGCTACCAATGGTCAATTGCTACCAATCAGGGGATCCCTAATTGTGAGAGAACCAGACTTGAACTCTGACAGACACAAGGAAGTCTTCCTACTCTGACCTCAGCTGTATCACAGGAAGCAATTTGAATGCAGCAGCAACTGTGCTGACTATGTTTGTGCCAGTAGCGGAACTACCATTGGTGCAGCAGGTGTGGTGCACATGGACATAATGGGGCCCACAGCATTGGAAACTATCGAGCTGTGGGCCTCGGTTCCCTCCTCCCCACTTCCCTGCACAGGGGCCCACAGCTCGCTCGTTCCGCCTCTGGTTTGCGCATCTATCCTTACTAATCTATAGCTTGAAGAAAACTCCTGGGAGAGATGAGGGGTTTCCTTTAATCAGGGAACCTCCCTAAGGGGCTTATTTACAAAGCACCCAAATCATACTGAAATCGCATTTTCCACATGGCTTAGGTATTTTTTAATAAAATGTTCATTTAAGAAAAACCTAATGCAGGAGATAGCAAAGATATCGCTTACATTAGAGCTTGATCCCAAAGGCAAACTCCCTCTGAAGTTGGTATTGAATCCTATGGGAAGAGCATCGCAGGAGAGGGATCTTCGAATAACTGGGTCACGCTAAGCAGTCTGTCAATCCAGTCCCAAACCCTAGCAACAGGGAAACAGCAAACCATTCACTTTGAAAAGATGGGTAGAAGGGGGGCAAATGTTGTGTAGAGGATAATTTAAAAATGGGGGTGGGGTGAAGGGAGAGAAGGAAAGAGGGGGGCCCTATCTGTTACATTGGTGCTAGGCCCCCACAATTTCTGTTGGCAGTCCTGGTCAAGGGGTCCCTAAAACTACTGCCCATTATACAATATTTAAAAAAATAATGTTTAATTACAATATTTTAGTGACTACAGATAGTAAAAATCAATACTTATGTTACCCACCATAAGTATTTACTATGAAACTCCATTTATTCATAAACTACTGTATAGTCTCCAAGCTACAAATTAGCTAGGTCAAAAATGAATGCTGTTGCTACATTTATAGCAGGTGCAGAACCTTAATTCTCCCCCTGTACAACCTGGTGTCCTGCCACAAGTAAAAGAGGAGAATACAAATGTGCCGTTTAACCCAGGCAATTCCCCCAAATTATCATTCTTCGAAAGTAACATAGTCTATTAAGTCACAAACGTTACCAAAGGTGAAACGTTTGTATTTTAATATTTGATCACATCCCAGTTTCATACAAATGTTTTTGCTGGGCACAATAGCCTTCTTGGTTTGGTAGTCAAAGTTTTATTGAAATCCTCCTCCAGCTAATGTCCAATAGCTCCCAAAGTGCCCAACCATATGTGGCTAATATTTGAAGAGCACTTATCTTGGAAAGCTGTGTGCAGGTAAGATTCAAATAATTTCTAAAAAGCATAGCAGTAATTATGTTAAAATTTAGATTTAATCCAACGTAGGGACAGGACAAAGAGGGAGGAATTTATGACTATATGACTTATTATATATCTTAACATAATACAATATATTGAACCCACCTTTTTTAATGCAAAGTGCATTTTTAAGTAGCTCTATAGTATCTAAAGATTTTAAAATTCTTAAATATATTGCCATAAGTGAGTGCAGAGCATCAACTATTTATTTGTGCATCATATTTGTTTATTATAATATTAGTACATGGAGCATTCTTTAGAATGCCAAACTATTTTCAATTTTAGCATAACAATAGATATTTTCAGGAGAGAGAAATAAAATAATAAGGTTTTCCTGTAATGTATACTTATAAAACAAGTTAGTGTTTCTGGATGGTTAATCCACTCAATTTAAAATTGCATCTAACAAGGAAAATATAACACTGGCCTAAATAGTTTCATTAAAAGTGCAATGGGCAGCTAATGAAGAAGTTAAGTCAAAGAAAGTTATTTTCTAAATGAACCACATTTTGGCTGATTCAAGGGTTAAGAAACACTTTGCAGATTCTCTATTGGTTCTGGCTAAGATTTATCTTAAAAAGATTAGTAGAATTCAGGGAAAATGGAACCTACATCAGTAATTGTATCTAAATCAACTCGGCAAAGATGACAGAGTACATGCCTGAGATTGGGAGATGTGAGATCATGGGTTCTATGTATTAAAGGGAGAAAAACCCTAAATCATATGAAAAATGGGGAAGCCTAGTTACCAAGGACAGCAGTGGAATATTTATTCCGATTGCCAACACCATCTCAGGATGACGTTAGCCAGGTGTGCCCACAAGAATAAATGCTTTATTATTAATAAACTAAAACTTTGTTTTTTTGTCTTATTTATTTTTCTATTTTTATTTCCTTTTTTAACTAATATATTTTTGTAGAATCTATAACTGGAAGCCCAAGTCCAGGCTTCCAGTCCAGTTCTCATGCCCAAGCCAGCATGCCTGCTCAAGCATGTGCAGAGGTCCCAGGACCCATTTGCTTGGAAAGCAGTAAGACTTCAGCCACCATCATCGGGGAGCTAAGCATGAAGGCAGTAGGAAAAGTGTTGGTATGACATACCACCGTATACCCCCCACTTCCACCACTGATATAGTATATAATAAACTACATGATAATCTACAGTTACATAGGGCTTCATATACAACATGCCCGTACACCACCTAGATTGCCACTAAAGTAATTACTTTCACTGGCACATGGGTACCAATGCAAAATAAATTTAATGAGATTAAGGGGTGGAGAGAGCACGTTAACTGCGTTATTTGCATTGTGGAGATCAGATTTTGTCCTAAACTAATTTTGAGTAATGTAATAAAAAGCTTCAACTGCCCACATGTAATACAGGGAGTACTTGATGCCCCTCACTCTTTAATTATTTAAGCCAGAAATGAGGCTAAACTGAGTAGTATTTTAGGAGTAAATCAGAAACGTTTGATATAATAAAAGATACCACCATACACATTTAGACACAAAAAACAACTTGCGGAGTATATAAAAATATTTAAAGCCGTCATAACCACTAATAGGGATTATTACATGAGAAATGACCAAGTATAGGGGATCTCCGTTTTCTGAAAGATGCTGCCTTACGTCAATGGCATGGAAAGAGAAAATAGATAAATCTCTTTGGAAAGCAACATGGTAGTTAGTTATATCCTGCTTTTCTGTGCACATTAATAGTGGCAGTTTACAGTACATTGCTTCACTAATTTTGTCTGTAATTAGTTCTCCAAATGCAGGCAATAGAAATCATTAAAGCATTGACCAAAGAAAATGATGAGATCACAACATGCAACACAAAGTATCAGGAGAAAATGTTTCTGCCCACAAATAGGAAAATGCATAGGAAACAGGGATGGAACACAGACAGCTCAGGTGTCTGTAAGGGAGATGGTCCTGCCTGCTCTCATAGTCACTGCCCTGTGGAAGACTATATTGTTGCTATTATATGAACTCCACTGTTTACTGAGCACAAGTTTTTATGATTGCTCAATAGTATGAGGGATGGTACTGAGTTTTATTATTCTCCAAAGTCATACAATGAAAATGCATGAAGCAATACATGAAGGAATATTATTAAATCCCTACCATGTGCAGTAGAAAAGAGAGATGTCCCAGCCAGGTAAAGGATGTATTCGTCATACTTTTTATGATATATAAAACGTGACAATAATGCATATAATATATATCATCAGGGCCGTGGAGAACAGTGACTGGTTGGCATATGCTCCCCCAGCCCAGCCGGTCATTGGTGGAGAGTGATCACGGGCTCCAGGCCTAGGGGACATTCCAGGCCCCCTTGACTTAATCCTCTTTCACTTCACTACAATAGTGTATAGGATAGTGTAGACAAAGTGAAACTCGGACGAACCTTCACTGGTGGCTGGAGAGATAATGGGTACTGCCCAGCACTTTTTTTTCATATATGGGTTATTTATTACTAATTTACTAGAAACAACATACAATTGATAGCTGAGAAGGTATATTTTGTAGAGTATGAAACGAAGATCTATGGTATGTTTTTTTATTCAGTTGATGTTTTTATGTTTTTTTAAACAGATGACTGCTACAAACAGCAACTGAGCCTACTCTTACAAGTCTGCACACACTTATGTTCACAATTGTGTTGGAGGTGGGTCTCCATAGCACAGGTCTTGCATAAGTGTAAATATCACTGCTGAGCTCACTTTACTATCACCAACATTAATTAAAATTCTTCTCTCCAACTACTATCTTCCTTCAAATCTTCTTAAGATTCAGGTTAATATATATATATATATATATATATATACACACACACACACACACACACACACATACACATCATTATTATCGTATATATGGTATATCTGTTGTCACCTTTTGCACAGTGTATCACAATGGGACACATGAGATGCATCTCTGGTTGTTAAATGACCCTTACAGACTTCTAAACTGCTAGTATGTTTGATATAACTGTCACAACAACCATTTTAAACGTCTTGTTAGGGAATAGGTATATTTATTAAATGTTTATGGAATCTTACTTCTTGTAACATATCCATTAAAACCAACGACACACCATATATTTTACCGTGCCAATTAGACACAGTCATACTTATTATAAAATGTACATGAATATATTTTGTGTCCATGTCATATATAACAACTACGTTATTCATCACACCATTTAAACTATACAAAATTTTCCCTTTTGCTGTAATTTTCAATTTGCACATTAATGTATTTTCCCCAGTACAATTTGTTATTAATAGATGTACATAACAATTTCTAATAACTTATTATTAATGAGCCACTGTCTGCCTCTGTCATCATTCAATAGGTCTTCAAAAGCAAATGAAGAATAAATGTTAATGTCTTTTTTTTTTTTTTTTTTTTTTAATACACCTGTATCCAAACCAACCAAAGCTACATATGAGGTACTATTGTTGTTGCAGGGGACACTATTCCCTTTAGATCATGTTCTAAATAACACAATTGCCATGATCTGAGCTGAAAATACCACCATGTCTGTGAGCAATGGGAAGACATAAGCACACTATCAAACTGGCACAATATAAAGTTGATTTTTTTTTTTTTTTTTTAAACATTGTATATTTATATTTAAACATTGAGATATTAAATCAATCTGCAATAAAATTAAGTAATGCTTTGTCCAAATAAATACTGGACTCTCTCCATAGTTACTTATAGCAACCAATTCAATTATAATGGAACTATTCATTCCATTAACTATTTTTTTTTATATATCCTCTACAAATTCTGAGATCTGGTTGGATAAATTAATGTTTAACAATAATTAGAAAGAATGTGCCACATATTAGAAAAATAATAGATAAAAGAACGGAAACAGTTCTCTTTTTAAACATAAAATATACAACCTTAGATTTAAATGTCAAAACAAAACAAAATAAAACTGTTTCTCATATAAATGGCCTTCAAAACAATATGTGCATGCTGCACCTACATGCTTGCTTGGATTCATCTGAAACGTGGGAACACCACTGGTTTACATGGCAAGATCAAACAGCCGCTCACTGCCATTGGTAGCTCCGGTCACAGCACAAGTCCAGCTAATAAAGCTTCCTCTCCAGCCAGGCCCGGCGCTCCCATTAGGCAAGGTTAGGCACTTGCCTAGGGCGCCGGGCTCTGGAGGGCGCCTGGAGGGCGCCACAGAATGGTAAATGACTTTAAAACTGTGCGGCGACCGCTGACCATACCTGTCACGGCCGCCGCACAGTATTCAGATGCACGGGGGAGGGGGGAAGAGGCTATTTTGTCACCACCGCCGCCTCTCTGCTCCGTCTCCTCCCCTCCACTCACTAGTGTCAGTGAGTGGAGGGGAGGAGACGGAGCAGAGAGGCGGCGGTGGTGAGACAAGGTAAGGAAAGACGGGGGAAGGAGGGAGGAGGGCGCCGATTTTTGCGCAGGGGGGCGCCGATTTTGTAAAAATGCCTAGGGCGCCATGGACCCTAGCACCGGCCCTGTCTCCAGCACTACTTTAGCTTTCTCTTAATTAATTACACCCAGGTGCTCCACCTGTGTTCCTGAGCTCTGTGTGTGGAAGAGTGTGCAGACTTAACCCTGTCTGTAGCCTGCACTTGCAGATTCCCAGGGAACTGAGAACAATTAGTCTCTTCTTTAACATTTATTATTTTTGGAACAGACACAGGATTAGTTTAGCTCTGTATCACAATTCTTCCTGGCTATGACTTGACAGACAGACTTCTTGGCAAACAATATAGAATAAGTGGGAAGCTTAAAGTTCGTCTTGGCCAAATATGCTGTCAGTACTCTATCATCAGGTCAGTTCTAAACTTACAACATATATCTACCATCAGGCTTAATTTGCAAGATATCTCATTTACAGCTTTGTTAATCATCCCAAGTGCGGTAAACATGCAGGATTACATTTTTCAAAAAAGTAATGGTAAAGCATATTGAAACTTATTTGCAGAATGAAGATAAGTTTTAATCTGAAATTTGTAACACGATGCTTAAAATACTGCACTAATAAAAATAAGGTATATTTAAAACCTGTCTGTGATTATATTGCTGTGTATGATGTTATCACTAAGCAGTAACAACTATTTGCCTTTTTCCGTTTCTGGTTTTGGAACTCTCTGATTAACAGGAGTTTCTGGATAATACTGAAAGTCCCATATTTCCATATGAAAATACTCCTGTTTATATTCATAATTATTAAAACATATATTTGAACAGCAGCCGTTCTGCGCCTTCTCTTCCCTTACACAAGCTACTCGTTTATAGAATGACAGCACAATAGTCATTCATTCATTCCTGTCCCACTGATTGAAACCGCCTTGTTAGAACTATCCACATGTCTTTACAAATTTCGTTAGCTTCTGTGAATCTTAAACAAAATATTCAGTCTCAGAATGAAAGATGAATTATTCCATCTACAGCACTATCTACATTTAGTAACCAGGACATATTCATTGCCGACATCTGCTGAGAAGACCATGACTCTGTAAACTATATGAAGATCGTGACCATGAGTTCATACACACTACATGATTTGAAGGTGATTGCATCAAGATTATTAAACAGTACGACCAACCAAATGAAACAACAATCGGCACTTTGGAACGATTGTCGTTCATCGTGTGATTATACGCGCTAACGCGATAGGTGACCGAGCGGTCATTTATCAAGTGATTGGCCCGATAATCTGCTGAAAAACCTCCAGTGTGTACCTAGCCTTAGATACACGCTGAAGAATTTGCCGACCGATGTGTTATCTCAAACAATTGAACCTACAACTTAAAGTCCGATCAATCTGACCATTCATGCGTAGACATTGACACGATTTACTTTCAGATCTGTGCTCTTCATCTGGTCCTCTAGTGTTCAGAGAATGACATCCCAATATTCATTCAATCATTATTGTCACATTGTAAACGTAGCATATACAAGTACAGAGCTGGATGCATTTTAAGATGTGTAAGACCCAGAACTGAGAATTGAGAGTTGAGAATTCTCCCAGCAGCAACTCCTTGCTGCCTTAGATCTTGTCATTTATTTGGATTAGTCAACAATTGTTTATTTCTTTTTTTTTTTAAGGCATTTCCATCCATTTCACTTCTACTGAGACTTGAAGGTCTATAGTTGTCATATTCTTCCACACTGTATTTTTGTGTAGTGGAATTACATTTGTTATTCTCTAATAACCTAGAATTATACCTTTTAAGCAGGAATTGTTAAAAAGTTTGGTTAATGGTGTTGTAAGCACTACTACTCCTTTAACTGGTAGTTGCTGGGTAGCCGGTGGCCACATGTTCTGCTTCTTCCGTCCCAGCTGTTTGCCAAGCAGTACTGTTTGTGGCTTCCCAATCACATGACTGCAGGGAGAGCGTAGCATCCCTGCCAGTTATAACGTTCATGCCCTGAATTTCTGTGACGCCTGCTGAGTTGCTAAAACCTTAACTGCTGATTACCTGACCTTGCTTCTCCCTGGATATCCTTTATCTGCTGCCCATTTCAACCTTTGAATTATTGTGGCACCATCCTTGCTCAATGCTCACCCTGACCTTCTGGCTTGATCTTGGTATCTCTGTTTACTGCCTGCCTCAACTACTTGAATTCTCACTGATTTACCTGCATCTACCACCTAGTGCTTCTGAACGCAGTCTGCCAGCTTCTGCCAGTCTCTCTACCTCATCAATACATGGTGCCTAAGGTAATCTCATACTACTCCGAGTATAAGTCCTGAAAGCATCTAAGTACTAGTGAGACTATCACTCTCTACAGGAAACACAACTTGCTATAGGTCAAGATCTCTGACACGCCCTGTTCTAAGAGTTTATAGAGGTTTCCTGCTGGAGCCATTACATTCTGTAGTTTGTTTTTTGTGTCCACAGTACAGTATCTTTACCATATAGCATAGGTGTCCCATTTGAAAGTTCAAATATAAATACAGTATAAAAATAGTTGTTGAGGTAGCATTTCTTTGTCTGCTTCAAAATACCCCCCCCCCCCTTGCTTTTTAGCCTTAGTATACCTCTTTGTTTTATTTTCATTTCACTAAGGCTATGTTTTATCACCTTTTTGTACTGACTGCAATATTTTAATTTATTTACACTTTAGTTAATTTAATTGTCTGTCTCTGTTAGTCTAGTTTTAAATGCTTTTTAATCCATCTCTAATTGGGTCTGTCTATATTTTTCTTTGCACTAATAACAACTTCCACTTCCTTAGACAACCATGTTGACTTTCTCTACCTTTAGCTTTTACTAGTATATCTGGGAAAATGTACTGTTATATTTAACACAACACCTCTAATACTGTAGGGAATAACGTTAAAACATTTTAGGTCAAAGACAATGACCGAAGCGATATAAAACAAATTAGACATTTCATACAACTAAATGTTTTGTGTGCAAAAGTTCCCATTCTGGGGTGAGAAGTCATGCACAGACGTGTGTTTTCTACACTAAGTGTTTTTCTCACAAAGTGTTTATAAAATACAGTTAAACAAGACATCATGCTTACTGCTAACAATTGTTCATCTGTTCTATTCCCAGGTATGGCAAGAATTGAACATCTCATCTCATCCTCTCTTATTCTCATCTCTGCAACTGTGCCTGTATTTTTAAAATTATGTAATAGGACTTTGTTACTTGGCTAACCTGTGTTTAGTTGCTGCTCATTAAACCAATTTTATATCTCTGGCCTGGCTCTCATATAGCCTGAGTAAGCCCAATGGTTCCCTCCTTCCTTCTCTGATCAGCTATCCAATTAGCACAGATGTAACTTATTTTGAAATCAGCCTCACTATAACTTACTGTTAAGTCCCACGGCCACAAAGATGAGCCTTTAGAACAGGTAGAGTAGAGATCTTCACCTTTAGCAGCCGCCTTTCCCATAGAGCTTTATATGCTCACAGGTGTTCAGATGCCCCCAGGTCTTAGGCACAGAGTAGTAAAAGCACATCCAATATGGCCGTAGCGCAGATGGAACCGGGGGTGCTTGCCCAGATTGGAGCAGGTAGTCAGTAGAAGGCCGAGGACATCTACACCTACATCGGCTGCAGCTTTTACTCTGCTACTTCTGATTGCACGGGACCTTACAGCTAGGTAAATCTTTTTAATTCCTGTATTTGCTGCTATTTTCCTTCCAAAAACCAATGTTTGACAAATAATTTTTCTTGCTTTCCCTTCATGGCATTATCTTTAGAACTATATCCTCCTTCACCCTTCCTGAAACACACACCTCTGTCCACATTGCCCCTTCATTACTTCACTCATCTCTACTTTACACTCATAAACTGTTTTCCTATTTAATTCAATAGTTATATCAGCCTCACACTGTCGCCAGAAACTAAAAGGACACACATCTTACAATCATCTTTCTTATCTTTCTACCTCCCTGCTTCTATTAGCTGGTGATATATCACCTAATCCAGGTCCCCCTGTCAAGGGCACTAGGAGTTCTACCCAGGATTCACCAGATGATAATGCTTACCAGAGGGGCGGGGTTTACACAGCGATCCTCTGGGCAGTAGGGTGAATAGTAGGAACGTTATACAACAGCAGGTGGAGAGAGAATGTCAATGGAGTAGATAGGAGTCAGCGACTCGCAGCTATAATGGTAGGAAAGTCAGCTACTTGCAACTATAGTGCAGAGGCAGGTATCAACCAAGAAGAGCCGGGCGGACGTGAATAGGTGAAGAAAGGTAACGGGAGAGTCAGTGGTCTGCGGATAGCAAGTTGTACCACTGCTGTGATGAGAAGACTTGTCCAGGTGCAGGTAGGTAGCGGGGAAGTCAGTGGTCTGCGGATAGCAAGTTGTACCACTGCTGTGATGGGAAGACTTGTCCAGGTGCAGGTAGGTAGCGGGGGAGTCAGTGGTCTGCGGATAGCAAGTTGTACCACTGCTGTGATGGGAAGACTTGTCCAGGTGCAGGTAGGTAGCGGGGAAGTCAGTGGTCTGCAGATAGCAAGTTGTATCACTGCGAGGAGGTGAGGACTTGTCCAGGTGCAGATAAGTAGAGTAATAGTAATAGTCTATGGCTGTATGTATACAGCTGGAGAGCAGAGAAGCTTGTCCAAACAGATATGCAGGGTAACAGCTAATAGTCTATAGCGGGTATGTATACCGCTGCTGAGTAGAGAGGCTTGTCCAAAGCAGATATGCAGGATAACAGCTAATAGTCTATAGCGGGTATGTATACCGCTGCTGAGTAGAGAAACTTGTCCAAGGCAGATATGCAGGATAACAGTTAATAGTCAATAACAAGTATGCATACCGCCGCTGAATAGAGAGGCTTGTCCCGGTGCAGACACAGCAGGAGAGCTGGGAGGCTGTAGCGGGTATGGGAACCGCCGGTGAGTAGAGCAGGTAATTCAGCAGGAAGCAGAAGACACGAGCAGGAGAGCTAGGAGTCTGTAGCGGGTATGGGAACCGCCGATGATCAGAGCAGGTAATCCAGCAGGAAACTGAAGACACGAGCAGGGCACAGGGAACACCTTCAGAGACTCACAGGGAGTGAGAATCAAGATCAGGCAACGATACAAAGGCCACAGGTGCCTTAAATAGAGAGAGGTGATTGATCCACCAATTAAGTTAAAAAATATCTGAATGCTACCGAAATCTGCCAAACCTCAAACGCATCACCTGTATCCCCTCTCTTTTAAAGTTTTTTAAATGTGCCCTTTGGAATGCACGCTCTGTTTGTAACAAACTTACCTCCATACATGACCTCTTCCTTTCAAACAACCTCAACCTTATGACAATAACAGAAACATGACTCACGCAATCAGACTCTGTCTCACCTGCAGCCCTTTCACATGGTGGCCTCCATTTCACCCACAGCCCCAGACCTGGAGGCAGATAAGGGAGTGTGGTTGGACTGCTTCTCTCCCCACAGTGCACGTTCACAGTTCTACCAAATGTCCCATCACTCACGTTTACATCTTTTGAAGTACATACTGTTAGGATTTTTAACCCATTCTCTATGCGTGTTACTCTCATCTATCGCCCCGCTGGACCTCACCAACAATTTCTTGAACACTTCTCTGCATGGCTCCCTCACTTCTTATCTTCTGACATCCCCACCATTATCATGGGTGATTTCAACATCCCTATTGCTAATCCACGTTCCAATGCTGCTTCAAAACTGCTCTCTCTAACCTCCTCACTCTCAGTGGATTGAATCCGCTACTCAGCAGGACGGCCACTGTCTTAATCTTGTATTCTCTAGACTATGCTCAGTTTCTAATTTCCTTAACACTCCTTTCTCCCTCTTGGATCATCACCTTATTAGTTACTCGCTCACTCCCAGTTCTTTAACCATCCTGCTGTCTAACTCTTCCAAGCCTCCTCATACCTGAAAGAATATTAACTCTATTGGTTTTCAACAGTTTTCCACCTCTCCAACACATTCTCTCCCCAATTTCTACATTATCCTCCCCCGATAAGGCAGTTCCTCATTTTCACCAAACCCTAGCAACTTCCCTTGATCAAGTGGCTCCAGTGACTCATACGCCGTGTAGACTTTGTTGCTAACCATGGCACACTAAAGTAACACGAAGTCTACAAAAACTTTCTTGTAAAGCTGAACGTCACTGGCGTAAATCTTGTACCTCTAATGATTTCAGCGCATATACTGCTATCTACCACTCCTATCGAAGTGTTCTGGACACTGCTAAATAAGCATACTTCCAATATCTCGTCTATGCTCAGACTTCTAACCCCAAATGCCTTTTTAACACATTTAAATCTCTTCTCAATCCTCTGACCCCAAAACCTCAGACTACCATCAGTGCCCAGGATCTTGGTTCCTATTTCAAGGACAAGATTGATGAAATCAGACTTCAAATTGTATCATCTCCCTCGACTAGGAATCAGCTAAATTCCTTCTCAGCACCCTCTGACACCCTCTCTTCATTTGATCTCACAAATGAAGAGGAAGTTTCTACTCTTTTCTTATCTTCCTATTCTACCCGGTGGTAATTGCTTCAAAGATGATGAGAAATCCAACACAGTGAAGACCTGCAAGAAAAAAAATGATTTAATGAAAAACGACAGCAATATTGACAGACTTAAAAATGACTTTGCAGATAACCGATGGCAGCAGAAGGCTGACAGGACCTCCTTCTAAATGGACAGCTCTCCGGCAGTAGTGTCTGACGTCAGTGTGACCTGAATGAAGCTAAATTTAAATCTAAATTTCAATGTTGGGACCACGCAGGTTAACTGTTAACCTGCGTTAAGCTAAAAATAAAGGTGATTACTCTTTTCTAATTCTCCTCTCTCCTCTCTCAGCTGCATTCGACACTGTTGACTACTCTCTCCTCATACAGACGCTACAATCACCAGGTCTTCAAGACACTGTCCTATCCTGGTTCTCATCCTACCTATCTAATCGCTCTTTCAGTGTTTCTCTGGAACAACCTCCACTCCGCTTCCTTTTTTTAGTCGGTGTACCGCAAGGCTCAGTCCTAGGTCCTCTGCTATTTTCTATCTACAACACTTCTCTAGGAAAACTAATAAGCTCCTTTGGATTTCAGTATCATCTCTATGCGGATGATACACAAATTAATCTTCTCCTGTGTTGTCTCGTGTTATTGACTGTCTTTCTGCCATTTCATCTTGGATGTCCTCTCGCCAAAAACTCAAACTCAGTCTTTCAAAAACAGAATTAATAATATTCCCACTCAACAATAGAAGCTTCCTGCTTGACATTTCTATTTCTGTTGACAACATGACCATAAATCCCACACCACAAGCTCGCTGCCTAGGTGTAATCCTTGACTCGCAACTATCCTTTGTTCCCCACATCAACTCTATATTTACATCATGCTGCATATATCTAAAAAAACATTTCCAGAATACGTACATATCTCATATAAGACACTGTGAAAACTTTAAATCATGCACTCATCATCTCCCACATCAACTATTTTAATTCCCCACTTACTGGTCTTCCCAAAATCAGACTTGAGCCCCTACAATCTATTTTGCACATAGCGGTTAGATGGATTTTCCTTGCAAATCATTTTACATCTGTTGAGTCACTCTGTCAGTCTCTACAGTTTTTCAACGAATCCAATATAAAATTCTTCTACTAACATACAAGGCCATCAACAAAATTGTACCAACATACATCTCCTCACTTGTCTCAAAATATCTCCCAACTCGACACCTCCTTTCTGCACAAGATCTGCGTCTCTCTTCCACTCTCATCACTTCCCCCCATTCTCGGTTATAGGACTTTTTTTGGGCTGCACCCACTTTATGGAATTCACTCCCTCGCACCACAAGACTTTCCTCTAGTCTTCAAACCTTCAAGCGTTCTCTGAAAACCCACCTCTTCAGACAAGCTTATAGTATTTCTCTACCACCCTCTTAATCTCCCTAGGTTACCATATTACCACCCTCTACACAGCTAACACAAGACAACAACCCTCTGACCAACATAGTTGTGTGACTGAGCATACAGCCCACTAAATAATTTGTAACCTTTGCATTCTAGCTGGACAAATATTCAATATGATGTAGCACTTACCCTTGTGTATCAAACCATTGTCCCATAGATTGTAAGCTTGCGAGCAGGGCCTTCTTACGTCTACGTATGTATGTGTTACCCAATATTGTTTTATTACTGCTTGTTCCTAATTGTAAAGCGCTACGGAATCTGCTGGCGCTAAATAAATAAATGTTGATGATGATGATCTTTCCTTTTCCAGTAATTGCATCCTCATTTCTTCATATATGTGTTTCATTAACTGGAAGACATTGTAGGGGAGCTGCTGGATGTTGCTTATACAACCTGCAAGTTAGCCCTTTTGTGCAACAAATGAATATTCATTTTACCAGATGTTTTTGTCAAATATTCATGAGAGAATGAAATTATACTCATAATATAGCTTCAACAAATTAGCATACAAAATGACATTTAGAAATATTGAAACGGAGCCTCCACACTTTCACAAATTAATTGCTTTTCCATCTTAAAGAAAAAGTACAACATTTTCTAACTACAATAGTTTAGCTCTTTTCAGTAAACCATGTTCCCAGTGTAAGCATTGTGAGGAAAGACTATTTGTGGTTTTACATTCAGGTGAATATCTTTTTTGCATGACAGGAGCTGTCACAAGCAAATCTGATGTCGCAATGTATTGTTTTAAAATCAGATGGCAAAACATATTGTTTGTGAATTAGAAAATAGGTCATTACACACATTGTACTCTTTTGGTTTCAAAATAAAAAATATCTTCCCTTGTACTTTTGTTCACCTGTTGCTTTAAGTTCTTCGAGTGACTGAATAATTCCTTTAGTGCTAAATAATGGAACATATGCATACACAGGATTTGATACATTAGCTCCTAGTACATTGGAGTATTGTACCATACTAGAAACATATTGAGATGTTTTCAAATACTGAAATGAAAACTCTTGCAATATGATTTGTGGATTGTGTCTTTCATTATGCCTATTGGGGAAGGATTATCCACCCATTAAGCAAAAGGCAACCTTGCTTTGTTTTTCTGCTGATTTTCCCTTCAAACTGGTCATTCCCTATTTTGCATTTATGCAATTATTTTATGCAAAGGTTCTGGGCAGAGTTATAGAGGGACTTTCACATGTACACTCTGTTTTCACACAGAAGTTGTCACTAGTCAAACTATTCAGAAATAGTCAATAGTCCAAATTTTTGTTCTGTAAATAGCAAGAATCTATTTATATTCCATTAGCAAAAGAATTGTATCTTGGTTTAATGCTTCCTTAACTTCTGATGGTAATTTTATAAGAAGCAGAGCAGAGCAGACCCAACTTGGACTACTCATAGAGGCCAGCATTGTGCATTACATGATTCCCAAGAAAGCATTGGATGATGACAGTGCAGGCAGAATCGTGTCTAGGATAATGTGAATTGAAATATTTCCTGCCTATGAATTGGCCACAGAAACATTAAGAGATGAGTGTGAACAAATTCTTCTGCAGTGTTCTTATGATTTAATGAAAGTATTGGTGAAACATGACCAAATTAAATTAGAAGAATATACGGCAGATATTGTCAAATTAGGAGAAAAATAGAAATAATATGAAACCTTGGACAAATGTCAAAAGACATATGAAAATATATAAAAAGGAAGTCAATGATATAGAACAAATGGGCTTTGCGTGTTCGCAACAACTTAACGATTTCTGGAATCCGAGCAGGGATGACTGACTACAAGATATCTATGTATGCAGATGATATTCTCCTCACAATTACCAATCCCCTAGCCTCCTTCCCATCACTTCAAAGAGAACTCAATGAATATGGTGCGGTTTCTAATTTCAAGATCAATGTGGACAAATCGGACAATCTCCCTCTTAATCTACCTTCCCACCTACTAGATACCCTGAAGAGCCAAACAAATTTCCAATGGCAACGCGATAAACTCAAATACTTGGGGATCTACCTAACAGCTCATTATAGCCAACTATACACAGCCAACTTTCCCTGACTCAATTTAACGTGACCTTGAGAAATGGGATAGGTTATGTATTTCTTGGATCGGCTGCATAAAGCCAGTAAAAAAAATATAGGACAAATTATTAAGACAAAAAGAAAAGAAGTTAGCTAGAGACAAAAATTATGCCATTTTTAAGTGGAACCAAAGAAGAGACAAACCTGGGGTAAATAATAAATACACAGCTTACACTAACTGGAAGGTAGAAACATCAGATGATGAAGTGTTAGATTTTTTAGGGAGAGGTGTAAGACATCTAGAATCAGAGAAAGATGTAAGAAAACGAGACAGAGGAGACAGAAACTTATGAAAAAGAGAACAAAGAGAATGGGAAGGAAATCCCCAAGGACAATACAGAAAACGGAGATATTAGAAGAACAAGACAGTTCCTTGAGGATTATAAATTTATCCAATAAAACACTAACACTAGCCCAAGAAAAGGTTTTGTCCAGAAGTCTATCCTTTTCTCCAACAAATGATATGAATAGATTTATGGTAGAGAAGGATTTACATCTATTTGGGAGAAAAATATTATTACATACATTTTTCAAACAAAAACAAACTATGAACTCCAATAAAGACAGAACAATTGAATCTACAAAAAATTATTCTTTTGATTTACAGGATCAAGAAATAATTTGTATATTGGAAGATTTACAATCAGAATCGGATAGTAATAGTAATAATCAGGATCTAGGTGATAATATCTTATTGAGAAAAAAATCCACTTTCAATCCAAACCCAATAATATGTCCTCAAGTTTCAATTTATATGGAATTAGTCTCCAAAGACTTAGATAAGATGGTATCTAAATCAAACCCAAAAGGTAGTAATGTTACAGGAAAAGAAAGAAGAGCAATTAAAGAAATTAATTCATGGGACGATGTTGCTATTAAGCCATCAGATAAGGGAGGCAACATAGTTATCTGGCCGTATCTGACTTCAAAGCAGAGGTGTATAGACAACTCAATGATACCAATTGCTATCTTAAGTTACCCTCTAACCCAGTGGTTCCCAAACTTTTGCAGTTCGCAGCACCCTTAGAGTCTCCAAATTTTTTCAAGGCACCCCTCCAAAATAATTATTGAGCAGTCCTGTTTTAGAAGTAGTTGGGTCAAAAAATTGTAATAAGTATTTAGGTCAGGACAGAAATACTTATTTAGTTGTATGCAAAAATGCCCCCTCTGCATCCAGACACTCTGCCCTCAGGCACTCTGCCCCCTCTGCATCCAGACACACTGCCCCCTCTGCATCCAGACACACTGCCCTCTCTCACACTGCCCCCTCTGTCACGCGGTCCCCCCTCCTCTGCTCTGTCACGCTGTCCCCCCTCCTCTGCCCTCTCTCACAATGTCCCCTCCTCTGTCCTCTCACGCTGTCCCCTCCTCTGCCCTCTCACGCTGTGTCCCCCTCCACTGCCCCTCTCATGCTGTATCCCCCTCCTCTGCCCCGCTGTGCCCCTCCTCTGCTCTCTGTCCCCCTTCTCTGCCCTGCTGTCCCCATCCTCTGCTCTCTGTCCCCATCCTCTGCTCTCTGTCCCCATCCTCTGCCCCTCTGTCCCCCTCCTCTGCTCTCTGTCCCCCTCCTCTGCCCTGCTGTCACCATCCTCTGCTCTCTGTCCCCTTCCTCTGCCCCGCTGTCACCATCCTCTGCTCTCCTCCTCTGTCCCGCTGTCACCAACCTCTGTCCTGCTGTCACCATCCTCTGCTCTCCTCCTCTGTCCCGCTGTCACCATCCTGTCACCAACCTCTGTCCCGCTGTCACCATCCTCTGCTCTCCTCCTCTGTCCCGCTGTCACCATCCTCTGTCCCCCTCCTCTGTCCCACTGTCACCATCCTCTGCTCTCTTCCTCTGTCCCGCTGTCACCATCCTGTCACCAACCTCTGTCCCGCTGTCACCATCCTCTGCTCTCCTTCTCTGTCCCGCTGTCACCATCCTCTGTCCCCCTCCTCTGCCACGATCCCTCTCACTCTGCCCCGCGCCAGGCGCCAGCCATAAAAAAAACAAAACACATAAACTTACCAATCCGTCGGGCGCCGGGACCCAGCAACCTCCTCTCTCCTGCAGCTTGTTACTGACGTCGATATTCAGTGACAGCTGCAGGAGAGAGGAGGCTGCTGGGCCCCGGCCCCCGGCGGATTGGTACGTTTCTGTGTTTTGTTTTGTTTTTATGATTGGCCCGCGGCACCCCAGTGATAGCGCCGCGGCACCCCTGGGAGCCGCGGCGCACAGTTTGGGAACCGCCGCTCTAACCTGACTATCCATTTTGTACAAATGTATCAAGATCTCATAAAAAATGCTTATGAAGAAGGCCTAATTAATAAAAGAGATTTTGATTTCTTGTGGATTTTATGTACTTCCCAAAGTTCATAAGAATGAAAAGAAACCACCTGGTAGGCCGATAGTTTCAGGTTTGGGCAATCTGACAAAGAAGGCTAGTATATATGTTGACAAACATGTTAGAGAATTTGTCTTAACCCTACCATCATATGTAAGAAATACTTTGGACGTTCTTGGCAAAATACAAAATATTACTGTAAACATCAATATCTTGCAATGTACATGTAATATCAAAACACTATATACTAGCATAGAACATGATCTAGGCCTGAAGGCGGCTAAACAATTTTTGGAAGCCAAAGCGAAAAGTCATCATAATAGCTTCATCTTAAAACTGTTAGAATTTGTTTTAACAAGAAATTACTTCACTTTTAATAATAAATTTTAACTACAAGTGAGAGGTACAGCGATGGGCACAACATGTGCCCCCGCTTACGCAAATATATATTTAGGTTGGTGGGAGCGGGAATTTGTTTTTACTACTGAAAATGAAAAATACACTGACCCTGTCGTAATATGGTTGAGATTTATGGATGATGTATTTGTCATTTGGGAAGGCTTCCGAAAGATTTCTATTGAATTTATAAATCAACTCAATATCAGTCAAATAAATCTAAAAATTACCTAAGACATAAATGCATTAAAAAAATCAACTTTTTGGATCTAGCGACATTTGTTAAAGATAAAAAGAATTATAAACCGATATGTTCAGAAAAGAGACAGCTATGAACAGCATTCTCCACGCCTCCAGCTCCCACCTTCCCTTAACAATTTGAAGCATTCCCAAAGGGGAATTTTTATGTAAAAAATGTAACTGTGGCAACACTCTGATTTTTAAGAAACGAGCAAATGAATTACGTGAGAGACTTCTAACAAGAGGTTAAAGTCACAATGTGATAAAAGAAAAAGCATATAATGAAATTAAAATTGTTGAACATGAAGATTTGATTTTTTCACAAGGACGAAAAGAATCTAAAAATAAAGCTATTAGATTTACAAGTACTTTTAACAATCAATGGCAAGAAATTCAATTAAGCCTACAGAGACGCAGTCATGTTTTGCAACTGGATCCAGACCTCCAAGAAATAATAGGTGATAAAATACGAACCAGTTGGAGGAGGTCTAAAAATCTGTGAGATTTATTTCCGCAGCGCTGTACAGAGAACTCACTCACATCAATCCCTGCCCCCTTGGGGCTTACAGTCTAAATTCCCTAATATACAAACACACACACACACACACACACACACACATACATACACACACACACACAGACTAGGGTCAATTTGTTAGTAGCCAATTAACCTACCAGTATGTTTTTGGAGTGTGGGAGGAAACCGGAGCACCCGGAGGAAACCCATGCAAACATGGGGAAAACATACAAACGCCTCACAGATAAGACCATGGTCGGGAATTGAACTCATGACCCCAGTGCTGTAAAGAAGAAGTGCTAACCACTTAGCCACCGCGCTGGCCACTCCTTTATTAACTTTGATACAAAGCGGGTAATATATTCCTTTACCTGTACTTGCAATTTGAGTTACATCGGAATAACCAGCAGACCGTTGAAACATTGTCTGCTAGAGCATATTGGTAACATTCGGAATGCTGAACAGGACACCCAGAAAATGAAGACTATTATCACGGTTGCCAGACGTTTTTTGAAGTCGCATAATAGCGATTCATAGTATTTAACGGCATTCGGGATGGAGAAGATACAATTGGGTGTGAGAGGTGGTGATATAAAACAGGAATTATTAAAAAAGAAGCAAGGATGATTTTCCTTATGGAAACAGTACACCCTACTGGATTTAATGAAAATAACAATTATACCATTTTTCTTTAATCATCATCTAGTGATAGATCATGTAAATCACATTAGCATGGAATGTAATAACAATGGTATAATATACCATACATTACTATGCTATACCTTTCTTTATTGATATCAGTATGAACTTGATATTAATCAAAATATATACTATAAATGATCATATATGATGTGTTAGATGAATAGGAGTGTTAGTATTCATCTATTTCCTAGTAGAATTTCTCAATATTATATAATGGTCAGGTCATATATTTTTTATTGATTCAATTATGCCACTCCTATTGATAAATGGACACTATGCCTATTCTATAAATATTTTCTGCTTTTAAAAAATTGCATAACTGGTGATAATTATTATACACATTATTTTCACTTTTATATAATTAATTGTTTTACATACTAAGGACACTATAGCGGCGCTGGCATACATTATTTTTCACTTTTATAATTTTATATTATTCACTTAGTCTATATACAATTATATATTACAATCACCCCTGTATCACCTTCACTATTGAATTCAGCAGGCTTATCCAGGAATATAGCATAATATTATAATTAAAAGTTATCTTATGGTTTAATATTTTATTAAGCCCTTATTCTAATTATTTACCAGTCAAATAGATATTAATAAACAAGTATCTTACAATTAGCAGTATTACAAAATACTATCTTGGCGATATGTTTACACTGAAAGACAACCAATAGAATACATTAAGGGGCGGCATTAGCTGAATTGCAAGTCGCAATTGGTGAACGATATTGCCATTTATAAACAAACCTATTCCTTGTAGATAAATGTAATGCAATCTTACTAATAAGAACTGTTATGCACGTCTAGTTGCTATCCAATAACGATTGTCGATTGCCGTAATGTGGTTCCAAAGCACAATGTGATTTAATAGCCAAAAGTAGCAGAATAACAATCAGAATAAAATAAGTACAGCCGTTACTTATCGCAGGTGCCCTGGATCCAATGTACAATCATTCAGGTCTGAAGGCTGTGGTCAAGTAGACTGTCCACTAGGTCCAGAGACCCTGCTTATATACAGTCAGTGAATACAGTAAAACAATGCAGATGATGTGGCTTGCTTCTATAGGTCCAGGCTTCAGGAGGGGTCAGTGTAATGCAGGTCATAGGCCAGTTCAAATGAAAGTTTCCAAAGGTGGGGGCAGGGCCGGACTGGGACTAAAAATCAGCCCTGGCATTTAAAGCTCACAGGGCCACATGTTGTGGGCTCCATGCACTATATTGTTGCACACTGATGCTGGCGCAGTACAACATGATGTAGTATGAGTGTGTGGGGGGGTATTTATTTCTCCTAATGACCCTCAACATTACATTGTTAGCATCCCAATTACATCAATAAATACCATGACAATACATTATTAGTACCCAAATTACAGCAATAAATAACCCCCACAAACACATATACTACATCAATCACCCCCACATTACAGCAACCGGCATCACCCCCCACATTACAGCAACCGGCATCACCCCCCACATTACAGCAACCGGAATCACGCCCCACATTACAGCAACCGGCATCACCCCCCACATTACAGCAACCGGCATCACCCCCCACATTACAGCAACCAGCATCATCCCCCACATTACAGCAACCGGCATCACCCCCCCACATTACAGCAACCGGCATCACCCCCACATTACAGCAACCGGAATCACCCCCCACATTACAGCAACCGGCATCACCCCCCACATTACAGCAACCGGCATCACCCCCCACATTACAGCAACCGGCATCACCCCCCACATTACAGCATCCAGCATCACCCCCCACATTACAGCGTCCAGCATCACCCCCCACATTACAGCGTCCAGCATCACCCCCCACATTACAGCGTCCAGCATGACCCCCCACATTACAGCAACCGGCATCACCCCCCACATTATAGCAATACCCTCTCCTACTTATTAGCAATACTAAGCACCAAACACACTACAACATTGCCACCACCACACCACCCCATACTACAGCAATACCACCAATTATACAGACGCCACTGTAGGAAACAATGTTTTGCTTTTTTTCAAATCTCCCACAAAATAGCAACAATGAACAGAGTACTTACACACACATATAGGTAACAGGTACACATTTCCCTCAATTAAATAGTAATGGCAGAATTTTCATGAATCATTCCACATGAAATAAAACTAACATATATCTAAAAAAAAAATAACTATTGAATGATCAGTTGAACCCACACGGCCGCATTAAAAGTATTTCCATCTACAGCAAAATGTCAGAGAAAATTTTTTTTGTTTTAATACAGTAATTGGATATGCGTCTTTTCTATTCATTTTAAATAACACAGTATATAAATTAAGGGAGATAGAGGAGGTGGGTGAGAAATAATTGGATGTGATCCATCAGTTTGATTAGATAGGAAACATTTAGATTATTTACCTGGAGACGTCTACCCCCTTGACTCACAGGTAGGGCTGACAAGAGGAATTTTGGGCCCCGATACAGCAACTTCTTTGGGCTCCCATCATATTCAACAATGAAAGACTTGCCTTTGGCAGAAGTTCATATGATGCCACACCGTGTTGTGCCCAGTTCATATTATGCCACATCGTAGTGCCCCAAGGTCATATTATGCCACATAGTATTACCCTCAATTCATATTTGGTCATGCAGAAGTGCCCACAAATCATATTATGGCATAGTAGTGCCCCCAAAACATATACCATACAGTAGTGCCCACAAATCATATTATGTCACAACAGTGCCTCCAAATCATATTATGCCACAATAGTGACCCCAAATAACCTTATGCCATAGTAGTGCCCCCAAATCATAAGTAAAGCTCAGACAAAAACTCATTCACAAATAAAAATTGGTACAGCATATCAGATACTGAGTGTGAGTCCCAAGAGCAGCTTAATACATAATTTACAATGCAAACAAAAATAGATATATTGACACAATTACAGATAAAATTTATGACAAGCAATGTTTTTTCCTCTTAATTAAAAATCTCCGTACAGATAAATATGCAAAAAACATTACAGCGCAATAATGAGCAATACATAGTGTTAAACATTATTGGATACGCTGTAGTGTCCCCAGTTCAAGAAAGGATGGTTAAAAACATATTGCACACGAGAAAATATATGAACTTACCTGATTATGGCATCCTGTGTTCTGTTCTCCTACTGCGCGCGCTGGGCGAGGAGGGATTAGCAGCTGTCAGCTCACACAGGCAGTCGGGAGCAGGAATAGAGGGCAGTGGTCGCAGCAGAAATTTAGGAGTGGGGGTATAGAAAATATAAGTGAATGGAGTATGAAGGCTTGATTTTTTATTTTTTTTAACACTTGTCCCCTCTGTGCATTTCCATTCTTCATTATTACTTGTGTTTTATGATAGCTGCATCCCTGACATTCGAATTCTTAAGATGTCTCTCCCTTTACACTTTCTTTTACCTATGCCCCTGCACCATCTTCTCCTTTGTCCATCTCTCCTTTCTCCGCTGGCTCTCACACATCTTCCTGTACCACCTACTCCCCTGGCTCTCTCACACGTCTTCCTGCACCCTCTACCCCCCGGCTCTCTCACTCCTCTTCCTGCACCCCCTACCACCCTGGCTCTCTCACCCCCTCTCCCACCGCCCCCTTCCCCCTGGCTCTCTCACCCCCTCTTCCAGCACCCCCTTCCCCTTTGGCTCTCTCACCCCCTCTCCCAGCGCCCCCTTCCCCTTTGGCTCTCTCACCCCCTCTCCCAGCGCCCCCTTCCCCTTTGGCTCTCTCACCCCCTCTCCCAGCGCCCCCTTCCCCTTTGGCTCTCTCACTCCCTCTCCCAGAGCCCCCTTCCCCTTTGGCTCTCTCACCCCCTCTCCCAGCGCCCCCTTCCCCTTTGGCTCTCTCACCCCCTCTCCCAGCACCCCCTTCCCCTTCGGCTCTCTCACCCCCTCTCCCAGCACCTCCTGGCTCTCACCCCCTATCCCAGCACCCCCTGGCTATCTCACCCCCTTTCCCAGCACCCCATGGCTCTCACCCCCTCTCCCAGCACCCCCTGGCTCTCACCCCCTCTCCCAGCACCCGCTGGCTATCTCACCCCCTTTCCCAGCACCCCATAGCTCTCACCCCCTCTCCCAGCACCCCCTGGCTCTCACCCCCTCTCCCAGCACCCCCTGGCTATCTCACCCCCTTTCCCAGCACCCCATGGCTCTCACCCCCTCTCCCAGCACCCCCTGGCTCTCACCCCCTTTCCCAGCACCCCATGGCTCTCACCTCCTCTCCCAGCACCCCCTGGCTATCTCACCCCCTTTCCCAGCACCCCCTGGCTATCTCACCCCCTTTCCCAGCACCCCATGGCTATCTCACCCCCTTTCCCAGCACCCCATGGCTCTCACCCCCTCTCCCAGCACCCCATGGCTCTCACCCCCTCTCCCAGCACCCCCTGGCTCTCACCCCCTCTCCCAGCACCCCCTGGCTATCTCACCCCTTTTCCCAGCACCCCCTGGCTATCTCACCCCCTTTCCCAGCACCCCATGGCTCTCACCCCCTCTCCCAGCACCCCTTGGCTCTCACCCCCTCTCCCAGCACCCCCTGGCTATCTCACCCCCTTTCCCAACACCCCATGGCTCTTCCACACTCTTGACCCCCCTGCACGAGAATGAGGGCACCCACGCGACCCCCCCCCGAAAATCGCGGCACCCCTGCGACCCCCCCCTCGAAAATCGTGGGCACCCCCCCTCTTCAGTAAAAAAAAACCAGGAAACTCACCAGTGTGACAGTGCACCAGTGCACAGCATAACAGGAGACGGACCTGAGGAGCGCGCAGCAGAGGTGACTGGTTCCTGGGGAGGAACCAGCCACCAAGAAGACGGGAGGAGTCGGGCCAGCCCATCCAGCCATCGGCCCTGGGTGGGGGTCAGCTCTCCAGGAGATGCACTCCGATTTTCCCACCAAGAATCCAGTTTAAACTAGTCTATTTACACTACACAGACAATATCATTTTAAACATTTATTCCCTATCATCAATAACTAGAGTATGCAATGTGCGATCCCATTGGCGAATGAACCAGACAACTGCAGATAAATAGGGGATTAAAATGATACTAAATATGTTCCTGTAACCTGAACCTTTGATTTCACTAACATGTATATAACTTATAATATTAACCATAAACATTGCTACATTTCGACCTAAATAACTATGTGTTGCAACTACTATTAATGTGTACCAATTAAAAATGTGCATGTTTATGTTTATGTGTGTAAATGTAAAACCAACAATGTTTGCCACATGTTGTAGCTGAATTCCCTCCTCTACGCCGTAACGTGCTATACGCACAATTTTGGACAAAGACAATCAAGTTCTCAGATATTAATTGAAATGATTATATCCAATTATCTGACTTTGACAGAACATATGAAAGGTGGTGCCTCCATCAAACTTGTCATCTATTGGCAGATAGCACTGTCAATCTCAATCAGATATTACATTCCTGGTTGGTCTACTCACCTGACATCACTCTGTAAGCCTCAGAAAGACAGTATTTAATTATGATTTATAATCATAAGTGATTTATAATTTAGTAATAAATCACTCTGTCGGCTTGCCTTTGAATAAGCACTACCTAGCGAAACGCGCGTCAGCCTATTCGCTGGGTGCAATAGGTTCTCTTTAATATAGAGGGGGTTGCTTATGCAGGACAGCTCCATCAAACCCAGAGTGAGTATGGAGCATTTAGGAGGCAGGCAGCAATTCACTCCCCATAGAATTTGCAGACTGGCTAACAGTTTAGCTTATCACAGCTGGGGCTCTTAATACAGAGGGGGCTATTTCTGCAGGCAACTAACTCCATTAAATCCAAAGTAAGCAAGGAGCATTTAGGAGGCAGACAGTAATTCACCCCCCATAGACTCTGTATGTCTGCATACTGATATAGATGCTCTAATACCGTTTATGCATTTGGGGATGAGCCAGAAACATTACTCCATTGAATTTATCCCTGTCTTGTACTTGTCAGTGATTTATCTTGTTTTGGGATTATAAATGGCAAGTAGCCTAGTAATGATCCAACATTAAAAAGTGAACACTGACTAGGGACTTAACTAGAATATATTTAAGGAAAATCTATCCCTGAAAATATAGAACCTGCTATATACTTCCAACCCCAATCAGTCCTAGAGACCGGATTTAGTGCACCCAGCTATTTTAATTCACATTATTCTGTTTTTCACATGCACAATACAATTTTAATATTTTGCAGGTCAATCTTTTTTAAGATTTATAATAAATGAATAAAAGTTAAGTTTTATTAAATGGACGCTGCTTCATATCAATAACTGAAATTCAAAGGGATATCTAGTGCACCTTCTTAACAAACTTCTGCTTCTTTATATGTAATGTTATATTTGGGTTTAAAGCTGCACCCCAGATACTAGTTAAAAAAGAGGATTAAAATCCTGAAATATTTACACTGACCGGGTAACTGATCTCCCACAGCTGGTGCGACAGAACAATTCTTTCCTTCCTATAGAATTTTGTCTAGGATATGACTCGATGGATATCTTTATCTATTCGCAGATTCAGGATACATTTAATTGCAAAGTAAAAAATATTCATGATAATGAGCACTTGATCATTTTTTACACAGGGCAACCCCAATGTAATAATATGTACTGCCCCAATGAACCTCACAACACAACTTAAATGTGAGTATAATGTCAATATCTATCTATAGCTTAAAAGTCCATGGTCTTAATATTCTTTAAATTCTTCCCGGAGAGACACTTTCTCATGTCTCTTTCCCTGTAAAATCTATGTCTAAATAAAAGAATGAGGGTGATGATGGTGATGATGATGTTTGCGGTCTCCTCTCTGCAAGGGTATGATCTCTACAACTTGCTGATTGATATCACTTTTGACTCTCAGGGCCGCCATGAGATGGAATGGGAAAGGAACTGGGACCTCCTCCAGATAAGTCTTGTTGGGAGGCGGTGAAAGAAGGGATTTCTACAAGTTCTAACTGAACACACATTAAGGAAACTGCATATAAGCTTTACTATAGGTGGTATTAAGCCCTTGATAATCTCTCTAAATTATTCCCTACTTCCATGCTGAACTGCTGGCGGAACTGTGGCCACAGACAGAGCTGCAAGTTTTTGCCAGCAAAATGGCTGTTTTCCTTTCATCCTAAACATCAAAGGTGTATCACCAGCGATAACCCTGATGCTGGTAAGATTCACCAGCTTTTGCAAGTGAAAGCTTCCCATGCAAATGTAACTTTAATTTTATTTGTACCACTAGGGCTTTTCCTCCATTAAATCTGTCTTTTAGTGCATGAAACTTTATGCACTAAAAGGCATCCCTGACTGACAGTGTCTTAAAACCTCATTAGCATATGTGTTAATGAAATTTTGAGCCTGATGAATAGGACCCATAATGTATCAAAAGTTTCCTAATCAGTAGCTCAGTGAAATGAATAAAATGGGCCCAATGTCAATGTGTCCTATGGAACGTCCTATATCTCCTAGGGTTTGGGTAACTCTTGAGGCTGAGAGTCTGGGAATGCTTACACCAGCTTCCATTCTATGGCTCCCAAGGGCGCGTCGTCCCAAAAAATCCTTGACTCATCCCACAGTTTCCCTCTTTCCTCGCAGTGTGGGAATCATCTTCCAGACTGCATGGTTTCTTCCCACATCTCTCCCCATTAGTCCCCCTTTTCAACTCTCCAGAGTTCCATCCGGGCCTGCTCCACTCTTCGTTCTCTCCATGGCACACTCAAGGAATACGGTTTTTAAATGACATCACCTACAGCGCATTATTCTCCCAATTTGCTGACATTCAAGCAAAATTTGGTCTGCCTACACTGAACTTTTATCAATACTTACAAATTCGCAACCTCCACTCTACCGTCAAATCTCGTATTACCTCTCGTCCACTTACTACCACTGAGACATTGTGTCTGTGCCGAGCATCAACGCCATGTCTCATTTCCACTATTTACTCCGAACTGACCTCCCCTTCTGCTTCTCCTCGTGACCCTCATGAAATGACATGGGGACGTGACCTGGGTTACCCCCTTGACGACGAGGATTGGTCGGAAATAACAAACAATGCTGCCTCTAGTTTAATTTGTGTCCGAATAAAAGAAAACATATATAAACTCCTCTTTTGCTGGTACTACGTCCCTACCCACCTCCATAACATATTACCTGATTCCTCTGACAGATGTTGGCGTTTATGCTCTGGCGTAGGCTCTTATCTACACATATGATGGGACTGTCCAAAATTGATCCCTTTTTGGCGTGAGGTTAAATTCCTGATAGAATCTGTGATTCAAATCTTCCTTCCCCTCGATCCGAAATTTGTTCTCCTACCCCTTGGGTTCCATTCGGCCACTAAACATCAAAATAAACTAGCTCGCCACATTATTTCTGCTGCCACATACCAAATTGCCATTGAGTGGAAGCAGATTGCTCTCCCCTCCCTCACCACTGTGACTAACAGGATATGGCAAAGTCACCGCATGGTGTTCATTACCAGCATTATGCGTAACTTCTCCAAAACCTTTAACAAAGTCTGCGATCCCTGGGTGTCCTATTTCCACTACCGCTCCCCCTTTACATAGTTCATACCCTCCTCACACCCTCCCACTCTTCCAATCCTACATCCTACCCCTCTTATCCCTGGGGTGGTTCTTGTCATTTCACCCTCCTACCTATCTTCCTTTATTTCTTACTTCTTTACTCCTCTCTTTCTCGTTCTTTTACCCTTCTCTTAGCATATGACTCTGGTCCAATGTCTTTTTTTCCTTTTTTTCTCTTTCTCTTTCTTACTCTCTTCCTTTTCTTGCTCTGTTTTTTTTTTTATTCAAGAAAACTACAGGTCTTCCTTTTCCCATATCTTTCAAAGGATCTGATTTCTGTCCTCACCAGCTCAGGAGAGCTCTTCAACTTATGCATTCTATATAATGTAAAATGTATTTGATTCTCGCAGCATTATGTTATCTGACCATTAATAAACATTTTTTAAAAAAACAAAAATGATTAAAGTGAACAGTTTGAGTTTACCTGCTATATTCAGTTTCATCCACGTCCCTTCTGATCAGCAGCCACCAGGACTTCATTGATGTCAGTAGAAGAAGAGGAAGAAGGTAAGGGGTAAAGATGGTAGAAGTGGAAGAAGAAGGGTGAGGCATGAGGGGCACAAGGTAAAAGTGGATGTAGGGGAAAATGGTAAAAGAGGGGGCGGAGAAAGATAATACTAATGGGTGGACAAAGACAGACAGAGGATAAACAGAGGTGCACATTAAAAAATTAAGGGACAGACACACAAAGTGGGGGAAAGGAAGGGACAGACACACAGAGAGAAGCACAGACACATAAAGGAGGAGACAGAGGCACACATGGGAGGAGTGGGACACATAAAGATTGGAAATAGAGAAGAAAAAGAGAGACAGGGAGTAATAGATACAGACATACAGCAGGCGGTGCGGGAAGTATGCAGAGGGCTTAAATTGAATGGGAAGCAGGTGGAGGACGACATCCAGGCCGGAATTGCATATAATCTAGAGGAGGAGCAGAGATGAGGTCAGGGAGCTGTGCCCCATACAGAGGCCACGCCCCCTGTGTGATCCGATTGGCCGCATGCTGCCTCAACACCATCATTTATTGTAATTGTTTCCATCTGTTTCCCTTATAAACTGTTTTAAAAATATCAAAATAAATATATATTAAAATATGGTACAGGTTTGATGTAGATAAGATTTGCACAAAATGTAAATTGACTTTAGTGTTGGACTAAATGTGCTTATACTGCGGTTGTTATCACTGTAGCTTTTTCCCCTAGGTATCAGTGACTTGTAGCTTTTCACTGACAAGCAATAGCTTTTCATGATTAATTCCAGTAACTGATAGCATTTTCAATAGCCAAGGGTGTCTGAGCAAAGTTGAAAGAATGAATAAAGTTATCATCAAGTGACACCTAACTGTTGTGGAAGGATTTTGCACACACTAAGATTATTAGTATCATAATATATATATATATATATATATATATATATATATATATATAGCGGCACCATATTACGCAGGACTTTCCAGAGAATATTGAATCATTCATATCAGACCCTGTCCCATTGGAGCTCACAGACTAAAGATTCCAAATAAACAAGAAAAATATAAATTTGACATTTTATTTTTCATCAAATGTTGCGACAAACACCACTGACACTGCAAGTATCCAACATAACAGAGTTTGACATCAGTAACAAATACACTCCATTGGCCCAAATTAGAAAAAGGATGCTCCAATTAAAACCAGGATGTCACTAGGTAAAGGCCATAAATGTATAAAACAATTACAAAAAAATCCATAATGACAACATAGTACAGCTGCTATGTAGTAAGAGAGTCAAAGTCACAATATGCTCAGTACACATATAAGTTTATTTCTATTTTGTATCTAGTTGACTGAATTATTTTCTAAATTAAAAAATAAAATCAACCTGTACAGCTTGAGGCCACTTACTGACAGATCAAATTAATCTTATGCTTAAATTATTTATACTGTCTTAAGTGTCTTAACATGCATTGTTACTGAAGACATGTTTGTAGGAAGCTGTAAATATCACTGTGACCTATATTATGTAGAACAACCTGCTATTTATATCTTACAAATGGCAGAATAGATTGAAAATAACACGATAAAGCAATCAGTTGCAATGTACTCAAAAGTATATATCCTTATAAACTTATCACATATTTATCCACATTAAATGTCCATTAACCCCATAAATAAAATATTTTTAATTCAAACAGTCCCCTTAGCCACAAAGTGTGTCCTGCTGCCCTGACTTTGCAGGGCTTCACTCAGAAGTCCAGCTGAAGAACCACAGTTTCTCCACCACCAAATTTTAGGCTGGACTGTGCCCATTTCTCTTCCAGTCAGAAGAAAGACAAAAAGAAGAAAGACCACAGTGCTGTAAGGTAAAGTATTACAAAGTTATGAAGATTCTGTCACATATATGATCTGTGAAAATGAGTAAAAAAATGCATGAATACGAATGCACTCTTTAGTCATACGTTTTTAATGCGTCTTCCATGAGTTGTGCTTTACCATTACACTCTATTGTATTGGCTCTACACATTAGTGCATGAGAAAAAAAAATGTCTTCCATTCACAAGATTTTCACCCCAATCACCAGAATTTAATGGTTGGGGTGAAAATCTTGCGACTGACTTACTATCTATTGACCCCACGTGAATGAGGTCAGTAAATAAAAATAGTATATAGTAGGGGCATGACTTGGCGGTCATTAGGATCGGTTGTATCTGGGTTGAGCTCCTGATCCTATACCCACAAAATCCCCCAACATCGGGTCGCAGAGCACCCTCACCCCACGCATTTGGGCATAATTGGACCCCTGTGAACCCTGGCGTGACACTGAGCCTTGTGAGATCCGTGGCTTGGATGCGCACACGGCACTTGGATTTGCGGCCCTCAGCACAGCACAGACCTCCACGCTTCCACCTATGTGAGAATCCCTGCAGGCATTGTCTGCTGCCACCAAGACCACCCGCACTGGACGTGTTGCCCTGCCTGATACCCGGAAACACGTCTCTGCCTGATAGACCACCTGGGCTTGAGAACGCCGAACCGGAGGAACAGACCCGGCAAGTGCAGCTTCCCATAACTGGTTTCCTGCTGGGGTCCCTCTGGTGTGACTGCTGCATACATAAAACTCCTGGGATTGGAGGCGGAGCCACGAGGAGCTCGACGATCGCGGCCGCAGAGCCCAGAAGCTCTCCTTTGACCAGGTGCCTACTAGTGATGGGTAGTTCACGAATGATTAGTTCAAATGAACTAATCTTCAAAGTGAACTAAATGATTTAGTTCACAGCTCTGGCAAAGATTAGTTCACCAGGAACTAAAATAAGTGGGAAGAGTTAGAGATAAAGCCGAGCAGCTCCAGCAGCCTCACTCACTGTCTCATGTACACTGGCTCTTTTGTTTCTATTCAGCTCTCATTTAATACTCATGAGTCAGTATCTCTAAACTACCAAAGGTGGCACTGCTGTGCTCAGACATTGTGTGAGACTCTGGAGCTGATCACTGAGCTATGAATCATTCTCCTCACTCAGGAGTTCAATAGTTCATCTAGTTCATTCCACTCCGTAGCTCATATAAGTCTTAAAATCATTTCACTCAGTAGCTCATATGAGTCTTCAAATCATTTCACTCAGTAGCTCATATGAGTCTTCAAATCATTTCACTCAGTAGCTCATATGAGTCTTCAAATCATTTCACTCAGTAGCTCATATGAGTCTTCAAATCATTTCACTCAGTAGCTCAAATGAGTCTTCAAATCATTTCAATCATTTAGATCATTTAGCTCATGAGTCCCAGGATACATTCCCTTCCCTGTCAGCTCAAGACACACTGCACTGCTGAGTGCTGCATGTTATATACTGTAGTTCTGTTTGCTCCACCACATATACAGGGGAGATGTATGAAACCTTCAAGAGAGATAAAGTGGTGGAAGCGTTGCCCATAGCAACTAATCAGTTTCTGTCATTTTATAGACTCTGCTAGATAAATGACAGGAGCTGATTAGTCATAATTACCAACATTATGTTGGTTACGTCTGGGAGTTCCTGGAGCGGGGTATTGGCGTAGGGGGTGGGGCTTCGTGAATTGCGCCATTTGGACCCCGCCCCCAGTGACGTGATGCCTATTTTGGGTCTTTTTACAGCTGTAAAAATCCCCCCCTAAGGTTTAATACATATCCCCTATATCCTGCTTGCACTGATCTCAATTTTAAAAGCAAAAAGTGACACTTTATAATACTCTGAATTTGGGTCTTTTTCATTTGCATATGGAAATAAAAAATAATAATGAAAATGTAATTAACTTTGCAGAGCTCAACATGTCACTACTGGTTTTTGTATAAGTGATTGCGCTTTTTAAAATATTAAAAATGATCTGACATATTAAACTTATCTGATCATTTTAACAGGAGTATAACTCATCTAATGAGATGTAGTATATATGCATACAGTATGTGTAATAGACTAGATCTATGTCTCCAATCACTTCTCTCAGCAGTGTTCCAGAGCCAGTGATCTAACTGAACTAACTGAGCTAAATTAACTAAATGAACTACTGAGTGAAATTAGTGAAATTAACTACTGAGTGAAATGAGTGAAATGAACTACTGAGTGAAATGAGTGAAATGAACTAATCTTTTGAACGAATCTTTTATGTGAACTAGATCAGAATGAACTAATCTTCAAAATGAACTACATTTCCCATCACTAGTGCCTACCTATACCCGCTCTCCATCTGGCTGGAACGCTGGGGGCAGCTGCAATCCGGTCGGAGGCCTACTTCCGGTTCGGAAGCCTCAGCCTCAATTTCTCACTTCCCCACCAACGAGGGACATCCTGAGGGGGCGGGGCTACGCGCTGCCAGTCACTGACAATCCACAGGCACCTCGCTGCCCGACTCTTATACATTGTGCCACTTGGAGGTAGCAGTGATTCCTGGCAGTTGATGTCAGTATTCCATCCAGGCGTGTGGGCATCTCCTGCAGCAGGATTTGCTTAAGGTCAGTGTGTCTTCCCTGTGCTCCCACAGCAGCTGCTGCATTCCTGTGGGCCCCAAATTAACTTCTGGCAAGTGACTTATCAAGTATCATAAACCAGGAACTGCAAAGTACTTCAAAGGTTATACCAGTGGTTCCCAAACTTTTGCAGTTCGCGGCACCCTTAGAGTCTCCAAATTTTTTCAAGGCACCCCTCCAAAATAATTATTGAGCAGTCCGGTTTTAGAAGTAGTTGGGTCAAAAAATTGTAATAAGTATTTAGGTCAGGACAGAAATACTTATTTAGTTGTATGCAAAAATGCCCCCTCTGCATCCAGACACTCTGCCCTCAGGCACTCTGCCCCTTCTGCATCCAGACACACTGCCCCCTCTGCATCCAGACACACTGCCCCCTTTCACACTGCCCCCTCTGCCCTCTGTCACGCTGTCCCCCTGTTACGATTATGATGCCTTAGTCAGTATTAGCACAGGCTTACCTAGGGCGCGGAGTCTAACGGCCTTCCGGTCTTCACCAAGAACCACCGCAAAGTAGTGTGGACTTTGCTGCCGAAGAACCGCAGGTCGCGGCCCCCAGATTAGTCTACTGACGTAAGGGAGAAAGTTCTAAGTGATGGCAGGCAGACAAGAAAATAGACAATGCGGTGCAAGTACAGGCACTAACCGTTAATTCCAGGCGTTGTAGGTCTGGAACAGTAACCGGTAGATGCACGGAGCCAATGGGTGCGTGGCAGGATTTGGGTCCAGAGAGACGACCGGTTCAGTACACTGGTGATATCAGATATACGGTACCAGGGGGAAATCCAGAGAATAGTTGGTAACACAGCCGAGTCGGTACACAGAAGGTATCAGGTATACGGTGCCAGAGGGAGATCCAGAGAATAGTTGGTAACACAGCCGAGTCGGTACACAGAAGGTATCAGGTATACGGTGCCAGAGGGAGATCCAGAGAATGGTTGGTAACACAGCCGAGTCGGTACACAGGAGATAGTCCAGTTGCATAGTGCCAGGGATAAGCCAAAGAATAGTCAGGTCACAGCCAGGTAGGTACACAGGAGTAGGAGGAATAGAGGGATACACAGGGAGCAGGTTCACAGGAGTCAGGACACAGGAACTGTAGCCAGGAACAGGAAACACATTGCTCTGACACAGGCAGCGTGTCAGAGCAGGGGAGATATAGGAGTTTGAATTCCCCGCCCAGGAGTCACATGATCGGCAGCAGGAAGAACCCGGAAGTGCGGCAGCGCTAACAGAAGAAGCGCTGAACAGATCGGACACCGCTGTCAGATCACGCTGACAGTGCAGCGGAACGGGAACAAGGTAAGTTCCTAACACCCCCCTCCTCTGCTCTGTCACGCTGTCCCCCCTCCTCTGCCCTCTCTCACAATGCCCCCCTCCTCTGCCCTCTCTCACAATGTCCCCCTCCTCTGCCCTCTCACACGCTGTCCCCTCCTCTGCCCTCTCACGCTGTGTCCCCCTCCTCTACCCCTCTCACACTGTGTCCCCCTCCTCTGCCCCGCTGTGCCCCTCCTCTGCCCCACTGTGCCCCTCCTCTGCTCTCTGTCCCCCTTCTCTGTCCCGCTGTCCCCATCCTCTGCTCTCTGTCCCCATCCTCTGCTCTCTGTCCCCTTCCTCTGCCCCTCTGTCCCCCTCCTCTGCTCTCTGTCCTCCTCCTCTGCCCTGCTGTCACCATCCTCTGCTCTCTGTCCCCCTCCTCTGCCCTGCTGTCACCATCCTCTGCCCTGCTGTCACCATCCTCTGCTCTCTGTCCCCCTCCTCTGCCCCGCTGTCACAATCCTCTGCTCTCCTCCTCTGTCCCGCTGTCACCATCCTCTGTCAACAACCTCTGTCCCGCTGTCACCATCCTCTGCTCTCCTTCTCTGTCCCGCTGTCACCATTCTCTGTCACCAACCTCTGTCACCAACCTCTGTCACCAACCTCTGTCCTGCTGTCACCATCCTCTGCCCCCCTCCTCTGTCCCGCTGTCACCATCCTCTGTCCCCCTCCTCTGTCCCACTGTCACCATCCTCTGCTCTCCTCCTCTGTCCCGCTGTCACCATCCTCTGCTCTCCTCCTCTGTCCCGCTGTCACCATTCTCTGTCACCAACCTCTGTCCCGCTGTCACCATGATCTACTCTCCTCCTCTGTCACCATCCTCTGTCACCAACCTCTGTCCCACTGTCACCATCCTCTGCTCTCCTCCTCTGTCTCGCTGTCACCAACTTCTGTCCCGCTGTCACCATCCTCTGCTCTCCTCCTCTGTCCCGCTGTCACCATCCTCTGTCACCAACCTCTGTTCCACTGTCACCATCCTCTGCTCTCCTCCTCTGTCCCGCTGTCACCATTCTCTGTCACCAACCTCTGTCCCGCTGTCACCATCCTCTATCACCAACCTCTGTCCCACTGTCACATCCTCTGCTCTCCTCCTTTCTCCTGCTGTCACCATCCTCTGTCACCAACCTCTGTCCCACTGTCACCATCCTCTGCTCTCCTCCTCTGTCCCGCTGTCACCATTCTCTGTCACCAACCTCTGTCCCGCTGTCACCATCCTCTGCTCTCCTCCTCTGTCGCCATCCTCTGTCACCAACCTCTGTCCCACTGTCACCATCCTCTGCTCTCCTCCTCTGTCTCGCTGTCACCATTCTCTGTCACCAACCTCTGTCCCGCTGTTACCATCCTCTGCTCTCCTCCTCTGTCCCGCTGTCACCATCCTCTGCTCTCCTCCTCTGTCCCGCTGTCCCCCTACTCTGCCACGATCCCTCTCACCCTGCCCCGCGCCAGGCGCCAGCCAATAAAAAAAACAAAACACAGAAACTTACCAATCCGTCGGGCGCCGGGACCCAGCAGCCTCCTCTCTCCTGCAGCTTGTTACTGACGTCGATATTCAGTGACAGCTGCAGGAGAGAGGAGGCTGCTGGGTCCCGGCGCCCGATGGATTGGTAAGTTTCTGTGTTTTGTTTTGTTTTATGTCTGGCCCGCGGCACCCCAGTGACAGCGCCACGGCACCCCTGGGAGCCGCGGCGCACAGTTTGGGAACCGCCGGGTTATACTGATACAGCAGTCCCTCTCATTAAAAGGTTAATCCCTGTTACACGTTGTCTCTGTTATCTTTGCCTTCTTTGTAGAGCCCACTGTGGCCATCTGGTGGTAACACTGAAAACAACTACTATTTTTCCAGACAAAGCTGTTCACACCTAAGTTCATTTTTGCTCCTGGGAATATAGCTCTGCCTGGTGTTTGCCTCCAGCTCTCCACTGTGACGTGGTGATTATTCAACATAACAAGTTGGAGCTTATCGAAACTAGCTTGGTAACCTACCTATGTTGTGCTACCTTCACCACCTGCCTGCATATCTACCTTGCATTATGCAGTAATCTTCAATGCCCTACCTGGGCCTGATGTACTCTGTATGATTTTCTAAACTCTACTGTGCAGCACCCTTCTTCTCCCTCAACCACATCATCCTCCTGCTCTATATACCTTACTATATTCTCAACATAACCAGCATGTCGCAGAAGAACAGAAAACCCTCAGGCAACTCTGCCACGTCTAACTTCTTCGGGACCAAAAATAAAGCCTCTACTGACACCTCAGAAACCTCACTTCTGTCCTCACCATCTGATCTAGATCCTCAGATCCAGGCAGTTATGACAAATTTATTGGAGGGGGTTAAAGAAGCCTTCAAGCGGGAACTCTCAAAGGCAGTCAGTGAACTCAAACTGGAACTCTCCTCCTTGGGTACGCGTACTGACACTCTAGAAACAAAAACTGACAACCTCTGTCGCTCCCAAGCGACATTTGACAGAGAATTATCCCGTCTAAATGATGAAGTCGAGTCCTTAAAAGAGAAACAAGAGGACTCTGAAAACCGCTCAGGCGTAACAATATTCGAGTCTGTAACGGGATCGAAGACATTTCATCATCTGAAATTCAGCCATTTCTCAAAGACCTCTTTTTACATTTACTTCCAGGTCTATCAGATTCTGACTGCATGATGGACCGTGCGCACCGCGCCCTCAGAGCCAGACCAGCGTCTGAACAAACCCCACGTGATATAATTGTGCGCTTCCACTACTACCACATCAAAGAGCGTATTCTAACTCACACAAGGAACTCCACTTCAATTTCCTTTCGAGACATGGATATACAACTCTACCAAGACCTTGCTCCTTCTACTATTCAAAAAAGAAGAGCTCTTCAGCCCGTCACCAAGATCCTACGCCGGCACAATATTCGCTACCGCTGGGGATTTCCCTTTCAACTCCAAATCTTTGCGGCAAAGGCCACTCATCACGTTAAAACCCTAGACCAAGGCCAGGAAATACTAGCCAAGTTGAACATTCTTCCCGTCTCCAGACCGCTGTCCAGCACTACCCTAAGGCAAGATCGATTTTAGCGACGAATACATCACTTTGACCTCCATGACCCTGAAACTTCTCTCCATTAACGTCAATGGTCTCAACTCCCCACGCAAACGCACAATAGTCCTTGGAGCTTGCAGAAGGGAAAAAGCGGACATAGTCTTCCTCCAGGAGACTCACCTTACAGGTTCACACACACGACTCCAGGGTAAGCAATTCTCCCAGACTTTTTTTGCCTCAGCTAACTGTAAAAAACGGGGGGTTGCGATTGTCATTCACAATAAGGTTTCATTTCAGCTTTGCTCCACATATTCCGACCCGGAGGGTCGCTTCCTATTAGTAATGGGCACGCTCTGCTTCTACCCAACCACATTAGTCGTTACCTATGCCCCTAACCAAGATCAAGCTCAGTTCTTACCAATTTTATTTCGACACATTGAGCGATTGGCCTATGGTCACATTGTATTAGGAGGTGACTTTAATGTTGTTTTGGACCCTCTCTTTGATAGGTCCTCCATCCCCCCTCGCGGACTCCCCACACCCTTTTCCAAGGGCTCCTCCACCTTGTCTGCCTTGCTATTACAACACTCCCTGCATGACACCTGGCGCCTTAAAAATTCCACTGCGAGAGACTATACACATTTCTCAGCTCCCCATCAGATATACTCCCGCATTGACATGATCCATGTCTCCCAATCACTGATACCCCTAACAACTCAAGCGGGCATTGTCCCATTCTCATGGTCTGACCATGCGGGGGTATACATTCTTCTCAACCTCCACCACCATTATCCACGCCCCTTTAGATGGCGCCTAGACGACTCCCTGCTTTTAAATACTTCCTCCTTTATGGACATTAAATCAGCTATATCTGATTACTTTCAAGAGAACACCACTCAGGAATTGGCGCCTGGCGTAATATGGGAAGCCCACAAAGCTACCATTCGGGGGCGACTCATAAGTGTTGCTTCGCACGTAAAGCGTAAATCCGCCCTAGTATTTCTCCTCATTAGAGCAACGTATCTCCACTCTTCTGACTCAGCATAAGCTGGTCCCTGATCCATCTCTATTAACACAAATTAACTCTTTAAAGGGCCAGCTTAATTCCCTTCTGTCTCGACGGGCAGCATCCATATGACAGAAACTTCAGCAACGCTTCTATGATAAGGCAGACAAGGCGGATTCATTGTTAGCTCGGAAACTCCGTCAGAGGCTTGTCCGAGGAGCTATTGACAAACTCCATAAGTATTCCACTAATTCAGTAACATATGACCCTCTAGAAAATTGTTAAGGAATTTAGAGACTTCTACGCTTCCCTTTATGAAGTAAAATTAGCTATAAAATCCCTTAAACCCGCCTCTGCTCCCGGTCCTGATGGATTTTCAGCACAGTATTATAAAAAGTTTGCCGCGGACCTTGTTCCTTATCTAACATCCTTTTACAACCAAATTCTGGAGGGGGCTTCCTTTGACTCTGCTACCACGCTTGCCAATATTGCAGTAATTCCTAAACCTGGTAAAGACCTTCTTCACTGTGCGGGCTATAGACCCATCTCCCTCCTCAATGTAGATCTCAAGCTTTACGCTAAAATCTTGGCTACCAGGCTTAACCCCCTGCTCCCCAAACTGGTTCACCCGGACCAAACGTGCTTCATCCCAGGGAGACAGGCCCCCGACAACACTAGAAGATCCATCAATTTGATCCACTCTATACATAACGGAAAATTGCCCTCCCTCATGATGGCCTTGGATGCGGAAAAGGTGTTTGACCATATCTCTTGGACATTAATGAGGGGGGTTCTCGAATCCATGGGCTTTTGTGGTAGGTTTCTAACTGGTATTTTGGCTCTCTATAGAAACCCTTCTGCTACGGTTCGGTCAATGGCCTAACCCCCAAACCATTTACAATTTCTAATGGCAATCGCCAGGGTTGCCCCCTCTCCCCATTGATCTTCGCCCTTATAATCGAACCGTTAGCAGCCAGAATTTGTTGCAACCAATCCATTTCCGGTATAAAGGTCGGTTCTACGGAAAGCAAAATTGTTTTGTATGCAGATGATGTCCTCATTAGCATGTCCAATCCCATTACCTCTCTCCCCCCCCCTCCTTTCGGAATTAGATACTTATGGGCACTTCTCGGGCTATAAACTTAACCCTGCCAAAACTGAAACTTTGGATTTCTATGTCTCTAAAACAGATAAAGCAATCCTAGATCAAACATTCCCTTTCACTTGGCATCGCCATAAAATAAAATACTTGGGGGTCTTCCTTACCAAAAATCTCTCCCATCTATTCCAAGCTAATTTCCCCCATACCCTTTCCCAAATTAAGAAAGATTTCAACACCTGGTCCCTCCAATTTATCTCCTAGATAGGTCGTATAAACGCTGTTAACATAAATATACTTCCCAGACTGTTATACCTTTTTCAAACCTTACCTATCCGAATTCCCCCCTATGTATTTAAATTCCTCCAATTTGAGTCTTCTAAATTTATTTGGGCAGGTAGACGCCCACGAGTAAGACTCGGGGTCCAACAGAGATCCTCGCGGGGTGGTGGTCTAGGTATACCTAATTTTAAAAAATACTACCTATCGGCCCAAATCGCTCAATGTGTCCTATGGAACGGTCCTGTTTTTGCTAGGGTCTGGGTGACACTAGAGGCGGAGAATCTGGGGATGCTTACTCCTGCCTCCCTTCTGTGGATTCCAAGGGCACGTCGCCCCAAAAAAGCTTTGTCTTATCCCATAATCTCCCACACTCTCTGGCTATATGGGACTTATCCATCAGACTCTATGGTCTCTCTCCGCATCCATCACCAATTATCCCCCTTTTTAATAACTCTGATTTTCCTCCTGGTCTACACCATTCCACATTCCTTCCGTGGCATTCCCGAGGGATACGTTTCCTAAATGACATAACCCGCGATACAACATTTCCCCAATTTACGGACATTCAAACTACAATTTGCTTGCCCACACGGATATTTTATCAATTCCTGCAAATTCGCAATTTTCACTCCCTCTCCAAACCACGTCTTATTTCTCAACATCTCACAACAATTGAAACACTGTGTCTGCGCCAGGCATCGACGTCAGGTCTTTTTTCTACTATCTACTCTGAACTAATTGCTCCCTCTACGCCTCCTCGAGACCCTCATGAGATGTCATGGGAACATGACCTGGGCTCTCCTCTTGATGATGAGGAGTGGTCGGAAATTCGGGACAATGCTGCCTCCAGCTCAATCTGCGTCCAAATAAAGGAAAATGTTTACAAACTTCTCTACCGGTGGTACTATGTACCTACTCGACTACAAAAGATACTGCCTGATTCCTCTGACAGATGTTGGCGTCTATGCTCTGGCGCGGGTTTTTTCTTATATATATGGTGGGACTGCCCGAAACTGATTCCCTTTTGGCGCGAAATTAAAGCTTTGATAGAAATGTTAATTCAAACCCTTACCCTTACCCTTACCCTTCGACCCTAAATTTTTCATTCTACCCCTCGGGTTCCCCACGGCCACTAGACACCAAAATAAACTTGCTCATCACATTATTTCAGCGGCCACATGTCAAATTGCCATAGATTGGAAGCAGGCTGCCCCCCCTTCATTCTCCGCTGTAACTAATAGGATTTGGCATACGTATAAGATGGAATACATGACTAGCATTATACGAAACACGGCCAAATCTTTTAACAAGGTCTGGGACCCCTGGATGTCTCACTTCCAATACCGCTCCCCCTTTACCTAATTATACCCCCTACCCTTACATAACCCTTTCCCCTACCATCTCATTGCCTCTGACTCAAGAGGGATTTCCCACCCACCTCCCCTTCTCCCCCTTCACCTCTCATCTTCTCTTTTATCTTCCTCTTTCTCTTCCTTCTCTTTTCTTTCTTCTCTTTTAAATATAAAAATGCCGGTCTTTATTTCATTGAATCTGTGCTATTTTATCTCTGAAGCACAGAGACTTCTACTTCACTATCCAATGTACTGAATATATTTTGTTTGATATAGCATATATCCTTTTGCACTGTTAATTCTTTTTTGACCGTTAATAAACACTAAAAAATAAAAAAAATAGTATATAGTAAATACAGACCAGTACAACAGAGCATATCTCTATAAGGCTCTTGTGTTTTAAGATTTAATTAGTTTTTCATAAGGTAAGATTAGGTGGTGGTATAATTGATATCAACCAATAAGTTATTATCTGTCATTGATCTGTTTAGAGTAAACTGCTTGCTGTGGGTTAGAGCATATTATAGCTTTTGCACCATGTTATTAAAAAAAACCTTTGTCATGTATGCTATACCTGCAAATAAATACGGATTCAGTTGACCAGATCTTACCAGTCTCAATTCAATGCATACATAGTGCTTGATATAGAGTTGAATGAACATCCAACTTTCAGGTGCAACCATCTGCTTTGGGTTACTGCGAGTGTACATACAAATATCACAAGCAAGGTATTGTGGAAAATATCTCTGGTTCTATCCACCACATCCCGAAAGACACCATTTAGTTCTGTTCTGCATTTATCAAATGACCCTCCTTTATTAAACTAATATTCGGTATTCCCACTTGGTATTTACATTTGAGAACTGGCCACATGAAAATGATTCCACAATAAAAAGAAAAAGAAATTTCACACCTTTCTCCGAGCCTGCTTTGTTGTGGATTCAGTTATGTCACAAAGGCATAGAAAACGTGGTTTGTTTAATTCTCTGTGGATCAATACAATTATGTTAACGGGTGGGAAAAATTAATTCAATCTGCCCACGACTTTTGTCATTCCTAATAAACTATCATAGGCTTCCATTTTTCAATACTTTGGCACTTTTAAAAACAAGACTGCTACAATTGCTGAACTTATTGAATCATCAGGCCCAGCATGTATTACAAATACCTGGTTAGATGTATTTTTAAGCTGCAACATTTTGACTCTGTGGGGCATATTTAATTAGCTTTCCGGTCCGCGGGATCGCACCGGAACAGCCGCGAAATTTAATCCACGTTACCGCAATAACGTGGATTAAATCTGCATTATTGCGGTACCGTAATACCGGCAATAACACGCACTTTCTGTGGTAACACGCGTTACCGCGGACCGGAACCCTAATTGAATATGCCCCTGTGATTCATTGCTCAAGTACCAAGGACTGTAGGGCAGATAGAGTGTCCAACTGCTTAAAAAAAAAAAAAAAAAAAAGTTATCCTTAGGGCCTACTCGGTGTAAATAACTCATTTGAATTTATTGTTGCCTGGAGTTCTACATGTTTGTGGTTCAGAGTTTTTGTCATCTACTCTGCCCTTGGAGATGGGGAGATATTTTTGCAAGAAATTACAAACATTGATGCTGGTCTACTCCTGGCGCATCAAAGAAGGCTTATCTCCGGGAATTTCAATGTGAAGGTGGATAATACACTCTCACAACTTGATCATAACCTTCTCTGCACAATGAAAGCTCTGGAGTTCTATTATGACGCTGGGGCATGCACAAGCTATTTCCCTACACCAACCAGTACGATACCAGTCTACTTATAACTAACCCCGGGGTATCTGCTTTGGGCTTGATCCTTTATAGTGAGGCTCCTCTCCTGTTGCTGACAGCATGGCAGTGGCCCTGCTTCACTGTCACCCTGCTTTAGGCAAAACCACACTGAATGAGGATGAAGGAAGATGATTGCAGATCCTCGCAGTCCTTTTCTGTAACCGCTGCTTCTTGGTCAATCCAGTAGCAGCTGTAACCCATCATCAGTCCTGACAACCAGCCTCATGATCTCTATGCTAAAATCACCTGGTTGGCTTCTGGTCTCCGAGCATAGCCTTTTATCCTGACTCTGACTGCAAGTCCCAGGTAAGTACATATCTAGATACGAAACATTGTGATATGCATGCACAGTACGGAATTGTGTATATTTATGCCATAAAAATTGATATTCATCCAACACTAAATGAATCCCTATATTTTTTTTCCTATTACAATATGTTAGAGAAAATTCAATGATGATACTCCAATATGGACAACAATATAAAGGAATAATTATTCTAGTTAGTTCTGAAAGATTGCATCGAATGTGATGTTTGTAAAGTTTTATCACTTTAACCCAGGCAAAGGGATTGTCAGGAACTGCTGCTTTTTCAGCAGCTTTCGCAGCTGGCTTTCTGCTTGCACCTCACGTCCCAGCCGTTGTCATGTCGACCGGGACATCACTTCCACCATGCACCCCGGCTGTCACCAGGGCAACATCCAGGATGCTTCTGATATCATCCCCGCGGCCCAGCTAGTTTGACATCTGGGCGCATGAGCTCTATGAGGTTTATTAATTATTCATCATATGAACCTTGTTACCACCCTTGTTGCTCTCCACTCCTCATTGACCCTCTTATCTTTATAAGATATTATTGCTGGTGACCTTGACCTCTGACTGTGACTCGGATATCCTGTCTTTCTGCCAGCCCAGACCCTTTACCTGAATCTCAACTCGCTGCCTGCTTTTGCCCTGTGACCTCGGCCTGTTCTTGACTACACTTATCTCCTGTCATCATCCCCTTGCCCGTGTTATAATTATATCCATAAGCTTGTACTACGCTGCGTTTAAGACAGGGTCGAACTGGGCCACCGGGGGACCGGACTATCCCCTAGTAGGCCCTGTCCCTGATCGCTCCCCTCTTCGTTGGTGGGGGGAACGAAACACTTAAAAAAAAAAAATATGTGACCATGGTGCTCCCCGACTCCTCTCTGCTCCGTCCGCCCTGAATGTCGGGAGTGATGTCATCATGCCCGACGTTCAGTGAGGAGCGGCGCAGAGAGGAGGCAGGAAGACAGAAGACTGAAGAGAAGAAAGAAGCAAATAGAAAAGGTAATTGAAGAAACGGAAGCAAGGGGGGAGCAAGGCAGACTGAAGGTGGAGCATGGCAGTGTGAAGGGGGGGCATGGCAGTGTGAAGGGGGGCATGGCAGTGTAAAGGGGGAGCATGGCAGTGTAAAGGGGGAGCATGGCAGAGTGAAGGGGGAGCATGGCAGTGTGAGAGGGGGGGGCCAAAGCAGCAAGGCAGAGTGTTAAGGGGGGCCAAAGCAGCATGACACAGGGCGATGAAGGGGGGCCAAAGCAGCATGGCACAGGGTGATGAAGGGGGGCCAAAGCAGCATGGCACAGGGGGATGAAGGGGGAGTCAAAAACAGCATGGAGGGCACAGTGTGATCATAAGGAGGCACAGCATGGTGATTAAGGGGCACAGTAATGTGTGTGTGGTAGGTGGCTAAATAATGGGTGGCATTTTGTTTATAGGGTGAAGGTGGTGCAATTTAATTTTATAGTAGGGACTATTAATTTAAGATGGTTTGGGGGCTATCAACTGAATGTGGGCTGAGTTTGAGGAGCATGAGGTCTATTTATTAAATGTGAATATGAATTATTTAATGGCAGTGACGGTTGCGGAAAATAGGTATATTTATTATACGTAAATGCGATTAATTTATTGCAGGGGCTGTCTGGAGGGAGGGAAATAGGTTTATTAAATGGGAATACTATTATTTTAATGTTGGGGCTGAAGGAAGGCCTAAGTATTAATTGTGGGTCCTATTGATTTAACGCCGGGGCTAGTTGGAATTTTCTAAATGTACCCATTATTTTTTCCAAATAGGGCCCTCAACATTCCAGGATCCAGACAAGCCGCAACTAAAGAAACCAGAAGCCACAGGTGGTAAAAGTGACAAGAACAGGTAGGACAGTCTGTCAAATGTTCTGAGTCTAGTGTAGGCTTGGCTAACCTGTGGTACTTTAGGTGTTGTGGAACTACAAGTCCCAGCAAACCCTTCCAGAAATAAGCTGCTATATATTGGCAAAGCATGCTGGGGCTTGTAGTTTCACAACACCTAGAGTGCCACATGTTAGCTAAGCCTGGTCTAGTGGGAAAATCCCAATTTTTGTTGACTGTTCTGCCCAAGCTAAGGGTCTTTACATACTACACTATGGTGTAAGCTGTCCTTCGTGGGCTGACCACTCCCCCTCTAGTGTCTGGTCTGCCTCTATGATGCCTGACCACACCCCCTCTGGTGGGCCTTTAGCGTTGCAGTCCCCCGGTGGGCCCTTCATGTCCCAGTCCGACACTGGTTTAAGACCTGGGGGTATCCGAGTACCTGTGAGCATGACCAGCTCTACGTTAAAGGCGGCTGCTATAGGTGAAGTCCTCTACCACCTGCTCTACAAGCTTATGACAATAGCCACGTTAGCCATAACAGGTATAAGTTACACGAACAATATGCAGATTGTGTATTGCTTTAACACTTTTAGTGGAATCAATATAGAATTTATGGCAATGCCTGTTCCACACTTAGGAGGCCATTTCTGTAAATTATACTTTCCATAGTATTGTAATGACAGAATGTGCAACTTCAGTGAACTGGGATGCTCTATAGAGATTGGAATATACCATAATTAACCCATGGTTTTCCTGCATTGGTGAGATGTTCTGTATTAAAAAAGACCCAAATAATTTCTGTCACATTCTCTTTAGTGTTGGAACATGATTTCATGCTCTGACAAAGGCTAGGATGTTTAGGACTTGTTTATTTTTCAATAATCACCCTTAATATATCCTGTCCCCTCTTGGCCACATCCTTACCTGAACATTGGGCTCACATCACACCATGGCATACACGCAAATGATGGACTTGATTTGTCCAACCCTCAATGCATTGTAATACTGACCCACAAGCTGCATGCACTGCCAGCATCAGCTAATGGGTGAAGGGTGGACACAGTATGAGTAGCTGAATAACTTAAGGGTGGATATTAAAAAGGGAATAACATTCCATAACACATTCTTTTACTTGGTTAATGCAAAATAAGGTGTTATAATAAAAATGTGAAAAGATTTTGAAATTACAAAAAGGTGGAAAAGACACATGATTTAATTTGGGGCATATGTTTCTATTTTTTTTAATGTTTACACTTATTTCCCTGTATAATATTTGCAAATGAAAAAAACTACAGCACCAAAAGAGCCTAATCTGTCCTGAAAAAATATATGCAAAATTGCTTGGGTAAAGTTAAAAAATAAACTACCCCCCACCCTATGTAACTGATGGAGTGTGAAAAATGGTTTAGCTCCAAAGGTGTAATACTGCCATGGATAATTGATTTGCGACAGTCTCAGTTTTTTTGCTGGACCAATTATTTTTAATGATTTTACACCGTGTAATAATTTGTCTCATATACAATAAATTTCATCTGTGTAGTGCTTACGGCTGCCTGCATTGTTTGGCATGTGAATTGTGTCTTTTTGTTTTTAGTTGTTTTTTTTCTCTATCTTTTATTTTGCAACAAACAAATCACTAGTGTAACTCTCAGATAAACTGCTGGATCTCTAAATGCATAAGATTACAAAATCAGCCCAGTAAATGCATACATGTAAGAAATACACTCGCTAATGACTGATTCATACACACGCGACATGCATGTAATCTGATTAAAGTTATGCTCTTACAAAGAGGTCATAGTGTAATATGACTTAACCCTTACAACAATTCTCAAAGTGGTTAAACTTGATTGTATGCAGACATTTCACTTTGTAATTGAATATTGAGACATTAGCAGTCACCACAAATGTTCATTGGAAAAGAATATGTTGCATTTAATATTTAATCTTCATTTTAGTGGTTAAAGGTTTTTCATTTGGAAAATGAAACTGGAGCAAAGCAGCTCTTTATTCTAATCTGTATCATTTATTAAGGCTGAACAAAAAGCCTACCCAGCTGTGACAAATGAGAATGAGGGTTTTTACATCCAAATTGCCTTGGTATAATGTTTGAAATGATAGTGCCTCTGTAGCATGGAAGGGAAGGTCCCTCTGAATAGAATTACACCCATTTCGTTAATCTAAATCATCAGAAGTTCTCACCATATATATTTTTACAAAATGTACTTAAGTAGTTCTAATATAAGGTTTCTCTGTTGCTGCATTAAAGGAGCATTATATCCAGTGAATAAAGAATCATTACTGGTATTTGTCTTGGTAACACAGGCTTTCCTGCACAATTAGTGTAATGTGTATTAGATAAGCCAGGGGGATCTTGGCATAGTTCTGCCACCTAGTGGGAAAGTCACATATTTCTCTTGTCAAAGAAAATATTTCCATCCTATCTGTAACCAAGTAGTACATAGGTAGCCAAATAGGCACTAGATTTATGAGTGCTCCCAATTAAGCACGACTAGTGACATGTCTGCGCTTTCAGGTGCATGTTCATAATGTCACTTGCAGCAAAGTGGGTCCACATCTTGGAGGTGTCAGAGATATTGTAGGCCCACCTATAAAGCAGATATCCACAATCAGATAGATAATTTGTAACAGACACAAAACAAATGGCAAGAACCAGGCGGTTCTGAGGCCAAAAGAGGGAGCAACACACTATTGGGTAGATGTAGATGTGGGCAGCACAGTAGCCAGTGATGCAGCTCTGTGTCCTTGGGTTTGATTCTAATAAGGGCGCTATCTCATACTTGCCAACTCTCCCTGAATGTCAGGGAGACTCCCTGAAATAGGGGTAATCTCCCTCACTCCCTGAAGAGTCTGGCATTCTCCCTGATGCTGAGCCAGTACAAGATGTGGTTGGCTTCGCCATCTGTGGCATGATGACACAGTTCAGAAATTATGCCCTATGTCCATGTATTGAGGCCTATGGAGGTGGCCATTTTCATGGAGACCAAGATTTAATCAAAGACTGACAGGTAAGACAATATGACTTTAGTAATGGAGACACAAATGAAAAAAAGACACTTCAGTCTCTAGAGATTCATTAGCTGCTTTTCTTTAACACATAGTTGCCTACTCTCCCGGAATGTCCGGGAGACTCCCGCATTTCTGGGAGACCTCCCAGGAGAGCAGGATAGCCTCCCGGTTCTCGCCCCCGCAATAGATAAGTGGTGGTGGGCGGGGCTTAATGGTGCAAATATTGTGCCATCTTAGCCTTGCCCCCTGCTGTAATTGTCCAAAATTATGACAACCGTTTCAGGGGTGGGTCCGAAATCATGTGTTTTGTCAAACCCCGCCCCCACACATCCACCTCCCCCGGGATCTCCCTGACGCCAACGAGGAAAAGTTGGCAAGTATGCGCTATCTCCGTGGTGTATGTTCTCCCAGTGCCCTTGTGGGTTTCCTCTAGGATCTCCAGTCTGCTCCATACTAGTTATTTGGCTTCTTATGGAAGTTACTTTGGTGTGTGTATGCTTGTGTGCCTGTGGCAGGGGCATTGTAAACTAAATTGAGGCAGGGACCAATCTGAATTAATAAATTGTCTCTATAGTGTAATATGTCAGTGTTATATAAATAAAGGACAATAATAATAATGTACCTAATGAAGTTAATGGACATTCAGTGCATGATTCAAAATATACAATTTATAGACATCAGCTTGACCCATTTAATCTGGGATATATTTATCTGCTCCTGTATGGATATCACACCTTTTATGCCTGCTAGCAAAACAAAAGGCTGAACCAGCTCCAGCTTATGCTTCATGGCCTGCAATATGATAAGGGCCTGAGAATCAGTGTGCAGCATCTAGACTGAGGACTCCAGCCACCAGGGAATTTATTAAAAGCAAGGGACAGCACCACTTGATTGTAGAAAACTTAACAGATCCAGCAAAAGGTGTTAAATGAATTCCCTTTATTAAGCCCGTAGGCCAGTGGTTCCCAAACTTTTGCAGTTCACGGCACCCTTAGAGTCTCCATAATTTTTTTAAGGCACCCCTCCAAAATAATTACCGAGCAGTCCTGTTTTAGAAGTAGTTGGGTCAAAAAATTGTAATAAGTATTTAGGTCAGGACAGAAATGCTTATTTAGTTGTATGCAAAAATGCCCCCTCTGCATCCAGACACTCTGCCCTCTCTCACGCTGCCCCCTCTGCCCTCTGTCACGCTGTCCCCCCTCCTCTGCCCTCTGTCACGCTGTCCCCCCTCCTCTGCCCTCTGTCACGCTGTCTCCCTCCTGTCACGATGTCCCCCCTCCACTGCCCCTCTCACCCTGTCCTCCTCCTCTGCCCACTGTCTCCCTCCTCTGCCCTCTGTCACGCTGTCTCCCTCCTGTCATGCTGTCCCCGCTCCTCTGCCCTCTGTCCCAGGTCCTCTGCCACGCTGTCCCTCTCCTCTGTCCCCCTCCTCTGCCCTCTGTCACGCTGTCCCCCTCCTCTACCCTCTGTCACGCTGTCCCAGCTCCTCTGCCCTCTGTCCCAGCTCCTCTGCCACGCTGTCCCTCTCCTCTGTCCCCCTCCTGTCACGCTGTTCCTCTCCTCTGTCGCCCTCCTGTCACGCTGTCACTCTCCTCTGTCCCCCTCCTGTCACGCTGTCACTCTCCTCTGTCCCCTCCTGTCAGGCTGTCTCTCTGCTCTGTCCCCTCCTGTCACGCTGTCACTCTGCTCTGTCCCCTGCTGTCACGCTGCTCTGTCCCCTCCTGTCACGCTGTCACTCTCCTCTGTCCCCTCCTGTCACGCTGTCACTCTCCTCTACCCTCTGTCACGCTGTCCCAGCTCCTCTGCCCTCTGTCCCAGCTCCTCTGTCACGCTGTCCCTCTCCTCTGTCCCCCTCCTGTCACGCTGTCCCTCTCCTCTGTCGCCCTCCTGTCAAGCTGTCACTCTCCTCTGTCCCCCTCCTGTCACGCTGTCACTCTCCTCTGTCCCCTCCTGTCACGCTGCTCTGTCCCCTCCTGTCACACTGTCACTCTCCTCTGTCCCCTCCTGTCACGCTGTCACTCTCCTCTGTCCACTCCTGTCAAGCTGTCACTCTCCTCTGTCCCCCTCCTGTCACGCTGTCACTCTCCTCTGTCCCCTCCTGTCACGCTGCTCTGTCCCCTCCTGTCACACTGTCACTCTCCTCTGTCCCCTCCTGTCACGCTGTCACTCTGCTCTGTCCCCTCCTGTCACACTGTCACTCTCCTCTGTCCCCTCCTGTCACGCTGTCACTCTGCTCTGTCCCCTCCTGTCACGCTGTCACTCTCCTCTGTCCACTCCTGTCACGCTGTCACTCTCCTCTGTCACGCTGTCACTCTGCTCTGTCCCCTCCTGTCACGCTGTCACTTTGCTCTGTCCCCTCCTGTCACTCTGCTCTGTCCCCTCCTGTCACGCTGTCACTCTGCTCTGTCCCCTCCTGTCACGCTGTCACTCTGCTCTGTCACGCTGTCACTCTGCTCTGTCCCCTCCTGTCACGCTCCTCTGCACTCTCTCACTTTGACCACTCTGCCGTGCGCCAGCTATAAAAAAAACAAACAGAAACACTTACCAATCTGCGCAGCGCCGGGACCCAGCATCCTCCTCTCTCACGCAGCAGCTGTCACTGATATGACAGCTGCGTGAGAGAGGAGGATGCTGGGTCCCGGCGCCGCGCGGATTGGTAAGTGTTTCTGTTTGTTTTTTTTATGGCTGGCGCGCGGCATCCCTGAGGCAGCGCCGCGGCACCCCTGGGAGCCGCGGCGCACAGTTTGGGAACCGCCGCCGTAGGCCATTAATAAATGTAGATGAACACAGTCACAGTGGATCAAACATACACAAGCAGAGTGTCACCAAAACCAATAACAAGTTTCAAGCACTACAGCCCTTAATCATAGCATCCACAGCAACTGTGTGTATCTTTCATTTTTAATTACCATCAGGTTTACTAAAGTAAGTTCATTAAACGATAACGATAACAATTACTACATTCTACATTGATAATGAGTGTGTGCAAATTAATTTAAATTACATAATCAAGTATAGTTTATTCTTCCTTTATTTGCAAACAGGAAAATCATTTGGGCATCAAACGTACATAGGCAGGTTGTAGGGAGCCTAGAGACTAGGGGGTACATTTACTAAACTGCTAGTTTTAATCAGATTCTAGCTGTCATTTTGTAAAATGAACTAAATAAATGACAGCTAGAATCTGATTGGTTGCTATAGCAACATCTTCACTTTTTCAAACCCGCAGTTTAGTTAATATACCCCTAAGTGTATTGGGGAAATGGACAGGTAATGGTAATCTGCATTAATTAAGCTTCTGACATTGGGTATAACATGGCAGCGGGGTCATAATTTGTGGCAGAATAAGGAGCAAGAACTTTTGCTATGTGTCCCATATTCTAAATGAGCCTTACCCGTGAGCAGCAGAGGGTCTAAGCCAAAATGAAACCTCATGAAGTCCCACCATTTTTCACATTTCATTCCGGCAGTAGTTTGACCAGAATTTTCTTTTTTTTAACTCTACCTAAGCAGGTTTTTTTCAGAGAATATAGGATTTTCGTTTGGTACTATAACTAAGTAAACACATTTCAACTTATGAGGATTATACGGAGATAAAAATGGGGAAAATTTGTTTGTCCAGTCACATGCTTAAAGCTGAATGTCTGAATCTGTTCAATTTGGCCACCCACATGAGTAGCTAATTTATAAAGGGATCCTGCCATTAATCACTTGGCTGGATTAGATGTAAAATTGGGCCTGTTAGCATATGTGTGTAATTGCAGGGCCATCTTAACAACATTATGGGCCCCCGGGCAAAGCAGTGCACCGGGGCCCCTAGATATAGATATAGATATATAGATGTATACAGATATAGATATAGATATATAGAGATAGAGATAGATAGATTTACTTGCTCAGTGACCCTTGTAGGTTTTTTTGCAGGTTTTTTTCTTTTGCAGGATTATTTATTCTCATTAAGAGCCGTGCCTATGGGCCCCCCTTGCCCGTGGGGCCGCTGTGCCCAATGGAAAAGATGGCCCTGTGTAATTGTCCAAATATACTGATGTATGCACCAACATTTACAGGAATGTCCAATGATCAGTCTGTGTGGTCTAGACTGGCATTGTTCTAATTAATGGTTGCCAGACAAATGAGTAAATACATTTCTAAGTTACTTGAATGTGAAAACAGGTTTTTGCATTTTAGTACCTATGTACCTTTCACTATTCTGAAATTAGCAATCAAGATAATTTAAAGACTAACATGGTTCAGTGTATCAAGATGGCAGCAACTGCAAGATTGAACCATGTTGCCAGAGGATTGGGAAGTTCCTACCTGCAGTAATACATACTTGCCAACTTTGGCAAGTTATTCTCTGGGAGATCCAGGGAGAGGGGGAAGTGAGCGTGTGGGGGATCGGTGAATCGCATCATTTGACCCCACCTCAGAAATTCGGGAGTTCCCGGCCATTCCGGGAGAGTAGGCAACTATGCAGCAATGTGCCTGGTACTGTGCCTAAATGCATTATATTCAGTTTAGCAACTGGCCAGCCAGCTTTTTTGCCGCCACAAAACAACTTGAAATTTACATGATGTAAAAGATTCCAGTGCCAGGCATTGGCCATTACTTTTAAATGAGTGCCTTTAGCTCCATTCAGGTTCACTTTCTATGGTAAAAGCATATTTCTATACCTGCAAATTAAATGTAATACAATATACATGTGTCACATGATATAAAGTAATTCCCAATAGTTCCTTACTCTAACTAGACAAAAATGAGGTTTGAACTATCAGTATTAGTAGGAAATAAATGTTATAGCATACTTGCCTACTCTACCGGAATTCCCGGGAGGCTCCCGAATTTCGGGAGTCCTCCCGGACGAGAAGTCAATGCTCCCGCATTCGCCAAAATTCATGGCATTGAATGGAGGGGACATGGTTTAATCGCTATTCAATGCCGTGAATTTCGGTATTTCAGTGGGGGCAGGGCTTTGGTGACGTCACCACACCCACCTCCTACCCCTTGTCACATGACTTCTCCCACGGATCTCCCTGGGGAGAAATCTTAAAAGTTGGCATGTATGTGTTATAGTTGCTTTAGGCTACAGCTGTAAGAGGAATGAAGGGGAAAACCAGGTTACTGGAGCACCCCATGGGACACACCTAGGGTGAGGCGCGCCTAACTAGAATTTATGACTAGGTGGAGGTGCAGCTTTAGGGTTAAAGAACATTTAAGGGCGGATTTAGGGTTAGGAGGAAATCCAGGTAAATGTGCCCTTTTGTGCTGCACAGGGAGTGGGATGTAAAATGCGCAACATGATTTAGTATCTAAAATACAGTGTAAAAATAGAACTGGCCAGCATGACAGTTTATGTCCTGCATGGGGAAAAAAAATGTATTTGAATCCCTTGCAGAGCAACATAGTTTACTAAGCTGTAAAACTTGCAGCTAACTGTAAATCAGTCCCTTCAAGTCTACTGACTAAAATAAGCTGTGCAGTCAATGATCATTTGTATACTCCCCATCACTGTACTTCGTTATCTACAATTATTTTCCTCAACCTGGCCTATGACTGATCAGATTTTACTGCCCATTATAACCAGAATGCACAAAAACTCAATTTAATCAATTTTTTTTTTATATTACTACAGTGAGAGCTCAAACCAAGTGTAGCGCATACTACTATAAAAATCTATGAGCAGCTAAATTGTTTATAAATATCACATTACCGTAGGGTAACATTTGAGAATTATGAAAACAAACCTATTTTATCCATTTAATGAGCAGTATGTTTTATTGTGTACAAGTTAACCCGTGCATGATACTCATGCATTCTAGTCAAATCAAGCTACTTAAGGTGTTAAAAAGGTTCATGTCATGCATTTGGGCCATAGCCCAGGCCTCAACCACCAACCACTCCCCACTGTCACCCGGCAACCACCAACCACTCCCAACTGTCACTTCTCCTTCAAGAAATATATATATATTTTTTTAATCTTTATAAACACTTTTAACAATTAACAAATTAAAAACATCTTAGTATACCAAATTTCAGCCCTTTCTGAATTTTTTTCCCCACACACACTAAGAATTTAGTTGGTCAGAGTATAACTTCGCCCAGCAGGTGGCGCTGCAGCTTGGTTTTATTTTTTCCACACACACACACACACAGACTAACACACGCCACTAGACATTTATATTATAGATGGTTTGTTTACCTGAAAACTGAACAGTAGTGACAAGTACCTGTTATATTATATTGTATTGAATAGAAAAAAAAAGAACAGGGATGCAAGAGCCCTAATTACTATCTCTGCAAACTCACTTAGCAACCAAAGTCTTCTGTACCTCAAACAATTAGTAAACCAACTTTAATGCTTTTCCCACTATATTAGCAATCTTAATGGGTTTTATTTTCCAACGTAGTTTTAATCTAGTTTGCCATTCACGGAAATAAAAATTTTGTTCCATCAACGCAATAGGTTCAAGACAGTAGTTACATTTTGTTTACGTCACTTCCTACTTCAGCCTGGGCACAGCTCTACGCAGATGTGCAACGCAAACTTCATACATGTCTGGAAGTGTCAGGAAATAGGACTATGTTTACAAGCCCCTACAAGTGTCAGCCTTACTTATGATCTCTGTGAGTGGACTGCCTACATTTTGTGAAATGTTTAAGGACTCCAAAAACCAACATATTGTAAAAATTGTCAAATTTTTTAGTTGAACTTTCTGGTCCATGAAGAACCTGTCTTGCTGGTAAGGCTATCACATAAGGCTCTGATGCAAACTGGATGCTCTGTCTGCAAGAGCTGTAGTGAAAGTGGTGTTCCAGTAAATTTTTACATTTTGATCTGCAACCCGTGTCCCTCATACCTCCGTCACCAGCATGAGATGAAATTATCTGCACATATGATAAACATTTTGAAAACATACAAGTACTTTATTAATTTATATTTATTGCCCAATTCCTTTAATGTGCACACATATTACTTAGCACATTTTAACATTGAATTGAGCAGTCATTAAATACAGGTCAAACGGTGTAACTGCCCAGGACACCAAGCCTCCTGTGGGTCACATACTGTATGTATGGTGTCTGTCCCCATCAAATATAGGAATGCAGGACAGAGTAGTGACTGGCAAGTGTCTCAATGTATATAATAGCAAGTCCTAAGCAGGATAATGCTACAACATGATGGTCTTAGGCTAATTAGCGTCTGCACTGCTGATGGCTCCACTAGCAGCTTTCAACAATGTAGTGTCTGAGGAATCTAACAAAGAACATGGCTTGATTGGCTGAATCAGTTGACACTGGTTTTGTTTTGTTTGATTTTCTGGGGGTTGACTATTCCCTACAGTTATTGCTTTAGAAAAATGGAAATTCCGGGAAGGTTTTAAATGTGACAACCTGAATATTATTTGTATCACAGGCTAGGGACTCACCTACAGGAGAGGCCTTGACATTGCAGGTGAGCTTATTCCCAATATAGCTATATTGCACACAAAATTCTCCTTTACGTATATGCTGGCACAGTGATTTATAGATTGTTTGTGAGCATCGTGCAAAATTTTTTCGTTTGCACACATTGGTCTCAATTGTCCTTGGCTGCAGTCTCAAATTATTTTATTCACTTGCACACATCTCATTAATTTAAAGAAGTGCCTTTTTCTCTCACTACATTCCTTCTAGTAACAACTTTGAAAGCATTGTGTGGGCATGCACCGTCAGGTGAAATGGTAGTGTGAGCACAACCTGGACAAAATGCATTCGTTGTAGGTGTAATGTACACGTTCACTTAGCATGTCTAATCTGTTACCTACATACACTGCTTTTCAGTGTGTACAGCACAAGATTTCCTTTATAAAAAAATAAAACCTGTCGCTACACATTGTCTGGATCAAATATTAAATTAGCCTTTGCACCATGCTAGTAACAGTCAACCCGCTCCCAACTGCTCTATGTACAGAATATTGTGCACATTCACAAGCATTGCAGCATGATTTAATGATATCTTGGCTCAACCTCCCACAAGCATGCAAATACTAATGCAACAGGAAATTGTATTTTTTCATCAAAAATTGGGACGAGGAGTCACACAGGTAATGTTACTGTGAGGTTACCTAGTAGTAAACGTTTAACAGCAAAAACCTATTCAGATCTAGCAAAGTGGTATATCTACAAAACACAATGCTTAGAAAGTGCTTTATTGCTACATTACCCCCAGTAGTGATTGTCAAGTTCAATAGCTCAGTCTCTCCCCACTAAAGCTGGGTACACACTACACAATTTTCCACCAACCTTTTATGCCGACCGATGGCCCAACCGCTCGGTCCATGGACTGCATACACACTAGCCTTGTTTTAGACGCTAAAGGGAAGAGCGGACGTCCCTTTAGCGACTTTTTACAGCAATGTTGTCATGAGCAAAGATTGCAATTTCGTACACACTAAAGCAACATTAACGGGGCATGTAACGATATACCAAAGACATTAGCATAAAGGGGCAGAGCTTTCGCTACAGTTAACACCCAAAACCGCATAAAAAGAAAAGGCAACGTCATAGCCGATGAAAGTTCGGAGGAAGAAAAAAATGTTGCAAAGCTTCACGAATATTTTAAAGACATAAAAAGGAAATATAGCCAACATCAAGAAATTTTTTTTAAAAACCTTGATAATACTTTTGATGACCTGTATATGCTGTTTGCAACTGTTGTGCCACAAACCAGTAGCACCCTTTCAGTGTAATACTATTTTTTTTCACATGTCATATTGTACTGTAATTTTTTTTTTACCTGCAATAAAACTGTTGTGTGAAGATACTGGGTGTATCTGGCCCAATGCTACCCACTTCACACTGGCTGGCCACCCACGGGTGCCTTCCTATGCCAGGGAAGTCTACCCAGTACCTTCTAGGATTCGTATGGTCACTCAGGCAAAATGCAGTTATAAAAATACAACAGTATATTTATTGTCATACAAACACCACTAGAATATTATGTACACACAGTAAATAAATGCCAGGCAGATTTACCACATTATCTGTCCCTTACCCCACTAGCTTAAGGAATTATAGTCACCTGCTGTCCAGACTTCACGACCCATGGATCACTCTCAGCTGCATATATAGACTAGTTAAAAAAAACGACAATTCAAAACTAGTAGATCTTGCACCTTCATGAATGAAATCCCAGAATGAACGGTGCGGCCAACCAAATGAGGCGACAATCATCGACTTCGACCATCCTGTCACTGCACACACTGACCCGACTTTTGAACGAGCGGTTGTATGTCAGCTGGTTGAGCAGATTATTAGACGAAAACCCTGTAGTGTGTACCCAGTCAAGGTACTAAGGTAGTTGAGATACTTCCTGGCAGTGTTTGTGTAACCCAGTAAATAACATCCTACTCCAAACTCCCTAAGCCCTCTTGCCAACATTATACAGTATAATGAAAAAGCTGACCTATAATGGAACTTCAACAGGATTCCTGCTTCATCTCCCATTTTTCGGTTATTGTCTTATATGTATTTATCACTTTAACTTGGAAGATTATATTTCTGAATTGTATGCCAGTAAATATTCTGTATTGTCACTTACATTCAATAAGTGTGTTAAAAGGTATTGACAATTTTATACATTGACATCCACTGCCATTGTGTATTAAGTGTTTTATGAAGGGGATCAAAAAGCAAAAACAAGCATGTATATATAGTATGTGAAGAATCATCTACAGGCATTTTTGCAACAATCTTAAACTATAGTACATATTTATACCTGATAAGTTGGGACTATAGAGAAATGTCCTAAGGCAGAATATGAATCTATCTATATATAATAAAATCTCATATCATAGTGGCAACTTGGAATGACAGGGATGGATGATATAATGGGCTATTTAAAGCTTTGGGCAGACATAATTTATAGGATATAAAATTGATGAATAGATGAAATGTCATACTACAAGTGGAACAAAAATATAGCATGCACAAAAGAAAATACTACTACTCTAGATTACTAATGTACAGTAAAAAAATTTTAGAATGTTTCATGTGGTTTATTGGCAGCACATAGTAGACTTATTGTCCAGAACCACAGACAAGAGAATTCTAGTGAATCTGAAGTGTCTGGGATGGATTTACAGAATCCTAATTGCTGGTGAATATTAAATAGAAATTATTTAACCTCTTGGAGACACCATATATTCACTAGAGTATTAGCTTTTATGTGAAGGAGGCAGCCAGGAGAAAAATATATCAGTGCCACATGCTTCAGATAATTTATTAACGTGAAAACTGCCAATGATCTACAAGTCTCTGCTAGGAAAAGGGTTTATGGCATGGTCAATCCTCTGCCCTATTCTTGATACAGTTTTATCTTCTGAACATTATGGAAGACTAAGGTAAAATGCTAAACAAAAGAAAATAGCCAAACTCACTCATCCACTGGCTAATGAAAACCCTAGTAAACTGCCCCAATGTTTATTTCTATATTTAAAAGAGGTAAAAAAAAAAAATTATAAAAAAAAAAAAAAAGTATTAATAAAGCAATCTAAGAGCCAGCAAAGGAAGCCAATTTCACAGTGGACTCAAGGAACCTTAAGTGGCTGAGCGCATGATAGGAGGAGGCGGGTTTGCATACTAGCTAAATTGTACATCTGTACATTTTAGGTCACAGGTATGCTTTATTCACCACCCACACAACTAGTCAAAATTAGGGGTCTGTTATTTACCAGTCCTTCCTGTTCTTATGTAATCGAGCCATTTCCTGAGACCTAATTTGTTTACCCTGTCCCAGCATTTGTCCATCTCAGTTGTTCCTCCATAACTTAACTGATTTTATTGCAGGCAGATAGGTTGAATGACAGAACAGGAGGCAACCCAGACTATCCTGACTGGCTGTCATAGCACTAAAGGAGAGCTACTAAAATAGTGGCTTTCAGACAAATCAGTGTAGAAGTTAGTGATTTCAGTGATAAATTGTATAAAGACCACAAACAACCTGCTCTGCATTGTTGTGTACACTGAAAGGTCAATGCAAATATTCTTACTGTACCCTCTAGGATCCTTCCCAAGAACAGGACTATAGTTCTAGTGTAAACCTCTGTCCACCTTAACCCACTTCTTGATGCCAGACTTTCCTGGTTCTGGTCTAGAAACAGCTACTTAAGTGAACCAGTCTGAGGCAAAGAAAAGCTCAGTACTGCTATAAATTACTGTCCACACCTGTTTACAAGTGTCTTTATCCTATACAATACCTCTTATTCAGCGACCACAGATTAAGATGCACTTTTCCCAAGTAAGTTGCACCTTATGGTCCAAAGGTCTAGAAAAAACAAGCAAACTGTTTTTCAATGTTCAATGGCAATTCTGAATCTGACATTTGCATACTGGAGTCACTGCCATTAAAGCAAACAAGCAGGTAGCAGACTACAAAACACTAAAGAATCTCAAACAAAAAAAATGTATATAGTATATAGGTAGCTTTATTGTATCATTTAATTACAAGTTGTTAATATATGGTCACAGTACCCCTTAAAATATCCCTATAATCAGGTAAATACACATCCCTCATTAAGGACATGTTAACACAAGGTGCATAGTAATTACAAAGAACTGTCCTCATTTGGACAAACTCATTCTAGAACTGTGTAAATTACAAGGCTATAGCATAAGTCCAAGAATAATCAATTGAGCAAAAGCAAAAACATTCATTTGCATTATTTACCCGAACTTGCAGAACAAAGTGTGTGAACTAATAAGGTGAAAGCCCATTTTGAAAAAACAATGTGCTCTATGGGTAACAAAAGAAAGTTCTATATGTAAGGAAAGTTGAATAAGCAAATATGCAAGCAGTTTTAATATATATTGATAAATATATACTGTTACAAACCCATGTCACTTTAATACATTAAGAATGAAACACTCAAATAGTTTATTTCATTTAACGGTGTCACCAGCCTGAGCTAACACACAAGGAATAGTTTTTCATCTGCCAACTGTACACATTTCCAAGCTGGATCCCATCCTGAATATTTAGAAGAATTCTCCAACATCTGCTCTCTTGTCACGCAATTTGCTTCTTGCCTTTGTTCGAGCTTTGAATGCAGCAGAGTTGTTCATGTGCTTGAGTAGAAAAATAGTTTCAGTTAAAAGAAATTCATGCAAGAGACTGTTTCATGCCAACATTTTTACAGCACACTAATTCTATTTTTTAACTACAGATCAGTATTTTAGGTTTTCAAACAAGCAAGCAGTTAGTCTGGTCAGTTCGTTAATTTAATTTGTTACTAATTCTGATTACAAGCAGAAATTTTGGCCAAGTCATAATTTACTTGTGAACGTTTTTTTTTTTTGCACATCCAAATGTCTGAGTTAATAATTCTCCCTCATCCAACTGCTTCAACAAAGCATCATTTATCCACCCCCCAATTGATTCAAAGACCCAGCACAAAAGGCTATGTACACATTCCTTAGATGTGTATATAGAAAATATACCTAAATATATTTGTACATCAACAGAAAGCTATCTGTCTGGGAAGATCTTCCTTATATTTCCATGACAACTATGGAATTTTACTATTGCTTGGTACAAATGCTAATTTTGCTGCAGTTTAAAATGGATTTTAAGAAAAACTCATGGTGGATCAGCTTATTCAGCATCAGATATATGTCTGGGAGAGGAATTTGATAGCTGGTGTGCAAATTTCAATATTTGTACAGTTTAGACAATATAAATTTTAATATCAAATGCTTTAATAAAAGTACAATTAATGTGACAGCAGTACAATTTACATCATTTTTGTATTGCTTCACATTGTAATAGTGTTCTACAATCAAATAGTAAAATAAAGCACTAGAGGCATTTTGTAAGTGCGTATAAGAACAAGTGACCTGTGCTACCTACCCTTTCATCACGAGAAGCTTTCATTTCTTTAATAGTTGCTGTGTCCAAAAGCAATGGGGGACCAAGCTCAAAAATATTGCGCAGGAATCCATTTGCCTATGAAAACAAATTTTAAAAACAAACTAGTTTACAAAACATTCTCAATCCCCAAATACTTTCAAAAGTGTGTGAAAGATCCCCAATATCTAAATCTTCAATATTTACAAATAGGAATTTATTTCTAACAAACAGGTGAGGACAATAAACAGAAGAAAAAGGCCAACTTATGCTCGCTGTTACGGTGTATTGTTCAAATGTAACAATTGATCTAAGTGAACATAAATGTTAGACTTCTAGAGGCAGAGAAGAGAACCCCTCTGTTGAAATAAAATAAAAAACCTTTGGACAATTAGGCAGGTGATTAGTATTATAAAAAGGGGGAATTCCAGAGGAGGAGCTAGGGCAGTGTTGGCTAACTTGTGACACTCCAGGTGTTGTGAAACTACAAGTCCCAGCATGCTTTGCCGATATATAGCAGCTTATTGCTGGAAGGGTATGCTGGGACTTGTAGTTTCACAACACCTGGAGTGTCACGGGTTAGCCAACACTGGGCTAGGGTATGTCAATGTATAGGGAGGGCAAAGAGGAGGGGGGGGGGGGGGGGAGAGAGATATGGAAGGAAGCTTCAAGTATTAAGCACTATAGGTTCCAAATTTTGTGGAAGGCAGACACCCCAACATTAAGGCTGAATAGATATTCCATGAGACGTACCAAAAGCAAAGCCTCTGTTTAAGGGGAGGGGCTGCTTCTTCCATTCCCAAGCAATTAGGATTTTAGCTGCAGTACAATGAGCATATCCCAGTGTTTGGTAAGTGAAAAATTGCTTTAAGAGTAGTACAGAAGCAACCTGGAAATCTTATCTGGTAGATTAAGTTAATAACCATCTCCCAAAATTGGTAGGGACAAAGTACCATCTGGTAGCTATTTTGTATGCGTTTTATCTCAAAGCTACCATTGATCAAGGTTTTAGCTACTCTACGCCTGATGTGCTCGGTCCATCTCTAGAGTTGTGTTCAGATCTCTCCCCTATTTGGCCTCATGAGGTTCCAGAATTTGGTGATCCCAGGAGAGTAGGAAGTAGAGGTTGGAAATCAGGCCTTTACGACCTACAGAATACAGGTACATTCTATTTAAGACAATTAACTTAGATTAGATTAGCTCTGTGAATGGATGAAATTTGTATATATAAAAAAAAAAAAAAAACTATTGAGTTATAATATAATCAGCATAGGGTGAATGGGGGGGTCAAACTGTCAGACATATGGAGAAAGTGTTTAATGCAGGGTTTCCCAAACCCAGTCCTCAGGGCTCCCCAACAGTGCAGGTTTTCCAGATCACATGTGACATAATTAGGACCACCTGTGGATCTGATACAATGTGTCAGTCAGTAATGAATACACCTGTGCTTTAGCAAGGAGATATGGAAAACCTGCACTGTTAGGGAGCCCTGAGGACTGGGTTTGGGAAACACTGGTTTAATGCCTTCCTGAATCCATGGGCATGAAAAGCTGCAGGTCTTTCCTGGAGGAAACAGCAAATAAATTAGGGCAAGTGGTGAAGGATATGGTGATGATTTTTTTTCCACACATGTGTTAGAGTGCCAGACGATCATATGAGATCGCTGTTAAGCTTGCCAACATTTTCTCAGATAAGATCAACATGCAAGCTGAGTTTTTGTTGGCCCATATAAATTTATTGCATTGAGTTTGGAGGGATAGAAGGGTGAGTTTTGTGAAGTTATAGGGAGACATTGAAAAAGTTAAAAAAAATTGTGGCAGGGCATTAAATCTGCCTATCAAAGAGATCTATATAGAGGTCCATGCTTTTAGAATTCTTTGTAGTTTGATTGGAACAGTTGGTTATAGTGTTAAGATATAAAGATGCCCAGATACTGGATGGCTTTGGGCCTTCAGACAAATGGGAAATAGACTGTAAAATGCTTAAGTTGCATGAGGTCACACAGCAAAGTGACTTTGTCATCTCACTGGACAATGAGGAACGGTCAAATCAGGCAAAGATTTCCATCCACTAGAACATCTACAAGAGCTACACCAGATGGTATTAATTTCTTGCTAAAATACAAGACATCCCCTCAGTCCTCTAACCCCTTCAACAAGCAGATATTTAAGTGCCACTACATCAAAACAAAAAAAATTCTGATCAAATGTGAAAGAACATTGTGTAATCACAAATATGTAAACATTGACATAGGTTTACAGGTATGGCATTCTATTTACTGCATTCAAATTCTTTATCTTCAGTGAATTTTGACAAAACACCCTCCAGTTCTCATTGGCTCTTAAAACCTATGCTGGCCACTGAAGCGACATTAGTGTCCAATTTGGCCACACTTATGTTGTCATACTGAATGAGATGCAGCTGTTCACACAAGATAAGCGGCTGGATCTCCACTTCAGCAATGGCTACCCAAATAATCTAATCAGGTTTCATTGAGGGCACACATCAGACAAACTGTCCAAGCTTTTATACAAGGCAATACACATTCTAGATTTAGTGGTCCTTTGTGCTTATCAATTGTTTACAGATGTTTTAATAGGAAATCAAAGGAAATTAAATCATGTAGAATTATCAGTTATCTTACAAGAAGATGAAACTGCATCCCAGAGCCAAAGAGTTCCTTGAATGTGCCATACGTGAGTCTTTTCACCCAGCAGTCAATGTGCATGCGTTCTCTCCCAAAGCGAATCATTTCAGATTGGAACTCCCCATCCTATGCACACAAAGAAAAGAGTCGGATTAGCAAACCTAAATCTCGCAGAGCAAACTATGGAACTCCAGGATAACACCATAAGCACACTTAGGGGCATATTCAATTCCGATCCGCGGTAACGCGCGTTACCACAGAAAATGCGCACTACTGCCGGTAATACGGTATCGCAATAACGCGGATTTTCGTACACAGCCCTATGGGCTGCGAACAAAAATTCACGCTATTGCGGTACCGCGGATTAAGTTCGTGGCTGTTCCGGCGCGATCCCACGGATCAGAATTAAATATGCCCCTTAGTGTTGTATTTTTATGCAGCTCTACCATATTAGCTTGCTTACAAAGCAGGTATTTAGCAGTGGTGACCACACCACTTAGTGTAAATTGCATGTTTGTTGCAGATAGTTGTGGAATACCTCAACAGCTCTCAGGACATCACGGAAAACAGAGCGCTGCTTTCTTCGATCTACTTTGGCTCGGTGCTTGTGACAATCAGTAGCCAAAGCTTTCAGTTTTTCTGTTAAAGGCTCCAGATCTTCATAATAAAAGTCCTAAGGAATGTGGAAAAATAAATTTAATGCATATTCATAATTCAAATTCATAACTTGAGATTTACAATCTCAAATTCCAAGCGTTTTTTTTAATGCATAGAGATGCATGTCCTTATGCTAGTTTAAGAATTGTGATGGCTGCGCACTATAGAAAAGATCAATGAAAATGTACATGTTATTACTAGTGTGCTCGCAAATTATAACATTTTGCATGCCTAGATGTAGTCCAACAGTCCACATCTCTGCACAATGTAAAAACCAATCATTAGAGCTCCATAGAAGAATTACATCAAGTCCATGTAACTAGCTTATGTATATAGCCTCCTTCCCACTGATCTTTCAAAGCACGTAAACAAAACATCTAATGTCATAATGGCTGTCTATCTGGGCCAAGTGCTAATGTGCTTTACATGGTTTTTATCTGGCAGTCATCTGAAATAATAATACCTATTGTTCACAGTGCACAAACTGACTGCACTCTGCAACTAGTGGTATAGAATAAACTTAAAAAAAAATAAAAAATTCAGCAAACAATTGTACACTGCCTCTTCCTTTAGGTTAAAACTACATTCAGTGTATTTAGATACTTTGCACTAATCATATAGCTGCAAAATGATTGCTCACTTTCTGCACTTTAAAGCAAAGTGCTTTGCTACATGTAAAGTAACTACAAAAGTCCATTAAACAATACAATAGTAACCAAAACTTCCATATTATCAAAGGGTAAATGCCAACATAAGGATCAAAATACAATAAAAAAACCTAATGGATATTTCCAATGAAAAAAAATTAAAATAAAATAATTAAATGTCTGCCCTTTGAATCAGAGATTTAACGGACATGGGGCTTAATCACATTTGCTGTGAGAAACTGCTAATATTGGGTCATTTTCATTAACAGGCATGGTTTACTTGCTACAATTCTCATCTCAAATTAGTGTACATTAACCCATCGGAAAAAAAACACTAAAAGGATCTCCTCCTGTAACACCCATAGGGCATAATGTTCCCATAAGGAGTCCTCACATTTATTGTACAATCACCATGTTAAGAGGACATTGCTTAAGCTCAGGAAAAGTAGAAAAAAATGTACAACTAAGTATAATAACCATTAAGGCAACACCTGATGAACAGGCAAACATTCATGTGACACTTTCTGAAATACAGGATGTCCCACATGGTTATTATTTTGGGCAGGCTAAATGTTACCGACCAGAGGGATAGCAAAAAAAACTCACTGCAGTTAAATTGCAGTTGCATTATACTGAAGAAAAACTTCCAATTGCAGCCTTAGCCAAACAAGATTTGTACATCTTTAATATAAAACTTACAGCATCTGCTTCTCTTGCAAGTTCAAACAAGAGAGCCAGCGTCTCCCCAGCTGCAATCCTCATGTTCACATCATCACAAGACAGCAGTCGTGGCAGTTTGTGCAGATATCTGTTACAATCACACAATCACAATTTGTATATGTAGATGACCATAACATAACTAAGTTATGAACTTACAATAGCCATTTAGTAAAAAGCTACACAACATTTAAATATAACTGCTATATATGAAAACATTACAATATTTTTAAAAAAAGAAAAGTCAATGTTAAAGTGGAAGTAAATAATTGAATTAAAGGGTGTCTAATTCTATACCCCTATACTAAATCACCTCCTTTGCAAACAGTGCTTTGGTGGCTTCTCACTTGTAATCCCCAACTTTTACTCTATTATGCAGGGCCCTGGCACTCGAAGCCAGAAACTCTGATGATCACCCTTGGCACTGCTCTCCACAGAAAATACAATATGGCAGCTCTACCTGAAAGCAAAACCAAAGTACTACTACTGGGAAAACAGGGAATTTATTAGACAACTTATAAAGTTCAAAAACCCCTTAAGGTTTTCTTTGTTGCTTTTTTAAATTTAAGACGACATCAAAACTACCTACATGATAGGACATGTTCAAGAAATAGTGGTTTAACTTTATTCTAGGGAGAACAATATAAAATTACTAGAGATGAGCAACATTTTCTAACCTGTTCCACAAAACAGTCACCCCATTCTGCACTGACTGAAACTGCATGTTCCACCAGTAGTGTCTCCCAGCCCTAACCCATGCATGCCACATGGATTGCCTGTAGTCCCAGCTCTACTCAAGACTAATTCTGTGACACTCAAACTTACAAATACAGTGCAGAATGGCTTTCAGAGGCTTAGTAAGGCAAAAGCGGAGCTCAAGGTTGTACTGCCGGAACATTGCAACTCTAATACAGCCTGCTCTGTTACAAAACTATTTACACTCATCTGCAGTAATTCAAATGTCATTGTATCCCACCCTAAATAACCTGCCTCCCCTGCCTAATGTCTCCACATTCCAAAAGAAAGCCTGTTGGATTATCAGTCTCCTTAAAACAAAAAAGTCCCTTTTATAGAGCAAATCACCAATACCTCTAAATCACAACACTGCCTGAAATATACTTGTTTCCTAAACTAGCTATGTTTGTAACACTACCATTACATTAATTGTTCTGGGATGATGGCCACTGACTGCACAGGATGTGTACACATCCTGGTAGACAAATTCAAATCTATCCAACACCGGTGTCCTTTATTTTACAGCAGTGACGAATTCAGTCAAGGATACCTACATGTTAATTTTCTTCTTCACTTCACTGGTATGGCAGATAGACAGCAGTAGAGCCCATGATGTAAGACACTGGATGTGAAGTGCTGAACAATTATCGGCCCCACCTTCTGAGTGACACTGCTTGGTGAAGAGATTTTCCATACACTCCATTGTTGCATACAAATCCTAGTAAACAAATTAAGCACAGGAACGTGAAAACCGTAAAACAAAATTCCTGAAACATTAAGAAAACTAATCAGACAATTTCTCACCTCTATGTCATCTGAAGCAATGAAGCAGCATAGTCCTAAGTATGTTGCACACTGTTGAGAAGCAAAGAAACCATTGTATATAATTTGGAAGTTTTAAAATATTCAAAACTATTGCAAGTTTAAGTAATACCAAGTCTACACCTCTTAAAATCACTAGCTGTATATTTCCCATTTACCCATGAATGCATATATAGCCAGAAGACTGAAGGGGGGGACTTTGGGAAACGAATGTGTCAGAATGAAATCCTTATGCCGCTGTACGTCTCAGTACAGCAATTTGGGGTGTATTCATCCAACTGGAAGCAGTATCCAAATGCAGAAGCCCATAAATATGACAGTGCGAGGGGAGGCAGCAAACCCCTAGTGTGTCTAGCACATTCACTGTGAGCAAACTTTTGCTACGTCTGATGAATAGTAAAAAACATTTCAAGTCACAGGGCTTTTAATGTTATCATGAGACTGATTTGCTGAGAATGAGTACAGCCAGAGAGTTGCATATTACATGATGAATAGAACCACATAACAGACCCGATACTTACAGCTTGACGTGCTTGTACACTTGCACTCCTGTCACATACTATGCTTTTCAGGACAGGAGCTAGGGTTTGAAAGACTTCTTCACTTTCAATTCCAGGGCCGAGCTGACAGCACATAAGGCAGGCTAGGGCTGCAGCTGCACGCTGCTCCTCACCTTTACCTAAAGTAGAAGTTACAAAACAATTATCAAACTGGTCAGTGGAAAACTTTCGTCAGCACATTTTTCCATCTCGAGGATTACCCATGCAACAGAAGTGTACACAAAACTACTGAAGAATTCATACTTGCCTTTCTTTAGACAACGTTCAATGCTGTCTGTGAGCGTTATTCTTCTTTCTAGGATAAAATCATATAGCATCTTAGAGGACATCCCGATCTTCAGACCTTCAAGAGCAGCTTGCCTCGTCTTTGCACTGAAAAGACCATAGTAAGTCATAAGTCATACACACTGAAGATTCCCCAAAGCAGTTACAAAATATTGCAAGTAAATTAAGCATTTCAAAACAAGTGGACTTTATGCTATTTCAGTGGACACCAATGATCTTAACAAGATTATTAGTTTACATTTAAGAATTTAGAATGCATCCCTGATGAGCACAACCACTGATAGAATGTTGAAGATGAAGTCAGTTGTTTCTGTCACCAGTAAACAGCTTTCAGACCTCTGGTGTAAGTTATATAATTAGGCCATGGAGTGTTGTGAAAAATATTTACTTTTGTCAAAATCACCAGATAAAGACTAAACTAAATATGTAACAAAAAATTGCTGCACTTTTCATTCTGATACACCAATCACAATATATACCCAATTTGTCTCATTAAACTGCTTCTAAAATGCAAATTATACCCTCTAGAACAGGACACTACTTTAAGACGGGTCCTCCCTTTTATGTCAAAAGATAACCACTTCTATGCGGAACACAATATCGCACATGGACTTTCTAGTCTCAAAGGTTTGCATATTTGACCAAGATCCAAAGTAAAAGTGTATAAGTAGTATAAGTCAAACAAGTTTAAAATGTTGTAAGTAACTTTGCATCATGATGTTCCAGTCAATATACTTTTCACATTGCATTCTCTTTGAAGCTCTTCTTAAAGGGAGTCATTTAAATTTCTCCTACACTTAAGCTGGGTATACACTTCTGCAATTAATGTGCAGATCACACAATAAGTGAGATAAGTAATTGTATTAGTGTGTACGCTCCTGCAATTATGTTTTTCTCGTACCAAAGCACATTGTAGAGTTTCATTTGGTTTACAAACTTCCTAAAAATCATGATCACAGATGAAAGGATGTCGGGCAAATGTGGAACTGTGTATGCACTCACGACCAGCAGTGTAGGCAGATATCTGTAGTGTGTGAAAGGAGTCATGATCTTTTCAGCAGAAGGTTACAAGAAATGCAGATCTCGGATCCGACGGTAAATCATGTAGGTGTGAATCCTACAGGATTTTCAGTCGTTTGCGACATTGCATCTGGCGTAAAATTGCACAAGTGTGTACCCAGCTTAAAGTTAACACGGGCCTCATTATAAAGCACACTCCACAATGCTGAAGTGGAATCAGCATATCTAGATTTCTGCAGACACTAGCTTATTAATTAACATAACGATGGGAACTACATCATTCTGTTAGGTATAAAGGGAAAGGGGTTACACTTCCCCTTTAGCAAAACATGTTCTGTACATACAAAGACTATGGATTTTAGTAGCTCATCACCTTCCTACCTAGAAATGAAAACTGCTGTCATGTGAATGAGGAATCTTACGGTTTGTTTTTCTTCCTATTGACTAATCCATACACAGAACCTGCATTGTCCGACTGAAAGAGGCAGACATGGATTTGAAGGTTTTTGGTAGAGCAGATTTAATTATGGGGCTATTATCCACCAGATCTGTACAAATGACAATTTATATACGAAGTTTGACAGCCTCTAACATAATTTTGTTTTTACATAAGGCTTATGCTAAAGTTTCTGCTTCTGACCTATAACTGTACTTCTGGAAGATAAAGGGAATTAAACCCAGGATAAAACAAGTCCTACGTCTTGCACATCACTAAGTATATGACAGATTCAGGATAAATGAGGGCATTAGAAGGGGACTCCACAGCAATACGCTGGGCCTCAAAGCTCTTCCAAAATATATGAGCAACCCTTACACACAATAATTCAAACAGACCCTTAGATACTGGTGCAGGCAATTGGATCTCGCAGTAGACAGCTCAACAACATCACCTACAGAACCATGAGGGGACTGTCCTGACCCCATGGAGACTGCAGTGATACTTGCACAACCCATACTCCAAGCAAAGAACCTTCCCACACTTACTGCAGCATGTCTAATGTAGCAAGGGTACCCCTGCTATACACCAAGGTGGGTATTCAATTGACGCCGTCAGTTGAATACCCCCCTAAGAGTAAAACCATCAGGGACATATTAAAATGTATTTTAAAAAAAAAAAAAAAAAAAAAAAAGAACTCTCTCTGCACAATGAAAGAGGGGTATTTAATATGATATGGAGAGTTGGGGCTACTTTGCCTGTACTTATGCCTTGCAGAGGACAGATCTCAGAGGTGCTAGCATGAAGGCATAAAGGAAAATATTATAAAACATACCTTTTATCCATTGTAAGCTCCATGAGGCCCTTTAATTTGTACTCAAAATCTTCTTGAGCAGTGTCTTCATCAACTTCAGCTCCTAATGTGAAAGACAGTTTTACACTTGTGCAACAGTATGAATACTACACATAGGCAAATAGCAAGTAAACTCACCATCCTCAGCAAAGTTGGCAACATCACTAAAACTACTGCAGTGACTCATGGTTTCAATTGAGGAATCATCATCACTAAACGGCTGGATGTTTTTTTGCCGGCAACCTAGGGAAAAAAATTATATTAATACTTACAAAACTGTCATTACAGAGACATCAATTATAAGATATTCAGACTACATAAGATTACATCCAGTACACCAGGGTTGGACAATATGATAAAAGTTAGTCAAATCTACAAGCGTAGGATTTCTAAGGATTCAGGCAAGATGTGAAATCATAACAATCCAGAACATACCTCAAACAATGAAGTGCAAGAATTCTAGAATAATTATCACAATCCCCACACCTAATTATTGGAAGCATATGTGAAGGTCTTCAACATGCAATACACAAACATTATTACTGTGCTAGAAGAGTTGAGCAAAGATTGAGAGCAATTCCTAAAGCAAATCTCCAGCACATATATGATAGGAGTTTTAATATGCTTAAATTGCAAATTTTCAAACCTTGTAAGCCTCAAGTAATGATTTTAATTAGTGGTGATCTCTTTTATTTACATCACCAGAGCATATTTTTGTCAGTTCTTAAATCAAGGACCGACAAATCCCAGGAGCAAGGTAGCCAATGTACCTAAAGAATTACTGCTGGGGCCAAAGCTTTGAGAGTCATTTCTGTTGTAATGAATAAATGCACAATTTTCCATCTCTTTAGATTAATGAAACCACTCCTGGCTTAAACTCAAAGTACTATTGAAGTGCTGGGAGTATCAAATAGTAGGTCACATTTTCATGCCTGTTTCTGCTCATTTCAGAGAAGAGCTGAATATAATTGTCTTTGCCTGTACAATGTAGCAAAGATAATCATATCGTTGCTAAAGTTAATCGACTCAAAAGAAAATATACTTTAAAAAAGTCTTAAGGTCCTAATGACCTATCACAAATGCTTCCAAAACACTGACATCATCCCTTGACATTACCTCATTTGAAATGAAAATGCAAGTGCAATACCTATTGAACACTAAGAATAAATATGTGAAGCCAGCAGGCAGCTAAAAAGTTAAAAGTTCATATAGCCAGAAAAACCTATGTATAATGAAGCCAAGTAATGGATGCTACAATGGTTAGCTAACACGGCAAATAAGAGCCATAAAGTCCAATAAATGGTTTCTGGCAACCTAAGGTGGACTTATGCAACCAATGTTAGAATAAAATGCAGATATGTGCTGAATGAGGTGAATTGTGCTGCACGCAGGATCTACTGCACCAACAAAGTTTGCTTCTTCATTTTGGCTTTTCAAACTAGATCCCTTTGCTGTGATTTAAAAAGCATTTACTCTCTCCTATATTAACACTTAATGTGGGAGCTGTTTAGAAACCTCATTTCCATGTACTCATTGTAAGCTGACAAACTGGTAGCCAACACCCCATTCTTAACTATTTAGGAGTGAATCAAAATGGGAGACAGGAACAGATCAGACAGTGTGTGTCACTCACGTATGTGACTGCAAAACTGTTTGCATACATAAAAAGCAAAAAGCTTGTTTTATTGTATTTTATGCATACATAAAAGTTGGGGCAGTCCTAGTGAAATTGCAAGCCTCCCTAAGCAATTATCTAACTTCTCAGGATATTATGCCTGCTCAATAACTTGCTATCCTTTAAACAGTTACCCATTGGCTTAAGAGAATTAGAGCAGGCGACAGATTTAAAAAGAAACAGCCTAGAATTTCCACAAGTCAGCTAGAAACTGTTTGAAATTGCTTTTTGTAATTAAAGACAAACATGTGAAGCATCTCAAGAGATCACCTTGCCAACGGTTATGCATAGGTGTGGCAGCCAGTGGTCCAGGTCATATTGTCAAGCCAGAAGGAAGAATGTATTAAGCTAAATGGCAACCAAACAAAGGCTGATGCTGGAGTATGTGAAGACACCAAAGGCATAAAGAGGTAAGATAATACAGTAAGGCAACAATCCAAAACATACTTCAATAAACCATGAAGTAATACAGGAATTTTAGACTAGCTTGCAAAATTCCCACACTAGATTCTTGAAAGGCTACAGGGAGACTTTATACAGTACACAAAAATTATTTCTGTGCTAGAAAAGTACGATTGGGAAAAATTCCTAACAAATACAGAGAGACACTTCGATGCCTACAAGAAACATGTGGAATTTGTAATTTCTGCCAAAGGAAGTGGTTACCAAGTACTGAGTGACCGTATGCCCAAACCTTTGTACAAGCCATATTTGGTTTTATTTTTCTACCCGTTAAATTCAGCAAATATATAGTAATTACACAAAAATAGGTCAAATTTAAGTTTACATACTGTATAGGATGTGCCATAGTCTAGAGTGTGATTTGTTTTGCATAAAAATGTAAGCTGTTCATTTGAATCTTAGTTTCAGCTTAAAATAAAATACAGTACAAGAAATGGTTACTGAACCCAAGCCATACAACCTTGAAATACAGAACAGGTTCAAATGACAGCTATGTTTACTTTGATTGATAGAACATTTTCCAAAATGTTTACTTAATATGATAAGTGAAATTTAGAATGGAAAAACAAACACCTACATACACATTTTATATGCCACATAATGCTTATTCACACAAGAGCTGATACATTTACCAGATTCCATTCAGCCACCAAACAGAACTGTGTGGGCTTACCGGCAAAGACACTTCTAGTGTGCCGACAACTAGAAACAAACCGACGGCAGTATAAATCTGTCCACATGCAGATTGGTCAGAACACTGGCAATGTCAGTGTTAGAAACGCCCTTCTCCAGGTTGCTAATGGGGAGCCAGTGCCAACACGTATGAGAACCCCAAGTGTCCCCAACACGGGCCCCTAGTTCTGCTAATCTGCAGTGATGGTGCAATAAATGGAAGTCCCCTAACTTGAAGGATGTTTTTATACAATATGTCCAAAACAAAAAAAAAAGTCTAGTTTTATATTCAGTAATAAAGTATTGTCACTGTTTTGAGGGTGTCAGAACAATGTGTTTCATAATGAAACATTGTTTTCAAAGTGCAGTTAAAGTACATTGTCATGTATCCTATAATACAGTGTTTCTTAAACGTGGTCCTCAGGACCCCTAACAGTACATGTTTTCCATATCTCCTTGCTTTAGAACATGTGTATTGATTACTGACACCAATAGATTCACAGGTGGTATAATTTCCCTTGTCTTCTGTAAAACCTGCACTGTAGGGTACCAGAGGACTGGGTTTGAGAATCTTCTATAATACGCAGCATAGCACTGTGTATGTGACACTTTCAGACATCCCACTGTAACATTAAGCTGTGTTTTCACTTACAAATGGGTATATCACTACCACCTAATCAGCTCACAGGCACTTCCAGCTTACGCTGGCGCGATAGTTGGAACATAAACAGAGTTCAAAAATATACTGATAGCCTTAATGGCTGCCAACTAAAATGGGCCCTAGTGTGTGTATGTGTGGTACACAATTCATACTAAGCTAAAAATCATGTGCATAATTAGATATTAGGTTACCATTACACGGATTCAGACAATGGGCTCTGTGCAGCTGCAGAAACTATCTGAGTATATTTTACAGGTTAAAGGACCTACAATCTAATGCTATTGATGTAGCAAGTCAGATAAATGAAGAAAGAAACCATTATTTCCAATGAAGATTCTCAGCGGTTTACAAGGAAGCTGATGTACCAGTCACAAACTCAAAACAATTATACAAAACAGTAGTGACCACACTAATACCTGTATAGGCATCTATGATGCCTCAAAACCCAAGCACTCTTCAAGACCAATCTCATGTGTGTATTTGTACACAAAACAAAAGTAACACGTTTGTCATAGATGTTATGACAAAGTGCTTTATTTGCTCTCATACAGCAGTATTTGTATTGTTGCCAACTTTCCCTTATTTCCAGGGACAGTCAACTGTGTTAAAGATCTGTCACTATTTTTAATTTTTGTAACTGAACACTACAATGTCTCATTCTGTGTACTGGATGCAGCTCTTGCGATTATAAATGGATACCTCACAATCATCCAAATTTAGACTGGACAGTCCTGATTTGAAGGCTCTGTCCTGACATACCAATAAGCACAGCTTTGTACCAAACGGTGGGAAGGTTGGGGGAGATATTGTACACTGCTGCTCTGCATGCACGAGCTGCCTCAATCAGGTGATGTGTCCACAGCAATGACGGATTTATATAGGGAGGGGAGAACAGAACAGGGAAACTGAACACTTCGGATGCGCTAGGCACACCCCAAGCTGTAAGGACAAATGTCGGGAGGTATGTCAAAAGCTGGGTACACACTACAGAAATTTCTACCAACTTTTTATGCCGAGCAATTTTACATGCGATCGATGGTCCGATCGCTCGGTCCATGGACTGCATAAACACTAGCATTGTTTAGGACGATAAAGGGAAGAGTGTACGTCCCTTTAGCGACTTTTTACAGCCATGTTGTCGTGAGCAATGACTAATTTCATACTCACTGTTGTGGATCGGTCGGAAGTTTATACACACTACACAGCGGAAACGAGATTGGAACGAAAATATTAAACGGTACGACCAACCAAATGAGGCGATAATCGTCCATTTGGGCAGACTTGCGACCATTGTGTCACTGCACACACTGACCCGACTTTTGAACGAGCGGTCGGTCGTGTGTCGGCTGTTTGAGCCGATTATTGGACGAAAACAGTGTAGTGTGTACCCAGCTAAAGAATACTTGTTGAAGCATATAGAACATCCACCTAAATCTAAGAGCTGGATAAAACCTTGAGAAAGATAGTGTCATTCTTTCAGCTACCATGTTTAACTTTTCAGAGTGTTAAGTATGTGCAAATATTCCCTGAGAGTCCTCCCAAAGTCCCATAATTAATGACTTGCTTTCGCTTGCATAACCAGTCAATTATGTTTCATTACCTAAACCTCATTGTTGCATGCTCATGAAAAACATTAGACTATTGGCTTTTTGCCATCAACATGCAAGTTAGCCATCAGCTGTCTGCAGGGAGCACCTTTATCTTACTGGAGTCTACCAGAAGCATGAGTAAGCAGAGACTGATGATCTGCAAAATGAACATTTGCTTTAAGTATGCTGACTAAAGAAGCTATTACAACAATAATTCCAGCCAAACATGTAAATTATAAATACATAGTAATACTATAATAGTGCTCATGCAAATGAAAGCCTAGAAACATCTTAGAACTGACCATTTTAGACCCCAAAATAGTTAGTTTGCCAACAGTAAAACAAGACAAAAATATATACATTAGAGTCTAAGACGGAGTCTAAGCCTTAGACTGTGCACATTGCAGTCATGTCATTTTATGTCTAGATTGTTATGAGGCCTGGGTATGTCACGGGCACAGCACGAGGATGGACTAGGCAGGATCCTGTTGTGTCCTTACCTTCTCTAGAGTTTCTCTTCCACTACCCACTCAGATAACAAAATCCCTGGAATGAGAGGTGGGCGGAGCTCACGTTTGTTTCTAGTGCAGCATCAAAATTACAAACTTTGCATGCCCAAATCCCTGACACTGTCCATTAGATGGCAATATATAATTTTATTTGCATTACAGTGGAAATAAAGTTTCAGTAAAAAGGCATCAGCCTCAAGATTATAAAAGACAGTGAAGCATTTTAGTGGTTGCCAACCCTGCCTCACATGTACCAGTTAGGTTAGGGGAAGCAATGCCTACCGCTACATAAAATACAGTGTCCACATCACATGACCAAATATGTACCGTGACTGTAGTAATGCTGTAGTCCTATTGCCGAGTAAAGGTATAATCACCCATTATACCAAGCAAGCACAACCCAGCAGCTTGCTGAGCAGGCCCCTAAACAAAAGTGTCTGTATTTCTAGAAACATCTGATTAAAAATTGAAACCGCTCAACTATGTGGACAGTCCTACTACCACTTTAAGATGTAAAAACAAATTTCACCCAGAAACCTTAATCATTACTAGGTGGAGTAGCAGTCATACGACTACAGTACATTTCATAGCTGGGTCTGGCATTGCATCCATCTATGCTCTCAGCTCCTCTCAATAGCATTTTTTAGAACAATCTGTATGGAAAACCCCACCAGGAGCAACAAGTCTTACTGGACCACAGCAGCAACCAGATAGGGTGACCCTAGGTAAGAAATATATTTGATCAATGTTTAGTTTGTGGCTCCACCCATTGGTGCATTTTGGTTTACAAACGGCTTCAGAGGCGCACTTTGATTTAGCCAGTACCATTACCTTATGAAATTATATGCATTAACCAATAAATCTAAAATGTTCTTACCCTTTTACTTCTGTCCTCTACAGTAGCAAAACCTGACAAACATGAGCAATAAAGTTTGGGTGAATGTAAGCAAGCATATTATGCTTCTGTTTTAAAAAAAAAAAAAAAGCACACAACTTGTTGGGTTTACAAGCTGGTCATAGGACTTTTAAAGCTAATTTTTTTCTCATTAGCCAATAATGGCAACAGAATTCTGGTTGCCTAAACAATCAGTTCTAAGATTCAGTATTTTAAGGTATAAGGTATTTTAAGGTATATAAAGTATAAAATGAGTTCTATTTATCTTTTCTTTTGAGTGTGCACAGAAAGGTACAACTTATTTTCACTAAATAGTCCAACCAGCTGCAACAAGCTATATGTGGCACTGCCGTCAAGCAAATTCCATATGCTACATCACATTTTCCACACAAACTAAAGTCAATCATACTGCAGAAGGACACACTACTGATAACAGACTGCTACCAAAGTTCACTCTGAATATTTGTCGCTTTCAAACACTGCATTAGCATACAATATAATGATAGAATTATTGCCTGTAAGTGGGAAGAAAGACTAGTTCAATCAGAATACTTAGGCAGAGGTCTCCAATACATAAATACAAAGTAAATATGCAAGTGCTAAAAAACAGGTGTGCCAAACCAAATTACATTACTACTCCCCAACACCTTATAACAAAATTATGAATTTAGCTTGCTCTGTCCAGTCAAATTTTTGGATTGAAATATTCTATATGCAACTTCGGGTTCCACTCAAGTCACAGCTTTCAGAAGATCAGAGTCTAAAGAAATTACTGAGTGGACAACAGTGCAAACTTTAGTATTAGTATCTACAGGGATTCAGTCAAGGCAAATACAGATAAAATACCTAAGTTTAAAGGGACAGGGACACAGAAGGGACAATTAGTTGCCACAGAACCAATAGATTTTCTATATTTTCAGCAACAGCTGAATAAGACTGTTTATTGTACAGATCTTTGCATGTGATAACTGATAATCTCCCCATTCGCTTCCCAAAGTTCTAGGGATAACTACCTCACTTTAGAGCTGCTGTAAAATCAAACACCATCATGATTACTTATTAAATTTGAGCCACAGCTATCAGTTGGAACAATGGGCAACTACAAAACAATGTTGTAAAGCATGCACTGTACATAGGGGAAGAAAAAAAAAATAAAAAAAATAAATAAATCGCATTTGGCAGCAATGACCTGAAAAACAAATAAATTATCCTGATAATTATATTCAGCACACAAATGACAAACTTTAGTGTAAATAATGGTTGTATCAAGACTAAATTAATGAAACCATCTCCTATACTAAACATCTAGATCATGCCTGGCCAAGCTGTGGCACTCCAGGTGTTGTGAAACTACAGGTCCCAGCATAGCCTAAATACCATACAGCATACACCTGTAGGGCGCTGCAGACCTCATGTGGCACCATATAAAGGATAAAAATAACAATAGCCTGTCAGCTGGCAAAGCATGGAGGATTTCTAGTTTCACAACATCTGGAAAGCCAAAGCTTGGACAGGCCTGATGTAGACTGTGGAACTTGTGCGCTAATCAGATACATTGGAAATTGTTTTAAGCATTTCCCACTTAAGCTAAACTGGGAGTAATGAAGAATCCTCATATCATTTATTGGTAGGCAACAATTGTGATTGGGGATTAGTTGAGACTTTCAGGATTCACCCCCTACCCCCCCCCCCCCCCCCCCCCCCCCCCCACCCGCCCCCAGCTTAAGTGGATATTTGCTGACTTGCATAATACTGGGTTTGCATTTCACCAGTTCATTATACTGTACAAATTGTTTACACAAGATCAGATGGATAAAAAGGTTCTATAAAAGGCTCCATAAAAACCCGTTTATGTTTTTAGAGGCATAGAAACAAAGAATTTCATCAGGGCTGTGGTGAACTGTAACCCAATTATAATGTTGATGTATTTTCTTATGTAAAAATGGATATAAAATATTGCATGTCATAGTGGGAGTGACTGCTCATTTTGAGTCTAAGGGGCATATTCAATTCTTTGAAGTCCCCGCGGCATTAAAACTATTACCGTTATTACGGTATTAGTAAACTGGATTTCGGCTCGCAGCTCCTTGAGCCACGAGCTGAAATCCAGCGAGAAAACTACGGTAATAACGGTATTTACTCGCACTACTACCGCAACAGTATTTACGCGCACTACTAACGTATTAACAGTAATGGTGCCCACAAGTTTTTTGGCATTATCGCCAACAATTGAATATGCCCCTAAACATTCTATCTTGCATAACAGAAAGTTGATTTTTTTTTTCATTAAATCCTTGTTCAAAGCATAGACGTTTTTGATCAGACCGATGACACATGCGGGTCCCAAAGCCAAATTTTAAAGTCCAGAAGCATCAACTCCCATATGCACTCATAAGTCCCTTACCAACGTTAAGACAGGTGCAAAGTATACAGTGAGTTAAAGTTTATGTAACACCAATCATAACGCAACGCTGCATATAGAATATGAAGTCATTCACACCTGTCCCTGCTCCAGTGTTTTATGTATTTTGTCACAAGCCTACAACAATCAAGAGGGAATATGAGAGAGAGAGAGAGAGAAAGAGAGGGAAACTCCACACAGTTAAGGCCCTGGTTTGAATCCAAACACATGTCCCTGATGCTGTGATGGGCCAATACTAACAACTGTGCCACAAAGTTCCTGAGAGACGCTGTTCCAGACTGTTAACCTGGGAGCACAAATCACACCAGCGTCTGCATTGATGGGTTCTCAAAGTTTGCGAGGGTTCCAAACATGGCACCCACACAGCTCTGCACAATGTCCGATAACTACAATTCTAGTTTAATACTGGCCTTACTTATTCTTTAATTCTTAATGGCCAGAGTTGGAACTTAAAACACACAGGCACTAGAGTCCAATGATACATATTCTAATTCATATATAATTCTTAATATTGAGTGTTATAAATGTCTTTGAGACAATATATATTCACTCATCAATTGGCAAAAGCCTTTATTTCAAAATGCTGGTTAAAAGAATTTAATAGTATTAATGGTGAAATGTTAAACACAGATAGAGAAGTGTTAGTAATGTAAGAAATTGTGGAATAAAAACACACGCCCTTCAATAGCAGTCTTAAGTAACAAACTATTTTTCAGAATGGTTGAGTAAGTGATCTCAGTGATAACGTAATACCAGTGAAACAGATATGTAACTGATACTACGCCAATGGGTGGTTGAACCTTATATTCAAGGTGCACCAACAGCTCCCGGTTGTATCTCTGGATATATAATAAGCTAGTCTAATATTCTGGCCATATATATTGGGTGGGACACTCCAATAAATTGCCACTAGCAGTATCCTAAATGTTATATACCTCATTTAGGATATCGCTAGGGGAAATTTAGTTACCGTAAGTGTTCCACATAATATATATGGTCAGAATATGAGATTATCACGTACTCAACCATTCTGTAAGATAGATGGTTTAAGTTACTTAAGACAGCTATTGAAGGGCTTGTGTTTTTATTCCACAATTTCTTACATTACTAACAATTTTCTGTTTGTTTAATATTTCACCATTAGTACTATTAAGGAATTTTTTTAACCAATATTTTGAAATAAAGGCTTTTGCCAATTAATGAGTGAATATATGTTGTCTCACAAATTTATAATACTCAATACTAAATAATTATGTATGAATTAGAATATGTATTAGTGGACTGGTGTGCCTTTGTGTTTTAGGTTCCAACTATGGTCTTTACAAATTATTTTTATTATCTGCTGGAAGAGAGCCCCTCATCTATACAATTATATTTTTTCCATGGATCAGGTTTATGATTGAGGTCAGTCCCCTTCCTTATGCGATTACATCTCTCTTGGCAGGACCCAATGATTCTTTCAAATGCTCAGGCAAAGCACTAGGACACCAATTAGGAGTTGGGGTATATTACTGTTGTCAACAGATAAATACACAAAACAAGCAAACTTTAACCCTCATGAGTAGAAAGTAGTACTAGTCTTGTTTTGTAAGTAATTTAAGACGCCTCTGCATGTATTCAACAAAGCCTTATTTCAAGTCTATTTAGCCTGCATTGGCCCCTGAAGCTTCTATACTTCTGAATTATATTGGCCTCACTGTACATGAATCAAATGCAGGCAGGGTGACGGGGGGACTGGTAGAAGCAGAGCAAAGGGACGGCGCACACGGGGGGGAGACAGAGCCAAGGGGACTCGCACACAAGGGGGGGGGGGGTAATAGGCAGAGCCAAGGGGCCTCGCACACACACGATTGGGATGGGGACAGAAGAGGCAAAGTCATAGGGGGGGGGGGGTACAGCCATTGGGCCTCACACACATGGTAGGGGGTACAGCCATAGGGCCTCACACACACACATTGGGGGGGGGGGCTGGTAGAGCCAAGGGGCCTCGCACACACATTGGGGGGGGGGGGTTTCGGGGTAGAAACAGAGCCAAGGGGCCTCTCGCACACAGGTGAGAAGCAGGTCAGCTGACGTGCAATAAACAGCTGCTCAGTCGCGCAAACGGGAAATTGACGTCAGCACAGTGTCTGGGAAACAATGCGAGAAGGGAGGGTGACCGGCAGTGCAGAGGACCTCGCTCAAATTTTGGAAATGGGTGTCGGCGATAACCATAGGGACTGTATGAAACATTTTTGTAAGAACTACTAAGACAAAGTGAGAGTCTGCATCAAGACCCCACCGAACAGTGTATCACCCGGAGACCGGGCCACAGGGCAAATACCGGCTTAAAAACGTGTATGATGGGACTTGTAGTGTACACCCAATGCATTCCCCGCGCCACAAGGCGTACAGTGAGAGCTGGGGAACCACAATTCCCACCATGCAGCGCGCTACCACAGCCCTGATCTGCCAAGTGTCTGCTCTTACCCGCGGCGCGGCTGCTCTTCTTTTTAGATCTCGGCATCTCTGCGGCAATGTACCCGCTCCTTCTTCCTGGTCTAGATCACGGCGTCAGGCGTTGCCTCCGGTTCTTCGGTGCTAGTTTAGTAAAAATCAGCCGATGGAAGAACACTTTTTACTAAAACGTCTCTCAGAAATAAGGTTTGAATCGTCTATCGGCAGAAGTGAAAAATGTTTTAAAGAAGATTTGAATGAAATTCCGGTGAATGCCTGTGAATGAAGACGACACATTTTACCTCTGAACACCTCGGGATAAAGCAGATGGCGCCGGTGCTAGGGCTTTTATTAGTGCGGTCTGTGACGTCGGCAAGGTCGAGACCAGCTACTGGCCAATCCCGTGACACGGCACGTACGTACAGTAACAGGACGCGAAGACGTCATAGTGTGTGCGGGAAAATCGCCCAATCGATTTCGTCCGTTGTTAGATGGAAAATTGTGAATGTCTATGTCTTGTGGAATGTAATTGGCAAGGCATCGTTCGACTTTAGTTCCAGAAGAGCTGGAGCGCCATAGATTGCACACTTATACACTAAAATAATACAATACCAATTGGAAAAAAAACACCAATAAAAGGATGTCTGCATGCGTCTGATTTATATAAAACTAATTATGTAGTAAATTTAAATAGTACAGTAGTCATAATTATGCCTAAAATAAGCGAATGTTGTAGAATACCTTTTACAAATCACCTTGTGCAAGTTTCTTACATTGTTTTCAATGTTTGAAACATTTATGGTAAAATGTACACTTATGTCTAGATTTATTATTGCATACTACTTTGTTATGATTGAAGTGCCATAGATGTGTAGTTCCCAACTAAGCATGATTTGCAGGTCCATACAATGTTTTTAAAAGAGTTGACCTTGAAAATGTAACAATGCCTATTTTTTACTTTTGAATAAAGCCTGAGGTGTGTGCTTTCCATCACCAGCTCTACAGGAGAAACCGAAAGGAGCAAAAGTGTTCCCAGTTTTGCAGTTTTCAGATGCTTCTCTAAAAGGATAGGACATTCAGCACCCATGGTAGTAAAGCCAGAGCTAACTGCATAATCCTGGTCCCTTTGGGTTTTTGGATCACATAAGCAAAACAATTAGGAAAGGTGCAACAGTGTAGTAGTTTTATTACAGAGTCTAGTACCTTGTAGTACAATAATATGGTACTGCATCATCACCCCTCCCACTGTGTCTAATGTTGCAAATTTAGCAAAACAGTCCCTAAATGTCCGGACCGCTTGGCCCATTCCCAGTACCCTCAATGAGTGTGATAGGAATTCTGGCTCCAGCAAGCCTGCTCTCTGAACCCACCCGGGTTGGCTTTGGTTAACAGGCTCCCCTGGATTGGCTGCCGACACCAGAAGGGCTCTGATCCTAGCTTCCCTTGACCCTTTGCTAGATTGGCTCCAGGGTGACTACTGGTCCCATGACCAGAACAATGGATATCCACTTAACAGCTTGCTTGCTTAAGGGAATATCCCATAATTAACCTCTTACATGGTTTTTGCAGCTCAGTTGGGCTTAAGAACAGGAGATACCAAAAAAATATTAACACACCTGGCTACAACATTGTAACATTATCATGCATTGAGTAAAAAATTCTAACTTCTCCCACAGCAATCAGTAGTAGCACAATTGCATATAGCGGGCCTGTATTTTGCGTGAAATTGTTCTGCACTTGCTCACAAACATGCAAAATAAGACCTATTGGAATTAATGGTCTTTTAAGTTCATAAATTATGTTTACTCTACAGATTGAATGTATCACATTCAATTTGCATTGGGTGGATACAGAGAATAATTTATATATGTTTCTAAAAAAAAATTACAAAGGTGTACAGTTTCACACATCTGCTGAAATACAAAGTATTTTAACCAAATCTCTTATATCCATTGTATAATTTGAATGTATAACATTGTATTGTTTGGTTGCAATAAAATGATGCTTAAAAGAAAAGAGAGACTTTTGCTTGTGCAGAAAATAGTCGGGGACAAAATAATTAGTCATGGGTTGTGTTATGTGGTTGTGGTTTTACACAGGCAAAGAATTCTGGGAATTTTTTTTCAAAGAGCTAAAAGACAAATCAATTTTATTATAATAAAATTTCCCACATGTGGACCCACTAGGTGTCTAATGGAAAGCCCAGTTTTCACCACCAGGGACTTTCACAAAAGGGTGATGGACTGCACAGAAGCTAGTGGTCTCACTAGGCAGTTGCTGATAAATCAGAAGGGTGGTCAAGTGCATACCAATATCAAGACTGGTGGTAGCTGTACTACAAATCAGTAGATTGGGGCAGGCATTGCAAATACATCAACAGTAATAAACCAGGTCATAAGCAAGCAAATAAAGTCAGAACAAGCTAGGTAGGTTCACTGAGTCAAACAGAATAACAAGAAGATTTAACAACAGAACGTACAAAAACTTATTCAGGCACCATTTAAGGAGCTGAGTAGGCTTAGAGACTTGAGTGACATCACTAATACGCATACAAACACATCACAATGCATGCCTAGTCGGGAGCATCCAGAAAACATGCTTATTTAGGCTCATACACCTATAGAGCTGTGACCACTGTTGTTTACCTGAGGTTTTGATGTCTGTCGTGCTATGGCAGAAATTCCAGGATGTTGTCATGGAACCAGCCATTCACTAATCAGACTATTTTGGGGTGTGTGCTTTTTTTGTATTTTTCTATATATTTTTATTTTATTGCCTTATATTTGTTTCTTTTCAATATCATAGGAGCCACATTTTAAATTAATCTTATTTTTTTCTTATCACTTTTAAAAGGGTGAAGAATATGCCTTACATATGATAGTGAATATTGTCCTTTTAAATGTAATCCAGTCCACCCTTTGGCCAGGAACTGAAAGCTTTATTGTCAGGGGTACAAAAGTGTGTTTTGGGTTCACTGGACTCAGAACTGGAAGTGATCAGATGTCTGGAAAGTCATCTTATGGCTTCTGGAGGGAGCCATTGGAAATGGCAACTGAAAATGCTCCATGAGAGATCAGATACCTGCAGCAGATAGCTGAATAAATCATCAACATTGTTTATTTGTATGGAGCCATGGATTCTGTGGCGCCTGACATGTGTGACATACTGTATTTAAAAAACAGTATATGACAAGGGACTTACAATTTGCAGAATAATAAATGCATGGAAGCTATTTACAGAACAAATGGCATGACATACAGAAAAAAACAGCATTAATCCTAACAAGGGACATATATTTGGGCAGATAAATCATGGATGTAATGAATAGAACAAATCAAATTGCACACATAAAAAATCTGCATCAGTCATGACAAGTATCATATAAGGTAGACAGATAGTGGAGAGACATGCAGCATAAGCTAGACAACAGACAGTCAGAACAGGTGGGGCAGTTTATACCGCTTTCATACTGCCGCCCCGGCAATATCCCGGGTTTTTCAAGCCGGGTTTTTGCCGGGGCTCGAAGCGTCCCAGCTCAGAAACACCATTCATACTGCACCTCGGACCCGGGAATTTCCCGGGTTGACCCCATTCATACTGCACAAGTCTGTGCCCTGGCAATTTGTGGGAGTCATCACCAGAGCAGTTTTCATTGGCTGAAAAGTGGTGATGTCATTGAAAGGTGACTTTTTTCAGTGAAATAAAAGCAATTTTCTCCAACAAACTCCGATTCTGCTTCAGCTTGATCTGCACTCCACCATCCACCATTTCTCCTAAACTCCTTCTTCGAATCTTCCACGGGCTCCCACCGATGACATCATCCTCCAGAGACAGGCAGACAGCCAATCAGCTTGTTTTCTGTGCAACCCGGGTTGAAAAACCCGGGTTGCACCATTCATTGTGCAGGCAACCCGGGTCTGACCCGGGAATTACCCCTCGATAAATCCTGGGATTTTTGACTTGTACCATTCATACTGCACCAAGACCCAGGTTTGAGCTCGACCCGGCAAAAACCCTGGATTTTGGTGCAGTATGAATGGGGTATTAGTTTGTGGTATGGAGTAGGTAGTGGTAATTGCTTAATGGATGGTAGGTGGCATGGGAGAGTCAGTTCAAGGAGAGACTCTGTCAAAGTATCATAGCACAGATAAACAGTGCTTCAAGTAAAGGTTCAAGAATATGCAGGAGAGTTTCCTTACAGCGCAGAGGGTCTCAGGTGCTGGAGGTGGGGTGGGGGGGGGGGGGGGCCCTCTCTGATTTGGAGCCTGTGGTGTACAAAGTTACTGGATGGGTGAACCCCTCTGATTTGCAGCCCAGCCAGCTGCATAAAAAGGCTGCTGCAGGTAAGGGAATATGTTGGGGTTTGCCTTTGTAAGCAGTCAGGAGCATCCTGAGGTAGCAATTCCTGTAGGCCAGGTAAGAGTTGTAGATCTCGTTGGGAGGCCAGAGCATGCTGGAAGCTTCCCCAGTTGTAAGCAGGAGAAATTGAATCTCCAGCTGGGCGGAAGAATAAGAGGTCGGTGTCACTCAGGTTCCATCACTGCCTACATAGCCTATGTTTTATATCTGTGGCTACCTAGAAGCTGCATGGACGTAATATATATACATCCATGCGAGGGAAATGATTATTTCAGAAATAAATTATTACTTTTTATTAAGCTATATGATGTACTCAGGCAGTTTATCATCTACTCATGTCCTGCTCTTCATTCACCTGCCACAGCTCGAGTGCTGTTCAAAATTGGACAGACCTCATAAAGTAAGTGTTTTGTTTTCATGGTCTTTTGTTAAATCTGCCATATTTTAACAACATTTATTAAAAGTGGAGGAGTCAGCTGTGTAATTGGAGAATGATACATCACAGTATGACTACACCATGCAGAAGGTTTTAGATAGGACAGACTGCCTGGAGGAGTTACATCTTGAATAAAAGTGTAAAATACAGAATCCATTCAAAAAAGCAATAACATGGCAAGTAGAAAAATATTTTTCTTATTGTTTAGGAAGTTGTGGAAAACATTAAAAAATCGTGTTTGGTGTTTAATATCCCTTAAGATTACTTTAATTTATTATTTTCTACATGCCCTATTGCAACTTTTACTAAATATATTGTTTTACCTTCCTGGCTCCCTTCTGTGCTTTTTAGGCACGTGCTCGAAATGTATCATGATACTGCTCATGATCATGTATTTTAAGAGTCTATTTCTGTTGTAGTACTTATTCTTTGAAACCCTTCTATTAAGCAAAAAAACAAAAGCCCATGGATTATTTCTGTTACTATAATTCTACACATATCTTCACTACAATGCATACATGTTTACTATTAACAAAAAGTATAATTTTTTTTAAAAAAATGCTATTGATAACCAATAGCAGTTTTGATGTGAGTGGATACAAGAATCTGAGCACAAGTATTTTCTCACTGCATGCTTAAGATATATTAGTATGAACAAATATTTGCTGTGACACATAAAAACATGACAATTTGGCCAACTCATTTACATATAGGTGGTGCATCAGCTGATGGGATTGCCATCACTTGTGTATTATATGCTAACCTAATAAACCAACCTGCAAATAGTCTTGTGTCTGTTTGTGTTTTATGGTTCAGCCATGCAGTTTCTGGGTGGAGCAGAAGCTCTAAGGCAACCAAGTAACCCCAGAGACAGTACCAACATAACCAAACTCATAAACACCTGTAGTCTCAGCAATTATTATGTTATGCTGTGGTATACAGTAACACTGCATCAAATTCTTCATATCATTTTGCCGGATATATTCTTATGTTCAGAGAGATAACTGCAGGACATTGTTGTTGGTCAATAAGGTAGCACATTTTTAAAAATATGTTACTAATTGCCATGTATGCTTTCACACATTGTTGGTTTCTGCATTCCTATGTCTATTGCTAAACTATGTCATAATGAGAAAGGAGATGAAAGTTTCAGAGTTTTGTGTTTAATTACAGTTCCTTTATGTTCCTCTCTGTCATTTAAGATGGTGTATCACAGTATTTGTCTGCATATCCAGTATGCATATACAAAAGAAGTTATGTATTGTGGTGTTATAACTATTTGTAATATTTTTTGATTGCTGCGGTTTTATGTGGGGTTTTGCATTTAGTAAATCTCATTGTTCACAAACCACACATAGAACAGAAACAACTGCAAATTAGTATCAACCTCTTGGTTTAAAAGTGTTATTGGTCTGTATGAGATAATCAGTTCCACATTTGGTTTGGGAATGAGAGTTGTTAACGCCTCATTAAATTTAGGACAGTCTATGTGCTCCTTATGCTTTTTTTGTAACAGTGATTTGTTAAAGTAGGGATTATATACCCACAGTACTTTATAATAATCTTCATGTAAGCCACCTGGATCTGAGGATTTATTAGAGAGGAGCAAAGATCTTCTTCAGTAATGTTCTAATTTCATTTTTCCTTCTGTTGGGTTGTGAACTGCGGAAGTGCAGCCTCTGAGTAATGATTGTCATCAATCGGGGTGGCCGAGTACAGTGCGTATAATAAATTGTGCTGAAATTTGTGACTGAGAGGTGTAGACTGTATCTGTTAGTGAATCTGTTCTTTTGTTATGTAATGTTTTCTTTTCTGTTTGGCAACATATGCTAAAATGTATGTTGTTTGGTAAAATCAATTGCTCTTTCTGCCTGCTGTATTAAGTTAGTCTGTTCTTAGAATTAGTCCAATACTAATATTTGAAGGGTTCTTTACATGAGAGGTGTAAGATTATCTCATTCATTTACGGCATTGCATTTTTCTTTGTAATCCTTTAGCTTTTTGGCCGAATAAGCAGTTATATGGCCTCTCACTACCGCTTGTGACATTTCCCAAAACAATACTAGAGTATTTTATTGATCAATGTTATCATTAACGAACTCCTGCCATTAAAGTTTTGAGATGTAATTTAAAATCTTCTCCATAAGTTTTCTGCACTACCAGACAGTAGGACATGTATGAAATAGAGACATACGAGGTAGATAAAATAAATGCAGACATAAAAATAGATGGTATATAGTGTCCTGCTCATGAAAGAGCTTACATTATAAATGCAAGAGGGCACAGCTGAGACAAGAAGAGCGAGTCTGGCTCAGCGTGGATAGTAGGTGGGAGTAGGGTAAACTACAACAAAGAAATCGGTTTTCAAGGAAGGTTCGGGAGTGGTAGGAAATAACATAAGTGGATAGGGGCACGGGGATGTCTTGCAGGCGGAAGTTAAAGGTGGTTAACATCTTGGACAGATTATTATGAGGCCGAACAACCATTGAATACCATATATATCCTTCCTTTAAACTCAAATCATATAAACAGCGACTCTCTTCTCCTTTTTGCCCCACTCCCTTCCCCCACCATCCAGCGTTCCCATACGTTACTGTCAGGGAAGAGCACTGTGCTTCACTTTGCCTAAATTGATAACATGTAGCAACTTGGCTAAACTGATTTCACCTAAATATACAAGAAATACAGCATGAAAATCTTAGTAAAGTTTTGCACGTATAAGTTATGCATGGTACACCAGATTAATTAGACTTTTTTTTCCCCCAAAATCAGAACACGAACAGTCCGTTAGTTATAAGTAATAGGTAATTGCAGGGGCGAGCTGGATTGAGGCAGAGTGTGAACGGGATCCCCTGCATCTGCCCGAGTCGGATGACCTGGGAATTGAACCTGGGTCGTTTGAAGGGATATTAGCCGGGTCCGACCCAGGTAGATGTTAGTCTGAACAGTGAGACAAACTGGATCTCACCGAAAACTATTGAAAGGTAAAAAAAGAAAAAAAAAATCATCATCACAAAAGGAGCCAATCAAAGTTGCTCTTGTGATGTTGCCGGACAGACCCGGATTCAGTGTGAACCCGCTAGATGCAGGATTTTGCCAGTGTGGGAGGCTCTGTCACCCAACAATATCCCTGGTACATATACCTGGGATATTGCTGGGTCAGACTTGAACAGATTTCATGCGGCTTGCTTACTTTCTCAGCTTCGTAACTGGTCCCTTCCGATGCACCAAAAACCATGGGTAGACCTGGAGAAAGGTCTTAACCCGCATTTCCCATTGGCAGATTTGATCTGGGTTCCAAAAAATTGGCGCCCTGTAAATGCCCAATTACCAAAGACAACTAGGGACTCCCTGGTGGTGTGGGACAAAGTGTTAAAGGCTAATTCTACGACTATGGTCCCGACAAAAATATCTCTTTAGCTGCAGTGGCTAAATTAATTCCCAATTTAAATCTCAGCCTATGGGTATCAAACGGAATAACCTCATTCTCTGAATTACTAGACGATCAGAGTTTACTATCTTTTACACAAATAAAGGAAAGATTTCACCTCCCTTCCCAGGAATTTTATTAATACCTGCAGCTCAGACACTGGTTTAACTCCCTTCCCAGACTAGGTCTACCTATTACAACACCACCGCCCTTGCTGTTCACTAAATCAACAAAAGGAGATAATAGAGCCAACATTACCTTCTGGTACCGCTATACCCTCCCCTCTACATCAGAAAATAAAACCGAAATACAATTGCAGTGGGAATCTGACCTTCAACTAGAGTTGGAAAATAAAGAATGGGAAGCCATTTTCACAAACTCGTTCCGAATGTCCAAATGTATAAATCACACAGAAATGATGATAAAATTAATTAATAGATTAATAGATCTTCCCACTTCAGAATCCAAGACTTCTCCCGAGCTGCTCCCCTACACTGGAATGACCTCCCCCGCTCCATCCGTCTCCCTCCCAAGCTGTGCTCCTTCAAACGAGCACTTAAAACTCATCTGTTCCTTAAAGCCTACCAATCATCCACCTAACCCCTCACCTACTCTGCTCGCTCTTCCCTCTCTCCCCTGTATCACCGCTCCCTCTTGTGTCTGTTTCGTCCACCCTCCCTTAGGATGTAAGCACGTTTGAGCAGGGCACTTCTTCCCTCGTGTCTCCACACCTGTTCTTCTGCTCCGTCCTTACTCCATTTGTCTGTCCCGGAGTTTCTGAAGCACTGGTACTTTGTGTTTACTGTTCTGTACTGTTTAACCCTGTATGGTTTACTGTTTGTACTATGTACGGCGCTGCGGACACCTTGTGGCGTCTAACAAATAAATGATAATAATAATAATAATAATAGATTGTATCTTACTTCAACTAGACTTCATAAAATGAGGCCTTCCCAGTCGAAACTTTGCTGGCGGCAATGCAATATTCCGGGGGATTTGATACATATATTCTGGACTGTATACAGTCGTTCTGGGTACAAATCTTTCAGTTAGCCAATAAGGTTACTAGACAAAATCTCTCTCCTACTCCGGAGGTGGCGTTACTGCAACATTACCCCCCCCCCCAGTTTCCATCACATGCTAAATATATCTTTAGTCATATTCTGATTGCCGCAAGAGCCTCCTTAGCTCAAGGTTGGAAGTCACCACAGATACCCTTGATATCGAAAATAGTGGCCAAGGTGCAATTCAGCTTTGAAATGGAGACAGAGGGGATGCCCTACTCCACTTTCACCTCGTCCCCGATAATGAAGTGGTTCAGCTGGCATGTGTATGTTACGGATGGAGAGGGAGCGCGTCCAGACCGAATAGACTCTGATTTACTACCTGCATCTCCTACACTTAGCGAAGTTCCCCAATGTTCCTATTAGTAGTTCCCTGGTGACCAATCGACCAGTGTAACTTTCACGAATTGGAAGGGAACCTATTGGGTCCCCCCCCTCATGTGTTCAATATGGTTTAACAGCAGAATTGTTTAATGTGTTCCTCCCCACTATGTAGCCCCTTCAATCCTTCCCATTTTTATTTTTGTGTCCTTTCCCTACCCCCTCACCCCTTTCTACTTTCTGTACCCCATAATTTCTGAAAAATGAATAATAAAAATACTATTGAAGTTAAAAAGAAAGAAAGCACCGGAGAGCTCAGCAACACCAAAAGGCCCGGAAGACCACGGAAAACAACTGTGGTGGATGACGGAAGAATTTTTTCCCTGATGAAGAAAAACCCCTTGACAACAGTTGGCCAAATCAAGAACACTCTCCAGGAGGTAGGTGTCACTCACCGGACTATTAGTGCCTCTAGTTTTAGAGATGGGTCTCTCTCTCTCTCTTGCCGGCGCCTGTCTTGCGCCGCGGCCGTCCGCCATCTATCCAAAGGATTGCGCATGTGCAAGACCCACGGACTGTTAAAACCTTGTTCCTAGTTTCATTGGATAATTAATCACCTCTCACTATTTAAGGCACCTGTTGCCCTATTACCTTTGCCTGTTCTTGGTCCTCATTCCATTGAGACACCGAGGAGTTTCCTGTTTCTGCTTGTGCTATCTGTTTGCTGTGGACGCTACCTGCACCTGGACAAGTTCCTCTCCACATCAGTGGTAATACCTGCCAACCACAGACCGCTTCCTGCTACATTGTATCTTACCTGCGCCTGGACAAGTCTTCTCTTCACATTAGTGGTAATACCTGCCAGCCGCAGACCGCTCCATGCTACATTGTATCGTACCTGCACCTGGACAAGTCTTCTCTCCACATCAGTGGTAATACCTGCCAGCCGCAGACCGCTTCATGCTACATTGTATCTTACCTGCACCTGGACAAATCTTCTCTTCACATCAGTGGTAATACCTGCCAGCCGCAGACCGCTTCAGGCTACCTTGTACTCTACTTATTCCTGGACAAGTCTTTACTTTATGCCAGTGGTAACACCTGTCAGGAGCAGCTTACTCTACTACTTTGCATGTTACCTATTTTTGGGACTAAAGTCTAGTTTCTCGGGAGTATAGCTGCGAGTCACTGACTCTCCTATTACATTGTTGATTGACTGTTTGCATAGACTTTCTCCAATTGTCAAGTATTTGCCTGCTATATGCTACCTGCGTGCTAAGCTGCTAAGCACTTTGGAACGCTCTTCTCCTTTTATCACTACTCATCAGTCTGCCGTGCTACCATTGTTTCCACTGCTCAGAGACTATGCATATATATCATTGACATTCCTTCTTCCATTCAGTTTGTATAGTTCCGTATATTCACCACACTCCCCAGAGGACCGCGACCTGCACAGTGGCAGCTGCTAAAACCATACTTCCTTGCGGGAGTTCCTGGAGAAGACCAGCCACTGTGTTAGACACCGCGCCTCTGGTGAGTAAAGCTACACCTGGTGAATTCTGGGTAAAACTCCTAGTGCCAGTGACAGTAGGTGTATATGTGTCAAAGTCAACAATCAAGAGAAGACTTCACAAGAGTGAATATAGAGGGTTTACCACAAGGTGTAAACCATTTGTGAACCACAAAAACAGGAAGACCAGATTAGAATTTGGCAAACAACAATTAAAAAAGTCATTACAGTTCTGGAACAACATGCTATGGACAGATGAGACAAATATCAACTTGTACCAGAGTGATGGGAAGAGAAGAGTATGGAGAAGGAAAGGAACTGCTCATGATCCAAAACATACCACCTCATCAGTGAAGCATGGTGGTGGTAGTGTCATGGCGTAGGCATGTATGGCTGCCAACGGAAGTGGTTCCCTTGTATTTATTGATGATGTGACTGCTGACAAAAGCAGCAGGATGAATTCTGAAGTGTTTCGGGCAATATTATCTGCTCATATTCAGTCAAATCCTTCAGAACTCATTGGACGGTGCTTCACAGTGCAGATGGACAATGACACGAAGCATACTGCAAAAGCAACCAAAGAGTTTTTTAAGGCCAACAAGTGGAATGTTATGCAATGGCCAAGTCAATCACCTGACCTGAATCCGATTGAGCATGCATTTCACTTGATGAAGACAAAACTAAAGGGAATATGCCCCAAGAACAAGCAGGAACTGAAGACATTTGCAGTACTGGCTTGGCAGAGCATCACCAGGGATGAAACCCAGCATCTGGTGATGTTTATGCCTTCCAGACTTCAGGCTGTAATTGACTGCAAAGGATTTGCAACAAAGTATTGATAAGTGAAAGTTTGATGTAGGATTGTTTAGTTTGTCCCATTACTTTTGGTCCCTTAAAAAGTGTGAGGCACATATAGAAACCATCCTACACTGTTCACCTGATTTGGATGTAAATTCCCTCAAATTAAAGCTGAAAGTCTGCAGTTAAAGCACATCTTGTTTGTTTCATTTCAAATCCATTGTGGTGGTGTATAGAGTCCAATATATGAGAATTGTGTCGATGTCCCAAGATTTATGGACCTGACTGTATGTATGAAACAGAATTTGGATGCAGACTGGATGTGTGAAACAAAGGAAAGTAATGAGGTCAAGGATGACACCTAGCTAGTGAGCTTGAGGGGTAGGATTTATTATTGTTTTGTTAACAGAAATAGAGATAACTGGTATGTAGCTTCTGTTGACTTGTGAGAATTTTATTACCTCTGTTTTTGAAAGATAGGGCTAAGTGGACATATAGTAGGGTGGAAGGAAAAGAAGAGTAGATGCATCCTCTTCATTTTGTAGGAGAGAACAGGCTGTTTGGAGAAGAGGTACTATTTTATGTAAATTTTATCTTGAAATAAAAGGAAGATCATGACAGTGATGGTGGACAGAGGTTGAGAAGAGATTTAAATGTATTAATGAGTCAGAGATTAGAGATAGGAAGTACATTTTTGTTTGACAGTGTCCAGAGTTTGTTGATAGGAGTTATAGATAGAAGTGTATTTGAGGAAGTAATGAGAAATTCAAAATTTTTGTCTTTCTACTTTTCGGGAGAGTTTTTGAAGGCAGCTCATTTCTCTAGTGTGCCAGAACTGATATCATGGTCAATGCTGAGAGAAAGTGTAGATGGAACCATGGAACCAGATTAGGATATGAGGATTTAAAAATTGGGGTGAGGCTGTTGCAGAGAGCTGTATAATTGTTGAGATCGGGTAACAAAAGGCTTGGTAGAGTCAGAGTACAAAGAGATGAAAGTGGTGGAGAAGAGCTTGCAAGTATAAGGTGATAGTCTGAGAAACAGGTGTTAGAGAAATCAGACACTGAAGAAAAGACTTAGTCCAGTGGGAGAGGCCAAAAGAAGAAGTTGTAGAGATTACTTTGGAGGCACAAGAAGAATGTGGCTAATCAACAGGTTTGTAGAGATCACCCAAAATAATAGTGGGGATGTCAGAACATAATAAGTAAGGGAGCCAGGCGGATAAATGTTCAAGAAATTGTTGGTGTGGTCCAAGGGGACAATAGATCACAGCAACATGTCGAGAGAAGGGGTTGAAAAACTGGTTAGTATGCAGAGGAAATCAGATGCTCAGATAATCAGAGGTCCAAAGAAATATGATTTGGGGTTATTTTTTTTTTCTCTAAAATTATTATTTTTTTAAATGTATCTGTCAGTTGGTTCCTGGAGAGAGATGTTATTCAGGTCTAACATTATTAGGATAGTAAAGTAATAATCTGCTATTTGACAACTCTATAAGTTTGTCAATAGGGAATTTTGTAGTGTCTTTGACTTTTTGGTCTGTATAAAGCAGCTGTCGTAAGAAAATAGATATTTTTGTACCTCTCATGATATCCCTCTTCCAGCCTGCTGCTTTGCTTTCTCACAATACCAGTTTATTTGTATTGACAAATGGGTAAAGATATAAAATAACCAGTGAAAGACACTTGAGATTATGCCTTGGCAATGCGAGGGTTAATGCAATATTTCAGAACTTCAGCAACTGAAAATGATTGTACTGCTGTTCATATTTATTCATCCTACACATTACTTGTATCTACTTTTTCATTATTTAAAGGTAATCTATATTTTCCAAATATCTTTTTAGGTTTCAAATATAATCATACACAACATAAATTTATATTTCTTCAAGGAGAGAATTAAATCCTAAATGGGTACTGGGGCATCTAAAACACATTCAGTGGAGAAACAAAATGCAAGCGATAATGAGGAAAAAGCTACCGTGATACAAAATGGTTCAGCATCCACCCTACCTGATAACACGTCAATTAGACAGCAAATGGAACAGTCAAACCTGGAGGATGGAGAGATTTCAGAAGACATTGAGAAGATGGTGCAAATTACACAAAGTCATGGAGAAAATGAACAGGTGCATCATTGCATTTAAAGTTTACATTATTGTTATTACTGTTTAATAGGAAATGATTACACTACACAGTATGTTGGAAATTATATTTATCTGAGGCAGGATTTGCAAACTAGACATATACTAAGCAATCATGAATGGTGAGCAAGGGTGTAAATCTGTAACAAAACATCAATTGACCTACCTGTATACCGCCTATCAAACACAGTTATCTTTTTAAAGTTTGTGGTGATTTTAGGTTGGACAGAAGTTTCATACTATGCTAGTGATAACGAAATCTACTTGACTTTTCTTGCGTGTCCCTTGTATGCCTGTGAAAAGAATGCTTGGTCTGATGTCACAATGGCACTTGTGTGGCTCTAGAACTCTGACTCATCGATGACATCATGAAACAGAAAAGTTGTAGGCCAGTGTTGGCTAACCTGTGACACTCCAGGTGTTGTGAAACTACAAGTCCCAGCATGCTTTGCTAAAATATAGCAGTTTATTGCTGGAAGGGTATGCTGGGACTTGTAGTTTCACTACACCTGGAGTGTCACAGGTTAGCCAACACTGTTGTAGGCTATATTATTACATGATTTATCATTTATATCTTTGTGTGCATGATATGTGTTTGCTATGAATATATTAAAAATGTAATGTGATTTCTTGGCTCATATACAATAGCACCCTGGCCACACCCCACTGCCTGACCAAGCTCAGAATATTTAAGCTCACTTCCTATGGACAGGGTCGGATAGGCCAAATTCTGTTATGTTATTTTTATCATTATTGGGTAGGATAATAAATGATTCACTGATCTAACTGGCCGCTGGATACCGGGGGTTCCAGGTTTAGTTTCATCACCCCGTTAAGACAAAAAAGTATTTTCAAAGTCTTCTGAAGTAAATAAATGGTCTTTTTGCATTCACATCAGATGTGGACACCTCTCAAGCAGAGAGAAGTGTGTCCTTGTCCACAAACGTACAAGCTTTTATATATTTTAACAGCATCTGTTACACAATGTGATGATCTATACTCTTATTTACAGTTTGCTAATATGATTAAAAAGTTTGTAATAAATATTGCTACCTTGAGATAAAGAAACCACATACATCAACATTGTTATAACTATTGGCATCGTAAATTTCACTTCACTTTATTTAGCTTGACCTTTCTCATTGACCTTTAAACTTAAAGGTAAATAAGTTTGTCCTTCTGCACTAAGAATACATCTGTTCAGACCATGTCAACCTTTGACCCTTCCAGCCGAAATCTGAAGAGAACAGAACTGGACACAGAAAATATAAAAATATTGTATTGCTTAATTGATACAATATTAACCATAAACAGTCAATATTGTGTCATGACGGTTCTTTAACTAACTACATAAATCCTTGCTGGGTGGGATTCCTTGCTCTAATTTCTGTATTACAACCTGATAAATGCAGGGCTCTTTAACGTGTGCTGACCTAGGAATGCTATTCCCTTTTTTTCCTCTGTATTCTGTGCTGCTGGATGAACAGTATTTATTTTACATTTCTGAACACTTTTTCAAAAACTCAACTCTAAAAGAATACTTTCTTATCTTTATCTCTTTCTGCACACAAAATGCAATATCATGACATAGTACTAGTTCCTTTCAAACTTCTCACAGAAATCTACGATCTGTGAAACTCTCTGCTCCTTCAGAGGGAGGGGGACTGTGGGTAAAGCTGCAAAACTTTCTCACTGTTACTAAAACCTCTCTCTGTGATGGTTTTGTTTCTGTGGTTATTCAGAAGGGTTGAACAGCTGCTGTAAGATTTCTCATTTAATTTACAATGGGTTAGAGGAAGACAATACAACAAATTTTCACAATGAAAAATACAAACAAGTTACAATACAATGACATTAACATGAAATATATAAAAAAAAAACTTTTAAAATACTGATCAGATTTCCCATTTCAAAACGCTTATTTTACTGCTCCATGGAGACCAATTAATTAATCTTAAATTGCAAGTACCCCAAAAAAAATATACTTACTTTAAACATACATGCAAGATTTTGGTTAAATCTCATGCTTTACCAAGCATAAATTTCCAGTGGCTGCTTATTATTACTTTTCCTTCTCGAAACTCTTTACCTTCTCTTTTTTTATTTTCCATTTATTTTACTTTATTGGATACTGTTTAGGGCATTGCTCATTTGCATAGGGGAAGGGGGCATCAGTAAAGTGTTAGTTTACTCCATCTAGTTGGAATTATCCATCCAGTGTTCTAACATACATAATTGTCTAGCATATTTGTTACTACATTTTGTCTTTAGTATTTTTTTCTAGCTGACGTAACACATACACATCAAATATCCCTTCTATAGAAAAAGGTATTGTTTGTCTTGCACATCAATGACTTTCATTCCTACACATACTTACATCCTTTGTGACCATATTTATGAAACATTATCCAGGTAGGTAACCCTGCAGGGAATTCTAGCACACTACGGTTGTTCTGCCTCATAATTATATCCTACCTTTATATAAAATGGAGTGTATAAGAACCCCGCAGTTTTCTTATAAAATTATGCAGAACCCATAGCTCTCTTCAGACTAGAATTTACAATGATAAGTATTTACTCTGATGTATCCTATGTGACCATATTTGTGAAAACATCGAGGCAGGCATACCCGCAGGCATATTTCTACATACTAGAGTTTGATCTGTCCCATTATTATACCCCACTTTGATATAATATGGCGCTCATAAGAACCCCACAGTTTTCTTACTTGATGTATAGAACCTCTGGGTCTCGTCAGACTGTAGAATCTTAGCAATAATTCACAATTTACACTTCTCATAGGTCACTCAATCTCCATATCTATTTCCAGTAGTATTATTTTTTTTATTGACTCTGAGTATTCTAAGTAATCACACAGTTTTCACACTAATTTAGACTACGTCTGATCCTGTGCGATCAGCTCATCAATTACCTGACCACTCTCACCAGCGATGCAATCTGAAAGTGACACTGCAGGTATTCTACTTTACACATTCAAGGCACTGAAATAGCACCTGGCGGACCCTTATGGACGCTCACACACTTTAGGGAATGTTTGTGTGAACCTCATGCAGTGAACTGAGGCGCGAGGTTCAGTCTGAGGTTTAGGTTTATTCAAATCCCAGACATTTAGTCTCAGCCTTGGTCACTTCCACTTATAAACACACATACATCACGCAAGGTCCTTTTCACTTACTCTTAGACAACTAAATATACCAAACCCACCTATTAACAAAAACACTATATTAACAACAGCAAAAACAACATAAAAACTACAACAGTTACACTACTTATCTAATAACCAGGTTATACGTAATAATTTGAGCTATATATATCACTGATTTCAAGCTCAGTATTTAGTCACTACAATTATCTGATTCTTTCTTCCTCTGGGCCTGCTAAACAAAATGGGTAAACGCTTACCTTCTGGTCAGTAGCGTTTTCTCCAATGGGCACCAGAGAGAAAGGGGTTCAGGTGAAATATAGATATTGGAACCCCGGATGAGGCCACCAAATGTTAAGGCAAAAAGTATTTTCAAAGTCTTGTGAATGCAATAAAGATCATTTATTTACTTCAGATCAGATGTGGACACCTCTCAAGCAGAGAGAATTGTGTCTTGTCCACACACATACAAGCTTTTATACATTTTAACAGCATCTGTTACACAATGTGATGATCTATACTCCTATTTACAGTTTCCTAATATGATAAAGAAGTTTCTAATAAACATTTGCTACCTTGAGATAAAGAAACCACATACACCAAGATTGTTATAACTATTGGCATCGTAAATCTCACTTTACTTTATTTAGCTTGACCTTTCTCATTGTCCTTTAAACTTAAAGGTAAATAAGTTTGTCCTTATGCACTAAGAATACATCTGTTCAGACCTTGTCAACCTTTGACCTCTTCCAGCTGCATTCTGAAGAGAACAGAATTGGACACATAAAATATAAGAAAGTTGTGTTGCTTAATTTATACAATATTAATCGTAAACAGTCAATATTGTGTCAATCAGGTTGGCTTCCACAACATTAAATTAAGCTTATTTCACTTTAATAGAGTATGTTTTCCCTGAGTGCATTACAATTATTTCCATATTTATCTCTTAAATGAAGGGCCAGTCTGGAATTCCAGGAACTCTGGAAACAGAAGATGTTTCACTGACGTTTGAAAGCTTTCAGCACATGAACGGAACCCTCTATACGTGTTTCACTCAGAATGGCATCAGGATGTACTTTGATGATGAAAAGGTGAATGACTACATATTCACATATATTTCCACATATTTTACAGATACAGTGTTTAGGGGATTTCATTGTAGTCTACTAATCATTTATATTTTATTACATTTAGGGAATTGTTCAATTTCCTCAAGAACTTTACAACCAAGGAAAATTCATTCATGCTCACAATGAGGTATTGTTTCAGTATAACTATATTTAAATTGCTTTTTATTGATGTTATTATTAGAAATGCTCGGGCTCGGTCGAACCGAGCCTACCTGAACGTTGCTGATCTGAGTACTGAGCCAGCTATGCACTTTAGGTTGCCCTCTGAAGTGAAAACGAGGCAAAACGTCAATGTTGCATCGTTGGATCTCACAAGTTTTGGATTCTATAAGTACCGCCCTCCTTGGCGATTCAGCACCATTTCACAGAGAGACTGCCTCTAGTCTCTAGTGCAGTTGGGCAGCGTCATATCTAAAACAGAAAGAGGAGTGGTGGCAGTTTTCTTAAAAGTCTCCAGTGACATTCTACTGAGTTATAGCTCACAGAGAAACAGGAGAGGTCCATTGATAATTGTCATTGCTGAAATAGAAATAATAGGGCTGACAGATTTCTTCAAAACATGCCGTCACATTGTACTGTTATTATAGCTCACACAGAAACAGGAGAGGTCCCAGTGTTGTTGCCAGTCTATGTGCCATTGCTCCATTGCTAATTGTCATTGCTGAAATAGAAAAAATAGGTCTGTCAGTGTTTTTCAAAATCTGCAGTAACATTATACTATGTTATCAAAATGGATTCACTGCAGTACACAGAAGAGCAGGAGCACCAAGGAGCTGCTGGCACAAGTCATGATGATAGTAATCCCTCTACGTCATCTGCTTAAGCCTATGTAAAAGTGCATAGTGTTTGTAAGTCAGGGAAACAAAAATGTAAAAAAAACCACCTTTTTCCTTGATAAAGAAAAAAAACCCTCTAATTCAGGCAAAGTTAACTGTAGAAAAAATATAAAATTGCCAACATGCCCTTCTACGCATGCAGTGGCAAGGAGAGAATGTCACTGAGGCATCTTCTTGTAAGGTCAGTCATGACCAAGCAAGACCTTGTTATTCGGATGCCAAAAGTGGTGTCCAAATACTTTTACGTGTATAAGTCGAGCTGGAAGAAAACAGTAAGGCATTAGAAGTAAATGTATGTTCAGGTTCAGAAATGACACAAATCCCTGAGGAGAGTCTATCCACGAGTGCTATGTGTAAGCCTGTTTCTGATACTGTACCCATAAAGAGGTGTTATGAGCGTTTTGTCGCTATCCAATAACAATTGTCGAATCTCAATTTGTGTTTCCAACGCACAATTATTTATTCTCAAAAAGTAGCAGAAAAATTCAAGCGAAATAATAGTAAATACAGCCGTTACTTATCGCAGGCGCTCTGGATCCAGTGTACAGTCATTCAGGTCTGAAGTCTGTGGTCAAGGTGACTGAACACTACATGAGAGCTACTGCTTATATGCAAACAGAAATACAGTGAAACAATGGAGGTGGTATAGCTTGCTTCTATTGGTCCAGGCATCAGGAGGGTCCAGGGGGTTACACATCATAGGCTGATTCAATCTAAGGAATCCAAAGGTGGGGGTCTCTCCAGGGGATGAGCTCTGTTCTTCCCGCCAAACTGCTCTGTTCTTCCAGCCACACTCCAATTACAATCAGTCCATTTGCATTTGACAGTTAATATCATATTAAAGGTTTATTCCCTAACATCAATAACTAGATTATGCAATGTGCGATCTCTTCGCTGAATGCACCGAACAGTTGCTGATGTAAAGGGGATTAATATGATATTAGACATGACACATTTCTTTTAACCTGAACCATATGTATCACTAATATGCATATAACTTATAATATTACACATAAACACTACTATATTTTGACATAAATAACTATGTGTTGCAACTACCATTAATGTGTACTATTTTACAAATGTGTGTGTTGGTGCGAATGTATGTAAAAGCGTAAATACTGTTGTTGCCACGTGTTGCTGCTGCGTTCGCCCTTCCACGCCGTAGCGTGCCATACTCATCTTTTCAGACAAAGACAACCAAGTTTGCTTGATTTTAATTGAAATGACTTTATCCAATTTACTGACTTCGACAGTTCCACCCTTTGATAGTTTATTACACTATCACCTAATCACCGTTTCAAGTTCAGGGTTATACAACACTTCTTCACAGATACTGTGATCTCGGTATCTCTCACCACCCTTTCAGTCTCGTTCTCAGTGTTTCTCCTAGAAGACTGTTTTCCACACTTCAACACAGTAGGAACACATTTGACACATAAACCAATTGCTAAGATGACACCCAGTATAAGGAGAAGGAGCTTACCTACACTAGCAACCATTTCCTGTACCCACTCCCCCAAACCATTTCACTGGGTTCAACCATGAGAACCAACCTGCCACCTTTTCCCCGACCTCATATAACGAAGAATTATGGTTCTTTCGAAATTCCAATTTCAGTTGCAGAATTTCATCCATCTTCCGGTCTATAACCTCCTTAGGGTCATCCGTATTATTGGTGATGTACAGTAATAGAGGTGAGATAATTTAGTACCAGTCTATGTTGCACCAACTCCTTCTTGTACGCTTGTAGCTCCCTTCCAGTATACCTGAAAGTGTCATCATACATCTCGGTGATATTATCTATCAATTTAGCTAGGTCTTGAATATATTTAAAGTTTAATGTTCCCCGAGCGGTCCTGGTGAGATCTAGAGCAACCATAACTTGGAAACCAGCAGTTTCACTAATCAATTTTGTAGCTATGGGTTCCTCACCAGGAATCATATTTCTCTTGCCACGGTGTTCATACTGTGTGTGTATGTATGGTGGTGATGTAGTCTTGTGAATATCAACCATTTCTTCATGAGTAATAGTCATGATTTCAGGAACCAGTTTAGCTAAGAAACACAAGCCCTTGGAACTCGAAGTCACCCAGGAATAAGCTTTCCTCCCACAAACAAAATACACATCATCAGGGAGAACATAAGGAACAGTATGCCCATGAATTATATCACACAGAGTTTTGATAAAACTACCCATGCCCAGTGTCTCCATTTGTTCTAGACACGTGTCGGCATTAATGACATTTTTACATTTATCTGTAGAGACTTTTCCAATGGATACCTTCTTATGTTTGGATATACGCCCTAATCTGTGACTTCCATCAACATTCCTGCCTAGTAGTGACCTTGTGAGTCTCCCTCTAAAATGAGTGTGGCGAGCCATTGTCTGATCTGATAGGTCAGCCTCCCAATTCTCCAGGCGCTTTGCATGAGATATGTTTAGGCACAGCAAAGATCTGCCTATGGAGTATTGTCGAAGCGTCAGACTAAGGGACCTAGTGTTATTGTACCTCCCGTCTATGGGCCTCCCACCCCTCAATTCGAGTACTTCAGATATGTTTAGAGGGAATGGCACTAGTCCTATATTATGCTGCCCTTGAGGCACGTGAGAGCACACCCAACACTCGGTTTGGTTTAGCACCTTACCCACCAGGGAGTGATAATCTTCCAAAGGATGCCCGCCTATATTCAGAGTACTGGGGGACTGGGATCGTTGGATACATCTCTCTTCAGCTAGGAAGTCGCAGAACTTGCAGATACAATACTCATCAGACAATAGCCCCTCACACTGCCTCCGAGTTTCTTAGCTAGCAGACCTTTTCATAACCCCTGGACCAAGTTTGATAATGGGCTGCTCTGAGTATCCTATTAACTTTTCTTCGGCCTCCATTTCATCCGTATCACTCCCAGAACTCTCCTCCATCCTCCATCCTCCTTCACAAAAATAGAATGTCCTAGAAAGAGTAAAAACAAGGAAAATCCTGGAACAAAAGAAAAACAAAAAACGCCACTCCATTGCTGGAAAGATAATTCTGAGGCAACGTCTCTCTTTCAGGTGTCTCGACTGCAGGCTTTAGGTCTCCCGGAACAGGCTCACAAGTGACAGATCTATGTCGTCGGTCTCAGTTTTATCTTGCACTTTCTCCGGATTATGGACTCTCCTGCAATGGGTGGAATGGACCCAAGTGTCTCTCTCTGCAACCTTCAGTGATGTAGTACTGGTCAGCAGCACTTGGTACGGGCCTTCCCAACGGTCTGTTAAACAACCTGAATGTAAGAAATTGCGGATCATAACATAGTCTCCAGGTTCAACATCATGACAGTTCGTCTCTGGCATACCAGGTGACAGCATTTTTAGTTTTTGTTGTTGTTGTT